>NW_026695296.1:2400000-3010816 GCF_028974065.1 Penicillium cinerascens | reverse complement strand
TTTGCCGTCATCTCGCTCTTCACTGGCCTGCTGGCGCTGTGTACACGCATTGGCAGCTACCTGTCCGGTTTCTTCGCCTGGCTCGCCCTGACCTTCCAGGTCATCACCACCTGTCTCATGACGTAGGAACTCCCTCAGCTATGCTCATCCTGTCAATTGAGAAGAAGCTAACATAGAAATCAGCGCTGTTTTCGTCCAAGGCCGCAGCGCATTCAGCCGCAATGGCCAGTCCTCCCACCTCGGTGTCAAGGCATTCGCATTTATGTGGACCGCCAGTGCCTGTCTGTTCCTCTCTTGCCTGATGTACTGTCTGGGTGGTGCAGTCGGCCGAAAGGACGGCGGCTACAGTGGCCGCAAGGAGCGCCGCCGTGGTTTCTTCTCCTCAGCGCGCTCGAACAGCGTGAGGAGCAAGAAGGAATCCTACGCGTAAGCGCAGAACTCCTAGATCCTGACTCTTCTGGGTCACACTCTACGTCTCGCCAAAAATAAAAGAAAAGCTAGAGTCGCCGCGCAAATGGTGACCCCAGTCCCTTTCGAGGTGTCGTATCGTACCGTATACGGATTTTCTCTGCTGCGTTGATACACCCCGGGGAGAGTTCTCGCTTTGGCGCTGATCTCTCTTGTCTTGCTTTAGCCTTACTGATGCGATGCTTGGTTTATTTTCGCACGCTGATGTACTACCTACCCACTCATTTCATGTTGTGACGAACTGTCCACGATCGTTACTGAACCCCCAAATTTGCCCTCCGTCCGAACTGCCACTAGCATTGCTGGTGACTAGTTACCTCTTGGTTCATGTTGTTGTCTACGTCGATGAATTATTGACGAGTTCATGGTGCAATGGTTCGCCGACTTTGATTATCCGATGCCTTGTCTGCAGCTTTCACCTAATAGTTGTAATATAATATCTATGTTGTCTTGAGATCATTTGCGAACTAATGCGTCAAAGGTAGCTAGCTATCCACCAATCAAAGACAGAACCACCGAACACAACCCAGAGTTGGAGTCTAGGAACCAGTGGTGTTTAATCCTGTCACCCTGGAATGGCCTAAGCTGGAAAACAGAACAATCCGCGGATCGATCGATTCAGAAATTGGTAAATGATTCTTATTGGTCACTTTCCAATTGGGAGTCTATATAGAATAGATAACACGGGGAAGGGGAAGAAGGCGTGACTCCAACAAGACAATGACGGTAACACAAAAACAAAGCACGGCCTCTATCAATCATGTATGCATCATCACACCATAAGGAGATCAATTTTTGAGATGAAAGGGATTTAAGCAGAGCCGTTGATGGCGCCGCGGACGGCGGTGGTGCCACCAACCTCGCGCACGGCAATCTGGAGACCCAGGTCAGGATTGACGTGAATCATGACCTCGACCTTGCCGCCAGCCTTGACGCCCTTGACAGCGAGCTCGGCGACGGGCTTCTCGGTCTTCCAAATGACCTCGCGAATCTCCTCTTCTTCATCCTCATCTGAGTCGAAGTCGGAATCATCCTCATCGGTTGGCTTCTCCTCCTTAGGCTTGGGCTCAGGCTTGGTGACCTTGATCTCGCGAGCGCCTTCGCACACGCGGACCAAAACATCGCCGCCATCTTTAGGAGCAGAGTATTGAGCAATGCGCCGGGCAGGGAGGGCAGTCTCGGTGTTGAGAAGGGGCTGGAAGGTAACGTCGGTGCCGGAGGTGAACTCAACACCGATGGCCTTGGTTAGGTGGGGGGTAACGGTTACCATGGGGTGGATGGACTGCTCAATGTCCTCGCGGTCGAACTCCTGCACCAGAGAGGCCTGGAAAGCGGCACCACGCGAGGACAACTCAGACGGGTTGATGGCAGTGGTTGAGGTGGAGGGGGCCAGAATAAGGGTCTTCTCGGGGAAGATGTTCCGGGCAAGTTGAGCGATCTTGGGAGTGTGAGAGGTGCCGCCAGAGAAGATAACCTCGTCAATGTCGAGGACATCGAGACCAGCCTTCTTGATGACCTGCTCGATCAGGCCTGTGAACTGACCGAAGACCTTGCCGGACAGCAGCTCGAAGCGAGTACGGTTAACAGTGGAGCCGAAATCAATGCCGTCGGCCAGAGACTCGATGCTCAGCTGAGCATTGGTACCCAGGCTCAGTGCCTTACGAGTAGCCTCACCCTCAAGCTTGAGCTTGGCCAACCCGCGGGCGTTCTCCCGGGGATCAGTCTTGTGCTTCTTGATGAACTCCTTGGCGAAGTGGTCAATGATGATCTGGTCCAGGGTAGCACCGCCAAGCTCGTAGTCGTGGGCAGTAGCCAAGATAGTGTACATTCCACCGCGAGAAGCAACCACAGCCACATCAGAGCGGGTACCACCTAGGTCAGCAACCACGACGAGCTTGTCGGTGACGGTCGCTTCGGGGCGGGCATCATAAGCCATCACGGCCGCGACGGGCTCGTGGATAAGCTGGAGAACCTCAATGTCGGCAGCCTTGGCGGCGGCCACGAGAGCCTCACGCTGGGCATCGGTGAAGTCGGTGGGAACGGTGATGACGGCGGCGTTGACGTCCTTGCCGAGGAAATCGGAAGCGGACTGCTTCAGACGACGAAGGTGGCGAGTAGCAATCTCTGAGACAGTGACAGAGTTAGGGGTCTCGCTGGCGGTATCACGAATGGTGAAAGCGACGGTTGAGTCGCTCTGCTGGGGGTGGGCGGATTGGTGGCATGGGGTCGGGTCGATAGACTTGAACTCCTTGCCCAAATAATCCCGGAAGTATGCGACGGTGTTGTTGGAGTTACGGAGAAGCTGCGCCTTGGCCTGTGTACCGTGGTATTCCTCTCCTTCGATGTAAGAAAGGACGGTTGGGATTTGACGGTCTAATAGTGTTCAGTGAGAGTTCATCAAGCAATGGGTATTGAATCAACCATACCGCCCTCCTCGTTGGCGATGACCTCAGCCTTGCCCTCCTAGATGGTGCATCAGCCTCTCATAATGGTCTGAAAATGAACTGTCACAACATACAGGCGAGATGCGGGCAATTGAGCTGGACGAGTTGCCAAAAGAGATACCGATAGCAAAGCGCTCCGCCTCAGCGGGGGCACCGTTGGCCGCGTCACCCATTTTTATCGAGTGTGAAAAAGGGGAAATCCTAAACCACAAATATAGCGATTAATTTCACAACACAATGTGTGAAAGAGAGAGTCGGGGGGTGACCGATGAAGGGGACGAGTCTCGATGGAGGGGGGGGAAGCCGAAAAATTTGAAGATTTCCGGCGGGAGAGTGGCTGGTGCTTATCGATATGGTTGTGGCGGTACAGGCAACATTCAGAGCTCATCTACAGCTTATTCGGCATACCTTCCAAGTCAACGAACGGGGTGTACTTGAAATTTATGCGGATAACCTGACACAATCTATCCCATATAATACTGGTTCTTTTTACAATATATTCAACACGTCTCTATCGACGCCCGTGTCCGCCACCAATTGAACTGCCCGTTATTTTCTAGATCACGTGGTGATAAGGGGTGATCTGGGCCTCCGTCTTGGCGGTGGAATTTCAATCATAGTTGCTCTCACTTGATCACCCTAGACTTCGTCAAATATGAAACTGTGGGGGGAATTCGAATGCAGCTATACTATTGACCAAACTTCCAACTTCACATGTCTCTTCTGCCTTCCGAGATCTGTAGAAGAGTTGTGCTAATGTCGGTCATGTGATTGGATGATGAGTAAGGATCGGCCGAGGTTTTCAGATGTTAATTTGATGCAGTGCTGCGGTCGTTTACTGTACAGTGCTCGTCAACTCAACATTTCTCACTTCGGGCCCCTGCTCTCCTGGCATTCGAAAACTTTCAATTTGCTTCAAATTACCGGCTGGGATCATGTCGACGCCACTCATCCTCCTACCAGGTGATGAGGTCCCCAACGACCGCCTTCCTCCTACCAATGCCAATCCTTTAAAGCTAGGCCAGGGCCTTCGTCTTCTTTCGCAGCCCTCAGCAAAACCTGCGGCATTGAATCATGTTTTGACAGCAACTCAAGCCGGTCTCGTATCGACCGATGCCAAACGAAACACGGTTTCGCTTCTGTCTTTCTCCAACCGTCGATACATCCCTACACATAACGACCTAGTCATCGCGCAAATCCACCACTCTAGCGCCGACTACTTCCATTGTATGGTGACCCCGCACACTGCCCATGCTTTGCTAGGCCAACTGTCCTTTGAGGGTGCTACAAAAAAGACAAGGCCAATGTTGAAGCAGGGCGAGCTGGTCTATGCGCGAGTGTCGTCTGTGGGCATTGGCGCAGGGGCTGAGGTTGAGCTTACGTGCGTCAATCCAGCTACTGGCAAAGCAGAGCCAGGCGGTCTCGGTCCTCTTCTAGGTGGAATGGTCTTCGACATCTCGACAGGCATGGCAGCGCGGTTGATTCGGGCAAGCTCCTCTTCGGCTGATCATGGAAACGCTATTGAGGGACTTGTGGTTCTTTCTGAGCTTGGGAGGAAGCTGGAGGGCCTGGGGGGTTTGAGATCGCCGTTGGGCGCAATGGGAAAGTTTGGGTGGATTGCTCAAATGCCGGCGAAAGTGCCATCAAGGCTACTGTCGCCATTGGCCGGTGCTTGCAGTCCACAGACGAGAATAATCTTCACCCCACAGACCAGAAGAAACTGGTGACAAGAGTTCTACGCGAGATGAAACTGACTTCTTGATTGATTTGCGTTTTCTATTCGATGGTCCATTTATTGAGGAGTATTGGATTCCGAGGGGGTTTACGATTCCATTTTGTATACCATGAGAGCAATCTGTACAGTATTTTCTGCATATCAGCATGTTATGGGTTCCAGTAAGGCTGCAAAAGCTGCATCAGATATGAGCCAAGTGCTGCATACTTCCAAGGTTCACATTACCTATCCCGATAAGCGGGTGGTGCAGGCGGTGTATAATTTCTGCCGGTCAGCCTGGGTAAATTTGGAGAGCTCCGTGCCCATCTCTGCTCCTCGAAATCATGGCACATCAAAACTCTTCTGGGTCCCATGGACCAAAGAGACCTGATATAAAGGGTATGACTCACAGTCTACTCATAAAAATGCATTTCCATCCTAACTAGTTGCAGTTCCCGAGTCCTCAAATCCGCAGGCTACCCTAGACGGCGCAAAGAAGAAAAAGAAGTCACGCAAGTCCAAGAACAAGGAGGGTTTACCTTCTGTGATACACACCAACGGCGCTGTGTCTTCCCCTCCTCGAGTTGAAGAACAACCGCGGCCCTCAAAACGAAAGCGCGATTTGGAGCCGGATGGCAAGAAAAAGAAGAAGCGTCAGGCTGCGGAGGACATCGTAAACGAGGCCGATGCTCCTACTGTCACGACACCCAAAAAGAAAGATCGGCCAGTCGATCCGCTTCCAGATCATCCGGACAAGGAAGATAGCGAGCCTGCCTCAAATGGCGTTGAGAAAACCACTCCCACCATTCCATCCTCCGAACCTGCTCCTGAAGCGGCGCCCTCTTCTGAGCCTAACAACAACCTTACTCGCTCGGGTAGACCGAGGAAGATTAGGGGTTCACGAATTGGTGGAAAGAACAACTTGAAGGTGGGATTCTTCGTCAAGGAAGAAACCCAGAAGCTCGAGAAGTACAAAGTCGATTTTTGCAACCGCAATGGCTTCAATCACAATCCCAAGATGTTCGACGCTATGGTACAGCATTCAGAGCGTGACAGCGGTGAGTGGCCGTGCCCAACCGACATTTGCAGAAAGTCCGAGTTCTGGGCCGAAATCTACGCAATCCTGCCTGATCGGGACCGTCGATCTGTGTACCGGTTCATGCGACGGCATTTTCAAGACTCAACTCAGAAGCCGCATGAGTGGACAGCAGAACAAGATGAAGAACTTGTCCGTTTACGTGCTGAGCATGGGCCGAAGTACGCACTCATTGCGAAACTTCTCGGTCGCAGCGACGATGATGTAACGCAAAGATGGAAGAACCGTTTGGAATACCGAGGCACGCAGAATCGCGGGGCTTGGACCGAAGCCGAGATGCGATCTCTGATGAGTACCATACAGGATATCTGGAACATTGAGCACACCATTCATCCTGAACTGGCAGGGAAAGACATCTACGGAATGAGCGAGCAAATAATCTTATGGGGCAATGTCAGCACTGCGATGAACCACGTTCGATCTCGTCAGCAATGTGCAGACAGGTGGCGCAAGATCTTACGACATGTTGAAATATTGCGAAAGACTGTTGATCCAGATGCTGTGTTTGATCCGGCTGCAGCTACAAAGAGAAAGAAGCCACGCAATGATGTCAAAAAGAGCAATGATCATGTGGAGGGTGATGACAGCGAGGAAGAAGCAGAAGAAAGCATAGCACCCGACAGCACACCAGGGATGACTCCTAAGCTTGGGCTCACAGACCATCAACAACTACTCTCGCTTGGTTCATCATCATCGAAGGAGATATCCGCCAAACCCCACATCGACCCCCAACCCGAGTCCGAGGATGAGATCAATGAGGCTAGTTTCGTCACTGCCGCTGATGAGCCAGCGCCTCCCTCGGCAGCCTCTCACCCAACTCGCCAGCATAATTCAAACAGCCCGAGTCAGTCCAAGGATGAGATCAACAAGGCCAGCAAGTCCAGTAAGAAGCGCAAGCGTTCTGAAACTGAAAGGCCTGTCGACGAGCCCGAACCCAAAGTGGGAGCTGAGACTCCAACTACGACCATTACAGACGCCGATAAGAAGGCTCGGAAGGCGGCCAAGAAGGAGAAGAAAAGATTGAAGAGAGAGAAACGAGAGCGGGAGGAACGGGAACGCCAGGAGGCGGAAGCCGCCGCCGCTGCCAGGCAGGCAAAGGAGGACAGGAAGAAGGAGAAGAAGGAGAAGAAAGAGAGGAAGGAGAGAGAGCAGGAGAAGGAGAAGAAAAAGAAGTCCAAGAAGTCAATGGATACCGTTGAGACCAATGGGATTGACACTTCTGCCGCTGCTGCTCCCCTCAAGAAAATGAAGACAAAGCACCGCGAGTCGATTCCTGGGCTCAATGGGACCGACATTGAAGGAAACAAGTCTGTCAAGTCTCCTAAGAAGAGCAAGAAGAGCAAGCGGAAATCTCGGGAAGCAAGCAGCAAGTATGACAGTCCTGCGGCCAGAGCTCAGCGGTCCAACGCCGAATCTGATGACGGTGGTGGTAATGAATCCAGTGACTACGATATCAAAATCGAGGGAGACGATTCAGACTAGAAGCGAGATGCAAATACTACAGACGAGACTTCTAGAGAAACTCGATGGTTCTTACTCCAGCGCTGAACAATCCACGCTCTAGCTCAAGTCCTGTCAAGAAAATGCAATGCAAATACCATGTCCAAATTTTTCAAATGCTTGTGAACAATGCTCTTATACAAAACACATACCCAGTAATCAAACAGGTCCAGGGTCTATAGTTCGTCCTTGCGGCCACTGTCCGTACCGTCTTCACCACTGTTGTCTTCGGCGGCGACATCGTCATTCTCCTTGGGTTCGGCATCTTCACCAGTTCGCACAAACCCAATTTGCTCACTAGCAACACGCTTCGCCAACGCAGCAATCTCATCGTCGTACACAGTCCACTCAGGAACCTGTCTCCGGGCACGAGCCA
This sequence comes from Penicillium cinerascens, assembly GCF_028974065.1. Taxonomy (NCBI): domain Eukaryota; kingdom Fungi; phylum Ascomycota; class Eurotiomycetes; order Eurotiales; family Aspergillaceae; genus Penicillium; species Penicillium cinerascens. Next base: position 3,003,218 of record NW_026695296.1, on the reverse strand, counting down.
ACTTCGGCTCCTTCGTCTGGGGATTGTTGCAGAGGTCGATGGTGCGTGCAGATGCCAGATCTTCATCAGAACACCACGTCTCACACCACAACCACTCCTGCGGCAAACTGTGGATAGGGAGATGATGCTGCATATGATTGGGCAGATCCTGGTCCAGATTGCTGAGACTATTGGGGTCGGCCGAGAGCATCTGGTACTGACCACGAAGCCGGTCACCGGCAGCAAGTGCACGGAAGCGGTTCAAGTCGACAACGTACAGCGCCGAGATGTGGTAGGGTTTGCCACGGAGGAACGTGCTCCAGTATCCCTGCTTCCAGAAGCGGAAGCCCTCCATCTCGGTGCGGGAGTCGCCCATGGGCGTGAAGCCATATGGCGCGCCTTCGAGATCATGCGTGACCAGATCGTACATATCTGTGCGAACAATCTGGTCTGCATCGACGAAAATGACTTTGTCCAGGGAAAGCGGGAAAAGGACGTCCAGGAATAGCATTTTGTAGCCCCAGATTTCACGCTGCTTCTCACGCTGACCACGAAGCCAGTGTGGCCATTTGTAGGTGACCATCTCGTAAGAGAAACCATATTCGCGGGCAAGATGGGGGAGGAAGGAGCGGAAAGAGGGAGAGAGAAATTGCTCGATGAACCAGAATTTGACGGTGTGCTTGGTATTGCGCATGACGGAAACCATCATGATGTTAAGCATGCGCTCGTAGAGGTGGCCACTGGCGACGGAGAAGATGTTGATGTCTGCGTGTTGCTCGCCCTTTGAGCCCACCCCTACACTTGAGAGTACACCTGATGCAAAGTTGAGGCCCTTGGACACGAAATCCATTGTTGAGCCGGATTGAGGTCCGGTTTCCAAGACATCCTCGGTCTCATAGCCAGGTTTGCGGGACAGGCGCGGGAAGAGCGTTCGGCCTTGGAAGGACAGCAGAGTGACCTCATTGTTCTCGTCGCCGGGCTGGGGGTGATAGCCCAGACCGCCAACACTATTGATCTTGTAAAGCTTCTCGCTCCGACCGGGCTTTAGGTTTATCTGCCACATGCCAGGTTGTGCCTTGAATTGGAAGTATCCCAGATTGGCCATAATGATGGTGTCAGCAAAATGAGGATTTTTCTCTGTGCCCAAAACGAGCTGCACTCCTCGTGGTGGAGACTTGGTGGTCAGATCGCGAGAGTGGCCCTCGATCAAGATGTGCTCCAAAGCGTAGACCGCATCAAGGTCGGAGCCAGACTTAAGCGAGCTCAATTTGATGTTGTCTGGGTCATAAACAGTTTCTTTTGGTGCCACAAGCCAGGATGAGGGCACGTCCATGCCCAGGGTGAGCAGTGCTTCAACGGGCACGCCGGTAAATGATGCTTGAGGTCGAGACAGAGAACCGTCGCTGTTGAACGAGGGCTCCGATTCAAGCACATAGCGGTAGAATCGCTTAACTGGAAGCTCCTGGAGATCCTCCTTCGGATTCAACAGTATTTTGATCTGCACGCCAGCCAGTTCAGAGATAACCTTCAGAACGGGCACCCATCTCTGGGCCGCCTCAGAAGCTGGATCAAGGACCGTAGCAATATTAATAGCAGGGTCTTCGGAGTTAGAAATGGTTATCACGGAGTGGTCCGTCTTCCAATTATCAGAGACACTGAGTCTGAAGTCTGGTGAAGACTCAAAGATTCCTTCAGGCACATCAGAAATGGTGGAAAGTGCAACAAGCGATGTGAGTTTGGCAAGATCAAGAGGCGCGGATAGCTTAGCATCCAACCCTAGATTCTCAGCCACTTTCGCAACAGGAAAAATACGCTTGGTCCATTCGTAGGTCACCAGCTGGCTAAGTTCGTTGATGCTTGAGATAGAATCCTCCTGAATGGGGCCAACTGTTCGGCCATTGACAACAAGCCCTTGGACACCGGGCTCAAATCCAAGCTTCTCAACGAGGCGTCGATGAAAGGCAAAGATCTCTGTATTTCCCGACTCTAAGGTCTCCGGGTCCGGAGAGTCAAGGATATCGAGAATTTGATCAATGTCCTTTTCCTGTGCAAGCGCACGTTGGACTTTGCCAAGATTGGAGACGTTTTGATCAGAAGCGCCATTGTGCAGCAGTACTATCTCCAACTCATTATGCTCCTTTCGGAGAATAAGGGTATCAGCCAGTAGTTTCAGGCCTTCCTCCGTCTCAAAGTCGCCCACGACAATGATATGGATACTCTCAAGGACAGTCTTCTCTGAAATGATCCGAGGAATTGCCTCCAAATCTTCCGGTTCCGAACCAAATACACCGGCAAGGTCAACAATCTTGACATTCTTCGGATCTTCGGGCATTAGGAAAGAGTTACGTCTTTCAAGAGATGCTGCCAGGAAAAATTCCGGCAGCCAGGCATCTGCTTCAAAGACGCCCTGCATTATAGCTTGTTGGATCAATTTCAGGTCTCTCCCAATGTTCATACTCAGCTCCTGCATCCAATTCCCCTCGCGTGAGATCGGAATACCATTGACCAGGAACTGGGCTTCTTCGCCAGTCAAGCTCAGTCGGCGCTGGTAGTCCGTTGTAGAGGAAGCTATTTCAGCGTAGCGCTTACTCTCCAGCACCTCCTCAAGAGACAAGACTTCCTTGTCGACACGAGCATCTCGATCTTTAGTTGCAGCCATGAAAGCTGATTTTTCCGGGTTACCACCCTTCAGCTTTGAAGCCGACTGAAATGACTCAGTATCCACACTCAGTAAACGTACTATATCAGCATGTGCTTACCTGTTCCAGGTATTGAATGAGAGATGCAAGTCCATAAGTCTCTTGGAGATAGTGTGCCACCTTCAGCTGAGCGGTAGACTCAGGCGAAGAGGCCGTAGGCACCAAACCGAACCTTACAGGAATCAGGCGCTTGATAAAGATCTGGAATTGCTTGGCAATCAAAATCATATCGTCGGGCTTGGATAGATCGACAGGCACGATGACGTTATGCAAGTCCCGGCTCACGGGGGGCAGTTGTCCTGGGTACCCGCTCGAGATAAACTAGGAAACTTCAGCACAAACCCAAGGCAAGACTCTATCGAGGATTCTTACCGATTCAAGATCACTCGGCCAGGCCTGGTACCTAGAGTCTTTCTCGAGGTCATTCATCCAAATGATGACCTCACTGCCCTCCAGCTCATCACGATAATCATATCGCTGCGTTTCATCATCTGCATGCGATTCGGCGAGGAGGGGGTGAGACAGAAGTTTCACGGTATCCTGAGCAGACAGACCCAAGTCTCGGAATTTTTCGATCAATGTCCTCTCCCGACGGAGATGGTCTAGGATGGAAAAGGCATCGATCTGCCGCGAATCAAGCTGAACGCCGTTTATCCACATAACATTGTAGCCAGGCGGGATCATTCTTGCCCGGTTCGCACGAACTTCTTGCTTCAGGTTCACGGTAGCGTTATGAGCAGCAACGATGGACGAATACTTTGGAAAGTTCTGAGAGAGCTTCATCAAAGTGCTCAGAGGATGTTCACTGTCCATCACGAAACCTGCAGAATTCCAGCCCAGTCTAGACAGTTCGGACGAGGAAAGAGGCCGCAAGTCATCTGGAGAATCCTCCTTCAGGTCTTGTGAGCCGCTTGATGGCCTTTCCTTCGCATCCTCGCCACGCTGCTCAGCATCCCGGTCATCAATGACGATATAATCCGTCCGCTTCAAAGCAAGCTCCACACCATATCCAGGAACAAATAGAGGGCGAGAGATCCAGTGTTGAGGGGGACGATACCGCACGCGATACGAAATATGTCCGTCTTTTGCCATTTCGGTCAATAGTTCGTGAAATTCCTTGAATATAGGCGATGAGACATCTGCGTAAAGGACGGCAGGAGGCAGCGATATATCACCGAAGACGCGGTCGAACGGTAATTCCCTAGGGTCCCTATGGCCACAAACGTTCAAGGTCAGCTTCCAACCCCAATTCCAGGTGATATGCTAACTAGAGATCTACCTACAGTTCTCCCTCAACAGGTTGTTGTGCACGCTCCATTGCTGATGAGCAAAACTGCTGTCCATCGTGGTGGACCCAGACCGGACAGGCCGCATCCTGGGCAGCCATCAGCGAATGTTGGACCGAAGTATTGTAAAACTGGTAGTGCGCCTGAATGCGGGGTGCGGCTGATCGAACGGAAAGCGATAGCTTGAATGAGGAGAGGCTTTCGGGGGTGCGAAGGTGTCCATCTTCATGCACGACCTGCAAGAAGCGGTCGTAGAGCTCCTTCTCGGTTCCGGCGTCCTCGAAGACCCCGTCAGCGATACGGTCGAGCAATGGAAAGTAAGATGTTGCGTTCTCCTCTGCGGCCGATTCTCTGGAGACACCCATGTGAGTATTTAACATTTGCGATCATGCCCAGTGTCAACATACAATAGTTCCACGAGATACGGCGACGAGTCGAACGAGGCCTGGAGAGCCACATTCACCGCCGGGCTGGCAGTGGCCAGCAAACCGGGTAGTAGTGCGCCGGTGACGGCATACCAATGCCACGACGTGTGGGATCTTGACGAGATCCTCATCCTGTTGTGTTGGATGGGGTGGAAGCAAGGTGTGTAGGGAGTGTATACGGGGAAGGCCCCCAAAAATCCTCGTGTCGCGATCCAAAAGTCTCGGGTCCTGAATTAGTAAGAGCGCAGATCAGTCGCGAAAGATGAAAAGCATTGCGGGCCAAACGAGCCAGCGTTCTTGAACAATCGCGGAGATCCCCAGCCGATCTGAACACTTGGATGCTTCATTATCTCTTATCGCAGCTTGTACGGCGGACGACACGGCAACACGCGCATGCCGCGAACATGCTCAACGCATCGAGAATACACAAACATTGAGTTCTACTGTCTACAAGAAAAGATACATAATCTGAAATGAATCCTGTTCAATTGAGAAGTCCAGCTACTTTTTTGGGGTCATAAGACATAATTTCGTAAAGTTAGAATGTTCCGTGCGCCAGACCATAGCCTCCCATAGTATGCAGTGTCAATACGCCATATTTGACTCCGAGAATAAAACCCATATCAAGGTATGTGCAACTCGGCAGTCTTCTCTTTTTTTGTTGCACTCGTGCACAGACTCCGAGCTAATGCAGGATGGAAATGCAATGTACTGTTGAGACCAGGCTCAACGAAAGAATGTAAGATGGCCATGCAGACACGCAAAACCAACGATCTCACTGAGCGTGGAAGTTGGGAGCCGGCATCTGGGGGCTCTTGCGGCTGGTGGCTTCGCCAATGAGGCGGCGGCGCTTTTTCTCATCAATCTCAAAAAAGGAGCTTTCCGCGTAGCTGTGCTGGCTGCCAGGGCGAGCACCCAAAGTCGTGGTTGACTTCATCTTACGCAAATTCTTCGATTTGGCAATGGGGCCCAAACGACGAATCTCGGTAACCAGACGCTCAAGGGCGGAGCCATTTGCCTTCTTGGGAACAGGGAACTGCGGGAGAGGCTTCTCTGGATCACTTTCGGCGAGGCTAGTTTCAGAGTTGTTCGAGCCAAAGCTAATACCCGGAGTCCACCTTACCACGCTTGGAACGGTGGGGAGAGCTCGACTCCTCCAGGTGAGCAGGCTCGTTGACCAAGGCACACTCGTCAATGACCTCATTAGCCATGACCAGGTACTTGTCCAGGGAGTCGTAGACCAAAGGCCACGAGGTTTCCTGGCCCCCGGGAGCGCCTTGCGACATGACCGGCTGCAGGATTGCAATTCCTTTAGCTTCGACGGCATTGATGTAGCGGAAGAATCCATCACGCTGCGCCTGCAAAATTCGCGGGGGCAACTGGCGCGTGGGAGCAACCGTGGCATTGGTGACCGGAGGGAACAGCGTGTTGAGCATAGCAATGTGGTTGACTTTGTTGTTGGGCTCGAGCATCATGTCATTGATCAGGGTCTAGTCCATCGGATTAGCAAAAACAATCCAAGTTTTGGTTCAGTGATAACCTACCCAGCGACGCAAGCCAATGTAGATCTGGGTGTACTGGGCCTCGAGTTTGCGTGCTTGGGCATTAATCGACTGCAGCCAGGGCAGGACTGCCGGGTACTTGAGAGCCAGCTCCGAGGTGTACGGGTTCTCCGCATCGTCGCGGGAGATGCCCAGTCGCTGGAGGGCACCATTCATTTCTTTCTTCCAACGACCTTCCAAATCCTTGAGATAATCCAACGCGGTCAGAGCCTGCGGGAAATCGACCGACTCCAGTTCAGCCGTAAAGCAGCGACGCAGGAAGGAGGTCAGGAAGGAGGGTGGAAGGGAGCAGGGCTGAGAAGGCAGACGCGATATCTGGTGGATCAGCTGCGAGCGAAAATCAGCAGCCGCGTCGATCGAGTCGTCGGATGCCTTGGTGGAGGTGGAGGAGCGCGGGGTGAAAGCGGTCTCGGGGCCGCGGTTCGGGTTCTTGGCCGGGTTGCAGTTGAGGGTGTACATGGTACGCAGAGGGATTTCATAAGAGCCCGTGTAGCGCAAGCAATGGTCAAAGATCCAGGTGAGAGCGACACCGCTAGGGCTCTCCAGCGCCTGGGGCTGAGACATGACAGGCATGTCGGCGAGGTGGGACGAAAAGAGATAGAAAAGAAGTCGAGTGTAGGTATGGACTTCGAAAATCAGGAGCAAACGGAAGAACGAGTTCGCATTAAGAACAATGCGAGATCGAGCTTCCGTGGGCTGGAGGAATTCGAAACACCGGGGGTGGGATGTAGTGTGTGACGATGGAGCAAGGAAAGACAACGAAAGTACGAAGGCGGGATCAGATGCACAGAGCCGCGGCCATCACTCGGCGTGGCGGAGGGTGGCTGAGGAGCCGGTTGCGAGTTTGGAGCAGGCTGAAGAGATCCCCACGATGCGAGGGATGAAACACAGCTGCTCTTGTTGCTTGATCTGACCTGAGATCCGATCTATGCAGCGAGGCAAACACCGAGTTGGAGGCTTGCTCTCAAGGAATAGCAAATGAAGGGTGAGACACGTCCCAATGGTTGGGCAATTGAAAGGCTAAAGAGAGAGGCTAGAGGAAAGAAAGGATTGAACGAAGGTTTGTTACGACGAGTGTTGCAAAGAGAGGGAAAGGACGGGGAAGGGAGAGAAAGATGGAGAGATGGAGGGCGAGGGGGGCGATATTATGGCTTGACAGTCCGGAGATTCTGGCCCTCCGCGCCCTCTTTGCCGGCTCGCACTCTTTGACTCGCTCCACGCTCCCACTCTGCCTTCCCACGTCGGTGGGACAAGGAGTGTCTGGACCAGTCGAGTGGACACTCGATTCCCTCGACTCGTTCGCCCGCGTCTCTCATTGCTCCCCATTACCGATCCATCTGGCTGGGTGGCTTTCGCCCGTTTTTCGGGGCTCCACCTGCAGTCAACCGACGCGCACAGGAGAGGCGATGGAGGAAATGACAACCGTTGGCTTTCCGTCCTTCCGGATGGCCCACTTGGCCTCCGTACTAATTCGCCCGCTAATACATTCTCAGGCTCTCTTGTCCCCGGGGGACTGGATATCCTCGCTGTAGCGTCGCCCCGGCCTGACCGGGAACTAGGGATGGATACAGAGCCCCCCAACTTTGGATTTTTCTTTTCGGACGGTACTTTGGGGCACCCCGATCATGTTCAGGGCCGAATCAAACCGGTCGCCCCCTCAATCTCATCTTCTATGCGTCTGCGCTAAGCCAGAGAGGCTCCCGGACACGCGATGCGGACGCAAGACTGTCGTGGGCAGAGCCAGAAGTACTCGCCACCGGTTCCCTCCTCCAGACCCGACCAAATATAGATCACAGTCTATATTTGTATGTATGTATGGGTACAGTATGAACTCAGCATCTTGTTGAGAATCATTCGTCACCCAATTGCGCTCAGGCAACCTCAGGCAAAACGGTACCTCTCTGATCTGTGGGGTGGACCGCGCAATCCCGCACAGCCCGACAAGCCAAAACCCTGCAACGCACTATCGCCGCCCCCTGCAAGAAGGCGTTGGAGCAGTCACCTGCTGCCAGTCTCTTCTCTCCATCACGCTCGGTCTTGGACAGGTCGTTTCAGGGCAATCTATACAAATGAGCTCGCAAAACATTCTAGAGAGCAGATTTGGTTTGTGATTCTCGTTACTCATGATAATCACAATAAACAACCGCAATCGGGGCGCTCGCCCGTGGAACACCGCCGTGTCAGCCCCGCCCGTGACCCGATTTTTCTCTCCTCCAGTGAGGATGAGGATGGCCATTGGGCGGAGTATGTACCTGCGTTGTTTCAGATTGCAGATTCTCATGATCGGTCATTTTTTCAATTTTGATTTTCCTCTCTATACAGTACATACACACTAGATTGAGGATGCTGATTCGAAAGTCCCGTACTTATGCATCGGAGCAAAAGTCGGAGGATGGGGGACGTCAAGATTGGAAGGCGGCCCTGAGGATGCATGACACCTGCGTCGCCGAAAAACTGGTCTCTCGTGGGTCGGGGACAAGACCTTCCCAAAGAAGCTGGGATGGGCAGTGGTGGAACTGCTCAGCTCCCATCGTGTGTCCAGACACTGCGATCTTCGCTCCTCCGTTGTGAGTATATGTACATATGTACATACATATGATAACTCGCAATTTTCATTAACCGTGAACCGCTCCGTATTTGTCTCTCCTACATAAGAGTCCGAGGACTGTCCTCGGGTGAATACGTCAGACCCTGGCCAAGATCCGGTGGGTTCTCGCTACATACGAGAGCTAGTTTAACGTTAGCCGGCGATCATGGCATCATGCCCCTGAGAACCGGGGGCCCCTATCCTCTCCCTTGGAAGAACCACGATCGTGTTCCTGGGTGTTGGAACCCGGGATTCCTTTTCATTCCTGATCTAGCCTCGGTGTCAAAGGAATCGAGTTGATGTGTGTGTGAAGCTGAGCTGGAGCCCAACGATATCGCTTTCTTCTTCAAATCGACGTGTTCGATAGTCTAGTGCCGAAGTGGCGGATTCCAAATCTTTTTTTTTTCTTTTCACGCACCGCCGTCGGTCTCTCTTTGATGCCAATCTCGATGACTCGATTTCCAGTCCCACTCTCGGCGGGTCATATCGTGATCGCGGTGAGAAATGACAGGGGACACATGCATGGTGACAGTGTCTCGGCAGTTCTGCCGGCGTTTCTTGCGTCTTCTTGCATATCGGGCCGCCATCCGCGGTAATGGCCCAGCACAGATGAAACCACACTTGTCTCTTCACATAAAATTTCTGTCGGTCATACGTGATGGACGACCTTGTAATCTATCCCAATACCTGCTGCCTACCGACGAGGATTATTATGGGTTTATCAACCAGGTGATCTTGGCGGTTGGTTGAGGCACTTGATTGACTGTAACCGAGTCCGCGGTTCCTTCTGTACAGGGTCAGTAGAGGCGATAAAAGAAGGATTCTGTTCTGCCAGTGATGTGTAAGCTGGTCACCAGACCATGTCTTTTCCCTTTGACACATCATCCGCCTCATCAATCGAGTACTCTTCCAGCTCCGCCATCATAGTGTGAGCAGGGGCAGTCACGCAGGTCGGGAAACCACCGTAATCCGGATCATCATTCGGCATCATAGCAAGATCCTGCTCCGGGTTTCGTCGCCGTCCAAAGTCCGCAGCGTGCACAGCTCCCCTATCTCTTTGTTCACGCCTAGTTTCTCAAATTGCGAAAAGCCGGTGAAGCTGCTCGTAGGTGAAAGCGAGCGAGCACGGGCCTGAAAGTCCCATCCGATCAACAGGAATTTTGGTCTGCCAAGATGGATGACCATGCCGGTACTGGGCCGGGTATGCCAAATATCGGGTGCAATGAAGTCCAAAGATGGAGCAAAGCGCTGCCAAACGTCGAGTACTGTGACGGTGGCACCTCCCGACGGGTAAGCGCTTGGATAGCCACCACCACCGGCGACGATGAGGATGTCGTCATCGCTGTCTTTGCTCACATACTTCTGCCAGACGCTAATATACAGCGATACTGGGTATTTCTTCTTGCCCGCTGCAGAAACCTGGTTGAGATATTGCGCATAGTGATATGTCATGAACAGCTCGTCTGTGTGCGGTCTCTTGCCAAAGACTCAAGCCCATGATCCACTCGGGCTTGCCTGAGATTTGAAGTGGCTCGAGTTTGATCTTAGGTCGCTGTGGATATCGTCCCAATTTTTGAGCCAGGAAATGCAGCTGATATTTTGGCGCTGGCTTGCTGAACGTTTCTCGGCCGCAGCGGAGCCATCTCGAAGTCTCCTAGAAGACCTCTCTCGTTCTCCACTTGGGCCATAGCCACTGTCGAGCGTGTTCCTTGAACCTCTTTGACGTGGCTTGGTAGGCGAAAGAACGCTTTAGCGTCGGCTTTAAGACCTTCTTCTTGGAAGATCGACAAGACGTCGGCCGGTCTTCAGAACACCGCCAGCTTTCCGAGGCTTTGCTCGTAGAAATCATCGAGTGTTTGTCTTTAGCCATGGTGGAACGTGGACGGAGATGTCTGAAGTTCGCATTTCATGTTCCATAACATGTTACCAATCGAATCCCGAGAGGGCAAATTGGAATATGCCAAACCATAGCAGAACAAGGTGCAGTCCATGCTCTCTTACCCAGTATGACCTTGCCCAACTCCATATGTTGAATTGGCCCTCGACGGGCTCAATGCCTTCCCATTTAACACATCCCAAAGCATTGTTGATGTTGGTATCAACGGGCTTCTGCAAATTGGCTCTATGAATTCTCCAGATGCCATAGAGAAATTCTGCAGCTTCGCAGTGAGAGAAAGAAAGGGTCGGCCATTGACAACGAGCTGCTGCGCAGTTTCGGCTTGGCGAAGATGAGGCTTCTTTTTTTTGGGAGGGGGGGCATGCCCAATATGATTCAATATAGGAATCTTCAAGGAATGCGACAAAAAATGAAGATGATGGACCAACGAATGCGTCGATTAACGCATCTCTTATCCCCGAGCGCTCCCTCATTCCCCCTCCTTGCACCCGCCAACGTCGCAACAGTGTGGCACCATTTGAATTTCAAATTGCACTATGATCCGTGGAGGGGTCAGATGAACGACTTGTGGCCTTGATGGGTAGCGATTGGTCGATACTCCGTGAGGTTGTCCAAGATTGTGTCGCGCTCGCTGGACTGGCAGTCGCGCACTCTGCTGAGATTCTCCCTTTCAATATTTGAGCCAGAGCCTTTCTGTCGCCATCGCCACAGCTGCTGCATCGTCAGCATTCAAACAATAGGTCAACCCGATCGGCCTGGAGGCTTTGTAGTGGCCTTTGTATTTTGTGTATATTGCCATTCTTGGTTTCGAAAGCCTTTGCATCTGGCTCCTCTTCGTGGAGACAAAGTGCCCAACTCTGGAGGAAAATTGCCGGGCTTGTCGATGGGGAGAATGCCAGTATTGGCAGTAACAACGCACTGGAGTACCAATGAGAGGGCAAGCACCTCGACGTTTAAGGGATATTTTCGATCTTGCTTTGTCTCCTGTTGACTCACTTCTAAATGAAGTGTCAATAATCCATCTGTCGCATATTTTCCACGTTCTTACCAAAAGCAGCCGGTTCATCCATCCCACCTTCAATTGGCAAAGCATGCTGAAGAAGAAACTTGTTAGTCCATCCACGATGTAGGCCTTACCCATTGCAATGGTGAGGAAGACGCACGGAGTGGGTGGGAAAAGTCATAGGAGGAAAGGGAGGAAGGGAGAGCGCGCGCAAGCTAACAACTCAGGCAGCCGCCATCATGCCCCTCATACCAAGCACCAATGCATGCTGCAGGGGTCACTTTTGCCTTGGTAGCTCACCGTGCTACAATCGCCATGGCTCCATGTCATCCTGCGATTTGAGGGGTTTCATCATGTATCCGCTTCTTCAATAAGGATGGAAGAATGTGTGTGGCTTGTCATGGATGAAGTGGTAGAGGTCTACCAGTCGATCCCGAGCCTCCTCTTTCCTTACTCGGTTCGCTGTGAACGTTGGGCAGGAGATATTTCTGTGATTCCCGAGAAGTTGTCTGTAACAAAAGGCTGACGTAGGCCTCCCCCATATTCCTTAGCTTATCTCTTTCGTATTTAGGTAGGTCTAGTGCATTTCGGGCAAGGGATTTCTGTTACGTGGCTCGGCTACTACAATTCCTTGCGGTGCCGATTCTGGTGGATGGCTTCGAAGGTTTTCAGGTTGGTGAGGCTGCTGATTTGGGATCTACAGTGATATATATCGTGAGCTCGAACAGCGCAATGGGGTAACAAACAGGTGTCACGCTGAATTCTTTAACACAAATGGCGAACCTAGGTAGATAAAGTTACATATAATCATGGCATGGAAACCAAAGCAATACCAATCCAATCAAACACAGAGTAGAGACAAGCACTCAGCAAATAGCTGATGTGGGGGTTCAACCCATCATGGCCCATACAACCAACACGCCGCCCGGCAGAAAAAGGGAACCGATAAGATCTCACTTTCCTGGCGCATTCAAGCTGCAACTACCTCAAGATCTGAACATGGGAAACGGGCCGCTGGAGCGAAAGCTCCAGTTTGAGAAGAAGAACCAAGACCTCGTGAAGCTGCCCAAATGTACGCACCGAACCCCCCCCCCCCCCCATCGGCCCACCCTATGAATACTGACAATTTCAACGGCAGATGCCAACGTTGAGAAGCGCCCAATCCCCCATGCCCCGGTCGCGTCTCCATACGCGGGCCCCTCCGTTCCCAAGATTGTCTACGTCTCCAGCGGCTCGCCTTTTATGAGCGCCGTCAAACGCGTACAGAAATTGCTCCGCCATGCCGAGAAGCGCGCCACGGCTAATATTAGCCTCGAGGATACGCGCAAATCAGAGAAGCAGAAGCTTGCTGAGCTGGCACAAACAGCAGAGAAACGGGAGGAGGTTTTTGTCAAAGCCACCGGACGTGCAATTGAGAAGGCGCTCAGTGTGGGCAAATGGTTCGAGGAAAAGGAATCGGAGTACACAGTTCGTGTGAATACCGGGAGCGTGCTCGTCGTCGATGACGTGGTCGAGGACGAAGAAAAGAAGGAACGAGAAATGCAGAAGCAGGGACGCGTTGGGGGACGGAACACAGATGGTGAGGATGGCCCACATGCTCAAGACTCGAAAGACGAGAGTGTGCCTGGAAAGCAGCAGCCATCAACCAGCAAAGCTGCTGCCAAGAAAAGAAAACGCCAGGTCACTGTGGCCTCTGAAGATAGCGAGCTTCCCGAAACTCGAACTCGATGGATAAAAATGGTCGAGATAGCCGTGAGCCTCAAGTGATCTCGACACACCCACGGCCACAGGGACATATGCTATATACAGGACATGGCCTTGAACGATAAGCCAAGATCACTACAGGCCAGTTCAACACGGACCATACACCCCGAAAGTGGCAACCAGACATAGCCTGCACGGATGTTGGCTAGTATCTTGCCTAGAGACCATCCGAGAAGCAGTGGATGAGGTCGACCTGCGCCTATCTACGCGTCCAGACTCTAATACACAAGCCATATGTGGACCCTCGAGTCGCATCATCAAAGGACACCTGGTCGTCTCATGCCATACAGAGATGAGCTCTATATGCGCATAGACATGGACCGTGTTCGTTCACACATGCAAGATACCAGTGTCAGGGCCCTGGGATAACAGAGCCAAAGACATGACTCATGTTCACTAGATTGATTAACATACCCCCAAACGAAGAGCATGCACAGTACCAATTCTCCCCAGGGTGGCACTGGCCAATACAAACCAAGACTAGACAGCTTGACTGAAAAGTGATCGCCCTTATGAAGGGCGGGTAACAATGTATTCACACCGAAACCTAGTACATACAGTTAAAAAGATATACAGTGCCCAGCCATGAATAATGCACAAAAAACCACTCATATATTCTGCAAGCGGGGAACACAAGCCCAGCTGCAGCCATGTCGCTGGAATGGCAGAGGACGAAGCTTCTCTCCAGAGGTCCGGGGCCTCTTCATACCGCTCTCATGAGGCGTGCAGTCCCACCATTCCAGCCATGACGTGCGAGGGACCACGTATTCATGCTGACACACCGAGCAGCGCTGGCCACCAGCAGCGCGAATCTTCCTGGCTTGATACATCAATGGAGCCACCAGCGAGGGGAAGTCGTCTAGCTCGTCATCGGTGACTTGTTCGAGACCCGGTAGCTTGCACACGGCCCGGAGGGCGAGCTCGCGCAGTGATGGAGCGCTTGGCGTGGAGCTTGATGGTGGCAATGCCACGGGTGTCACAACAGAAGCTGAGCCATCGTCGATCGGGTTTCCCTCCATGTCTCGTCGGGTTATCGGACTCGTAGCTACGTGGATCGTAGCCCAAGCATTTTTGGGAGGAGAGCCCTCATATTCGTCGAATCTCAGCTGGTCTTCCAGAGACGTCTCAGGCTTTCCATTCTCCTGGCTCTTCCTTGGTTGACGGTGCCATTTGGTGATTTCGCCTTCCTCAATTGATGGGAATGGGTTCGGGAATGCGGTCAAATGTTTCAGTTCACCATGTTGGAGGAGCCGTAGCAGCTCCCATGGGAGGTGCGTGAGTAGATTGACTGAGACATTGAGGACTTCCAACGCAGCCAACTTCTGAATTGTATACGGTATCTCTGACAGCTTGTTGTTCCGCACGCTGAGGACCTTGAGATCACCGAGCTCAAAGAGCTCGTTGTTGAGCGTCGTCAATGAGTTCCCGGAAAGGTATACGCGGAGAAAAGGCTGCAGAGAGCTATAGGCGTTCTCAGAGAGCGGAGCCTCCTTCACCGAGGGCAACTTCGTCAAATGTTGCAGTGGCTGAAGCAGACCTGGAGGAATCTCCCTCAAATCAAAGTTTCTGGGGGAGTGAATAGTTAGGACGAAAAGGGTTCTATTTTCACTGCGCAACGAGGGGAGCTTACCCTAGGTCAATGCTGTCTTCCCCCTTCTCGAGGCAGTCATTCACAACCGCTCTCGCAAACTTGTGTTGCTCCGACTCGTGCAGCCCTTTCCAAATCGGTAGAGGTAACACCGGCGCCGCGGTCGCCTTCGGCAGAGCGAGGCCCTGGGGATATTTGCCTGTCGCTTTCGGATCAAGTACTGTCTTCAGGAGATCCTCACCCCAGGCCGACGCATCCTCCGAAGGCAAAAGCGACTCAGCCGTAGATTCATCGCTCCCCATCCACACACCGCTGTCTACCTGGCGCTTCTCTTTGAAATCGGCCCTCTTCCTCTTGGGATCAATAACCTGTTCACCCCACCAGGTCCCACGATATCGCCGCTTGCGCCCAGCCCCGCCAGTCACAGGCGCATTGTAATTCTCCAGCCCGGACGCGGGAATATCATCACTCGAGAAGAGCGCAGGATCGCTCGATGGCTGGCTCGAGCGGTCATCGAAACGCGACAACCGACGCGCCTTCCGGAACGACGATGCGATTGAGCTCGAGGGGGAGGTGCCCGCGCGCGCCGGCGAACGGTGCCGGATTCGCCGCGGCGGAGGCAGCGGAACTTCGCTGTCCATTGCGAGCAACCGAGTCGCAGCGCAGACGAGTCGCTGCAATTGTCCTCCCAGGCGTGTCCGGAGGACTCGATGGGTGGCGGGCGATGCGCCGGGAGTTTAGGGAGCGACGCGTGGTGGAGCTCACCTCGAATGTCAACAAACGCGCGCGAATCGAGCACCTGAACGAACGGACAGCTTCCACGGCCAACGCGATATCGCCCTCGGAAATGTGCAGGAAGGAAGACGGGCGAGGGGTTTGAAGACGAATAGTTCCCGAGATAAGATCGGATCAAACGACTGGTTTCCCAAAGCGGCCGCACGCGTGGGCGCACGGGCATCAGTCGACCGCGGAGGAGGCGGCATCCAGGTCCACTGGAATGCTCGATCGTCGTGATCTACGCTACGTCAAAGTCAACATTGTAGACGTTCATGTCTTCACATCAAGAATAAAATAGGTGCCAATTGTTGTCGAGTGTCTGGAGCTGGGATTTCAACCAGCAACAGGCTGTTGGTTTGCACTCGCATCTAGCGCCACATCAAGCCCTAAGAGTAGGACATGCCAGTGCTAGAAGCGCCTCCATGAGAACAATACACGAAACAAATATGGACATGAGAATCGAACAAAAGTTGGAGTTGAAAGAAGAAAAGACAGCATCGAATCGTGTCTCAAAAGGTCGTTAAAAGGGGTATTTGAAGTCCATAAAGCCGTTTCCTCTCCGAATCGGGTTCTCCAGCTAACCAAGAGAATTTAAGACAAGAAGGTAAAAAAAGTAAAGAAGAAGCGAAGATTATGAATCCCGAATAAAAATGACCTCGGCTCTGCTGGAGATGAACGGCGTGATGCCAAGAAGCATACGAGTAGCCCCAACGTCGGAATGTGAATGGTCAAGGCCAATGATGCGCCTCTCTGATCTGACAGCATTTGGAGCTTGAAATCGATGCTCGTTAATGAATCGCGACCGCAGTCAGAGGGCTGAGCCCATAAGCAGCGCGAAGGATCCAGCGACCAGCGCCGCGGGCATGGCAGCGTTGACGCTGACGGCGCCTCCGGTCATAGCGACAGAGGGCACGGCGTGGGTTGAGATGGGAACTCGAAGTGGAGTCGACGTCGCGGCCACGGTGGCCAGGCTGGAGCTGGGCGTCGGGGTGACCGAGTTCACTCTGATTAGAGTCTTGGTGATGGTTGTCGTCGAAACCGAGGTGGTGGTCTCCGCAGCAGCGAGCTGGGCTGCAGCCAAGCAGAGGAAGGATGTGATGAGAGAGCTGATCTGCATTGTCACCGAGTTTGTGGTCTTTTTCTTCTCGGAGGGATAGTTTTCAATTGAGATCGTGCTCGACGAGGTTACTCGAGGATGAGGCCGGCAGTGAACCACGTCACCAAGTATCTGGCCTTGAGCGTGAACGAGTGAGACTTGGAGGGAAAGAACGTGGGAGCGCGGCTCAAGAGAGTATAAACGAGTGACTATAATGAGTGACTGAGGGGGGTGAATGAGGGAAGTTCAAGGCGGCTAAAGGGAGAGGAAAGGAAGCAGTATGACAGGGCGTGGCATGCAGTCTAAATACCAGGCTCAGGCACGAGGGAGCGGCCAACCTGGGGAAAAGGCCAATTCGGCCACTTCTAGAGGCCTTGGTGAATTTTATGGATTTTTCTGCACTAGCGGCGCCTACGATTGGAGGGATGCGCACGCCGTTCTGGGACTACGCGAATTAGGGCGGCCCGAAATCGAACGATGGGGCCCAATATGCAGTCAGACCTACGCTACTTGAGGATTTGTTATGAGCCAACTCGCCCAAGGGCGTCAAGGTGGAACACGAAATGGGTCCGATACCCGCACAGACTTCACCCTCGGGCTCGCATGCGAGGGACTTTGGTATGTCAACAATCACTGCGTCGCGTCATGGATGGACTATCGAGGCGGTATGAGGGCTGTCCAGCCTGGCCAGTGGAGATAAACGACGATTCCGAATACGTGGACATGATGCCCGATGTTGTCGGGGCCAATCCTTACCATGTGTACATGTCTGTATTGTGCCAACGAGCCAACAATAACCTGACCTCCAAACCCTCTGAGTTCGGGGTGTGTTCCATCAGGTGTGCGGGTGCCTGAGATGAAGATTTTCCTGGGACATGATGCAGGCCTGCAGGTTTCTCAGTTGCCCTTGGAGCGTTCACCGCGGATGCCCGGTCCCCTCTGCCCTGTGTTGTCTTACCCCTGGCGTCATGGATGCAGGAACGGATGAATCGGATCTGCTCGAGCCTGGTTGGTTGTAATTTGCCCCGGGCCTAGTCTGGGGGCTTTCTCATCAGGACCGATGGTAACGACCGGATTGGCCAGCATGATCCAAGACTGGCGGAATTCTCTCATTATGACTCGGTTGGTGCCCGGAAGGCTGAAAGTAGTGCGGGAGAGACAGCACAGTCCTTCGCGGTAGTGGGATGTGAACCCCACCAGAGTAATGAGAATCGGGGCTCGTTCGAGCGCAGCTTGCCTGTTCCTAGCGGGTTCCATGGGAAAGACGGGCCCACCATGGGCGATGGCGATCGACCTGCACACCTTCCGCTTGTGGCGACGAGTCCGGGGATTAGAGAAGGCACTTGATCCTTCCGAGTCTTTCGCTCTCCGATCTCTTGCAGCCAAATTTTCAATTTCGGAGTTGGTGTGAACACTTTCGGTCCTGATTATTGTGTTCTGATGCCCGTTCTGAAATATACTGAGCTTCGAGTTCCTGCGAGCATGTCTTCGGTTTGGTAAAGCTGGTGGTACGTACTATATCCTGAATATCAGAATGTACAGTATGTACATACATACTGTAGGTCGGTAGGTACAGCAGCGGATGCCGCTTCTTGCCTCTGCAAATGAGTGATCGGAATGGCCTGGGAGAAGGAAAAGGCAGCCAGACGAATGACTGCCAAAACGCGGCGCTCAATCATCACGTCGAGATGATTGTTTTGGTTTGTTTCCCATCAGGATGAGTTGAGCCACTATACACCATACTCTCTATGCCCGTGGACCTCTGGAGGTTGAGGCTAGCATCGATCTTGACTGGGCGGTCATCCATGTAAATAGATACCACCGCAAAATAAGATACCTTGGTCACGAACCCAGCGTACAAACCCGGCAATCGAATTGACGTGACGGCACCTGTCTTGATTCGGCATTTACAGCACCACAGGTCTTTCTGTCTGTCTCGGCTTATGCGTGGACTATAGATGTCTAGGCGGCTATTTTCACACGTATCAGAGATCCTAGCGCGCCGGCTAAAGAAAAACAAATATGTACTTGTCGGCGTGATCTGTTTAGCTGCCATACCAGGCCCAGCAAATCCTTTTGCGAAGTGACTGATCGTATGGAACAAGTCCTGTTTCATGAGACATCTACCGAAGAAGATAACAAAGAGATCAGGCAATGAACATAAGCTAGGAGCCCCAGCTGCAACGCCCGAGTCTGGCATTATACCTGAGTGACCTCAGATGTGTTTGGTGTATGTACATCGCAAGCTGGGTGGCTAGTGACTCCAACTTGTCCACCACGGCCTGCGTATAGCTTTGCACCAACGGCATTCCTTATCCTTACAGGTCTGTTGAGAACGCTCAAAATCGAACTCTGCTTATATCGTACACGTCGTCCCCGTCAAGTTGGTAGGTCATGTCACGTCTCCCTTGGCAGCACTCCCAAGAATAGTGAGGATCATCGAGTTTATTGACGCATCGGCCGTAGGGGGTTCTGGCGCGGAAGCATCATCGGGGGGCCACGGGCGCGGAGCCAGGCATCGTTGTAGGGTCCCTCGGAACGGATAACGCTACCGATGGACATGAAAAGCCTGGGCACGAAGGGAGAATCTAGTTAGTTCATGGAATAGGACATAAGAGAACACGCTCAAGATCTTGGAAACAAGGGTAGGGTGGGAGAAATATAGCAGAGGAACATACCCGAAAGTCGCACCAGAGCCGGCCATATACTTGCCTAGGGTGCGCATGACACCGTTAGGGCCAGCGCCATACTGGAAGATGGTCACAGTTCCTTCGCTCCATAAGCTTCCAGACCATGAAATCTATATAAACTGGGACAAGGGAGCTCACTCACCAATGATGAATCCCATGATGCCACCGACAGCTAAACCAAAACCATATCAGCAAAAGCTCAGTCGATGACGATGTAATCCTTTTGGATTCACGTACTAGATCCCATCATAGCACCCATTTTCACTAAACTCAGATTAGCCTCACTCTCCATGATTGAACATATCGCATCGCATTGCATTACAATGCTCGAAGTGATGTGATAGGGCTGACAACGTACTCTTGTCAAAGGTCGAGGGACCCGCAGGACCCCCTGGGGCAGGGCCAGCAACGACAGGCATCTTATAGAGAGCAAGCCTGAGTTCCACGTGGTAGCAAAAATGAAGGGGATTTGATCAGCAGCAGCTTGAAGCCGAGCAAAGCTAGGCAATTCACCTGGCGACTGGGAAGGAATGGGGAGCTTTTTCTCTCAGCGCACCCCCGGAACGGAACTGCCTCCGCTCTGGACACGTGATCCAACGGACACACTGCACGTGCAGATAGCACACGTGACCAGCCCGGGGCTGCCAAGGGAGCAGGAGACCAGCCGATCTCCTCTCCCTTGGGCCAGTTTCCTCATGGCTGACTATCCTCGGGCTTTGATATCTTTCTTGCTACATCGTTGCTAGGGTGGCCTCACGCCTCTGGCTAGGCGGCATCCCGGTCCTGCACTTTCTCCATTGTCCTTGGACGGTGTGAGACACCGGTCGCTGCTCACTTTTCGGCACGACCTCACATCTCCCTGGTCTGGACCACCGACTCTCATGTCCTCTACTGTGATTAAATCTTCTTGAGACGAACTGGAGCCGGTTAGTTGCATACTACTCCCAGCTTTCTTCTCGCACCTCTCCTTCTTGAGCCCGTTTGGGCCTGGGTGACTGGATTGTCTGGCAAGCACCGACAGCGCTAACGCGACCGTCCTGAAGTAGCCGCCCGAGATCAAGAAAAACAACGGCCCTTCGCGAAATCGAGGAACACTACTCATTCACGACCACAACCACGAACAAAAACCGCGCTACAACAATCATTATTAATTTTGTCTTCTTCCTGTTTCTTGGAATATCCTCATTGCCACCGTCGTTCTACCAATCTGCGACTGCCAATCACCGCCAGGACAAATAGTATCGAACGCTCTCAGCCATCCTTCTCCATGACTGCTGTGGCATCACCGCCTAGTGTGCAATCGGGGTCTCGCTTGGGATGGTACAGCACTGGTGACGGAGGAGAAGGAGCTCTATCGTCAGTGAATGCGGAAGAAGTATCCCGGATGTTTATGCCGCGGAAGCACGTTCAGCGATCAAACTCCTCGTCCTCCCTCTCGTCATCTTCCTCTACGGCGACAGTGACCAACACTCAATCAGAGACCCATGCTGGACAGAATTCCAGTACCGAAGTAGGCACTTGGTCATCCAAAAAGAAGCCAATCAGAAGTCCTTGGTTTAACACCAAGGCCGAAGCGGTAGCAGGAGTAACGAACCTCCGATCCCAGCCGGTTCCTGCTTTCTCCTCTGGGCCAACTGCATCGTCAACAATGTCCGCCATTCACCAGCCTCCGTCTATTGTCCCCTCACAGCACATGCTACAGTCATCCCAGCAGAATGGTATTCGGCAGACCAATGGGCAGTCTGCAGACCCTCCTGCTATTCTTACTCTCACTCCCATGAACGGTACATTCGAGAAAAAACAAATTAATGTGCCCTTCTTCTCCGAAGTGCTTCGAATTGGTCGCCAGACCAATGCAAAAACAGTGCCCACCCCGGTTAATGGGTTCTTTGATTCTAAAGTTCTCTCTCGACAGCATGCTGAGATTTGGGCCGATAAGACTGGAAAGATTTGGATCCGTGATGTCAAGTCATCAAACGGTACCTTCGTCAATGGCCACCGCCTGTCGCCGGAGAACCGCGAGTCAGAGCCTCATGAGTTGCGAGAAAATGATACCCTCGAACTGGGAATCGACATCGTCAGTGAGGATCAGAATACCATTGTACACCACAAGGTTTCTGCCAAGGTTGAGCATGCTGGTCTCTATGGGACCACCCCTAACATCTTGGATCTTAACTTCGGAGATCTAGATCCCGCATCGGGTGGCGGTCTTCTCCCTTCACCTCTCAGCCAACCGCTCTCTCATCTACGTGGGCGATCCAGCAGCAATCTGAGTACTCGTAGTTCTCAGAGCGTCGCGAGTAGCCAGTTTAACGCCGTGCAACAGCAACGTCAAATGAATTATTGGAACTCGCCCATCTCTGTTGAGCAAGTGGTCAAGAGGTTGACGGTATGCATGTCCAACTAACCGCCAAGGTCATCCTCGATGGAATTGCTAACAGTCTCTGCAGGGGGAGTTGAAACAAGCCAAGCAACAATCCCAGGATCTTCGCCAAACCGATGATTTTCTGAACGCTATCATGAAACCCGGTTATGCCGAGAAAGAGAAAGCCACCAAGCCTTCTCTCGAGAATGGCGGACCACGTCAAATAAATGGCCGCCCCAAGATGCCGCGCGTGGACTCTTTCTCCAGATTCTCGGACCCGCCAGCTCCCCCACCACAGCAACCATTGCCAGAGAAACCAGATGCGCCTCGAAGTGGCATGGATGCATTCTCACCCTTGAAACGTAGTGACACGGATAAGCAAAAGCCGGTCTCCACTACAAGTTCTCCGGTGTCGCGTGATTCAAGTCAGATTCTGTCACTTCTTGAGGCGTTATCATCTGCCAAACGAGAAATTGACGTCCAAAGTGTCCGCATGAAGGAGCTTGAAGATATTCTCCACCAGGAGAAGGCTGCGCGCGAGTCTGCAGAGGAGAAAGTTAAGAAGTTGGAAATGCGCTCCTCATTGGAGCATGCGAAACAGAGCGCCGACGGCTCGACTGATAGCCTCCCGGATAATAATTCGGAGACACAACGCGAGCATGAGGACGTGGAGAAGGCGGAACAACCCAACGGGTCAATTCCGCCATCCGAAGCCTCTGCGGATCCTGAAGCTACCAAACCAGATTCTTATCCAGACGTGAACACTGCACAGCTTCAAAAACGTCTCGAGACCATGATGGAAGAGATGGAAGAAATGAGGAAGCAGGTGGCTTCGTTCAAGGACCGTGCAGAAAAAGCTGAGAACGAGAATGCCCACTCGCGGAAGTCACTAGCGGAGCTGATCGAAGACCACCGCCGTGAACGCGACGAGAAAGCTACGGCTGCGGCTGCTATTCGCAAGACCAAGCTAGATGTCCATGGGCAAGATACGGCCAAGTCGACTTCTGAACATAGCTCACCAGCTGAAAATGGCGCCGCGGAGCCCAGCAAGAAGGGTGACGCGTCAGTGCAGCATTCCGACCCAGCCTCTTTAAAAGGAAAAGAGATGGATGCAGCAGCTACGGCGTTGGCTACCCAATGGCATCGTCGCGGCTTTTTGGAGGAAGCAAGTCCTTTTGCGTCCATGTTTGGCGTGGTTCTGCTTGGGGTTGGTTTAATGGCCTATCTCAATGGGTGGCAAAAGATGGACAAATAAATGGGCCTTGGGTCCACGCTTCATTGCTCTTCTTGGCACGGTAACGATTGTCTTTCCTCAAAAGTCGGCGCCTAAGACTGGGCGACCCAGCATGATCCTTCTCATCCCCTACGACTTTATTACTCTTGACGATTTGATATCCTTGTATCCTGGCCTCGGTGCCTAGCTACTTGATTTCTCTGGGATTCGGTGTTGGTTTTGCAGCCGTCATATTGCATACGTTGCATACCCTGACTTTCTCTCTTGTCCTTTGTGTCTCATCACGGCTTTAGCCTAATTCGCGCCAATCATGACACCTTGGTGACGGATGTCCTGATCTTTTTTCCCTGGATGAACCCCTTTTCTCTCATTCTCGTCACACCTGTCTTCATATCCCTCGTCTCATACGTTTAAGCCCACACAGTCTCTTGCCTTTTTTCTTGACCCTTGTTTTGTTCCCATGAATGAGCCTTCATCCATTCAAACCGAGCAGTTTCTCTTCCCTGTATATGATGAAATCACTATCCTATTGATGAGCATATGCCCACGAGCGAGTATCTGGAACTCTCCGATTAGGCTAGTTGTGTAAGTAGGATTGCGGGTTGCTAACGTAGTCTTGCCCACGCGCATCATCTATTCACCCCCTGGGCTAGAATTTTTACGCCGTAGGATAGACAGATCAATAAAATGTTTCTCTTTCTGAAGAGCTCCGCTGTACCTTGTACTTTGTACTTTGTACTCGATCAAGGTAAACGTTATCTCACAAAGGCAGGTTCTGAGGCCACTATATACTCGCGTAATAAAGTTATCGAAGTACCTGTTAGAGTCATAGCAAATAACTGCTATACGAGGTTCAATATTGGAGACTAGACCAAAGTCCGCAACTACTGATACACGATAGAACAGCCGTAATAACATCAAAGTCAAAACGCCTACAATCCCCGCTGGTTCCCGCTGATGTTGCCTTCATAGTCAGAGCTGCGCACCCGAGGGTCAAGCTTGTTTAAAAGATTGGAGCTGTGAGGACCTGAGGTTCGTCTCTTGCCAGTCTCATGTGTGTTGTAGCTGCTGCCACCGGCAGCGGTACCGCCGAAGCCCTGCTGGCTAGCACGATTGTTGACTTCCGATTCGGCACGGTTCCCCGTCTGGCTCGTCATATTCGAGCCTGTGTTGCCGGAGCGAGTGTTGTAGCCATGAGAAGGATCACTGCGCAAATTGCTACCACCGGTGGAACTAACGTTGGAGCTGTAGTCGCCCATCTGGCCGGTGGAGGTGGTGTTGCCGGTGGTGGTGGCCCCGTAAGTGTGCCGGTTGTCTAAATCTGAACTCAGTGTCTTTACCTTAGAAGCACCATAGACCTTTTTATGCTCTCACCTAAATTGCCGTCGAAGCGGGAGTCCAGATTACTGGTCATCTTCGATTCGCGAGGGCCAGCATTGATATTGTTCGACCCGTAGCGTCCAGTCTCTTCATAGGGAACGGAGTCGGTGTTGTAGTTCCCGGTGTGTTTGCTGGAATCATAGACATTCGAGCCCATAGTAGACGAATCATAGCCACCGGGACCCTTTCGGGAGGCATACTGGCCGGAGGTGTAACCACTGGTTCCGTAGTCACTCATGCCTGTGTTGCTATTGCCGTGGGTGATGTCTGACGAAATGTTAGAGCGTGGAAGGCCATTTGGAGAAGGATTCAGTCTGACCATCCATCCTGCTGGGCATATTGGGCTCGCGCTGATTGCCAGAACCATAGCCGCCGGAGCCTTTGTTGACCGAGCGGTAGGCGTTGTCATAGGCATTGCTGGTGTCTTACGGGTGTCAGCGGATGTGAGTTTGCGAGATAATTCTATACGCTCACCATTCACTTGAGGGCTCATCTTGGATTCGGTGTCATAGCGATTAGAGCTGAGGCCTCCTACACCCGGAATAGTTGATGTGTAGTTACTGGGATTGGTAGAATCCATGGCAGATGAGTTGTACCTGCTGGAGCCATGGTCCTTGTTTCCAGACATGGAAGAACTGTAGTTTTCACGGTTATCTATAGTAAACGAGTTAGGCATTCAGGCCGTACGTCATTCAGAAGACAAGCTCACCATCCATCTTGTTTGCCCTATTGGATGGGTCATGAGAGTATTCCTTGCTCTCCGAGTTATGGTGGCCAGTCATGGCATCTTTGACCTTGTGCATCATTTTCTCCATGGTAAGTTTTGTGTGTAGGATCGAAAAAAAAACCAGATTGGGACAGGATGTGTAACTGGAGGGTTGGGTTTTGTCGATCTGTGAGTTTTTGACACAAAAGGGGAGGTCGGTCCTATTGAGGGTTTAAATGCTTTGGCTCTTACGTTCACCACAACCGATCCATTGCCCAATGTCTACTCGTGGAACTCAGTGACGACATGCCACATGATGGATAAGAGGAGAAGGGCCACTCACGGAGGAGTAGAGCTCTGATACGGTCTTCCCCAGCCTGTCATGACGTTCCAGTGGCACGATGAGGAATGCGGGACAAATATTTGTGGGGGAACAAATAAAGCCGACCATGTCATCCGTCGTCATGCTTCCAGATATTGAAGACCAAATACGCCACTCAACTGGGGCCTTAGGGATATCTTTACCGCGTGGAATCCTGCGGAGTGGAGAGAATGGAAAACGTAACCAGGGACTGCTCTGCAGGATATATCCACGGTCATGCAGCCAGCGTTCTCTTCACGTTAATGGAGGTTTCGAGCACCAGATGCCTAGACGACATTTTGAGCTAATGGCTCATATTCAGGAGCCATCCTTCCATATTTCTCGGTCTTTTTTCCTAGAATATATAATTCGTGAGAGCTAACTAGTTAATCTAACTACTTAGTTAATTAGTTACCATACACACTACATAGACTGGGAGGTGGATCTATGTACATCTCTGTGTGCACTGAGTATGCGAAGTCTTGTCGCTGCTCGAACTTGTCCCCGAATTTGTTGCAAGTGCATTTGATCCTTATAGTCTTCCTACACGACTGTGAGCCGGTGAGTCGAACGTGGAAAAGCCAAAGGAGCGGTGGCTTATGCGGTTGCCTGGCGGCATGATTACATGATCGGCGAAGGACCTGGAGACTTTGGAAGACCATCGAGACTGGACGTTTTCAAGAGCGTCTGTAGACTGGACTGGAGGAGATCTTAGTGGACTGGGAGAGGAAGGACTCATGATCAATCGCGAGGGAGATTGTGGAAAACATGAACGGTGGGCCAAGACTCGGCTAGACGGGCGCATCAGGTGGTGTGTCAATGCCTTAGGCAGTCAGCATGTGACTGCAATCTATGCCGTCACAGCGGCTTAGCTAATCCATCAGTTCGCCTCCCCTTCTCCACCTGATTGACTTGCCATTTCCCTCCTCCCATCCCTTATACCCCCCCCCCCCCCCCCTTGTTCCCCGGGTGTGTTGGTTGTGGCCGTCGGTTCTTTTTGACCAGCGGTGCTGCTCATTGTCCTCGATGAGTGGCCGCCTGCTCGCTTGCCGCCAACCATTGGATTGGTAAGAGGTCCCGGCCCCCGTCAGCATCGTCGTACAACGGAAGCCCTGGCACCGTCAAATCGTTCTTGTGAACGTTCATCCTCTCATTCTCATCTTCCGCAAATTCTGAACCACGGTGGCTTGTTCAGTTGCCAGAAATGCGACCGCCACGCCTTCTCCTTGTTCTTTTCTGCCTAATCTTCTTCCCCATCATCCTCACCATCTTTTCCGCGCTCTCTTCGTCGAATGTAGCGACTCCCACTACGTTCGCTGGTCGGACGTCTGGGTTGCACGCCCTTTTTTCCTTCAACATCCCCTCTTCGCTCTTTCCTCCGTCGGCTATCATCAGTCTCACCGATGACAACTCCACCTTCTTCCTTGCTCGCCCTGCGGCATTCGGCCCCCTGTTACCGGGCAAAGGCCTAAGCGGTCAACTCTGGGTGGGAAGTGGCTTTGGCGAAGGAGGACTGGCTGCCGGTGTTGAAGGTGAACTGGGTTGTTCCGATATTCCCGGCTGGGGCGAAGGCGCTGGTCACAAGAAGAAAGACTCTCCTTTCAGAGTCACGGAGCAGAAATCCGGCAACTCTGGAAGTGGTACAGTGAACGAGGGTGCAGTGTCACAGAACTGGCCCCGGTTGCCATCGCAGGCCGAGGCCACCTGGCAGAGCGATCGAAGTGACGCCACGGTCCCCCCCTCATCGAACGATGGCACTGACGATCATCTCCACCATCCATTGCCGGAGTCTAGTGTTTCAGATACTGGTGCGAACCAGAAAAACGGAGACTACGTGCAGGTCAAGCAATCTACACATGCGGATATACAATCGTTGCAGGAGACCGCTGAAATCCAGGGCAAGGTTGTACTGCTGAGCCGCGGTGGCTGTGGATTTCTCGAGAAAGTCAAATGGGCCCAGCGCCGGGGTGCTGTCGCGTTGATCGTTGGTGACGATACCCGAGGCGGCAACTTGGTTACGATGTATGCAAGGGGCGACACCTCGAATGTCACGATCCCGTCCCTGTTCACATCCCATACCACTGCCCACTTGCTTTCATCATTGATCCCCGCTCACTCTGGATCAACATCCAGTCTGGGTGAGGCGTTAAAAGCTTTTCAAGCGAAAATTGCAGGTCACCCCGACGTGGACGCGCAAAGAAAGCAAACTACGACCGCAACTGCCGCATCTACGCCAACGTCGACTAGTTCTTCTACGTCACAGGCAAGACCTGCGGGGACTTCGAACTCGAGTGGTGGGTTCCTGCGTGCTATCGGTTCGCTCCTGGGGCTTTGCAACAGGAGTGGGGGCTCAAGAAATCCAGAAGACAGCCGACGTCCTCCCAGTAGTGGAAACATTGACTGGATGGTTCTAGGCTCCTGGGGCTCCACTGGGACCCGCTCTGACTCGCCAACAGGCCTGACGAGCTCCAACAGCCGCAGCCGAGCCAAGGTCGATGAGAATCTAGGTAGTACTCAACTTGAGCCTTCTGGCGGTTTCCATGACGATGACTTTGTTATCGGTGTTCAGGACTGGAGAGATCCAGATCTCATGCTACCCCGGAGCAACACACTCCCGATACCCAGTACTTCCACAACAGGGAAGGACGGTTTGAAAACCCCGCTCTCGAGACAGAGGCGTCTTCTACTCCAAACGTCCTTCGAGGCGGTAGCATCACCCCCGGCAGTGGGGAATATCAAAGTATTGATAAGTCAACCGGGAATGTTCGTGAGGCAACCGTGAAGGAGTCTGCAACAGATGCCAAAACAGCCCAGAAGGAATCCGACAAGGGCTGGTTCGCGAGCCACTTTGGCTGGGGTGATAGCCCCAAGCAAGATGTCAGTGATGCTCTACCATCTTCCTCCCCTTCTGTCCAGAGTGTGGCGGCATCCCAAAAGATCCAAGACCTGGCTCCCTCCTCGAGCCCTGCGGCCACCATGCTCTCGGAGCATCAAGGTCTCTGGGTTACTTTGACACCTACTAGCATGTCAACGAGCCCCTTCTTTGATACACTTCTGGTACTCGTGGTTAGCCCACTGTTGACTCTCACGGTGGTCTACGCTCTCTTGCTACTCCGATCTCGCATTCGGCGTCGCCGTTGGCGTGCTCCAAAATCTGTGGTTGAGCGTCTTCCTGTGCGAACTTATCACACAATCTCCAGCAGTTCTTCATCATCTACTAGCTCTCCCCGACCATCTAGCCCAGGAACGGTTTCACAAACCTCTCCACTTCTTGGTAGTGGTAGTCGCTCGGGCACCTCTCGACCAACTCGTTCGAGGTCGCAAACATTTTCTGGAACCACGAGAGATTCGGGTTCCAGCAAAGGAGAGAAGTCCACTCCTTTACAGTCTGGCTCAACTTTGTGGCGCCGCAAATACACAGGAAGACAAGTGGAATGTGTCGTTTGCCTTGAGGAATATATTGACGGACAAAGCCGGGTGATGAGCTTGCCTTGTGGTCACGAATTCCACGCAGAATGCATGTAAGTGGCTAAGTACTCATCCCAACATTCGAGATATCCTCCCTAACTGTCTCCAGCACCCCCTGGCTGACAACCCGCCGCCGAACTTGTCCCATTTGCAAGGGTGATGTCGTTCGTTCGATGGCGCATTACCATTGTGATGATTCTCGCCATCCAGATGAACAATCCAACAACATCCCTCCCCAGGAGTTGGATCCAGGGGCCGATGCACCCTCCACTCCTCTTCTCATTGCTGGCGTGAATGGTGACTCAGATACCGAGCAGAATGCTGGCCTTGATGGTCATGCGAGCTCCGCGCCACAGTCAAGTTGGAGAAACCTGGCTTCCCTCAGCTTTTCTGCCCTCAGTGGTGACACTATCTGGCACCAGACTCGTGCAGACCGGAATCGTTGAACAGTCCTCGTTGACTTCTTGTGTTTATTTTCTTTAACATCATTCCTGCCTACACGTAGGAATCGCTCTATTTCTTTGACGCATGCCGTATTAGCGATCGTTTGATTCCCTTATGACATTCAATCTGCGGGGCGTTCTGCGGGTACATCTCGGAGTGCTAGGCGGCTGCAACGCATCTGCCAGCATTCTTGAAACGACTGGGATATACCCCGCTGGCCAATCGTTTCACCATCTCTCTTCTTAAGTGGATAAAGACTACAATGGATACCAACACTTGATGCTTTACTGTCATCCCTAACCTGTGCTCGGCCGGCGACGGGCCATCCTTCTTGTCCTGTACTTGAATCTACCCTCGTCATTCAATGAAGCTGCCAATCGTTGCTCTGTAGTGTGTCTTTCAATGGCTATAATAGTATCATAATATGCAATATCCCTGGCTCTTGGAGCATGGTACCTAACCAGCCGTATTTCCGCAGTCTCATGGACTTATTTACCTCTACACAAATCTACCTCGTAGATGTCTCCATTTGCAGGATCATCACCCTGTTGTATACTAGCCAAGGTGACGACAAGGGAGTAAGCCCTGGGAGACTAAGGAGAAATTGTCGGGATGGGTGTCCGAAGAACCCATCTACACGGTCAGAACCCGAATTCTGGTGGCAAGAGCATGAGATGGGTCTGTGATAGCGCGTGCGACTTGCAAGTGTGGATCTTGATCTCGATGCAGGGTATGATATGCGAAAATGTCCTTGAGGCTGGCAGTAACAATGTCACACCTCGCTTTCGTAATGCATCCTTTGCAATTTCTCGTTCGGTGTCGTAATTTATTTCCGTGGCTTAATTTAGAAGGTTCGGCATGCCGAGGAGCTCGGCGCCCCCGAGTCTCGGCCATCGAGATACACCCGCCGGTTCTCCTCGTCGCAGGATTACGACGACATAGTTAAACCAAGCAATCGTACTGTCACGATGACAGCTACTCGTATCAATCTTTCACAACATGAACCTCATGGTGATTTCTCACGACTCCCTGTCATCACCCACATTCTCCTCCAGAAGGACTCGACCCAAGAATCATCACCACGCCATTTCACACCGCGAGACGCTTGAACCTGAGCTAAGAAAGAGTCAACGAAGGTATTGAGATTGTGAGTATGATGTTTCCTCCCAAGTTGTGAGGTCTTGCAACATTCTCATGCATCTGATACCATCGATGTTATGTTTAGTGCTAACCTTGATACATAGGCAAGCACCCGATATTTGGACGCATAGGCTAAGAGTGCCCTGCTCGAAGAAGCTTACTTCTGCTGGCTCTTCAAAAGTTTGGGTGAACCCCAAAGAATGGTCTAGTCCACAGGTGCGTATCTTCCCCAGTGATCCTCAGACAGTAATCTACGCTTTATTGTCAGCCTTTCATCTCATTCCACTGATAATAACATGATAGTCATGCAGATTTGAGCAGTCGACCGCTCATAATTTCCACTCAATAAGACCACAAACCTGGGGCTTTGGTGAAAGGTGGCGTGGTGCTTTGTTGTGGGTGGATTGCTACAAAGAAAGTGCCATGGTCCCAAGAAGGGGGCAAGGTGCCCCATATGCACAGCATGGTCAGTCCTGAAGCCTGAGGTATCTGTATTGCTTTTCAACTAACCATGTCTTCTGGGCCTCCAGGACAGGTACGTTGTTGTGCTCATAAAGTCGAGGCTAGGCAATATGTGTAGATGAGGATCATATTGTCGGGGTCTTGGGAGTTTGAGCAAGGATCAGTCCGACTAATATGGTACTGTGACAGATGGAGGATTTGCGGACGCGTGCCTCATATCTAAATCGATTTACTGGTGAGAGACAGCTACCTGGGGGCCAGACCGCCCATATCTCTCAACATCCGCTGAATCCTTTTCTTCCTTCTTCCTTTACCCACCCACCATTTCCTCTCGCTCATCAGGGACCTCCTTCCTTCTTTCCACCAGCTTTCCTGATGTCTCAAGGACATCAAAACGAAGTTTCCGAGCCCAGCCAGCAGGGCAGGTACCCCGAGTTTCCTGGGGTGCCAACGGGCCCTGCGGCGGCAAGCACTGCTCGTCCGGCGCCCCCAGGTCTTGGGGCTTTTCGTCCAGGTAACGACCCTCGAGGAGCTGCTCAGCCCGCTCCTCAACAAGGTCCTGTCCAGCCATCTACTTTCGGTCCGCAGGCTGTCGCCCCACCGTTTTCACATGGTCCGATTGGCACATATCCATTTCCGCAGGGCATGATGCATCATGATCAGTTTCCCTGGGGCCCTGTTGCTACTCATGGTCATGGCGCCGTCCCACCTTATTCAACTACTACAGCCTCTGTCCCGCCGTATCCTCAACATGGCATGCCATTTATCACAGCTCCAAGCTACCCACATGGCCCGGCATATCATCATGGTCTGATGAAACCCTGCTGCACTCAATATCCATACCAGGCTGGGCCTTATGCTCAAGCGTCCCTGCCTCATAACCAGGCTCCCCAGGCTTACAACCCAAGTTTCCAGCCCTACAGACCGAATGCTCAGACTTACAGCCAAGCTACCCAGTCTTTCAATATCCCTGCTCAGTCTTACAATCAAAATCCCCAGGCTATCAACATTCCCTCTCGTGATATCCCACACACGAACATAGGTGAAAATAACCAAGGCCAGCTTCCCACAGGACCTCGTTTTGAAGGGTTTGCTGCTAGAGAAAACTCTCGCAACCCTCGCAACTCTCGCAACTCGTTCCCGACTCAGCCGCCTATGGTATCTGTCACTGACCAAGGACAAAATATCCCCCAAGCACCTGAAAGACCAGCTACTCTGTCTTCACGTCCTCTTATCCCAACTGTGGAGCCGTTTCAGCCTCGCTCACTGTGTACACCTAGCAACGAGGCCACCCAAAAGTCTGAAGCTGCACCTACTCAGACCCCCAGTCAATCCATGACAACATCTGGACAGCCGACACATGCTCGGATGCCGTCTGCTACTCAGGGAGCTCCCACTGAGCCTTCCGAGAGAAACAGCATTGAAGCCTCGCACCGCCTGATTCCTACTGTGGCACCTTTTATGCCCACCCAAGCCCAGACTCAGATGATGAACACTGTGCCCGAGAAAGGTGCGACCGCTCAAGTAACCAAGAAAGAGAATTCTCAGAAAGCACCTGGACTGTCCATTCAAGATACGACAGTCAATCCACTTACCGCACCAGTGGAGCATTCACGTCAGAAGGATACTCACAATGCAAGTGCTAGTTCAGGTCCTCTAAATGTCCAGCAGGCTACCGGCATGGCCCAAGTGACCGTGGAAAGCGAAACTATCCAGCAGACTCCACTCACGCCTGAAATCCAGCCAGTTCATCCTGATAAAACTCCTCCTGCTCCAGCTAATCAACGCGTCAGACCAGCAATTTCCAGATTCCCACGCCCCGGGTCCATGGATGAACAATTTTTACGTGAATTTCCCCTACTTCCTGCAGCTCCTGAAATTCGTCCGAGACGTGTGTTACTGCCCTCACTGATGGATCCTGACAATGATGAGTTGGTATTTGGTCCTTATCTAGGACTTGTTCGTCCCTTGCCCCCTTTCAGAGATCCTCCCGTCCCAATTCCTACTGCCAGCACTGGAATTCCCGGGGAAACTCAGGCAGAGAGCCTGATGCGCGCAGCCAGGGCAGCAGCGGAGCTTTGTCGGGAGGATGACATTCTTGCTGGACGAGTGCGAACAGAGAATCCTGAACACCGTGAAAAAGAGAAACAAACCCCTGAACAGCGGGAGGCGGACCGACAGCACGCTTCGCAGCGTGAGGGTCAGCATCGCAGCACCACGAACCCCAACTACACTTCGAACGAAGGGGTACCCCCAGATCCATTTTTGCCGGATGCACGTATCCGGGCTGAAAATCCAGCATATCAGGCATGGGTATCAATATGGGAGACTGTGATCCGCAACATGGCCGGCTATGCTAATGGTTATTCGAACTGCCAGAAGCCTCTCTTGAAGAACAACCGGGGTCTCGGTGAATTTCGCCTGCCCCGTCACCGGCCTGACTGGCCTGGCCGCGACCATCCAGTCTGGGGTGTGCCCACTTGGAGACAGGCCGAAACATGGGGAACGGGTACTGCTCATCGTGACTTCCTCAACAACTCCTGCGCTGTACCGTTTCCAGAATCGATTCCTACGAATAATCCTCCAACGTCTCGGTCTCCATTGCCGCATACTCTGCTGCCACGAACTCCGCTGCCACGAACTCCTCCGCCTCGGACTCCGTTGCCACGGACCCCGTTGCCCTGGAGTCGAGGCCAAATTCCCTGGTCTGATGAAATAACGCCCGTGGGTGTCTCCTCAAGACCTCCGACTCCTGCTCCATTCGCCGAAATCAGAGACCACGAACGGTCAGTTCTCTACGAAGCCAGTGCGGCGCGGACCAGGTATCAGTCGAATGAAACATCGTCTCAGCTAATTGCTCCGCCGTGGCATCCGGCACTGCGCGTTGCGACTACGACCTTACGTCCTTCCTCTGAGCTTCCCATCTCGGCTCGCATGGGATTATCGGGAACGCGTACCCCAATTGTGTCCTCTCGCCGCACGCCACTCGATTTGCTTCAGGCAGAAATCTCCGATGCCCCGACTCGAACTGCATCTGCCCACTCGAACCGTTCCATCGACTCGAACATGCCCCTACGCAGTGCTGAACACTTTGCTCGTGCTCAAACGTTGTTCACTGAAGGTTCGCGGGCCATCAATGAATCTCCTTCGCCGCTTCCGCCATGCGAAGATCCCTATGACGTTGAGCACTTTGCGATGAGTTGATCCTTCTTTTGCTCTTTTTTTCTTTGCCTCATTTCGAAGAGGCGAACTATGGTGGTGATGAATATGTTCTCGACAGATACCCAAAATGCAGCGAAAAACCGACAGAAGATTTATGAGTTGCGATTTAACGATCATTTCAACGGAACGACTAATTTACGAGACAATGCCTAATACCAACAGCCTCGAAGACCTCTGAATATCAAGATAGATCTGGGACGGAGTCCTCGAAGATGAGTGGTCTTTCAACGTTTGCTCCCTTTCTTTTCATTCAGTCTCTTTTTTTCGTCAAGGGACTTCAACACCATGGGTGCCGCAACTGACCTGACCATTCGGATTTGTTTTCTGACCTACATGTATTCTATCTGATTTTCGCGAGGTATCACTGCATTGTGCGCATCTGAATTTTTTCCGTTTCTGCTTTCCATGGCCGACTATCGTTTTGACTGTCATGCTTTCATTTTTGGACATTTTGATATTCCCTTTTGGATACAAATAGGCTTACTTACTCCAGGGCGCGGTTCTGCTCGTTTTCGACTCGGACATTTGGGTCCTCGAAAGTCTTTGTCTGATCTGAACTTGTTGGTGAGGACGCCTATTGGGTACTAAGTAGACTTACGCACTTTAGGGCGCGGTTCTGCTCATTTTTGAACTGGGTATTGTATCCGTGGAAGCCTTGGATATTTGCGATACGGATTCCTATTTGGGCCGTGATGTAGCATGGGATTGATTGAAATTTGCCCAATGGATATGTGGCTTGATGCTAACCTGCGTGTTCTAGAGATTTGCCTTCTTTTGCATTCGTTCGGCCGTGGTTTGCACAAAGCGCTCTTCTTAGGATCTAATATCCTAGGTTTTCTTTTTGGCTATACTTACAGTACAGATGTTGAGCATTGCTACAGCGTCAGTCTGCATGAGACAGACATTGGCCCCACGTGATATATCTTGCCCTCTCGTTTGGCTGTGCAAGAATACTTATCAAACGACTGCGTAGCATCGGACGAGTAAAATTACCAAAAAAACTTGGAAGAGTTTCATATAAACAACTTACTGCAACGTTGTCGAATAATTGACAAGAAATAAGCCACCACCAACGAACAAAGTGGCTGATGCTGCCAATCCATCCGATGCAATTACGACTGTGCCCCAATCTCGCTTCGTCTCAATTGCATACTTGGCGATACAAACCAGAGCGGGATATTCAGAGCCAAAACAGGAAAAAAAGAATTAAGAAGTGGAAAAAGAAAAAAAAAAAAACAAGCAGTTCCAGTCAAGATGGATAGACACCTCAAACCAGATAGAAAAAAGAAGCAAAATCGCCCGAGATCCAAGAAGAAACAAGGGGAAGCTTAGGACACGGGCAAGTGACATTAGGAAGCTGCATATGATTTTGCAGGTCACTAGCCAAAACGCCTGTTAGATTGCCGGGATTGTGCTGGAGAGCCAATATTACAAGGGCAAAGAAGAGAAAAGGTGGAATGAATGCCGGCAAAGAAAGACTGACAACCACCAAGGGAGTGCGATCGTCAGCCCGCTGAAATCTAGCAGGACACAATATTGATGTGGTGATCGTTCAGTGCGGCACAAGCTAGCATAGTGCGGTGAGGATGGAAGGCGGTGCTGGCGATGGGGGAAGACCGGTTGTGGTGGAGGAAACTGGAGTACGGCTCGAAGGTCGAAAGGTAGGTGCCGTCAACATTGAAGGTCTTGACTTCGTGGCGGTTGGTACCCCTGATCTGAAGTTAATTGCAATCCTCAAAAATACAGACGTCATTTGTGGAGGAAGACCCATACATGCTAAAGACCGGAGCGTGCTCGTGTACGCTCAATGTCCGGAGGGTATCTTTAGTGGCGTAGATGGTCGATAGCGGGCTATCCATCCGTAGATCCCATAGTCGAATTTCGCCATTGCGGCTACCCGAAACGAGCTCTCTCAAGCCACCACGCTGCATATGAACGTTGCTGATCCACTGCTTGTGCTCACGCCAGACCTTGACCATGGAAGTTGTGGGCTTAAGTCGCTGATCGAAGACACGAACGGCACCATCACCGAAACCAGCGACGAAGATGTTGCCAGCAACTTGATCTGAAGTCAAGGATGTGATACATGACCCTGAACGCGCAGGGATATCCTGTCCGCAAGGAAAATCGTTAGCATACAAATGATCATATCCAGGGCGTGGAATTTCAAGACTCACGTTGGTGCAAACCTCGGTAGCTGCATTCCACACCCGAATCACCTTCACGTCCCCAGCAACTAGAGCTTTGCCTTGGCCCTGCTGCCAGTCGAGCACAAGACCTGCATTTCGGTTGCTAGGAATAAGTTCAGGCAAGGCCCGGAAAGCTGTGACTACCTCAATATCCCTGCAAGATTCATAGTTGCGGAAAAGCTTCAAGACACCATCGGAAGATCCGGTTAACAGAAGAGCTTGGTCATCCTCATTGATGTATCGCACTTCGTTAATCTTGGATCCCACGGGGTTTTCATTTGAGAATTGATTTAGACGCCTGTTGCTTTGCCAATCCCAGATGCTGCAAGAAGATTAAATTAGCACGGAATTACTCATGGGGAATGGTTTTCCGAATCTTACGCAATGGTATCTCGGTCGTCCGCGACAGCGATGTGATCCTCGAATTGATGGAAGCACATCTTCAACGGCTGGCTATTATTGGACAACAGTGCCATTGAATTATCCCATCGACTGGTTCCGGCCTTCCCTTTAAGAGGCTGGGTTTCCGCGATGATCTTTTCGTTGCGGCTTCGTCGCCAGAGTCGTTCGTTGTAGTCCGAACTACCGGGCTCGTCAGGCTCGTTGGGTTTCATCTGCGGCTCCCGGAAATACTTTTTAGGGGTGAGTAAATGTTTGTACAGTGTGTCGAGGGTGTTGACAGTGATGTCTGAAAGAAAGTCCAAAAATACCTCTGTTGACCAGTCCAGGAATCTGCTTTTCAAGGGAATGATAGGCACCGCCTCTGGGCTCCGAGATCTGAATCCGCGAGATGTAGGGGTAGGGGCCTGGTTATACGAAGTTGCGGGGGCGACGTGGTCATTTACTTCGGGAGGTCGAGTCCATTCAGGGGGAGCGCGGCCACGCGGGGTGATGGGCATTCGACTCTTTGATGGCGAGGGGGGAGCAGTGCTGTCGAATGTTCCGTCGCCAGCGCTTGCGCCACCGAACGCCAGGTTCCTGAGAGAGGCAGCCACACTCGCTGTGCGCTTGAAACCTAGAGAGAGATAACCTTCTTGCTTGGACGGTATTGCGTTAGATGATGGTGGCGTTGAAGGAGGCGCCATTTTCTTTGCTTCTGATCGCTCATGCACCTGTAACCTCTGTGAAATCCGACTGGTGAGTTCCAAGATCTCGTTCTTCATTCTGTCAGCGAGGCTGGCCATGGGGGATTCGAAGAGGATGAGATGGATGTAATCAACAATGACTCCGGCGTCCTGGGCGATGTCAGGGTGTGGATCAACAGAGAAAATCAAGACTTGTTTCCAGATAGCTCCGAATGTAGTATTACGGGAAAGCGGCGGGTGCGATTTTGCACCAGAACCCGCAAAGCCTTTCGGAACCTCAAGTTGGCTGTTGGGAGATGCTTCGTTCTGGAGGCGTTGGAGTAAAGACAGTTTCTCATCTTGAAGTTCCTCATACGCTGTGACAAGGAACTTATTCTGGTGGCGCTTGACGAAGGTGGAAAGGAAGACAAGAAGCTCCTTTCTTACAAGCACGCTACCATCGGCTGCCATGGGCAGAACAGCCAAGGCTAATGTTTCCTCGATCTGTGCAACTTGATCTGTTAAGTCGGGGATGCCAAGGAACGTAGTCACAGCATGCAACATTGCTGCGCGAACCTCGGGAACAGGATCAAAGTTCAGCTCACAAAGTCTAGCGGGAGCTGCACACCGGATGCCCATCCATTTGGCTTCCGGGAAATCACACCAAAGCATGCTCAGGCACAGACAGGACCATTGCCGCAGCAGCGGGTTTTCAACATCTCCAAGATGTCGCAGGCACGAGTCAAATAGTTCCCCGGAAAGGCAGACGTTCTGACCCTGGGGGTAATTCTTGCAGAAGATGGAGACGATGAATGCGCACATCGCTCTGTGCTCACTGGCATTTCCGACTGGGATGGGGGAAGAGGGGTTAAGAATGGATATGAAATAATGAATGCCGTTGTCTTTCAGAAGATCGTTCTGGACCGTGTGGTCGACTGCCATGATTCGTGCCCATATGAAAACCATTACTGGTTTCAGTTCTTGGGCAGCTGACTGAAGCAGCTTGACCACGTAAGGGAAAATACCAATGCTTAGCGCCAAGTGGACAGCCCATGGGCCCAAGTCCAAAAATTTGCTCAGAAGGATCAGGGCACGTAGTCGATGTGCCTGACTGAGGAGGACTTGAAGCACGATGGGCAATTGATCGGGTGGATTCTTCTCCGTGGGGCCAGATGAAAGATACACCTCAAACGCGGTGAGTTGCTCAGCAAAGAACGTGGAGTGCTGGTACTCGTACTGCCGGCGGCCTTCTTCTTGATCAATCAAAGCTGGTAGCTGTGCTAGTACCATCTCAACGGCAAGATCCCAGCTCTTCCAGAGGGGATGATGGTGAGTTTCGGGAAGTTCTGGTGAAGAGATAGGATGGCACTTGTACGTGCGCATGATGCGCTCGCTGAGCAAGAAATTGCGGAAGAGAGCGGCCACCATTAGATCTTGCCGGAAAAGTTTCTTGAACAATGCGCGGGGTAAGGTATTCCATGCAATCGTGTCAGTGATCGCGGTGAAAATCCAGTTTAGTTCCCCAAGAGGGCTCCGCCGATCCTGCAGACGACCTGGGACTCGAAAATCATCAATTGAGATGTCGGTGCGGAGAGGGTTCTGCAAAATGAAGAAACGCAAAGCAATCTCAATGGGGGTTGTCAAGCAGCAAGTGAAAAGATCGGCCGGTAGATCAGGGTTTGTTGGGAGGGACTCGTGTTTCTGACAGGCTGCGAGGAGGATGCAGTCACCGTAGTTTTGAACGACGGCATTGGGATCTCTTTTCTTGGCCTCGATGTTCTCCTTCTCATGCTTTTCCACAAACGTATGGAAATTCTGGACGATGTTTCCGGCATGTGATACATCAAAGACGAAAAGACTGGGACCAGCCAGCCATGATTGCAGATCATAGAGTGGCACGGGGATGTACTGGGTGTAATTCTTGTTGAAGACCCAAATCTCACCAGACTGGGTTGGCAATGGGACCCCATGGCCGTTGTAATGCAAGAGGACCCGCTCATCCTTGGCATTCCGGCGGAGCGAGATACAGAACTTCTTGGTTTCGTCCACGGAAGGATCGAGGTACTGCTTATATCTTGTGCGAAGACTCAGAGTCTCGTATTGTTCCTGCAGCTTCTTACCGATCTGCTCCATGATCTTGTTTTGACCACCGCCTGTGGTTGAAGTGGGATCCACCCAGCATTCGAGCTTCGATGTCGGATTGGTCTTAACGACATCGGGAGGGTCGACGCCGATGTTCAGACAGATTGCTAGTGCCGCGGACACTGTTTTGAGACGGTCTTTCATG
The DNA here is from genome assembly GCF_028974065.1 of Penicillium cinerascens. Taxonomy (NCBI): domain Eukaryota; kingdom Fungi; phylum Ascomycota; class Eurotiomycetes; order Eurotiales; family Aspergillaceae; genus Penicillium; species Penicillium cinerascens. The sequence continues at coordinate 2,963,543 of NW_026695296.1, read as the reverse complement.
CGCCAGTCTTGGCTTGGCCAACTGCCAACGGGATCTCTGGGAATGCCGTTCGTCTCATGGCGTTTCTCGGTGAAATACATGTAGAAATTCTGTAGTACCACGATGTTAGCCCATGAACAATGTACACATGCCAGTCCCGTTGGAAAGGGTGTTCATACAGAGTGTAGAATCTTCAGGTATTCGCTGGACGTGTACTCTTCCTGCCATCCATGCCGCATCGCGAAATCTTCTTCGTCGTCTCCCAGGGCAGCTTTGTCGAAGGTGACGCGGCTCGGCCCATAATCACTCTTGGCTCGCTTGAGCATACCTGGCCGACTGCTCTCAGACCTTCGAGGTGATGGTCGTCGCGGTGGTGAGTCTGGTCCGATGGCTGCATCCTCTCCGGCTGAGCTCGTGGGACGAGCGGGGGGCGTGATCGAAGGCTGCGTCTGCTCGAAAGTTGTAAACGAGCGATGATGACTAGAAAGTGGAGCTGGAGATCGCTCGCGTGTGGGAATAGTCGTTTCCAGGTCAGGACCAAATGCGACTCGAACCGATTTGGTGTTGCGGCGGGGTTCGGTCGACCCGTTTGTCGCTGGTTGCTGGGGGTTTGGCTCCATATCTGCGGTGGGATCCCTCATGTTGGAGGTTGGGTCATCGTGCTACGCGACGAACGGGAGGTAGGACCGCCGCGGTGGATGGAGACAGGCGACGAGCCTGAGCAACTCCGGGATATACCTCCCAGGATGCCCAAGCCGGAGAAGTCGCGGGTCGGGCGGAAAGACCGACGAGGAGGTTGCGTATCTGAGGCGAAGGGACTGGGTACCAATATCGATCTCAGTGTTTAATCTCGAGAATCAATCGGGGGTGGGAGTAAGAGGAAGCGGCGCAGCACGGTCTCCGAAGGTCCAGACAGCACAACCGACGCAACGGTGAGGCTCCGATTGCTCAAGCCGGATTATCGGTATCCCCGCCTGCTTACATCATCGCCCGGCTCGTCCCAGCCAGGGCTGCATTTTTCCACTCCAGAGTACTGCAGTGGACATATACATTCTACGCAGACAGAGGAATCCTACAACAATCGCATGTACAGCGTCACTATAGTTTTCAGATGCAACCAGTCTTCGAGAAGCAGGCGCCTGGGATTTCATTGAGTGGAAATCATCCCATTCGACAGTGACTGCTTATACTCATGTCATCTCCGTCTGGAAGGAGCTGTCGCGGAGTTCGCAGCAGCTTGTTGTCCGAGCAGGCGCAGCCAGTGTGTGGGCTTTTCCAGACCTCCAGAATTATTGAACCCACTATCTATTGTTGCTTGCCCCCTGCCGAGACGTCTCTGCTGCCATTCATGAGCACACTGTCTCAGACAAGTTGCGGCCGGAGATGGTGATAGACACGGCACACCTACAGGGTCTCACTGGGACAAGAGATCGAACAATGATCCACTACCAACGTGGTGTGTTGACCTTCCAGCGATCAATAAGAACAAACTCCATCGGGGAATGATTCTCCAAAGCGGTTTGATGTCAACTCCTACCTAGATAGGGACCTCCGTCTCAGTCAGCATGCCTTGGCTGAGTGGTGCTCGGGGGCACTGTTCCCTTCGCCTAGGGTCTAACAAGGTCTAAATTGCATGGAAATGCCAGCGATCATCGCGGCCCAGGATTCCTCTGATAGGTAGGGCCCGACGCTGCAAGCCCCCCCTTTTTTCACACTCGCGTGTGCGGGATCCATTGTGGACGCCAATAAGCCGCTGACTCCCCCCTCCCCCTTTTGGTGATGATTCCTCAAGTTGCAGCACGCCCACCGTGCCTTGTCACAGCTCAAGTCGATAGGTTCCCTGCACGTTGTGGGGTGTGGATCACCGGGTGGAATCGAAGCATGCGATGCACACCCATTGGCCGCTGACCGGTTCGCAGCACTTATAGCCCCGCGGCGTAATAATAGCAACTATCGAGGCTGGTCAATTCACCAGCGTTGACAAGAGGTCGGGAACAGATTCCTAGTCTAGGTATGATGGATGCCTTGTGTCGGAATGGAGAATAGATGCCAACCGCAGTCTACCACACAGTTTGTATGGACCGTACATGCGTATAGTTCTAAGGTTCTCACTGCGGACCGGAATCGAGTCGGCTATTTATAAACCGCTTGGATGCGAGATCCTTTGATGCAGGGACAGCCTTGACTCGGGACAGAGATTCTGTGCAGTCTACGCCAGCATCCGCAAGCCCATGTATGCACTTGCCATGACGACCGGGGGCTGGGGAAACGGAAAGAATGAGGAATGAGGACACACATACTTGGCGACAAAGAGACCGTTGGAGCCCCTGAGAAGGCCGAGCATGCCTGCGCTAGAACTAGTCCGACTAGACTGTCTCCGGGAAACTGAACCACCACGCCTCTTCTCCTTCTCTTCCATCTGGACTCTCAGCTTTCTTTGATTTTCGCAACCCCTTTCTCTCCTCCGGCCAGCGGCCTGGTGTATTTGAATCTGTCTTGATGCTCAGCACTGCGAAGCCTGGGGCATTGCGTGTTCAGACCACCCCCAATCTCGCCCCCCTGGCCACCTGAATTTTTTGGGGGGAAACACTGGCGCACGAGTTCTACGGTTCGCTGTGGTTCCTACTTCCAAACTCCACCATCCATCTGAAAACATATCCCCTGTCTCCGCCCGGTCGCACACCCCCCAACCCCGACCTCTCCCGCGTCTCCAAACCGGCCCGCACGACTTCAACTGGTTCTGTGATATCGGTGCTGGGACCCGAACGGAGAATTCGCATTCGGCGCGCACCCTGACCTGGACCTGGGTGCGGAGTTGCCTGCGCCGCTGAACGACCGATTACGACACTTCTAACGATGGCCTTTTTGTTCAAATCCAAGAAAAATCAACAAGGGACTTCGCTCCCTCCGGCGACGAGGAACGTCCACACTTCCGAAGGTGCCCCGTCTATGGTGGCGTCCTCCGTCACAAACGGGGTCAAGGCAGAGGGAGTTTTTCGCAAACGCCGACTCCGAGCAGTAGCTACAACAACTCTCTCAATTCGGCCACAAGCCCGACAAGCCCAGATCCCGTCAGGATGCGACAGAGGGCGGAATCCGAATCTCAGGTGAGTAGTTGGTTTCCCGATGGTGGCAGCCATGTCGGCCAGTGATCCCTGACCCCGATGGTCCAGCAGGCCCAGCGGCCGCAGCAGCCTCCAAATGGCGTGCCTCCACCGAGCCCCAACTCGTCCCTCTACCCCTGGTCGCAGCGGCGACTCAACTTTTCTACCCCGACAACAACCCCGTTCCCGCGATACGGCGCAGCCATCAATGCTGTTGCCTCAAAAGAAGGCGATATCTACATGATGGGTGGTTTGATCGATGGATCTACCGTCAAGGGAGACCTGTGGATGATCGAAAGCAGCGGAGGTAGCCTGTCGTGCTTCCAGATTGCGACAGTTTCGGAAGGCCCGGGTCCTCGGGTCGGCCATGCCAGCTTGCTGGTCGGAAATGCGTTCATTGTGTTTGGCGGAGACACCAAGATCAACGAAAACGACGCTTTGGATGATACGCTTTACCTATTAAATACTTGTATGTTACCCGGTCGAGTACTGTGGATTGCCAGGTTCTAACTTTGCGCTGCAGCTTCTCGCCAATGGTCTCGCGCTATCCCTCCTGGATCTCGCCCCTCTGGACGATACGGCCATTCATTGAACATCCTGGGCTCCAAGCTCTACGTTTTTGGAGGTCAGGTTGAGGGATTCTTCTTCAATGATCTGATTGCATTCGACTTGAACCAACTTCAGAATCCCTCGAACAAGTGGGAGTTGCTGATTCAGAACAGTCATGAGGGTGGGCCTGCCGAGGGTCAAATACCACCAGCGAGAACCAACCACACGATTGTTGGGCTTGGTGATAAATTATACCTGTAAGATTGGACTGCTCGAGAACAACAAATGATTTATTTGACTGACAGACTGACAATCGCAGGTTCGGTGGAACAAACGGGGTGAAATGGTTCAACGACGTGTGGTCGTACGATCCCCGTGCCAATGCATGGACCGAAGTGGACTGTGTTGGCTTCATTCCAACCCCTAGGGAAGGCCATGCGGCTGCTCTGGTCAACGATGTGATGTACGTATTTGGTGGCCGCACGGACGAGGGACTAGACCTTGGTGATCTGTCCGCTTTCCGCATCTCCACCAGACGGTGGTACTCGTTTCAGAATATGGGGCCTGCGCCATCGCCCCGTTCTGGACACAGCATGACGGCCTTTGGAAAGCAGATCATCGTTATGGCCGGTGAACCTAGCTCTGCCCCGAGAGACCCGGCAGAGCTTAGCATGGCCTATATCCTTGATACGTCGAAGATTCGATATCCGAATGAAGCCCAAATAGGCGATCGTGCTATACAGGGCAACAGGAAGGCAAATGTTGAGAAACAAGGTCCAAACTCCGGGCGTACCTCACGTGAGGCTCACAACGCGACTCCTGAGCAACAAGCGCGTCGGGGACCAACGCTATCTCGTGAGAGCATGGCTCAGGCTCCGGCTGGTCGAGGTGGAGACTACGGACCCAACCCTAATTTGGGTCCTGGTTCCAGACTCCCGCGAGCTTCAATTGCACAAGCGCCCTCCGGGCCTCCTCCTCCCGGACAAGCTCCTTCTCCGGGCCCACGTACCAATGGAGCCCAGCCTGGAATGAATGCCCGCAGCAAGACACCTACCAAGATGGACCGTGGCTACACGGGCACCGTTGATGTTCGTGCTGCAAACGCTGACCGTGGTGGTGTAGAGTCACCTGTAGACAAGGAACAGCTGCTGGATGGTCAGGGGTCCACCGGTCAGCGTACTCCCACTCAGCCGCAACACAGACTCTCAGCTAAAGCCATGGAGGCAGGTGAAGCGGCTCCGCTCATCAGTACTCCCGCTCGTCAGCGATCGTTGCGTCAACATCGCCAGAAAGGCTCAGTCGACAGCGGCGAAGAGTCTGTGCTTGGTCGTCAAGTCAGTGTTGATGGCTCCGTTGAGACTAGAAGCTTCCGAAACTCCAAGACTCTTGGCGATGAACCTCGATCGCCAAGGCTGACCCCTCATCAGGAGGCATTGATGAAGGAGCTAGAGGCTGCCAAGGCTCGCAATGCTTGGTATGCTTCTGAGTTGTCATTGGCACGAAAGGCTGGGTACATGCCCAATCCATCCAGTAGCCCTGCTCTGGACGAGCGCCACAGTGACTCCCTGACTGATGAGGATCGTCCCCTCGTTGAGGCTTTCCTTGCTATGAGAGCAGAACTCACTAAAATGCAAGCCACTGTGGACCGCCAGGCCGCTATCGCCTCCAAGCGCATTGCGGAAGTGGAGCATCAGCGTGATCTAGCCGTCAGTGAGGCCGCCTACTCACGCGCGAGACTCGCGGCTCACGGTGGTAGCCAGCGCGGCACTCCACAGCCTGAATCCTCCCGTGATGGAGAGGATGGTACATCAGAGCGGCCCACCGACATGGGTCGTCGTCTGGCCTTGGCCCTGGCGTCACAGTCTGAACTCAAGGCTAAATTGGACGTTTTGACGACCGAGCTTCTCCAGGAACGCCAAGCCAAGGACTTGGCCGAAGACACCAATGAAGCCACTCGGAAGCGTCTGGCGGAGCTTGAGATGTCGAACAACTCTCTGGAAGCGGAGAATCTCCGTGCTGAGCTTCACCGCGCCGAAGCTTCTTCTCGAGAGGAGGCACTGTTGCGCTCAGAAGCCGAGGCGTCCTTGAAACAACTCATCATCGACAAGGAAGAATTGCTTAAGCAAGTCGAGGACTCTGCTGGTCGTCTTTCAGACTTTGGCTCCAGCTTTGATAGCCTGCGAGAAGCTGTTGCCGCCTCTGCCGCCAAAACTGCAATTGTTGAGAAACAATTGGGAGAGGAAAGGGAGCGCCGTGAAGGACTGGAGAGAAAGCTCCTTCAACTCCGATCCGAACACGAAGAGCGCACCACAGAATTGGAGAATGTTACGCGTCGCCTGCGTGACGCCGAGGAGTTAGCTGAGAGTCATGCCAAAGAAGCCGAAACTCATAAGATGGCTTTCGTGTCCGGTCTGGAACGTGCTTCCTCAACAGACCTGGAGGGCTCGATTCGATCACGAGCCGATCAACGCGTGGCTGCTCTCGAAGCCCAGGTTGAAAGATCGACCACAATCGCCAAGAATAACCAGGCGGCAGCAGATGCCGCAGCGGACAAGTTACGACGTGCCGAGGAACGCATTGCGGGTCTGGAAGCATATCAAGAACAGGCCAGCCGTGAAGGCCTGCAGCTGCGCAGACAGCTTCAGACCACCATGAAGGAGAGCCAGGCGGCTATTTCCGAAAGCAGAGATCTGAAAACCCAACTCGAATCCCATCATCGGGAAGCCGGTGTTTTGAGCGTCCAGCATGCTGCTCTCAAGGATCTTCTTGGTGAACGCGGCGTGAACACAGATAGCCGACGATCACCGCGCCTCGAGTCCCCGGGATCACGATTCGGCACCCCGGAGCAAAGCCGGTTGCGAGAACTTGAGCAGCAACTATCAGCCAGCATGAAAGCCCATGATGACCTGAAGACGACATTTGAGAGTCGGGAGCAAGAGGCTGACCGGGCATTCCGGGAGAAACTGGAGCAGCTTGAGAATGATTACCAATCGGCTGTCCACTATGTCAAGGGCACTGAAAAAATGTTGAAGCGGATGAAGGATGAACTGGGCCGATACAAGAGTCAGAATGCCAAGGTGCAGTCTGAGTTGGAAGCAGCCCAGAAGAGCCTGGAGAACGCCGGAAAGCGGACAGAGGCTTCAGCAGAGTGGGAGACTGAGCGCGCCCGCCTTCAGAAAGCAATCTCCGATATTGAGCAGAACACTTCGATCTCGCTCGAGAGCTTAGAGAGTCAGATCGCACAACTGAAGGAGGAGCTTGTTGCTGTCGAGGCTGAAAAAGAGAAGTCGCAGGCGGAGCATGACCGCACCCGGCAGGGTCTCCTTGCTGCTGCCGAACAGAGCCGTATTGAGCTGGAGCAGCTCAAGCAAGAAAACACACTGTTGGAGACTCGCGCCTCAGATGCGGAACAGAGAGTCAATATGCTCCTGGAGCAGGTGGAGACCTCGGTGGGTCATTACCGCCGTCAGTCTCAACATGGCCACGGACTTAATGGCATTTCTCGCAGCCACAGCAACGCATCTAGCAACACTGTCGGAGGGCGTGCCCGAGCCGACAGCAGTGTTTCCCAGGATTCAACCTCTTTTCCTGACAATCGTGGATCCATGGCCCTAGACTCCCTTGCCAATGAGCTAGAGGCTCTACGCACTCATTGGGAAAGCACCAACCGCAACTACCGCCTGAGTAGCCAGCTGGACCTGGAGCGCACCCCGACTAAGGAGAACAGCGACGGGCCCGCCGCGATGAGCGACAGCTTGGCAGAGTGGCGACGAAGACTGGATGAGGAAGAACGAGCTGGTATTGCCGGCAAGGCCCAGCCGGTCAGCGCGGGCAATGGTCAGCCATCCTCGAACGTAATCTAGGCACTGCAGTTGTGCAGTTTCCCGCCATTCTACGACCATGTCTTCTGAGATTCTAATGATCTGCACCCTCTGAGCGCTTAGCCCATGTATTCTGCCCGACTTCCGTCGTTTTCTCGCTCTGCATTTCCGCGAAAACATGATCTTTGTATGATGGAGGTTTTCTTTCATGCGCGTTGATTTCCGTCCTCTTCATCGGCACCAAGGGACGGGTTTCCCTTCGTTTGGCTTTTGCCTCTTTCTTTTTCTTTTTCCTGATTCTGTTTTCGTTCGCTCTCTGTATCCCTTTCCCCCCTATTTTCCTTTCTCTTATACCCCGGTTTTCCGATGTTCATTGGACCCTGGCTGTACCACTAGCACAACCCCCCGTATGAATTCGTCGTTCTACTTATAGTCCAAAATCAACATCTTTTCTGTATGCGGAAGTTCCACGTCGCTCTGTTCTTACCTAACCAACCCTCTTGCCTATATATTGGGCTCGCCTTCCAATTCGGGGTAAACGGGTTTCTGATTTGCTCGTCTTCTCTTAGAGTAGGATGGGCATCATAGCTTGCTCCATGCAGTTGTACAATCTTACTGCAGACATAAGGCAACCTGGGCTGGGCAAACAGGGCGATGCATGATAGCCCGATCAGACATCCCGTTTAGGAAAATCCCGCACGGCTGGAATCGCGGGTTTGAGAGAATGTATCGGACGCATAGGACTGGATTGTACGTAGGTAGATATACTGCTTACCTGTCGGTATCCAGGTATTACCTAGATATAAGCAATGTCCGCTATTGTCCTGGAGCCCTGCAAGCGCTGTCGGGTCAGCTGAGGACCATGGCTGCGTCCAGACCGAAATACCATGACGGGGATCTATGTATACGGAGTCTCCATGGAGCCACACTAGGATTAAGCCGGTGTATGGCTACAACGAAAAAGACGGTAGAGATGCCCTCCCTCATGTCCATCATGTATCTGAACGAAAATCGTCACCCACGCCTCGAGGTGAGCAGTGAGCAGTGACAGTGACGGGGGAGGTACCTCGGATGTCACACGGATGCCCGCTCGGCGCCTTGTCCTTTGCATGTTACAGCCACCGACTTCCTTCGCTAGGGGAAAAATACCGCTCACCGACTTCCCCCTCCCTCCCTCCTTCTTCTCTCACCATCGTTGCCGCTTTCAAGGCTTTGCCCTTGAATCCTTTATTTTCTCTGCGACTTTGCTCTCGGCCTGGTCCGATAATTCATCTCTCACCCCCCGTTTCCTCCCCAATTCTCCGGTCGGGCCTACACGGTCGGCGTTGGGCATCTCCGTTTGATCCTTCGCTTCCAGGTAGGTTGCTCACCTTCGGTCTCATCTTCACCCCATCCATGCCATCCTCCAACCCTCTCCTTGCCATCTCGATCTCCTCTTCCTGCCTCCTGGCGAGATAGCAATTTGCCTGGCTGCCTTCTGTGCACGTGGTGGCCAAGTCTGCTGAGCCCCCAAAGCCAGCCTCATCTGCCTGAGGCTCAGTTGTCACACCCCCTCTCCAATCCCTCTCTGCTTTGACGCGCGCCAGATTTCATCGCCCACGTTTCTTCAAACAAATTCTGCCTTCTGTTTCTTTCAGGATACCTCGTCTCGACCAATCTAACCACCACTTCGGCAGTTTCTAGTCATTTCGTACGGCTGAAAGCTGTGCCATTTGAAGCAATCCAAAATGACGACCATGGTCAGTACCTATTCCCTTCAGGCTTCTCTCCAGATAGTACCGGCTGCTCCCGGTACAGGATCGCTCGGATCTCTCGTGGAGGGACCACTCGTAGTTATCGATAACCTCGAGTATGAAAGAATTCGCCCGCGTGTCACTGACATCATATACAGGATCTGCGTGTCGGTAACAAGTACCGCATCGGCCGTAAGATCGGAAGCGGCAGTTTCGGTGATATCTATCTTGGTATGTGTCTTAAAACACTCCTGTGCCGTGGCGAATACTCACAAGGGTCCAGGTACCAACATCATCTCGGGCGAGGAGATCGCCATTAAACTCGAGAGCGTGAAGGCCAAGCATCCCCAGTTGGAATATGAAGCCCGTGTCTACAAGTCCCTCGCCGGCGGTGTCGGTATCCCCTTCGTGCGTTGGTTCGGTACCGAGTGCGACTACAATGCCATGGTGATCGACCTTCTGGGCCCCAGTCTCGAGGACCTTTTCAACTTCTGCAACCGCAAGTTCTCTCTCAAGACCGTGCTGCTACTTGCCGACCAGCTCATTTCCCGGATCGAGTACATCCACGCCAAGTCGTTTATCCACCGTGATATCAAGCCCGACAATTTCCTGATGGGCATCGGCAAGCGTGGCAACCAAGTCAATGTGATTGACTTCGGTCTCGCAAAGAAGTACCGCGACCCCAAGACTCACTTCCACATCCCTTATCGTGAGAACAAGAACCTCACAGGCACTGCTCGCTACGCCAGTATTAACACCCATCTGGGTGTCGAGCAGTCGCGTCGGGACGACATGGAGTCCCTGGGCTACGTGATGCTGTACTTCTGCCGTGGCTCTCTTCCCTGGCAGGGTCTGAAGGCTGCCACAAAGAAGCAGAAGTATGACCGTATCATGGAGAAGAAGATGACCACACCAACTGAAGTTCTGTGCCGTGGTTTCCCCAACGAGTTCGCCATCTACCTGAACTACACCCGCTCGCTTCGCTTCGATGACAAGCCCGACTACTCTTACCTCCGTAAGATCTTCCGGGACCTCTTCGTCCGTGAGTCCTTCCAGTATGACTACGTTTTCGACTGGACTGTCTACAAGTACCAGAAGAACGCCGCCATGATCGTGGACGCTACCAAGAAAGATAAGGACGACGAGCAGCAACGTCGTGCTGGAGGTGCTGCTGCCGCTGGTGCCATGGCTGGCGGTGCGGCCGCCAAACCTGGAGCCATCTCTGGCCAGCGCCGCAAGGTTATCGACCGCGGTGCCCTCGACAACACTCCGGACACCAACCGTGCCGTGGGAGGGAGTGACAGGATGTGAGTACTTGAAATCTGGTTCCGTGTAGGGAACCCCTTTTTTTTTCCTTCTGCGCATTTGGTGTTTTTACGTGACGCTGGCGTGGAGGATCCTTCGGTTCTGAATCTGACTAATCGCATAGTCTTCGGCGCTAGGCTGCGTTCTGCCTCAAAGGGTGCTGCTTTAGGTGCTTATGGACCTTCTGGTGGCCGTTCGAAGCGGGACGATGGAACGGGGGCTCAATGGTACTAATCATGTAGCACGTGCAGCGGAAGCAGGGTTCTTTGACATATCTTTCCGATTGCCTTGTCTTCAGCGTGCTCACTCGTCAACCTGAGAAACCCGGAATTCTCATTGTCATTCGCCATGGACGCACATCCTGCACTCGACTTCTCGGATTTCTCTTTTCTCTGAATCTCCATTCATTCTGCACTCTCTGACCGCCCTTCTATCCCGTTTTCGATCCAACTTCGACTTCAACCGTTTCGATCTATCATTGTTTGTTCGCCTGCTCTCACCGTTCATCCCCACGAAGATATTCTCATCTGATGGGTCTTCGAATTGAGCTTGCGGCAATCATGTCGACTGCTTTTTCTATTCGGATTTCCTGTACCCGTTCTCACGGGACAGCCGATCACTCAGTCTCGAAACGTTCGTGGTATGGTGGCTATTCTTATGTCTGCGCTTGTCGGTTATTGCGACCCGGTTTCCACTCCATCGATCGAATCTCGCAAATTACTACAACCGCAAGACTGAAGGAGATGCAAATGACGGCGTCAACCTGGTGACAGAACTTTATGTTTCTGTTGCTGGGATCGCTTGTACTGGAAATTCCGAACCCGCATTCAGTTGCGCTACCCCGTCTTACCTTACCCCTTTCCTTACCCATGACATTTCTTGCCTCGCTTTTCTTGCTCCTTGTTTCTTGAAATTTGTTGTCCTTTACTGCATTTCGACGCCGAACGGGGACGAGGGGAAGACCGGCAAACCCCGGTCAAATACTGATGACGCATGGGAGTGATTGGAGGTTGGCTTTCTTTCGAGTGTTTTGCTTTTCTGTGGGCTATTTGGGTCTTGATCCGGCTCTTCTGCCGGTCCTCTTCAGCCTAGCCTGCATTATCCCCCGCTCGAAGGAAGTCAGTTTCCATTTGGTGGTTGGCGACGGATATGGTTAGGGTCGCTTCCGGGGTGGTTTTGCGTCAACTTGCACTGCTGTTTGTTCTAGCACTTTATCTTGTCCTACCCAACTACATGCTCGCTCCGCTTCATTTTCCACACCCCCTGAATGACAAGCACTCCGCACGAGACTGGAAGGATTGGTTGCACTGGATCCTACAAACTCAGCAGCCACCACCGTTTCCTAGTGGGAATGTTGTCGTTGGCCCTTCACCATCTAATATCAAGTATTTTCTCCGTAGTTTGCGATTCCATGTTACCTCGTAAAAAGCCAGAGGATAGGCCTGGGGGGGCGTTGAGTTTCGGTGAGATCATCGAGTAGTTTCGCCTCCCGTTCTGGCCCGTCCATTTGCTCCGCACTGCCGGATTAATGCAATCAATATCCTTGGTCCAGTTGTCAGATGAGAGGATTCACTGAAACAGTGAGTTCACTCGTAATATCAGCATTGCCCAATACGCTCGATTGGTCTTGGGTAGTTGGTCGCTATTGCGGCACCGGCGAGGGGTTGTGACAAACCACGAATGAAATCTTGGGGGATTCGATCCTTATTTGCCCTTCCGGCCCTCCGCTCCTCCTCACTATCCTAACCTACCTGACAAGCTCGACCTCCGAGTCGCAACGATGGACTACTCCAACTATGGTAATCAACAACCTCAGTCCTACTCGCTCTACGGGCTGCCGACCCCCGATCAACAACCACAGCCACAACCATCCTCTGACGAGGCTCTCCGTGACCCGTTCTCCCTGGTATGAGTCCTTGTCGCTTTTGGCGAGGCTAACTCTGCTTCGTGTACCGTTTTCACTGACACTTTCGTGCGCTAGAATACCTACAACCAATATTTTCCCGGCTTTGATCCGTCTCTAGGCCTTGACCCTTCCTCCTTTGTCCCACCGCCACCACATTCGCCGCCGGACTCTTTCACGAAACATTCGGTTTCTAGTAACGATCCAACCCATAATGCAAAGTCAGATCCCACGTCAATTGATGGCGATGAGAACCAGTTTGCCGACACAGTTGCGGGGCGGAGCAGCAGCGAAGAAAAGGAATCGTTGAACCCGGCGCAAAGTAAGCGCAAAGCACAGAACCGAGCCGCGTATGTGGAAATATTCCTCAGAACTATGCCTGATCATTCTGTTTGGGTGTCTTTGTGGAAGAATATCATAGGCTAGCTTGAGCTACGCTAACCCGCGGTTATATAGTCAGCGAGCATTCCGCGAGCGCAAAGAGCGGCATGTGAAGGACCTAGAAGACAAAGTGACCACTCTTGAAGAAGCCTCGACCAGCCTCCAAGCCGACAACGAGCGTTTGAAGCGCGAGCTCGCCAAATTTGCCACTGAAAATGAGATTCTACGTGCGACTTCCCAATCAATGAACGGGAGCAACAGCGACGCAAGAGAGAGCGCCGAACCAACCGTCACCGGTCCGATGAAGTATACGCCCACGGACTTTCAACCAAACTTGGTCGCAGAAGGTCCGGCCTCAGGTCTGGGCTCAAGCTCGTCCCCAGGCACGGCCAACTTCCAGAGTCCACAGCATCGCATCGCAGTATGTCAAATTACCGGCGAAAAACTTCTCGATGCCGCCGCAACGTGGGACCTCATACAAAGCCATGAGCTGTTTAAAAGAGGACAGGTGAATCTTAATGATGTTTCGGATCGGCTCAAGGGGTCTGCTCAGTGCAATGGACAAGGTCCGGCTTATAAGGAGAGCGAGGTGCGTCGGGCTATCGAGGCAAGTGCTGCCGATTGCGACGAGTTGATTTGAGACTGTCTTTTCTTCTCTACGATGCCTCTTCAATGCCTCCGATCTTACGATGTGATGTTTACATGCTCTTTATGTATATGGATTTTTCTTTTGTAGTGGTTGGATATGGCGACATTTGGAGTATTCTGGCGCTAGACCTGCTGGACTAGCGGGATGGCGAAGGATTTTCCTGACTGCGGCTGGCCTGATATTTGTTTCTCTCGTTGCCTTGGCGCTTTAGTTCTTTAGCCGACGTCTCTTTTGATTTACTTTCCACCCTTTATTTCTAACGTTCGACACGGCGATTGGTGTCGTTCCTCAAGTCTCAGGCGCTGCCACACTGAGATCAAGCCCATGCTACCCCTCTGTAGCACTAATCTCGTCTACAAAAGGTTCTTATGTGGATTTCTGGCCAGCCTTAAATGCCAATGACAGACACCGCTCGCGTTCAATCATACGGGAAATCAGTCCTTGATTTTCATGTCCTACCAGTTCCGCCAGCGCACATGAGAACTGCGACTGTCTCTGCCTATAGTCGACAACATCATCTTCGATACCGGGAGCGATCCGCGATCTTTAATTCGTTTCAGCTTTTTTTCTTTCCTTTCCTTTTTTTTTTTTTTGGCTCCCCTTCTGCTCTCTTCATGCCACATTCCTGCAGGCTGGTTACCGCCTCTGTTTGAGCGGTGTTTCATAATGTACAAGCATCAATTCATGAAATTTCCGGTTGGTCTATAGTTGACACGGAAAGATTAATCCCAGTCGTCATCGTAGTCCTCAATGTTGAGCTCGTCGCCGCCAGCCTTACGGTAGTCATCCACCGAATCAGAGCGGTTTTTAAGACGGACATCGCTTTCCTTTAGGGCACCGATTTCAATGAGCAGTCGTTCAAGATCTATAACAGGGTTAGCAGCAGTGTCAGGCAGAATATGCATCAAGGACGGAAACATATTTACCTTCAATCTTGGTCCTTGGGCCGTTCAACTCTCGTAGCGTGATGAGCTGCTTCCGGATCTCAGTGTCCTTATAAATAAGGATTGTGGGTGTGTTCCGCTCCGGGTACCCTTCGATACACATATCGGCACGGATCTCGCAGAACTTGATGTCGCCATACTTGGTTGCCAGTTGTCGCCAGAGCTCGGTCAGCACACGGGACTCCACATTGGCACCTTGTGAAGTGAGGTTGACCAGCACAAAGGCGGTTTTTGAGGCTTCGGTCACTTCGCGAGCGTAATCGACTTTTTGGAGCGGGTAGACTTGGTTGTAAAGACTGGTCTGTTGGAGGGTGGACAGTTCGGCGAGGCGTTTCTGACTATTGGGTTGGAGGTTAGCTAGGCGAGTTGATTTCTCGAGCATGTCTGAAAAGTGCGCATATGATAATCTGGTCCACCACGAGCCTACCGATATTTTTGGAGAAAGTCCTCATCTTCCTCATCCTCTAATGCATCCAATTCATCCAGGTCCTTGTCCTCCAGACGGTTCTCGTGCGCCTTCCGCTCTGCCTCGATCAGAGCTTCCTGAATCAAGGGCTCGGGGTCTTTTGGCTTCTCGGGGATGATGCCATGTTGACGAAGAATGTCATTCCTGGATCAAAAGCAAAACTCAGTTTGGCCCTGTTCGCTAATAGGTCCTCGAGGGCGGGGATGCGGGCGGCAGGTGGTTAGGAAACATACCACTCGGTGTCTTCGTTGGGATTGACTTCGACTTGCATATTGAATAAATACGACTAGACAGTCGCTATCCCAAACCCGCAAAGTTTTGGAAACGAGGGTTTTAAAGTAACGTGTAGGTCGAGATCGGGCGCGAGGCACCCTGGCACCATGATGCCACTTGTTTGCAATGTTTGATCCGCCGCCACAGGTGGCTGCTAAACACACGGAAGGCCACCTTCAACTTAACTCCATAAACAGTGCCGTGGAGCTCGAGGTTGCGACTCATCACTCCCGTTTCTCCGCCCCTTTTTCTTCTTCTACCTGCTCGCTTCATTCACCGGGGGTGAGATATGCGCATGCAGTAGTTGGCTACACCGCCCTCCCGACTCTACTGCTACTGTGTCCTTCCCCCCAATTGAAACCCACCCGCCCCAAAGTGAGATCGCAAGCACACTCCGCTGGTGCAATCCCAGCGCCTGGGCAAAATGAGTTACATGAAGAAAGATGAAGATGCGGATCAGGTCATGATCAAGCTTGACCGGACCTCCGTGTTCCAAGATGGTATGCATTTCGACAATGGCAATGGCAATGACAACGACAGTGCCCCTGTCCATGCGGCTCATCAGACACCCCTACACCCGCCTGCACATTACTGACTGGACAATTCTTGATAGCTCGACTATTCAATTCTTCGCCGATCTCGCCGCGGACATGCCGTACTCTACTGACCAAGATCGCGGTCCTCCTTTTCACCGGGGAGCAATTCCCCACGAACGAAGCTACCACCCTCTTCTTTGGTATCTCCAAGCTGTTCCAGAACAAGGACCCCTCGTTGCGACAGATGGTATATCTTATCTTGAAGGAATTGGCCAATACCGCGGAGGATGTCATTATGTCGACCAGCATCATCATGAAGGACACTGCTGTCGGAAGCGATGTGTTGTACCGGGCCAACGCTATCCGAGCCCTGTGCCGAATCATTGATGGATCTACGGTTCAGGGTATTGAGCGACTGATCAAGACTGCCATTGTCGACAAGACTCCCTCGGTCTCTTCGGCTGCTCTGGTCTCTTCCTACCACCTCCTCCCTATCGCGCGCGATGTTGTACGAAGATGGCAAAGCGAAACTCAAGAAGCAGCCTCGTCATCGAAGCAGTCGCAGGGATTCCTGGGCTTCTCATCTAGCTCGCAGGCCCACGCTATTTCTCAGTCCAACTTCATGACCCAGTACCATGCAATCGGTCTTTTGTATCAGATGCGTTCGCACGATCGTATGGCATTGGTCAAAATGGTGCAACAGTACGGTGCTGCTGGTGTGGTGAAGAGCCCGGCGGCTTTGTTGCTATTGGTACGTCTGGCGGCCAAGCTGGCTCAGGAAGACCAGGGTCTGCGAAAACCCATGATGCAGATGCTGGATGGCTGGCTACGTCACAAGCACGAGATGGTTAACTTCGAGGCCGCCAAAGCCATCTGCGACATGCGGGATGTCACCGATGCCGAGGCCTCGCAGGCAGTTCACGTCCTCCAGTTGTTCCTGTCCTCCCCGCGGTCCATCACCAAGTTCGCTGCCATCCGCATCCTTCACAATTTTGCTACCTTCAAGCCCCACGTCGTCAATGTCTGCAATCCCGACATCGAGTCGCTTATCTCCAACTCCAACCGCTCTATCGCCACCTTTGCCATCACTACTCTGCTCAAGACCGGTAACGAAGCCAGCGTTGACCGCTTGATGAAACAAATCTCGGGTTTCATGGCCGATATCACCGACGAGTTCAAGATCACCATTGTCGAGGCCATCCGCACATTATGTCTGAAGTTCCCGAGCAAGCAGGCTGGCATGCTGACCTTCTTGAGCGGCATCCTGCGCGATGAGGGTGGATACGAATTTAAGCGCACCGTAGTGGAGAGCATGTTCGATCTTATCAAGTTTGTTCCAGAGAGCAAAGAGGATGGTAAGTTTACGCTATTGGAGTTCCCTTTCACTTTATCTGACTGACGCTCTGGTAGCGCTCGCTCATCTCTGCGAGTTTATTGAGGATTGCGAATTCACTAAGCTCTCGGTCCGCGTTTTGCACTTGCTTGGTGTTGAAGGCCCTAAGACCTCGCACCCCACCAAGTACATTCGCTATATCTACAACCGTGTCGTGCTGGAGAATGCCATCGTCCGTGCTGCCGCTGTCACTGCGCTTGCTAAGTTTGGTATTGGCCAGAAGGATCCCGAAGTCAAGTCTAGTGTGCAAGTTCTCCTTACTCGCTGTCTCGATGATACCGATGATGAGGTGCGTGACCGTGCTGCTCTCAACCTGCGTCTGATGGGCGCGGAGGACACGATGGCCGGCGCATTTATCAAGAACGGTAAGAATCCCATTAAACAATTCTTCTAATGGTTCCTCTTACTGACGAACCAGACTCGATGTACTCCCTTTCTACCTTTGAGCACCAGCTCGTCATGTATGTGACGTCGAATGACAAGCAAACTTTTGCTGCCGCCTTCGATGTTGCATCTGTTCCTGTTGTCACTCAAGAGCAGGCCTTGGCTGAGGAAAGGACCAAGAAGCTTACGACAGCCACACCCACCCTCAAGGCTCCGTCAGCAGGGCCCCCGAAGGGCAAGCCAAGCGGCGTGGCCGAGGCTGCCACTGCCGCCGCTACTCAGAAGTATGCCGAGCAGCTCATTCAGCACCCCGATATCAAGGAATATGGCAACTTGCTCAAATCCTCCCTCCCTGTCGAGCTGTCTGAGAGTGAGACTGAATACGTCGTTACCGCTGTCAAGCATATCTTCAAGGAGAATATTGTCGTGCAATATGATATCAAGAACACCCTGCCAGATACTATCCTTGAGAATGTCACTGTGATTGCGACACCATCGGAGGATGAGCTGCTGGAGGATGACTTCATCATTCCAGCGCCTACATTGTCTCCTAATGAGCCGGGTGTCGTCTACGTGGCTTTCAAGAAACTGGGTGGCGAGCACAGCGTTCCAATCACTTCCTTCACCAACAACCTGAAGTTCACTAGCAAGGAGATTGATCCTACTACCGGCGAACCGGAAGAGGGTGGCTACGAGGATGAATACCAGGTCGAGGATCTCGAGCTCACTGGCAGCGACTATGTCACTCCCGCATTCGCGGGCAGCTTCGACCACGTCTGGGAACAGGCTGGTGCTAACGGCGAAGAAGAGAGCGAGACTCTTCAACTAAGCAATATGAAGGGAATCACCGGTATGTTCTCATCTTTTTTATTCATTTTGACCAAATTGCTTACAATATTTTAGATGCCACTGAGCAATTGATCTCCGCACTTTCCCTACAACCCCTTGAGGGCACCGATGTCGCCCTCAACAACAGCACCCACACACTCAAGCTGTTCGGCAAGACCGTGTCTGGCGGCAGAGTGGCCTCCCTCATTAAGATGGCTTACTCGAGCAAGAGCGGTGTCACGACCAAGATTACTGTCCGGGCAGAAGAGGAGGGCGTTGCTGCTGCGGTGCTTGCATCTGTCACTTAATGTCCTTTAACCTATTTTTCTTTTTTATAGCAAATTGTAGTAGACATGAGGATTCGTTCACATGCCCTGTTTATCTTCTTTTGTGCAATCGCTCTCAAGCTTCCAAGGCGATTTTTTGTTTTGGTTTTGACGTGTCCCACGAAGCCCGTTACAAAATTTGGAGGGCCGGTTCTGCTATCAAGCCTGTTTCGATGCGTTTTCTCCTCTTACTGAGCTCAAAAGGTTCCAAATAGACGAAATAGTGTGCATGAAAAGGGGCCAAATATTTCCGAGCCTTATATTAATGTCAGTTTAGGTGTGTGCCACTCTTCGCAAAAATTCTTCATTGATTGAGGAATAACTCAATGTTGTGACATGTCGTCATGTCACTGGGACTTTTTCTTTAAGAGCGTTACACGCATCACTGTATAGCCCTATCCTGAAGCCCAGTAAATTCCCATCTCCTCAAAGAGCATTTCATCGAGCTCTTCATCCAGGAAGTCATCTAGATGATGTATGATTGCAGCCTCAATTCCGTCCTGCTGGTGCTCGCAGGCCCAGGGCTTGTATTTTGGATCGACGCCCAGAGTCCAAATATTTGAAAGGCTTTCTCCTTCATCCAACGCTTCGTAAATATCCTCCGCGATTCTGTTCTTGAAAGAATTATCATCGGGATTTGAGGCTGATTTCCAGAATTCTTCGTCGTATGGCTTCGACAGCACGAGATGTCGGATGGGCAGACTGTCGAAGGAGCTGGGCAGGATGCAAAGGGGGTACATCAAATCCACGGGAATCTCGAGATGATACAAAGCAGCCATTTCATATAGAATGGCACTAGAATCATCGAATATGTACCTGTTGTCAGGTCTCAGGGTCAAGGACTTCAGCGAATCTCGGAGCTGTGTGTTTCCCAGTAGGCTTTCTAAGACCTCCGGGTTCAGATCGAGGCATCCTGAAACCGTTAAGCAGCTGATATTCGGCGGCCACTGAAATGACAACATGACCGTTGGAATAAGAAGTCCTCCTATGTGCATATTCCATAGACTGGATGGCCATTGGCCTGTGGAGTCATTCGGGTCAGTGATTGGGACGGAGATTGGTAAACGGAGTGTGGAGATTTTTGGAAGGCTACAAATAGCCTTCTTCAAGCGCGAAAAACTGAATGATCTTCCGCCGACAAGACTGAGATCTAGCATAGTGATGTTATTGCACTTGGACAGCGGGGCCAGGCAGTTGGTCCTAGTCGAGGGATTAGTTGGTCGTCAGAAGGTTCTTTTCCATCTAGTACTCACGCAAATGAGACACGAGGGGCGAAGAAACTTCGTAAGCCCTTCTTTGTCCAGCTGATCAGCCGGGCAGTTTGGCTAGGGCTACTTTGGTGTTGCAATTTCTGCAAATTCAATATCATGACTTTCGACCCTAGGTCTGGGCTGGCCCCCTTGACAGTTCTCATGAAAAGTGCAAAGCTGTTGTTCTCCCATAGTGCTGGGCAGCGATAAAGGTGCCGAAGACCGACTCGATACCATTGGCGAGAAACAGCACAGAAAGCCCACAGGTCTATCTGTCTCTTCAAATCCGGGCTCCGGTGGTCTTGACTGTCAGGCGTTCTGTGGCGAGGAAGCTCATACAGCCAGCCCACGATAAATTCGACGATCTCGTCAGGGAGATGGATACCCTGTCCAGAAGGCATGATGGTGAGGACATCAATAAGGTCGGCTAGACCTGTGTGGTGTTTTCATTGATGGATGAAAAAATGGGAGTAGGAGTAGGGGTAGGAGAAGGAGAGACGAAGAGGGCTTGAGTCAAATGGAGCGAGTGGCATTTCCACACGACATGGCATTAGTGCTCACCAGTTGTGGCGCGACCACGATCAAAGCATGCTGTGGAGGTTGACAGAAGCTAGCGACGCAGTGTTGACGATAACGGATAACGGGTAATCGGAGATGCGAGTGTGGGGCGGAGGTGAGTCGGAGATGATATCACCCTCCTCCTTCCCCTTCAACTCATCCTCGTCTTCCAACTCCCTCCCACCCAGCACACAATGCGGCCTCACACAATTTGGCAGTCACTGGGTCAGATACAGCGTTTATCTTCTGGTCGCAATCTCGGTCGCCGATTTATCCAGAATGCCAGCTCCACACGGGTCCCCAACTTCGCGTTCGCCTTTGAGTGAGTGAGATGTATGCATAAGACTGAACCCGTTCCACCAGCATCTAACACTCTTGCTCAGTATTGATGGAGTCCTTCTTCGAGCCTCAAAGCCTATACCTGGTGCAGCTGAGACATTGGCTCTTTTGAAACGGCAGAACATTCCCTTCATCCTTCTCACCAACGGCGGCGGTAAACACGAGACGGAGCGCGTTGCGGAGATCAGTCAAAAGCTCAACGTTCCACTGGATGCAACCGATATTGTTCAGAGTCACTCGCCATTTGCAGAGCTGGTCAAGGGCACCGACGAGACGAGTGCGCTGGAACATAAATGCGTCTTGGTTGCTGGGGGTGATGGTGATGGCTGTCGGCGTGTCGCCGAGCAATACGGTTTCAAGAATGTTGTGACACCAGGTGATATTTTCATGGCAAACCCATCTATCTGGCCATTCTCGAAGAACTTCTACGACTACTATAAGACCTTCGCCAGGCCTCTTCCCAAGCCAGTGGACCCCAGAGACCCAGCCAAGAGTCTCAAGATTGATGCCATGTTTGTTTTCAATGACCCCAGGGACTGGGCACTAGATACACAAGTCATCATGGATCTTCTCCTGTCATCGCAGGGTCACCTGGGTACCTTATCAGACAAGAATGGTCGGGCTGATCTTCCCAATCACGGCTATCAACAAGATGGCCAGCCCCACCTATACTTCTCTAACCCCGATCTGTGGTGGGCTGCGGCCTATCCACTCCCGCGTCTTGGTCAGGGTGGATTTAGAGAAGCGTTAGGGGGCGTATGGGCTGCGACGACCGGAGGCCCCGGCAAAGGCATCGAATTGAAGAAATCCGTTATTGGGAAGCCTTACCAGGGGACCTACGAGTTTGCAGAGCGACAAATGCTTCGGAACCGATCAACGGCTTTTGGCGGCGCTACAAATCTGCCGCACCTACAGCACGTGTACATGATTGGTGACAACCCGGAGTCCGATATTCGAGGCGCAAACTCATACCGGAGCAACATCGGCAGTAGCTGGCAGTCAATTCTGGTGAGAACGGGCGTGTACAGTGGTGGCGAGCCTGCTTGGACGCCTAAGACGATCGCCGATGACGTCCAGAAGGCAGTGCAGTGGGCACTGGAGGCATCCAAATGGTCTGCTTGAGCAAACTGGGCCTTTCAGGACTGCTTCGGCCTTCTTCCAGGGCAGTAGATGTTTTGGTCATAGGCATCAACATGGCGCTCATTCCATGCGTATATACCATTTATATCCATTAGTGATATTCCACATTCTGCAGCGATTCCAATGGCATCTGTATCTTCAAAAAAAAACCACTGTTTCGTCAGCTTTGTTGTCGCGTCCGGACCATGTATAGATATGGTCATGTGACGTACACCCCTCTTAGGGCTTAGGGCTGCCACCGCGGCGGGGTGACTCAATGTTCTAACCGCCGCAAGCTCTACTTTTCAAGATCATCATTGAGGTAAGACGCTCGTCCTTTCGGCAGTTCTTCATTGCCGCTAACTATTCTCCCTTTTTATAGCATCATGGCGGACTCCGAACTTCCCACTCGACCCAAGCCTGAAACCAACGAGGCCGCCGCGCCCGCCGCGGAGGGTGCCGAGAGCAAGAGTGCAAGCAAGAATGCGCTGAAGAAGGCGGCCAAGGACAAGGCTAAGGCTGAGAAGGCGGCTGCCCGTGCCGCGCAGGAGAAGGCCCAGGCCGCGGCACAGGACGCCAATGACACAGCCAAGGACCTGTACGGCCCGATCCCCGAGACCGAGGATGTTATCCCCACCACACGATTCAGCGAGTTCTCAGATGACTCTTATGAGAAGGAAGTGACTGTTGTAGCACGCGTCGACAATGCGCGAGTTCAGAGTGCCAAGCTGGCATTCTTGATGCTGCGACAGCAGGGCCAGAAGGTCCAGGCCGTTATTGCGGCTGCTGAGCCTATCTCGCGACAGATGATCAAATACACCGGTGGATTGAACGTCAACTCGATCGTTCAGGTCACCGGTATTGTCAAGAAGCCCGAAGTTCCTATCTCATCGGCAACCCTCAGCCACCTTGAGCTCCACATCCGCAAGGTCTACATGATCTCCGAGGCCGCTCAGCAGCTGCCCATGCAGGTCAAGGATGCCGAGCGCCCTCCCCCAGAAACCACCGATGAGGGTGCTCAGGTCGATGCTGAGGGTGCACCTATTGTGACTCTCAAGACCCGTCTCGACAACCGAGTTCTGGACCTGCAGACTGAAACCAGCCAAGCCATCACTCAGATCTCCAGCGGAGTTGCTGAGCTGTTCACCGAATACATGATCAAAAGCGGTTCACGGTGGATATTCACCCCCAAACTGGTCGGTGCGGCCACTGAGGGTGGTAGTAATGTGTTTGAGGTCAAGTACTTCAAGCGCAGTGGTTACCTGGCCCAGAGCCCCCAGCTGTACAAGCAGATGTGTATCGCTGGAGACATGGAGAGTGTGTTCGAGGTTGCCCCCGTTTTCCGTGCCGAAGACAGCAACACCCATCGACATTTGACAGAGGTATGACCGTTGCCTAGTAATACAAAAGCCATTTTTTTACTAACCGGCCGGTAGTTTGTCGGTCTTGATTTCGAGAAGACCTTCCATGCTCATTACCATGAGGTTTTGGACTTTGCCGAAGATCTTCTGGTTTTCATTCTCACCCAGCTTAAGGAGCGATACGGCGCTCAGATCGCGAATATTCAGAAGTCTTACCCCAAGGCCGGTGATTTCAAGCTACCCAAGGACGGCAAGGCCCTGCGTCTGAACTACATGGATGGTCTCGCTCTCTTGAAGGAGGCCGGTGTCGATATGTCGGAGCAGGAGCGGTTCGAGAATGACTTCACCACCGCAATGGAGAAGCAGCTGGGCCAGATCATCCGCGACAAATATGATACCGACTTCTATGTGCTGGACAAGTTCCCCATGTCCGTTCGTCCTTTCTACACCAAGGCCGATCCGAAAGACCCGCGTTTCTCCAACTCGTATGACTTTTTCATGCGTGGCGAGGAAATCATGTCTGGTGCCCAGCGTATCCACAACATCGATGAGCTGGAGGCTTCCATGCGCTCTAAGGGCCTAGACCCGACCCAGGAGGGCTTTGAGGATTACCTGAATGCTTTCCGCCAGGGCTGTCCCCCGCATGCCGGTGGTGGTCTGGGTCTGAACCGCATTGTGATGTTCTTCCTCGGTCTGCCCAATGTGCGCCTGGCGTCACTGTTCCCTCGTGACCCGCAGCGCCTGCGTCCTTAATTGCCATGATCTGTGTAGATAGGCTCGGAGAAAAATAAATGCATCGATGGGGCGACTCCCCTTTTCTTAAGTTTGTGATTGTTAATTGGAGTTCCCGCGCTGCATGTCTCGGTCGAGATGAAGTATTGAAAAAGCCCACCTCCCATGTCACATATTAGTCACAACCATGGCAAATGATAACTTGCTAACTTGCTAAATTTCCAATGCTTTGAATGCTTCATCCTCTAAGTTTGCCAGACTAAATCGCGAGAAATCAGCGATTTTGAGACTTGGGTGCCATGTACCAACCCTCATATCCATCAATAGGATCAATTTAGCCCCCATCAAGTCCAAAATCGCGTTGCCTTCCATCCTAGACCTCGGCGCATCGTTCCTATGCCCTAATTCGACCGGTGCTACTCGGAGAAGTTGCAAAAAAATTCACCCAGATGGTCCCAGCGTGGTGTCCGGGGTCCAGGCTATAAAACCTGCGTAGTGATGAACTAGTGGTTTTGCGGAAGTCGCTGCCTGCCAGTGGTATGCTGACGAGGTGTTTCCTACTTCCTCCCGGAAGAAGGTGCGAACGTCCTCGACCCTCCGGAGTCTCATAAATGAGGTCCATCGTCGGGATTCAAACTCGGGACTTGCTTTAATGCAGCAGTGGGTTGAACCACTACGCCACTCACCCCAGGGTAGCTATTCAATGTCGACTTTCAGTGAAGCCCGCCAAACTATCCTGTATTAGGTAAGTGGAGTCAGGTAGTCCCGCATGACTAATCACCTTATTTCTGTTTTGCACGTTTGATTGGAACACACTACTGGGCCCGTGCGGGTATTCCCCCATAGTTAGCACCCACACTGTGCTTATGTTATCCCCCCGGCAGCGACCGATGTACTTGCGATGAAGCTATTCCCAACTCCCTTCTCCCCCTATTTTGTGGCCGGCAGCAACCATATCGGGGATCAGCCCATTCTAAGCCAGATCAATTAATCTTTTGTATCAGAGTGGTCTAAATCTTTATCACATTTATGATGTACTATTTTTGAGTCATGATGTTAAAATATGTCCTCGCATCTGGAGTTGCTCTGTTGTTAGGACCGGCATTGCGAGTCGGTCCAATGGAGAGATAAATGGATGGGCATTCAGCTCATTAGGCCTTGGAGTAGGCCCGCCAAGACCTCGGATTCGGCAGTATTATAATTCCGGTCTTCCAGGCCTAATGAGCTGCACCCGCTCATTAGGCGGGATTTTCCAGTTCTACTGAGTTGGTTATTAATTATATCCAGATCGCTCCATATATCGATTTAACCCATATATTAATTCAACACACTGATTTTAACTTTGATCGAGTTCTTGATCCAGAAGGGTATACTGCTAAGGTACGCCTGGGCACGCGCCTTACCACTGAGCCAAAAAACCTATATTGATCCTTTATATCGATCCTCTCTAGAGGATCGATAGCCCAGGCCCGATATAAGTAGCGCACATAGTAGTTCCGACCGTAACATGTATAGTCTTAGGGGTTAAACAAGATCGAATAGGAGATTAATGACAGGGATATAAAGATGGCTTGCCTAACTAGCTAAGGGATCTTCCATTTCTAGGCCTAATAAGCTGAATGCCCAAAATTGATGGCACATCACTGTATGTACATCAGTTTTTGGATTCCCTTAACCAATAGCTAACTAACTATATATAGTAAACAGCGAGATGATGGGGGCTAAAGTCACAGCCTCGTCGAAGGGGCCGGACGGCACGACAAGGCACAACAAGGCTGTGATTCCTGTATTGGCATTGATCCTAATTAGGAAGGTAATTAGTCCTATAAATAAACGTGTAAAAAACTTTAGGCTCCACTATTAAGGCCAGCCTGGCACGATAGTAGTTATGTACTACAGTACTACTACCTAGATAGTCATTCATCATTTAGCTCCACTTTTAATTGTGAAGAATCGGTCCCTTCAAGCCTCGATGTACAGGTATTATTTCTTCTAGGAAAATGTTACGTAGTCAATCTGCACGGAATTTGAGATTTTGTCTGGGCATAACGCCTGGCGCTAGTGGACCATAAAAATCCCAACAACCTGTGGGGCTCGGTCCTTCCACAAGGACCCATCAATACATAGATCGATTTGCAGGACAAGGCTTGCGTCCCAGAAGCTACTGTAAGCTGGTACATAACAGAGAGTTATATAGGTCAAACGACTATTTTCAGGTCCCACAGGGACAAACCCCTTCAGGGTATAAAGTGAACTTCAATGCCCCCGAGTGGCCTTCTCCTCGTGCCACACACTGTCAAAAATCCTCCACTTGCAAAAGATTCAATTCTATTTTCAGTGATCATCATGCGCTTTACAATCCTAGCCTCCGTCTCGTTCATCTCCCTGGCGGCCGCCGAATGGAGTGTCGCTTCTTACACCGACAACGGTTGCAAGGGGACCAACAACTGGTCTCAAGGGGGCGGGGGTGTTCAGGACTGCGTAACAATTCCCAGCAACGAGGCATCTGTCTATGTCGATCCGACCAGCGACGCTCTCCAGATGTACCTCTATTCTTCCACGGATTGCAGCGGATCGCCCACATATGGCGAGGAGGACGCCATCACTGGTTGCCTCGATGATGAGCTGCGCTCGTTTAAGGTTGTGAATGCTTGGTGAGTCATCCTACGTTCTCTGCTATGTATCTTGTTGAAAATCCTAACAACGGTCTTTCTTGTAGATCGTGATGACCTGATAAGCCACTGTTTACTTTGTACACTCCGACGACGAAACATTGGCAGATTATTCCAGTCATTATGAAGAATCAAAAATTTGCCACATTATTTTCAGTAGTCCCATATGTTTAAATCAGGAGTTACCCTTGCTCCAAGTAAGAAGAACCCGCCGTTCATGATTTGCCCTGAACGCCGATAAGCCGCGGTCGATAAACGCCAAGCTCCCCCCAACTTTTCCTCCTGCAAATGCCCGCGATGCCAGACAAGCGGAAATCAACCATGGAAGGGCCCTCCCCCAAGCGGCCTCGAGTCTTTGACGAAGGTGAAAGTGGCGAGTCGACCGGGGCATCTCACGAGCGACCTCGCAATCACCCCGTTTACGGCCAGAAGAACGCGTTCCCGGGTCTGGACGACGGCGGCGACGACGAACTCTTCTACGGCCCCGCCGAGGATGGCTTGGAATACCTACGCATGGTCCGGTAGGCTTACATCTTCCTGGTCGGTATTGATCACTTGCTAAAGATCGCCATGACCTCCCCAGTTCCTCTGTGCCTGCGCTGCGAACCTGCCTCTGACCTGCTGGATTGAGCTTTTAGATCCGAAGCGAGCTCGCTACCATCGCTCTTCCTTGCCCCAGCTTCAAAACAGGAGAATGCCCCCTCGGTTTTGCCGACAGCTTCAAAGTCCTTATCCCTACCGGCCGGTTTCTTCGAGGATGAGGCCTATGTCGCCCCTGTCCAGACGGACAGCAACACGATCGCGCCCGCCGAAGACTCATATCCAGAAGCACAAATATCTTACTATACCCTACTCCGACATCGATTTCTTCTCCTCCGATCCACCTTGAAGTGCACACCCCCCGCCACCTCCATCGCCGCCCTCGACGACACCCATCCTATCAGCCTCCCCCGCAGAGTCGATGCCGCGCGCAAGGAATGGCGGAAGCTTGTTCTCTCCGTGGATCCCCAGATGGTTCAACTAGCCTGCATGGACCTGGAAAGCGTATTAGGTGTGCTGCAGATTACGGCCCGACTCTTGTCCGACACTGTCCGGGGTGGGAACGCGGAGCTCATTCGACGCATCGGCGCCTGGGCTTGGGGTTTATTGGGCAAGTGTCGCGAAATTGGAGAGCTGGCGACAGAGGATGTTGGAGAGGTTCGCGATCTCGGGAAACGGGCCGTGAAGATCTTACAAAAAGTGCAAGAGGCGGAGAATAGCCAGACCATGGAGGAGGCCGAAGCGTCTGACGCGGACTCTAGAAAAGATGAAATATCGGAAACCTCAGCTACCTCAGCTAATCTAACCTTGGAAGAACCGCGGGAGGCTGCGGATGGTCCAGAAGCTGAAATGCCCGACGCGACCAGCCAAGTGGATGAACTGGAGGCGGCAAAGGCACGATTACAGGCCAGACTGCTGGATAGCGCTAGCTCGGAAGCAGCCACTACTACAGATCAAGGAGCAGTGTATCGACAGTCTCGCGCCTTGCTCGATATGATCATCACCGTCGTGGGTGAGTTCTTCGGACAGCGCGATCTGCTGGATGCACGGGAGGTCTGGGTCAGTTAGAGGATGGTTTGAAGGTTGAACCTGGCAATCATAATGAGATACCCAAATTGCTAAATACTTTCTGAATGGCTCTACTCATTTCCCTACTAGGAACGGACGAAGATATATAATCCCGTGTGTAGTATTTCCAGTGACTTGCCTGGGATAGATCCGGTGCCTGACAGCCCGGACTAGACCGCTTCGGGCACCTTGCGTCATGCGTCGACGCCGCAACTCTCAACTCTCAACTCTCAACTCTCAACTCTCAACTCCTCCACTCCTCAACTCTGGAAGTCCCATGCCTCTACCGCCTTGACAGCGATGGCACCGAGCGTGGAGATCTCTATTCCAACTACGTCCCTTTCTCCCACTACTCCCCCACACACAATATATCACATCACCCTTCGGCTGCCTCTCCGCTCCTTCACCGTCTCCAAGCGCTACTCCGACTTCTCAACGTTCCACGCGACCCTGGTCAATCAGACCAATGCACAGCCCCCGGTACAACTGCCCTCGAAGTCATGGTTCTCCAATACAGTCTCTAACGAGCGGTTTCGTGAAGAGCGCCGTTGTGGTCTGGAGGAATATCTTCGGGCAATAAACGAGTCCCCCGATGGCCGCTGGCGCACCTCGCCGGCGTGGCGAGCATTTCTCAACTTACCGACCGCCGCGGCTTCGTCATCCACTACTACGGCCAGTACCTCCTCAAGGCTTCATGCCGCTATCACAGACCCTGGGAACGCAGCGAACGCCCCGATCACAGACCCTACTCTCTGGCTTGACTATTACCGGGACATGAAAGCCCATCTCCACGACGCTCGACTTCAGCTTTCCAGACGAGACCAGGAGACCACGCCACAGAAGCAACATGAGAGCTCCGCACAGGCGAAAAGCAGTCTCGTGCGTGCATCGTCCATGATAACCACGCTGGAAGAAGGCCTGAAGAACCTCGGCAACCGCGGCAATCAATCCAGCGGTTCGGCTGCGTCGCCGAGCCTCGGTGAAGGCGAGCTCCGCCGTCGGAAAGATCTGCTCATTAATGCGCGCAAGGAGAAAGATGGGTTGGAGGACTTGCTGCATGCTATGGCAACGAAGAGCCGACTTGACCATGCCGTAGCGTCGATACAGGACAAGGATGCACTAATTCGGGCTGGGAACGGTGATGCCGCAAGCAACGGGCGCAGAACTCCGGCAAGATCAGGGAGGGTTCTTGGAAAAGAGACAGAGCGCACTCGCGAACTCGACAATGAAGGCGTGCTGCAACTGCAGCGGCAGACGATGCAGGATCAGGATGCTAGCGTTGAAGAGTTGATGAAAATCATCATTCGTCAGCGGGAGCTGGGCACTGCTATCAATAATGAGTTGGAGGTGCAGAATGAGCTCTTGAAGTTGGCTGATGAGGATACCGATCGGTTCGTTCTCTTCTCTTTTCGCACCTGGCTTCTGGGATGTGCTTTACTAACTATTCTTCTAGACTGAAAGCCAAGCTCGACATTGGCAAGAAGCGCATCGGCAGGATTTCCTAATGTTCTTGCTTTTGGACCAAAGCACATCGGCCCTAATCATCATTCCTTTGACGAGCATGCTATATACACCAGGCCATTTTACACTTTTCAGTTTCTACTTGAGCGTTCACTGCGTGGAACATTTTCACGATATTTGATTCCCAGCATGGGCGATGATTAGAAGGGTCTCCAACGCCTTGCAAGCTTGTTAATATGATCATTGCGATTTAGCATCGACTTACGACCTAAAGCTGAGAAAAAGATCATTCTGACGAGTAGTGCTAATCTCGCTTATGCTGCAATATAGTAAAGTCCCTTTAACAAAGATAACAATTTAAGGTCGTTTAGCTGGCGGACAAAAACTACGAGATCCCGAGTTAGCGTCTATGAGTTCTTAGCCACCGACCAGATAGGATTCAAACTCACCTCTTTGGCCTCCTCCTCCGAGACTTCAGATCTCTCGGATACGTTTTGATCAATGAGACCGAGCTTACTCTTCCTCACAAGCCACCACAGCTCGAGTCGATCACCACCCAGCTCCTCGTTCAAGATCTTCTCCTTGAGCTGACGCACCAGGTCATTGTAGAGCGCAGGTTCCTCGTAGTCCACCAGTTCCTCCCGCATTGTCCCTAGGCTCTCAACGACACGCTCGTAATTGGCATCGCCAAGACTGTGCTTCACCTGCGCCTCGATGATCACGGCCATCTGCTTGACGGCGTCGTGGATTGTCTCCACACTTTCGGCGCGCGACAACATCTGCTTGAACTCTGGCACGGCATTTTCAGGCGAGATCCTGGCGCGCTTCGGCTCCAAGTTGAGGAGGGCGTCGACGTCGAGGCCTGAGAGGGGCTTTTCAGTTTCGCGTTGACGTTTGCGGCCCTTGGTTTTCGGTGGTACTGTAGACAGAGTTATTTCGGTTATGATTTCACGTCTCTCATTTCTGGGGTCAGAATGTGTTTACCTTTCTTGACGTCTGCTGCGGATTTCAGTGCGTCCAGGTATGACTGTGATTTCTTCACGATGTCTTCGTCGGGGTGGGCGAATCTGGTCAACCGCTCCGCAGGCTCAAGAACGGGGTCATTGGGATGGACGGCACGCCAGCGCACCGCGGATTCAAGACGGTGCAGCAACGGAGAGTAGGACTCTTCGATCGGCAGACCATCGATTGGATTGCTGGATTGTTTACGTTGATCAGTCCTTCGACCTAGATACATTTTGCAATGGTCACTCACTTGTCATCGTCCTTGAGATCCAGCTCCATGCTATCAACGTAATTGCTCATCGCCTCCTGCAAGCTATCGCTCGGAAGGTTGCGGTGTTCAGTGACGATCTTTCCTGACACGGTGACCACTTTGTCTAATGGTGGGAACCGGTAGGACCGCACATCTTCTGCGAATGGCAGCTGAACTTCGATCAGACTCTCATAGACTTCGTCATCCTCTTTCTCAATGCATGGTGCTAACAGCACGATCATCGGAGGCCTGGTCTCTTTCGTCACAAGTCGGGCGACAGCGTAATAGTCTAACTCGTGGAGAGCACGAATGAAAGATGACAATGCAAGAGCAGCCTTATCGTTGGCCTTTTGGGGAATTATGAAGTTGGTGTTGGACATGTGTAAGTATCGAGAGTACTGCACGGGCAAATTAGCTTCTAACGTCTATATCGAGTTGATCGATGAACTTACTTGGTCGTTGATGATGAATCCAATCAGCTCCAAGCCTGCGAAGGTTTCTAATGTGGTAACATTCTCATCCTCTTGAGAGATATGGACGGCTGTCCGTCCGTACTCGTAGCCTTTTGCAAGGTCGTCTCGCTCGACGTCGACCTTACCGCCGAGCGCAGACTCGTCAGTGATTTGATAGGTCCGAGAGGTCCTCACAGAGGTCAGTGTATTGCCTTCTCCGGGAACTTGGCTTTGAGCCAAGTCACCCTCTTCTTGCCCTGGTGCAGCGCCGGACCGTAAGACAAAAGAGCTCGCAGAAGGTGGTTTAGCGACATAGGTTCTGAAGTAGCGTTCGACGGGTATGCGGAAGGCTGTTTCATACTTCGAGGCATCCCCCAATTGAAGAAATCCCTTGTAGGATGGCATGCTCTTGGTGACCTTGATACGAGGAATCTCTAACTCGGCGACCGCTTGCTCTAGTGTTCCATAAGCGCCGTTCGGGCTCCCCTCGGCCAAGTCTCGCAGCACAAGTTCGTTTTCAGCCTGTAGATGAATCGAATCAGCACTGTTCATTACTAAAGATAATGTGAGCTGCTTTACCTTGCGAGGATCTTTGTCTTCTTCCTTGACACCGTAATCCGCATCATCGAAATCAGCTCCACTGGATAGAATTAGCATGACTTGAGGGGGTGAGACAACCTAGACGACTTACAGAATCGTCAATTTGATCCCATCATCTTGGAGTTTCGATTTTATCTCATCGATGCCATCCGTTGGCATCAGCCCATTGCCATTGGTCACCAGCACGATCTCTCGTTTGTACTTGAGCTTCTTGCAGTATTTGCTGATCATTTGAATGGCAACGACGATGGAAGAGATAGCTGAAAAAGGATCAGTCAATATCTCTTTAATAGCACGGAGGCATTTCAAACTGTTGTTAGACATACCATCGCCTCGGTTGGTCTGGCTTGGTTTGATCAAATCTCGGAATCGCCGAATATCAGGCATGAGAACTCTGGGCAAGGGCTCAGCGAATGATTTATCCAAAGTCAATTGCTAGCAACATACTGCCCAAGGTTCGCAAGGACCGAGATATTAGAAAAGTTGGAATCCTCTTGGAGTTCATTTGATGTATCTAGCATTCTCATTGGTTAGACAAAGTTGCAGAGAGGCTGAGAAGTGCTCACCATCACTTCGAAGGGCAACCACTCCGACCGTGGCCGTCTTCCGGCCTGTGCTCACCTGGAGCGCATGTTAGTTTTCTGGTTTTTTTTTTTGGCTCGCAGCATGCATACCGTGGTAGTGATCCTATCCCAGACATACTGCATTGCCCATTCGAGGTCCGTGACGGAGCGGCCATTGCGGTACTCCCCATAGACCGCGCCACGTCCACGATGTACACAGTGGCCTCCTTGTCTGCCATTGTTGGAAGAATCTGAGTTCGGTTTGACGCGAGGTTGGGCGCTTTCAACGAGGCAACAGTAGGCAGACGCGTGATATTTCCCTTTTGGTTAAGGCCCGGACGCGCGCACATGACATCACTTGATCTGCGTGTGTATTGACAATAGTGCGTGGTATTAACATTAGGTAGTTACAGAATAGTGTGGAAATAACACCTCATCCCAGTCCATAGCCGTGGTGCTAAGTGGCTCGTATGATCCCTCTTGCTTGTCTTGCCCACACCCTAACCAGCTCCATCTTCCACTGCCATCCACCAGTCCCTTTTACAGGCGTCGCCAAAATGACGGATCCTCGCCCCTACCACGTTCTGAGGTTTGTCAAATCACATGCCAGCTGGAACAATCAGACGATGTTCGAGATTCGTCGAAAACTCAACTAACACCGCCGTAGCTACGGTACCCTTCTGGGTACACAGTTCTTCCAGGTAAGATCAGCCCGAACCTTATCATCGGTCTTTCTTCTCCAAGGTCTTAGTCTCGTTGCATCTGACCTTGCCATAGTCCTTCGTCGGCGGCGTAGTTGCATTCCGCGCTCTGCCGCGCCCGCAATTCTCCAGTCTGCAGGCGGCCATCTTCCCCATCTACTTCTCCATGCAGTCCGCGTTACCCGTGGTAGTAGCTCTGACAGCCAGTAGAGGCGGACAGGCGCTCGGTATCTCGGGCCTTGCTGCCCCAGAGAACCGCTACACCACCCTCTTGCCTATGGCCACCGTCGCTGTGACTGGGTTGATCAACCAGATTGTGTTGCGTCCACTGACGATGAAGATTATGCGCGAGCGGAAGCACCAAGGTAAGCCTCTTTTCTAGCTAAAGGAAATGGATCTTGCCTAGGCTACAGACTGATTGGGGTAGAAACCCGCGATGGCAAGAAGAGCTACGACCCTGCTCCCCATTCTAAGGAGATGGTGGCTCTGAACAAGCGGTTTGGCCGTGTGCATGGTATCTCTAGTCTAGTGAACCTGATCAGCCTGGTTGCCACTGTCTGCTACGGGGTCGTTCTCAGTAAGAAGCTGGAGTGAACACGGAGCACTATGCTTTGTGTTGAGTGATGGGGGAGAGAAGACTGGATGGAGGCATCTCAGAGGAACTTAATGATGTTTACTATGGCATATTCATTACTCAGAGTGTCATATGAAGATTACCTGATCAAGTTAGGTGCATGCGGATACTATCGTCGATACTCAGTACTTAGTTGTATGAACCAACCAAATATCATAGAGCAGTAAAGAGATGGTCTAGCTAGCTAGGATTGTCTTCGGTCCTGCAAAGCCAATGTAGTATCCATCGATATTCATCAAAAAACAGCAAAATGGAAGCCATGAAACATGTGCGTGAAACCCGTCAACGATATCAGGGACCAAATTACACATTCCAAAGTAAGTAAACTGCGATCTACTCGGACGCAGTGTTACCAACCTCAGCAAGGCGGGATGCACCTTGGTAGAATTTGGGCAGAGGCTCCAGTTTCCGGCGGAGGACCCATACTCGGAAGTGCCACCAAGCATTCTTGAGCTGGTACGAGGCATGCTTCCTGGTAGGAACAGAAAAGACCTGGTCTAGTTCTTCTAGGGTGAGAGCTAGAAATCCAATGAGGTTATTATTAGAAAACTGACGAGGAAGGGGAGCCAACTCACCCTTGGTCTCAGGAACAAATAGCAGAACCAAAAACCAGCCGATTACGCACCAAGCCGCGTACCACCCGAAAGCTCCCTGGGGCTTGAACGAGCGGAGCAGATGCGGCCAGGTGAAAGACAGGATGAAATTGAAGCACCACGTCGTAGCAGTAGCCCACGACATGCCGACTTCACGAACGTGTAGGGGAAATGCCTCGGCTGAGTAGGTAAAGGGGACCGGTCCTTCACCCGGGGAGTAAAAGACTTCAAACAGGTACATGCCCGTGGTCACCATCGCAACTCTCTTCTTGCTATTTGTGATCTCCGGTTCGATCCAGAAGGAGAAACCTGACCAGAAAAGGAAGATTGCGAGGAACGGGAAGGTAAAGAGGAGCAGGTTGCGCCGACCCCATGTATCAATCGTGAACACGGCTGGAAGAGCAAAGACCCAGTTGAGGATACCCGTGCCCATGGATGCCAGCAGTGCGTTGGATAGACCGTAGCCAGATTCCTGAAAGATCGTAGTGGAGTAGTATGCAATGACGTTGACTCCGCAGAACTGCTGCATGAACATCACGATCCAACTGGCCAGGGTAGCACGGCGGTTCCGCGGGATCGTAAAGAGCTCCATGAACATGGTGAAGAAGTTCTTGCCCTTATTGATCTGTCGCTCTAGCTCCACTCCGACATAGGCATAGTACAGGTCTCGTGCAGCCTGCAGCTCCGTCGGCCGAAGAATCTTAAAGTTCGTGTAGGCCTTTTGGATCTTGTTATGCTGGATCAGCCATCTGGGCGACTCTGGGCAGATATAGACCTGGGCGCAGACAACCAAGGGAAGCACCACAGTCGAGCCCAACATAAGACGCCAATTAAGGTCGTTGCCGACATTCATGAAGGCGACTCCCATGATGTTACCCAACATGATACCAAATGCTGTCCACATCTGCCACATCATTACCAACGCACCTCGGATTGGGGCCGGAGAGCATTCGGCAGCATACACGGGAACGGTGGAAGATTTGGAGCCAATACCTAGGCCAAGCACGAAACGAGCAAGGAAGAGATTGACCCAAGAGTTACACACCCCTTCCCACACCGAGGCAACCGCCGCGATAAAGCAGGAAATGAAGATAGTTCCTCGACGTGCGAAGTATCGGTTCAAAGGTTCAGTGAGCCAACATCCCAAAATGGCACAGGCTAGGTAAGGCGCGCCGACGACCAGACCAGTAAGATTGTCGCTGTTTTCAATTCCCAGTCGCTATATATGCTGTGTCAGCTTTCCGCGTCCACCGAGACGATCGGCTTCTTAAGTATACCTTCAAGTAGATAGCTTGTGCACCATTATTGACCGTCTCGTCCATTCCCTGCACAGCGGCCGCCAGTGAGCACATAACTATCCGGGGAATCGGTATTAGGATATATCCACGAAAAAAACTCCGAAGAATGCGGCGCACTTACTTGCGAGGAAGTAGAGCTGCCAGGGTTGATGCCATTTGTGGGTATGCTCACGAACGAGAGACTCCCTTTCAACTTCACTTAGCTCTGGTAGCATTGTGGCCGACTCAGGGTTTTGAGAGATTAGTGCGCCTTTTTTGAAAGTCTCCACGTCGTCCATCAGGTCGAACTTGCGACAGAATTCTCCAACATCTTTGAATAGTTGCTGTCGTGAAATGCCAGCTAGGGGTTCTCGAAGACGGCATTCAGATGACTTCGAGTCCCCTCAATATCGGGGAGCCCAGGCGTCTCTTTCTTTTCCGCGTGGGCGTAGCTCGGCGGATTGTCATCCTTGTCATTGGACTGCACTGGGTCGACGATCTCACCCTCTTTCATGGTAGCGGTGTGGGTAAGCAAAGCCCACTATGCACTGGGAAATAACTTCACGATGTTCAGAAACGGCACTTGGATCGAGCTGACGGCATAGATTGTGGAGAAGGCTTCAATGGACATCGAGAGGTGGAACGGTGGGCATTGGGGACACCATCCTTTTATGTGCAGCGATCCTTCTCACGCCCCGACTGAAAGACGCTTTCGGACTCTGCTGACAAGCTCCAAGCACTGGCGCTCGATTCTTTTTTCGTCACTGTAAGAGCGGCATGAGCCGCGAATGGTAAACGAGCCTGTCAGATCCATGTACATGGACCGTGGTCACAACGCGTCTTCCTCTCCGTTATCCGACGCCAATGAGCCACAGCCGGATGAACCGAGAGGCCAAAGCCAGCGAGATGGCTGTTCCCTGGTCATCGGGCCTTCTCCACCATCCCAGTCCCCGACAATGTGGAGTTGTCCATGGGGAAGAGCGACGTGGGCCTGGAGATGGATCCCGCGGTGGGCCACCACGCGAATGGACGCCAATGACGAGCCTGGCTGTATACACTCCTGCATGGGCGTGGCGCCAGTCGACGGCAAGCACTGGAAGCAATACGAAGCAGTCAGTCCAAGCATCCAGGAAACGATCGTCGGTGGATGAGCCTATTGCGACGGGAAGACTCGCTCGATTACGTCACGTCGGGGTCGACGCGGCGCATTCGGTCGTATTTGTCCAGTCGATGAGCATGCGGGGGAACTGTTTCGAGCGTATCGACTGCCCGGAGTGAGTCAGATCGCGTTTCAACCCTCACTCTGAATCCTCCAGCGACCTCGGGGATTGCGCCACTGACGGAGCGGGCTGATGCCCGTTCACGCCCCAGGAAAGGTGGGATTCTGCTTCCCGCCCAGAGCCGCAGAAGGACAGTGGCTTGCCGGCTTTGCCATGAACGCCTCCCGCAGAAAAAGTGGCCTTGACCCATCCAAGGTTATTTGGACGACTCAGTGAATATGGGGCGAGAGGGAACTGTGTACTTGGGTGAGAGGGTGAGAGGGCGAGAAGGTGAGAAGGTGAGAAGGTCAAAAGCGTACTGTAAATTTCCTGCTCACAACCCTGTTTTCTACTCATCCTTTATTTCCGATTTGAGGCACGGCAACCAGCGCCAAGGCAAGCCTGAGCGTTAACCCTAAGCTAAACCCTAAACCCTAACCCTAAACCCTACTAACCTACTAACCTACTAACCTACTAACCTACTAACCTACTAACCTACTAACCTACTAACCTACTAACCCACTAATACTACTAACCCACTAACCTACTAACCCACTAACCTACTAACCCACTAACCTACTAACCCACTAATACTACCCTACTACCCTACTTACTACTCACTACCCTACTCCTCTACTTACTACCCACTACTCTACTCCTCTACTTACTACTTACTACTCTACTGCTCTACTCTACTCACTACTCTACTACTTTATTCTACTATCCTACCCTACTATCCTACTCTATACTACCCTACTTTATTATCTATAGCGGTTGACCGGTTTACCCTACTATCTTACTACCCTACCTTACCTTCCTTAGCTACTAAGCTTATATATATTTGTAGCTACTACTAACTATAGCACATTATATATAATTAAATACTACTAGCAGCCACTATGCCTAGCCTACTAACTAACCCCTTCCGCCCTATATTCTATCCTCTATACTATCCTCTCTATTATTCTATCGACCTATATCTCTCTTATAGACCCCTTTACGCTATACCTCTAGTAGAATTAATATATATATCCTACTAGTATTAAGAATATATCACTCTATTAATTCCTCTTATATATTAGTATAATATATTATTAGGATATATATTTATAACCACTAAGCGTAATAGATTTCATCGCTTAATAACTTCGTGGATACTAGCCTAATTAAGATACTACTAATATTAATCTAACCGCCGAGACTCCCTCTATTAAACGAGCCTACCTAGGATTAGTCATCTAGTAAAAAGTTTCAAACTCCCTTTCCCTACTAATTATCCTAGTATAAGGCTTGCTTACGTAATATAAATCCTCTAGCCTAGTAGCGAGAGGGCTATAGTATCTAGAACTTCTTCCCTTATTCTAATAGCTTACCTCGTTCGCGAGATATTAAAGGATTACTATTAGCCCTGATACTAGCCTTAAGGACTTTATAGGGTCTAGAAGTTAGCCTAATAGCTAAGCCTAGTACTTACATAAGGGATGTCTAGCTTAAATAGGGATAGGCTACCCGCGCGAAAAAGCCTTGGTATCCCCCATCAAAAATAATTCGCGAAAACTAGACCCCCTTATCCCCCACTATTCTAGGTCGAAATCCAAAAATATAAATAAGCCAAAAGATAGGAAAGGCTTTAATATTAAAAGATTTAAAAGATCCGACCGAAAAATACCAAGATTTAACCTACTTAGGGGGGGGTGTTGGGTTGGACCCACTTTAGGCCAACACCCCCCCCCTTGCCAAGACCTTTTTTTGCGGAACACCCCCCCCCCTGTTGGGCCCGACTATCTTTAGGTCCTCTTGTTTTGCGCGTTGATAGTCATATCGACGTGAAAAGCGAGATTTTAGCTTAGGATGTCGTCTAATAAATTTTGTAGCCTAGTTTTGACCGATTAGTGCGATGACGTTCGAACCGCGCTTTATGAGTAGTAAATTAGCCATTTCTCGGACTGTAGACGGCCTAGGTGCTCCACCGCGATCATCTATAGAGAGTATCCATTTTAGAAGCATATCCTCTTCAATTTCAGACAATTTATGGCTATTGGCGCGTCGTTCGGTGCGAAATAGGCGGCCATTAATGCGGTCAGTGAGCGTGAAACGTGGAACGTTAAATTGGCGCGCTACGGTTCGAATAGAACTGATTTCTTTATTTTTAATGGCTTGTAGGGCTACTAGAAGGCGCCCTTCTTGTTCGACGGAATTTCGGCCTGATTGAGCACGTTTTGGAGGCATGGTGGTTGGTAGAAAATAGAAGCACGCGTTGGGGCGCGTAAATTTAGTTAGGTGGCCGACTCGGCGGTGTGGCCGAGTGGGTAGTGAATTACGTTATGTGATCCTAGAGATTATGTAACCAAAATATCATGTGATCGTATCTGAAATACTGTTGTTCTCCCCATTATTTACAAGACCGCCGTGTATGCCCAATTTGCATTTGAACGGAGCCCTTTTTCGCTTTTGTATAGCCTCGACCTGGCTGCTTTGCTCCAAATTGCCAATTGATTTTATTTCCGTTTCTTAGACTTCGACAAAGGAATCAAAGGCTCTGAACCTTCTTTCTCATGCCACCACATACGTTTACCCATCTAAAAGAAAAGCCACGATGCGAGAATGGTACCAATTGCGGCATGCGGGAGGATTCGTGCGAGGTCCACAGACAGATATCCAGTGGAGTACTGGGTTGTTTGGTTTGTGTTCGTGTTTGCGCAAGAGTAGTAGTCGATCAGGTCAAACAGGTTACCGTTGGTGGTGTTGGTGTCGTTACGGCCAAGAGAGCCCAGACCAAAGTTCTGGATTGAACCGCGCAGCATACCGTACAGGGTGATGTAGCTGTCGTCGGTAGTGTTGGGGGTGACGCCGGCACCGAACAGGATAGTGGTAATATGGTTGTCGTTGTTGGGGGTGTCGTCGTTGTCGTTCCACCAGGTGGCCTCATCGAAGGTAGCGACGACCAGTGTGCCTTGGGCTTCCAGCTCAGGCAAGTACAGATCCAGGAAGGCGTTGAGCCACTCGGCACCGGTGTTCGGCTGGTTGAAGTAGTTGCTGTCGGAGGTAGGGTCGTGGGCGTTATGCAGCATGTCGGGCACGTAGAACGAGTACTCCGGCAGAGTGTGTGACTTGACGTGGTCGGCGAAGGTGTTATTAGCACCGTAGATCTTGCTGCAGCGCTCGTAATTGGCAGTATAGGTGCTGAAGAGCAGGGCTGGGACGTCTAGGCGGCGGTATACCTGAGCCCACCAGGTGGGGTTGGTGTTGTCTATAGGCCCATTGTAGATATAATTATTGCAGTCGTTCGCACCACGGCGCGTAGCGATAGGGTTGTACCACTCGGCGTAGGTGCCATAGGAAATACCCTTAGCCTCCAGAAGGTCATAGATGCTGGTGGCATTCACATTGTAAAAGTCCTCATCAGCCATACCGAAGAAGTCACCCGCGACTAGGGCAGCATAGTTGGGCAGGGACGGGTGGGTAATAGCGTAGGCACGGGTTAGTAGCTTGCCACGGGTAGCCAGCAACTGCCAGTAGGCCTGGCCCATAGTCCACTCGTAGGCCTCGTTCTCAAAGACGATGTGTAAGATCTTCTTGAATTTGCCCTCACACTGCGTGGTCGTGCAGGAACTACCCGAAGACGAGTTGCAAGTAGCGAAGAGCTTGGAGCTGTTGATAGCCTTGGGGTTGCCCTCGCTAACCTGGAAAAAGGGGAACTTGCCGGTCGCACCGGACGGAAGGTGGTAGCCCTCTGTCGGACCGTATCCGGTGAAGTTGGAACCGCTGACAGTGTTGTTGTTCACCGACCAGAAGTAGTAGCCGCCATACTGCTCCGGCAAGAAGGGAGGAGTGTAGGAGAAGGGGTAGTTGGCAACAGCCGTATCGTTAGACTGGAACACGTTGCCACCGATATAGGGCACATCCCTGTCCAGGAGAGTGTACTGGGCAGTAGCTGCGGACACGAGAGCCACAACCGTGACGGTGTTGATGACGGCGCGCATCTTTGACAGCCGTTGGACCGCGAATATCGGAAGATGGAAGGAAAATTGAGTGATGATCTCTAAGAAGGACGTGTGAGATTTCGGCTATAAAGCCCATATTTATAGCCGTCATCGCACTGAGATGCTCGACGCACGTGGGTGGTCTTGATTTGCCATTGGTTCAATGAGCAAGAAGCTGAAGGGTCCAAGCCGATCGTGTATCCTTCTGCCTACACGCAAGTGCAGTTTGACAATATTGTGTTAATGTGGGCTTACGATCGATTTTGGAAGACTAGTGAGCCTTGGACGGCGGATAGAAGCGGGAATGCTAAACAGAAACTGTTGGGATATATCCTTCAGTCAGAACAAGCTAGCGGTAACTTACCGCTCGCGACTGATAGATCACATCTCTGTGCTTGGTGTACGTAACCTTGCGCTAAGCTGCGGCTCCGGTGTATGGGATTTAGGGGTAACACTGAACCTGACCGAGGCAGATCTTTACATTCATGAATCAATCAACTTTTGCTTTAGGAGCATGAACACTGTTCACTTAACTGTGTACACGGTACCTAGCTGGTGATACCAACAGAAATCTTTCCGACCCATTATTCTCGTGGAATTGTGAGGCCAAGCTTCTGGCTTAGCTTCGGGAATGCAAGGGTCCGAGCCACTTATGGGTCCGCCCAGAGCACGTGCGCCCATTTATGGTCGCTTCAGTTTCATGCAGGCACCTCTCATTCAAAAAGATCACATATAAATCGAAATGAAACAACTCCATTTGCTGTAAGCAAAAAAAATCTCAACTCGACTTCGAGAAAAATTCAGTAACTGACAACGCGTCGATATCTCAGGCACTGAGCGCTTTCACTAGTTCTGACATACTTTACAACCCCGATTCCTGAACTGTGGAGCGTACATCCGGGCTAATAGTATGCACGCGCAAGGGAAAGCCCATTTCGGGTGCCCGGCTAGGCCATTGAGTCCTCGGTGTCGACGTTTCGAGCTCGAGCCGAGCTTCGAATTAAGCTTCAGGGCTGGCGGAGTCGATAGTCCGAGCGACGCTGGGCAAGGCACTCACAACCCACGTGCGCCACATGTAAGATTAGCACTCACACTTTGGAAATGAATTGTGGGTGAATGAGAAATTTGAGCAATCGCGTCGCGCTGGTCTGTCATTGCTCTCTGACCCGTAGGGTACCCTAACACACCTTAACACCCCTCGTTAGCCAACGATATGTGCTGTATCTGCCGAGGGTCGCACACATAGCGCCGTTCTAGAAAATCATCGGGCTGGTGGACCCCCTCGCCGTATCATCCAGCAGCCACGCATCTGGCAACGTGCTTGCCTGTCTGGCAGTGCTAGCGCCGTTCATAAATCAATATCCCTTTAGCGTCTTCTTTCCTTTTTCTTTCCTATCGTAAGTGGGGATTAAGGGAAAAGAATCATGTTCCTTAGGAGTGATTCCGCGGCCCGTCGAGCGTCGGTAATTGATTATTTAGGAAGTAATCATCCCCTGCTTTTTCGCCTGGGTCAATCCAGCACTGCTGAAAGGTCTCCCACTCGCTTCCCTTATCAGCGACGTCATCGGGAAAATCTCTCATTTTATCCCTTAAGTTGGTCCACGAATTCTCCACGGTTCTTGGGTCCTCAGCTGATCCCGTGGCAGGATTGAACTGATCATCAGGTGAACCGCTACGATGGACGCACAAAATTACAAGTCCGATCACGCCTCGTCGGAAGACATGGAGACACATGAAAAAGAAGCTTTTGACCAGCTGATCTACCCGGCGGACAGCTACACGGCTGAGGGCACCTACTGGGCTGACCTACCCTTCGGGAGCCGCATCAGCTGGTGTATCAGCCAGGATGGTGCCGAGCTCAACAAGGAACTAGCCTGGCTCTGGGGTATGTTCAAAGCCGACCCACTGTCGCCCATTAGCTACTACTTCAAGAACTTCCTTCTCCCTGGTGCTGGTCTGGGTCTGGAGGGGTGAGTCGACCTCCGATAGAGGAATATCGTGGCACTAACCCATTTCCCTACAGTTACGTCCTCTTCTCCATCAGTAACGTCAAATCCATTTTCAAGGAGTCACAGTCATTTGCTAGTTGTTGGAGTGGTGACACCTGCGATCCCAACTGGATCGCCGCAGCTAGCTACCTTGAAGTTGTTGGTATCCTACTCGGTCAGCTTATCGTTGGTTACCTTGGTGACAGGTAAGCACTCTGATGGCACTCACTGTTTCGATCGACGTACTTAACGCAGAATGCAGGATTGGCCGTCGCTTTGGTCTCATTCAAGATGCCGTTATAATGTTCACTGGCCTCCTTATGCTCACTGCTGCCTGGGGTGTCACTCTGAATGGCTGGGTCATTTGCTACGCTCTCTCCCTCCTTTTCTACAGCTTTGGTGTTGGTGGTGAGTATCCGATGACTGCCACTATCGGTATGGAGAAGGGGTACTCGACTGGCCGGGTCATCACCAATGAGGACCGTCTGCACCGTGGTCGCTCAGTGGTCGGCGCGTTCCTGATGCAGGGTTGGGGTCAGCTCTTGAACCAGGTTATCCTCATCCTCTTGTTGCTCATCTTCAACCATGGGGATGGCAGCGAATCGAAAATCTCGGACACCACCACTCAGTGGACTTACCGTGTGTCATTTGCTATCCCGGCCGTTCTCACTCTCTGGCTTATTTACTACCGTACCTACCATATGAGGGCTGCGAGCAAGCAGCTGAATGCCCAAAAGAAGAAAGCCTCCGTGACTGGTTATGACGTGGAGTCGCTGAAGCTCACCTTCCAGTACTTCGGCCCTCGTGTGCTCGCTACCGCAGGTGGCTGGTTCGCCAACGATGTCTTCTTCTACGGAAACAAGCTCTACTCGAGCAATTTCCTTAAAGTCATCTACCCCAACACCTCGGGTGTCATGACTACCTGGCTCTGGAACTTGGTTAACATTGCTGTTGAGATGGCTGGTTATTACTGTGCCATGTGGTTCGTCGACAACAAGCTTTACGGCCGCAAATGGATGCAGATAATCGGCTTTTTGGTGTGCTTTGTCTGCTTCGTGATCCCGGCCTTTGGCTACAACCACTACACAGAGCCTGCCCATATACACTCATTCCAGGCTATGTACTTTATCACCACTTTCTTCAACCAATTCGGTCCCAACTGTATCACTTTCCTGGTGGCCGCCGAGGTCTTCCCGACCCCCATTCGTGGTACTGCCCACGGAATCTCTGCTGCATCGGGTAAGCTTGGCGCTCTGGCCATTTCTATCATCGGCGCCTACACCACTACCGAACAACAGTTCTACATCGTGCCGTGGTTCGGTTTGGTTGGGGCTCTGTTGACGCTACTATTCCTTCCCGACACCACCGGCCTGGACCTTCGTGAACAGGAGCGCCATTGGCAGTACGTCCGTGAGCGCCGTGAGCACGAATATCACGGTACTGCCGTGCACCCGCGTCACCTGTCTTTGTGGGAGAACATGACTGGCAAGGGAAAACACTACGACCCTAAGCGGGACTACCAGATGAAGATTAAGGAGTTCCGCGCAGAGTGGGCGGCTGCTATGGCCACCCACAGCGAGGAGAAGGAGGCCATTTTTAACCTGGACGAGGTCGACGACACCATCCTCCACGGCGCTGTGCATGTTTATTTTGAGCGCACCACTCCTGAGTTCCGCGGCAAGGAGGCTAGCGGCACCCAGGAGCCTATGGTCCTGCCGCCACCTGTCTTTAACGAGCAGACCCTCGGCAAGGAGTGAATTCTTCTTCTTATGGCGACTGCCCAGGCTTCCTTTATGTCATGATGCGTAGAACAAACCCTCCGTCGATATTGATCAATCTCCTGCGGTAATGCCTTACCCAAATAGGGTTTCAAATCATCGACGGACAGTGGAGTGGCACATTTTTTTTCATCTGTG
Organism: Penicillium cinerascens; assembly: GCF_028974065.1. Lineage (NCBI taxonomy): Eukaryota > Fungi > Ascomycota > Eurotiomycetes > Eurotiales > Aspergillaceae > Penicillium > Penicillium cinerascens. The sequence continues at coordinate 2,918,648 of NW_026695296.1, read as the reverse complement.
AAATGATATTTGACAGCTATGCTTTTGATATAGCTATCCCGACAAAGTCGCAATTTTATTCTCAGTCTGTATCGTAAAACACTGATATTGAGGAACCAGCGTACTACCCATAAATCTCTTAATGTCCAATACTTTTGTGAAGCTTTTCTAAGCGCTTTAACTCGCTTTGCAGGTTCTGGATGGTTCACAATGATGATATAGCATGAATGGATGAATGTAAAGTTCCGAAAGAAATAAAGGAATGCGGATAATGGCTCGCCTACGAATATCAGCAATCTAACACCTCAGTTTGACAAATCATGCCCCGAAAACGATATAATCACAATTTGTATGCCTGCTCATTCAAAGGGGGTGCAATAGACGTTGGGACTCGAATACCCTCATTCCAAGCCAGGATATTGTGGAAGCTGAACAACAAATAAAGAGGTACTAACGTGATACTAAAAAGCTAAGCGCTGAATTGCTTCACCGCGACGGAATTAGGGCGCGGAGGACCGGAGAAGAGAGGCAGAGGTTGAAATCGTTATTGCAGAGGACGGACAGCTATTTTATATGATTGACAGACGGGTCACGTATTTGTGAGTAGCTTCAAAAGTTAATTGAGAAGGGGGGGAGGTAAAATGATTATTGGCCTCAATGTCAATTAGGCTGTGTGGGACTCCCCAAACCTTCAGGGGACGGTACCTGATCTCGGAAAAATGGGCTATATAGGAGCCTCGGAGCATAAGTACGGTAAATTGTTGCAGGAACCTTGCTGAGATCCTGCAATGTATGTAAATTACTCAGGTGACTCTTATCTCATTAACCTGTCTTCTTGAGCACGCTCAATGTTGTTCCCTCCATTCATCGGCGGTGATGGTATCTACACCTTCTCGCAGGAGTATACCACACACATAGTTTCGCAACTCGCGGGGCCAAGTTGGCGTACCCCAATATCGGACTATAAGGCCGTGTGCATGGGCCAGCTGCACCTGTTGACGAACGTTGGAGAGCTGTCTCTCCGAGATTCGTTAGATTCAATACTTCCAACTGCTGTGCGAAAATCGGCAGATTCATAGCAGCTATTTCGAGAGCCGTAGTCGGAGATTTGAGGTGGGTTCTGCGAGGATAAAGGCAAGATTTCCATAAGCGGAGCATCGTAGAGCACGTCCCTTAAGGTGCTTCCCTCCAAGACGCGATAGAATGGCACGTTGCCGGTAGTAACAATTGTAAGTGGACCATTTACAACCGCCGACCCATTAAAATAGGACAGAAAGCCGCTCTCTCGAAGAAGCTACATGGAAGAAGTTGAGACCAAACACGGTCCGGGTCGGCGTCAAAGTCTATCAGCAGCACGACGACTTGTGTAGGGTCATTGATAAAACGCCAAGAAGCTCATCTTCATTTCTGTTTGCATCGGAATACAGATTTTCCAGGTTCGTGTTAACCTCCCGAAGCATCCTCAGCAGAGGATCACTGCAGAGATTCCGGAGGTTCAGCTCTCGTGACAGCATATCAGGAATTGGTCCAATCAATAGATCCTCTTCGGAAAGGAAAAGCTTCATTTCAATGCTCGTGCAACCGGACGAGATTGCGGATTATAATGAGACATGATGTTCATGGGCGCTGTGCGAATAAAAAGTCACAGGAATTGTATCGCGTGTCGTCCGATGTGAGACTACCGGATACTCGTTTTCGAGGATATCAATGCTTTCAAATGAAGACACGGTATGTTCGCGAAAGTAAAGTTTGTCGCCTTTCTCGATCAAACAAAAAGCTTGAAGATGCCACTAGTTCAATGGACGGGATCAGTTGTGTTCAGCATGAAAAGGTGAAGAGAAGAAACAATCCTTACAAGACAATCAAAACCCCAGAAATAGCGCTGCGCTTTGCAATTAGATAATGCTCGTTTAAAAAAAGGGGCAGGCGCAGCTTTTGGTAGAAGGAACAAAACCAGGCGGATCCCTCTCAGGCCTTGTTCCGGTAGAAGCTCCCAAGCGTCTGACGTTCATCCTTGTGAGAACATTATGGGTTTCTTGATCAAGAGGAAGGCCAAGAACCGTCTTCAGGCTAAAACCGAAGAAGCATCGCTAGTCTACTCCAGCGTACCGCTCTGGGGGTCTTTAATTAGACTATCATGAGTCATCGACCTTCACGGGGAAGTGGGACCTAACTAGGACGGGTCCATAGGCTTACGATTGCTGTCCATTTCCGGAATATGTCTGCCTGGAACGCTCAAACCAGGGTGGTACGGAGATCGTAAACGCGTTTAATATTGATTGCAAGGAAGTGCGTGGTCTGTGCTGAGATCGGCAGCGCGTGTGAATCCGAAGTCTGCTTAGCTCAATATTCGCGGAAGGTTTGACCAGCGGGTCCAATACGGAGCGGCCAGTGACATTTGTCGATTCTGGAGGATACAGTACGCTCATTACCCTGGTCAACCAACAGGGTGCAATTGACCGGAGAGCGGTTTATTTGACAGGATTTGTGAGTGCTGAATCAGCAGTTGATGCCGAAATAGGAAATACCCTCCCCCTAGTAGTAGTCGGGCCGGCAGCGAAAAAACACCAAAGTCACCCCATTGGCGCGTGAATTCGACGTGCCCGTAAAACGGCTACGGGCGCGTTTGAAGGGTCGGCAATCTCGATCGAGTCGCCCTATCACCACCAAACGCCTGGATGATTCGCAGCAAGCAGCATTGATTCAATGGACCGAGACCCTTGATGCCCTACACGTTCCACCCACAGCCAGGATGGTGGAATCGAGTGCGAATGCGATGATTCAGATAGCTGCCGCAACGGCCGGTGATACAGCAACCCTCGTTAACAAGATGTGGGTATACGAATTCGTCAAAAATCGCCTACCAGATGGCATTCACTAGGTGAAACAGAAACCAGCGGAGCGAGGGCGTATCCAGGCAGAGGATATTAGCATCCTATAGGCCTAGTTTGATCGAATAGAATGCTTCCTCCGTAATACCTCGCCTTCGAATATATATAATTTCGATGAAACTGGCTTCGCCCTTAGCCAGGGAAAGCCTCAAAAGGTTATTTCTCGCAATCGCCAGCGTACGAGGATACTCTCTAGTGAGCGAGGCGAGCTTCTGACTAGAACTGAGTATGTGGCAGCTAATGGTTGGATGATGGAGCTATGCTTCGTTGCCTAGGGTGAAGTGCATCTCGAACGGTGGTATAAAGGCGGCACACTCTCGGATGAATCACGAATCGCAGTATCTCCGTCCGGATATTCGAATGACGCTATAGCTATTGATTAGCTTTAATTCTTCCAAGAACACACGCGGAACCGTAACCGAGGCTAGCAGAGATTACTACTATTTAATGGCTATAGCTCGCATCTTACGTGTAAATTCCTATCTCTCTGCGAATCCTAGAATATTTTACCTTGCGTATTTCCTCCGTATATTAGGTATAGCATCCAACCTCTTAATGGAAGCCTATTCCGTGATTTAAAGTAGAGCTTCCGCAACAAGAATAATATAGCGGCTCAGTGGGACGGAGATGCAGAGGATAAGAGCTTCTTCTTCCGCGAGATCACTAGTATTCGACGGCAGGCCCTTGATCCTCGTACAATCCGCAAAGTATTCGCAGAACATAGTATATACCTATTCTAGCCTACGTCTGTGATTGATCGCCTGAATGTAGAGAGATCGCCTACGCCGGAGCTTTATAGGCCAACCGGGGGTACTCCGCTACCTCTGTCATCCAGTATACCTAGTTCTCCGCCCGAATCCGCCGCTAAAGCACGCTGTACGCAAGGGAAACCCTCTAGAATTGGTGATCGTGAGGATATGAAGCCAGAGCTCCGTAGGCAGCTTGATCGGCCTAGCCGTATGCATATGTAGATGGCGGAACAGATCAAGCTTCTAACCTCCACAATCGATAACCAATCACCTGCAATGCCTCCCGCTGCCCGCAAATCACGCAGGGAGGTTGGGAAATTCGGTATACTCACTACCAAAGATGCCAATCGGAAGACAGCAGCTAGGAAGCGGGAAGAAGATCAGGGAAGATCAGGCAAGTGAACGGAAGGCGAAGGAGCAGAGAACTTTGGGCTTGGAATCAACGCCCAAGGCGGCCGCGGAGGATAATCACATGCTAGAAACGCCTAGCAGAGAGCCTCAGGAACCTCCATATTACTAATATCCGTATTTTCCACATTAGATTATGGTATATTGAGAGTGAAGAGCATCAAATTGATCGTTAGGCACTGGAAGTTTGCTGGGCACTGGCGGACGGAGCGGTGTGGGTTACGCGCCACGGATAAATTATGGTGAACTTTGATTGGCCACTGCCATCAGTCCCTATGTCTCAGGCAGAATACCCCTGAGTGTGCTCAGAAAGTTAACCTCGATCCTCAGCGAGCTCCATAAGCAGAATCAACCAATTGCATCTATATCATCGGCACACCAGATTTACAAGTCCATACAGTTTCAGCACATCCAGTCATTTTCTTCAGTCTAAATAGTGACGAGATGCCTCATTTTGAATTTTTCTTGTCCATCCACGTGATTTAGTGCTGCGCCACCTTGTGACAGCGTTCAATAGTCACAAAGCATCACCACATGAATCCTGACTTGCTTTCAATTTCATAAAACTTTCCAGCAAACTCCTTTATCATCTCCGCGATGCGGTTACGGCTTTTTTACCCCATCGCGATTTTATTCCTCGTCGCCTACTTCTTTTACCGTCTAGTATCCTTCCTGCAGATCTTCTTTGAGCACACCGGTATCAGCATCACTCAACAGGAAATCAAAATCGCCCATGCGACAATCCCCGATTCTAGGCCCCAGTATATCCCAAAGATTATCCACAATGTCTTTCATGACTGGAAAAATCAGTCGATGCCTGCGGACTGGAAGAAAAATAGACAGAACTGTATTGATTTAAATCCAGATTGGGAACACAAGGTAAGAAGAGGCCGGGCTCAGCAGCAGGCTACAAGGATTCTGATACAATAGATCATACAGCTGTGGTCAGAGGAAGAGTCTCGAGTTTTCATCGAAGAACACTATCACTGGTTCTTGAGAGCTTACGATGGCTATGAACACCGCGTGCAGAGAATTGACGCGCTGCGATATTTCTTATTACGAAATTATGGTGGCATTTATCTCGATTTGGACAATGTACGATCTTCCCGAGATATTCTACCTCTCTGCTTGCTGATGTATTTTCGAAGGGCTGCCTCGAGAGTCTAGAACCTCTTCTATACTACCCAATTTTCACAACCGATGGAGGCCGTGGCGCCCTCAGCAACAACATCTTAGGTTCATACCCTCATCATCCTTTCTGGAAGCTCCTGACAGAATCCCTTATTCCTTATGATCATAACTATCTCTTCCCTTATGTTACGATCAGCTATGCCAGCGGTCAGTGGTTTGAGACGGCCATCTGGGACAAGTACCACCATTCGATTGGAGGACAAGCCAACGGCGAGGAGAACCTGGAGAACCTGCTTTATCGTATTATGATGGACGACCGGCCAGGTGCCGAGCCGTGGATCTTCTTTACCCAGGAGAGGGGAGGCTCATGGAATAACTGGGATAATCGCATGTTCCTGTGGATTGGAGATCACCTGGCTCTGGATATTATGGTAGGGGTTTCATGTATTGGGCTGCTCTTGTGGTGTTTCAAACAATGTGCGCGCAGCTGTATTCGCAAATGCCCCGTCCAGAAGGATTGTAGCAAAGTTCGGAGTGTGGAGTTCTTTGCATGACGATCTTTCCAGAACATCGCCATTGCGTTGGGAGGAGTATATCCTGTGCATCAAAGTTTTCAGAGGAAACAAAATCTGGCAGTGAGCTCAAAGCTTGACGTGTAGTGGACTCATTGTATATCCCTTGTTCTAAAATTATTCCAATCCACCGCCCGAGATATTCTTTCCCCTTCGATACATCACCGAGTCGGGCAACGACTCCGACATATCCATCATGCCGAGCACTAGCGATTCACCCGGTTTAGATCCACACTATAGATATTGTATCGATCACTCAGAACTGGAACAGTATAGAAGGGCCTCTTTTCCTGCTGCTTCACACACTGTGATATCATCAAATTCAAAAGACTGATTGATTCGCGGATGCAGGGGTATATGGTCGATGATCGAGGCAGATAATAGTATGCATTTGAGACTTTGATGTGCTCGCGCACCACATGCCGACCTGGGAACCAGTTAAATAATTAGAACCCACCTGGCCCACTACCCAACCCAACCCACGATGGGCTGGGTTATGGGCCTAATTCTTCGGCCCACCGTGGGTTATGAGTTGAAATCTACAGCCCGCATCAGCCCAATCGGCCCCCAGTGGGCCAAAACAGTGCAAAAATAGACGATTAGCTGTATAATTTATGCAATGTTACCTCATAATTTTGCTAGAACCTCCTATGAGGAACCTTCTGGGGTATTTGGGAATACGAGTGAGGAACACAAGATGATGCCTTGACCATATAAATGGCATCGGGATTATATTTAGACTAGTCGCTTTCTTCACAGTGGAAATGATGGGAAGAGAAGCGGGGTATCTATCACAGTGTAAGTATTTTATGACAGGGAAGTAAGTAAAATAACAAAGAATCTGGGCATGAATCATATTTAAGAGCAGGGTTCTGTATTTTGGGGGCTAGGGCTCTTACCAAGATAGCCATAGTATTTTGTGAATAATAAATGACCTTTATAGTATATTGAAGTTAGGACACTGTACCCAGTTCGCAATGGAGAGATGGGTTGGCTTCACAAGCCAATAAATAATAGGTGCCGCAGAAAAACGGTTCGGGCAATCAGAAGAAGTTGCCCGCCCAGCAAAACGACCCTCTCTCAGAGTAACCTTAGCCGCTTGCACGTGGGTCATCACAAGGCATGCACTCAGAATACGGTTCCCAAGTGACGGTAGCCGCATCGACACAATTTCTCGTAGACTGCAGAAATAGGTGATCAGAATTGAGACCCCAGCGCGTGATATCTTCTTCCTTGATACCCGTGGGAAGTCCATTTCGAGGCTTGAAGACACCTTACCCGCAAATCTGAGCTTCTTCAGGAACGAATATTGAATGATTTCTGGTAGCATCGTGTTTGGAGAATGAGTGACCAGCGAATTTGATACTGTTTGACAATACAGAATAATCCGATCGCACAGAACTCTTGCAGAAGATTTCGCCTGTTCAGTTTGAAAAGCATCACGATAACATGAAAGAAACCAGAACCCCTGGCACGGGCGAGTGGTTGTTACAAAACCCGGGATTTCAACGTTGGGAGGAGACCAACCCTCCGGTATTTTCTGGCTTCAGGGATCCCGTAATTTGTTGACAAGTTCCTCCTTTTATTTCAGGACGTGCTGACCTGAGCTAGCCGGTGTTGGCAAGACATACCTCACGTCCCGAGTCGTCGACCTTATCAAGGACCAGATGGAAGACCTGCCGAGAAATGAGGGATCTGCGTTCTTCTACTGCAACCGAAACGAGAAGAACCGCAGGGACTCGCTCTCTATCATCAACAGCTATGTGCGCCAGCTCTCAACTTCAGCAACCCCGATTCAGTGCGGATCAAATTGAAGGAACTGTGCAGGCAGGCCGAAGAGTCTGGAACCACGTTGAGCTTTGACGCTTGCCAAGAGCAGATTCTGGCTTTGTTGAATCTTTACACCAAGTCTACGCTTGTGATCGAAGGTTTCGATGAGTGTGATCAAGGCTCGCGTGATAAATTGATTGAGACTTTCAATTCTCTTCTGGCAGAGTCAAATAACACACTGAAGATTTACATCGCGAGTCGCCCGGATCCAGACATCCAAGCCCAGATTCAACAGGAGCAAAGAATCAGCATCACAATTCAAGTGAGCCAGAATGCACCAGACATCCAGTGATTCCTTGACCAACTGCTGGATAAGCTTGCCAAGAAGCCTGCTTTCATTGGTCGCATAAAAGGCAAAGTCGTGGAGAGACTACTTGAGCGCTGCCAGGGAATGTAAGCTTGAAGTCACATTATACCTTTGGATCGAATTGACATGATTGCTAACTTGAACCAGGTTCCAATGGGCATCACTGCAAGTCCACCAGATCACACGATGCAGAACCGAGTCGAGTGATTGGAAGCGACTCGAAAATTTGCCAGAGGATCTACAGAAGGCATATGATGCAATTTGGGATCAAATCGACAGCCTAGAGGATCCTACCCAGGACCTTCGTTCATCGTGCCTTCAAATGGGTTATGGCGACAACCAAGTCCCTGGACAGCAAGTGCCTTCTATCGGCCGTTCGCGTGGGCTTCCAAAAGGAGGGTGCTATACAAGTTCAAAACGTAGGATTTCGATCAAAAAGTGGCTGCATCTTGAGAGATGTGCATGCACTAACCAGAACAGGTGTATATAACAATATTATATTTAGATGAATCATCATTTTACCCAGCCAAAAAAGGGAAGACTGGGCAAATTTATGTAAATCAGGATCTAAACGGATTGATCCCAATCCGCCCTACGTAGAACCGCGGTGCGGATCCGGATCCAATTCTTCGATCCGGCAATCCGGTGGATCAGGATCAGGATCCAACTGTTGAATCCGGATCCGCCCCATTTCGAGGTCTACTTCGGACATACCACAACACAGAATGAGATATAAATGATACATGGGGAGTATACAGCATGAAAAATGAAATAAAAATGGAAAGCTCCATGGAACATATGACGGGCTTGACCTCTCGTCGAATCCCTTTCCCTGGGAATGATTCCTTCGGTGGGGCCATGCTGGAAACGATGGCGTAAGTGGGCTTGTATATCGAAACTCCATGACAGAAAAATGCGCTGCAGAGATTCAGGAGAAAAAAACACACCGCACATCACAGTACGCAGGGACGTCAGAGAAGCAGTCATCCGTATGCGTTGCATACGAAAGAGAGGGATCAAGAAAATTACGCGGGGAAGTGGTCGCAGTTGCGAATACACTGCAACCCCCTTGCCTGGCATTTTTCCGAGAGATGATGTAGTATACTCCCGGTGGGGGCATGAAACTTGCATCCGTGGAATAGTAGCTTACCCCTGGAAGATGAATAAAGATAAAGATAAAGGGTCTCTTTGGTCTGCCTTTATGAGAGAAAGGTAGTAAGAGAATAATTCAGATGAAAGCTCTTGTTTTATTCAGTCTGGTTTTTAGGCCATATTTATAGACAGAAATATTAAGTTCATCTAGAATGAGTGTGCTGATTGCCCAAGGTCATAGACGTCATAAAGTAAGGGGTAGGCCTAATAACCTCTGGTTATGTAGGCTGACGTAGATAGAAAGCATAGTGAAGGCTGAAATGTGAGATAATTAGAAGATCAGATGAAGGCGGTGAGATATGGCAGAACGGGAACATCAACTGGAACTTTCCATGTTGAATTGGAAACTCTGGAAATCTGCATGTATGAATCCATACACCTAAAATCCTGACACTAATCCTTAAGAAAGAGAGCTTATTAATTATAAGAGAATGCCTTTTATTCCTTTATGCGGTCACGTAGCGTTCGCTTTTATGTAGGTTCGCGGGAAACCCTCTTATGTGGCTTCTGATATACCTAATTAGGCATCTGAATTGCCTTATGTTGTTTAAGGGCCGTAACATTTGGGCCTCATTTTCTGGTGATCCACGTTGGACTGCCCTAATTCCTTTATTTGGCCATCCGGATTCACCGCGAGGGGGCGTGAATAGTATTCATATCCTCGAAACCTACCAACAGTGGTTACCGACATTAATATATGACCGATCTAAGGCTATATTTATGCATGATGGTTCCCGAACACATACAGCGCATCGCGTCCGCAACTGGCTAAGAGATGAAGAATTCTTTGTTATGGATTGGCCAGCTTATTCTCCGGACCTTAACCCTATAGAGAATCTATGGGCGTTATTAAAGGATAAATTATTAAAGATGTTTCCTGAGCTATATCATATGCCAAATACTGAAGAAACACGGTGGTTTTTAATATCAGCTGCCCAGACTGCGTGGTCTCAAATAGACCCTGATATCCTACACAGGCTGTCTGAGAGCATGCCTAGACGCGTGCAGGCTATTATTGAGGCCGAAGGCTGGTATACTACATATTGAAATACAAATATTTAGATTCTGCTGGCAGAAAATTATGTAATAAGGTGTGGGTGGGGACGGGGGTTTTCAGACTTCCTGGGACAGACTGTATGCACTCTTCCGAGCGCTGTGGCTGGAAGCATCCCTGGTCCACCAAAGATAGAAGGCGGTATTCGCGGCGAACAAGAGCGGTGTAAAAGGGGGTTGGGGACTTTAGCGGTGTCCACTTTATAGTGGTATGTAATTGGAATTACAACCAGGGTCCCGAGCAACCGTGACCAATGAAATATCCTTATCTCCCCACGTGCATGGCCCGCTCTTGATCCTTGTTATCCTATCAGTGCATCCCCTGAAGCTTCTCTTCCTTCAATTTCAATCCCTAAGCGCTTAAAGCGAGAGTCTTGACCATCCATGATACCCATTTGAACTCCGATAATCTCTCAGCATCAAATCAACAGTTATATTAATGCAGCAAAGGGTATTAGCGTGGGATGTCTCTATCTCGTTATCTTACAGCGGCGTCCTGATTAAAGTTCCGGCTGCCACTTCTTTTATATGTGACCAGTGCGGGGAGGCGATAACTAGCAATTAATAAAAGCCTAATTCTTATTAGTCAGTACAGGTTCAAAAATGCCACGTAACTGGTCCTGTTTTGTATCTATTAATAAGAAATTGCATGCGGGGTCTTCCCCTTTGTTACGTACTCCGTATCGTGGCTCAGACTAGTCTGGAAAATTGGAAAAAATTTCTTGGGGTCATCACGCCCTGTCTTCCCCAGTCAACTTGGTCAGGCGACAGTGCTGTCGGAATATCTGTGCGCAAATTTCTTCTGTAGTAAGGTCAACCTCGCTTCTTGTTCTCATTTTCATCAATCACGGCCACCCCGCTTCATCGCGGAGTTTGTCGGGTTTACTGGGTCGCTTCCAATTATGAGATACATGTCGGACAATGTCGAGGTTCGTCTGCTCCACATCAGGCAAACCTCCAAACGTTTGATATCTTCGTACGTGTTTGACTGGGTAATTATTATGTTTGTGCACCTGTATCTATTGAAAATCCCTTTCCCTTGCTAATTTTGCTGTCAAGTTTGGTCGCTGCTGCGGGTGGTGTTCTGTACAAAGTCACCGGTTACAAACATGCCTTTTCCATTGACGACCCGGCAATATCCTATCCGCTGGCTGCCGACACCGTTTCCATCACTATCGTTGGCATAGTCGCCTGCGGTATACCTGCTGTTGTCATCTTGGTTCTTGCTCTTCTCATCCCTTCTTCTAGTATTGAAGCTTCAGGGAAGCTAGGCACAGAGGGCACTTGGAACCGTCGGTTGTGGGAATGGCACGCGGGATGGTTAGGTCTTGGCCTCAGCCTGTCAGGGGCATTCTTTATCACTTCTGGCCTCAAGGATGTTGTGGGAAAACCTCGTCCTGACTTGCTTGCTCGCTGCGACCCTGATCTTTCCAATCTCGCTGCTCATTTGGTCGGGGGTCTTGGCCTTAAGGAAACATCAGCACCCATATTGGTTGACACTAGCATCTGCCAGAACCCAGATTCAAGTGTAATTAAAAACGGGTTTGCTGCTTTCCCCTCTGGTCACTCTTCCTTCTCTTGGGCAGGATTGCTCTACTTATCACTCTGGCTCAGTGTGAAGTTTGCTATCACTTTCCCGGTTCCCTTTCCAATGCCTTCACGCACCGGACAGGGAGCCGCACAGGCCGGTCTCGTTCACAATGCCAATGAAACAGGATCTTTTCGCTCTTCGGCAGCAGCCCCGCCACTTTACCTCCTCCTACTCGTTATCAGCCCGGTAGCTGCGGCTCTTTACATCTGCGCGACCCGCTATGCTGATTACATGCACGCTGGCTGGGATATACTGGGCGGCAGTCTAATCGGCATGGTTTTTGCTTATATGGGTTTCCGTTGGTATCACATTCCATTCGGTGATGGTGGATGGGCTTGGGCACCGCGGTCAGCACAGGGGGCGTTCGGGCTGGCTTTCGGGAGCTCAAATTTTGCCGGGAATGAAGGACAAACCAGGGACGTGAGGAGGAACACAAATGGGTACGAGGATTTAGAGCTTGGGCCTGTACGTTAAAGGGTATCAAAATGCAAAAGCATAAGTTCATGAAACGTGATAAACTGGGTTTGATTAAATGAGGCTAGACATGCTCCAAAGAAAGACAATAAAAGTGAAAATCCACAAATATCAAAGACCACTCGACACTGGAGAATAGAAGATGATATGCGAGGATCCTCGACTACCTCCATTGAGGAATATAGCACCAATGTCCGTTTTCATTAAAGGAAATCCTGTTACAGTTGAAGACGGGCATTAATGGCGTGAGATTCTCCAAAAAGATCAATGCGAAGTCTCCTCTTAGCCTACGCCCAGAAAGGCCCACTCAGTCCCCTCCGGCTGGTTCACAGTCCGGTTTGGGAGTTGGTACTGGAAATTAGAATGGTATCCCACCATCAGGGGCTGTCCTTCTAGCAGCTGCTGGCTCTGGAAAGACAGCTGTTCGGGCTGCAGATATTTTGAGGGCGGATTGACGCCGTAGCGCTGCTGCATCATCTGCAAATATTGCGGGTACGGGTGCATCCGTGGGTATTGCTGTGGCGTGGGCGGCTGCGGAGCATGTGGAATGTTCATCGCGGATGTGACGGGGAAGTTCTGCGTCACGATCGGAGGCCTGCCCTCGTGTACTGGCACGGAGCCCATCTGTGGAGAGTAGAAATCATCGCTTGGCGTGGCGGAACTCGGGTAGTAGGGCTGCTGAGCGACAAGGCACTGCTCGTTCGGACTTGGGATGGAGACGGTCACTGGAGGCTGGTGCTGATACGAGTGCTTCGAAGTCAGGTCTTCCGAGGATGGTCGAAGCAAGGTCCCCGGCGGATGGGAGCGGTTTTGGTGTTTTGTGAGACTATTTTTGCGACAGAAACTAGAAACGACAGCGGAGTGAGCTTGCTGATTCAATGTTACAACCATATGGTGAGTCTCACCTCTGTTCGCAAGTCGGTTCTTGACAAACATATGGTCGTATGCCCGTATGGATTCTTCGATGACGGGCCATACTGGAAGACTGTCGCTGTTGTCAGTGAATGGTGACGAGAAACTAAAAATTCGTTGCTGTGCTTACGTCTGAGAAAGCTTTCTGGCAGGTCTTATAGTCACAAACATGCGGCTTTTCCCCGGTGTGAGTCCGCGAATGCACAGATAAGGCACTACGCTGGATGAAGCCTTTTTTGCAGTCCTTTACAGTACAAAGATAGGGGCGCTCATTGGTGTGTATGCGATAATGGCGACGGAGGTCCGACTTGCGATTGAAAGACTATAGGGACGAGGTATTAGATGGGGGCCGGGAACCATCAACGACAGCAAAACATACCTTACCACAACTTTCCCAGGAGCAGTTGATATCACGCCCACTCCCACGAGCCATGTCGAGGTGATCAGCAAAGAGGTCACGGTTGCGGAGGGAAGAGAGCGGGGTGTCAAATGCAGGCGACAGCGTCGTGGTGATAAGCGTCGGGAAATAATGTCAGCGCGTGCGCGCAAATAAATGAGGATATACACGCATAGAGTTCCCTTTCTCTAAACCCACAAACTCTGTATCCACCAGATTACACCAAGCTCGCCTGTCAAGGACTCTGTAGAAGGATTATCACGTCGGGAGGGGCCAGGTATTTTCAGCTGGCGCTGGACTCTATAGAAGGATGGTTGGCAACCGAACTTAAGTGCCAGGGAATTGCGATTGCCTTGAAAAAGCAAGGACGCAGAACCCCACAGGTCTAACTTGACTCGACCAGGTTTTAGCCTCTTGACCCACCTGGGAAAGCCGGATGATAGTGGTAGGCTGGTCCGGCCTTGAAGCACCGGGATACGAGGTACATCGGTGGTTTTCAGCGGAAATAAATAGGAAATGCGGTGTTGGATCTCCTGTACTGATGGTACTGTCCTGTCACCATGATACGCACTATTCATGCACTATGTAGAATTAGACCTGTAAGACCTGTAATCTAGAATACTGGGTCGTGACCCACAGAACTCCATAATAATACAACCAACATACACACGCTACAAGATGGGGCGGACGCGGAATAAACTAGTCCTGGAGAGGAATAGTGGTAAAGCCATCACTCTCCATCTTGACACCAAGTTTTACTTGGCTATAATCGCATAACCCAAATAGGTAGCCCGTGGCGGTTTAATCGATCCATAGGTTCTTGATTTTTTTTCTATCCAAATCGCGCAGCCGTCCGATTCAACTAGCATGGGTCCTTTTAGTCAGATATCTGGTTTCTAGTTAATAGGCACGTATCACCGCCTTACGCTATAGCAGCAATGATGTGCACGGGTTTATAGAGCTCTCCTTCAATACCTCACTCGAAAGGCAAATTATTACCCCGCAAACATTATATTTCGATCCAACAAATCCCATCGCCTTGTGTGAGACTTTGACACTCTTACGGTAATATATGGTAACGGGTTGTCCATATACCAATACGGAAATGATAATCACCTCCTAATTTGTAATTTAGATTGGAGTGGGTGGGAATTGCTAAGGACACCCCCAACTTTCCTAGGGACACCCCTTTCTCTAAAGTTCCATTGACCCTAGTTCTTGTCATGGCTTGGGTCTTCAGCTGACTCTTTCGCCCCCAGCCCCTGATCCTGATCGCTTAGCGTGACAGCAGTCCAACGCGCACGTAACTACCCCCTGTCGCATGAAGCGCAACTCTTCAAAGACTCAAGAAGCATGGCCGACACGCTGCTGCTGAATCCGCAGGAGTACTACTACAGCCTGTCAGGTGACAGTCCCTCTCTGAAAGAAAAATTCCATGATATCGACGACAAGACCCACTTCTACAATGCCATGAACCGTCTGGAGGACCCGCACACCCGGAACTTTGTGCTGGACTTTGGCAACGAGGATGCCTGGAGCGGCGCCGATCTGGACACGGAGGAGTTGAAACTACTACTAAGCAGACCGGTATGTTGTTGTCCATCTCGGTGGTTTGGTAAAGAGACTGACTGGACCAAAGAGAGCAAGATGTTTTGGCACCCGGTGGATGTAAGCTCCCATAAGTCCAAAAGATGGTTCCTCGACTGACCATCGTACCCGCAGTAACATCTGGGCGCCAGAGGAACAGAAAGATACTATCAAGGTGTGTTAGCTTCTAATCTTTGGACCTTCAACCGCTAACTCGCCCAGGCCCTCACCACACACTATGGAGTTTCAGAACGACTACAGGGGATGATGTGCACAGAACCAGTCGTGGCTCTCCCAAAGCCCGTCGCATTACCGAAAAGAAGACATACGCGCGATTTCGACCACTCAGAGAAGCCAACGGGCGATGTTAAAAACGCAATTTCCCCCAAGGACCAGTCAGATCCTGATACATTACGGGATACCGCATCGTTCAAGAACTTGACCTTTTCTCAAGTCACTGATCAAATTTGGCATTTCTCGTCCGTGGATCATGGCCCTCGATGTACATCGTTGCCCGTGAGCAGAAAAAAAGACACAACGAGACTAACTCTTGAGCAGACACTTGCGTCGGCTACAATACGCTATTTGTGGTTCCGCACGTGAACATGCCGAATGGCAAAGACCTACCAGACGGGAGACGACTGTGGTCCTGGCTAATTCTTTGCGAAGACGGTTTGTGTCAATTAGATGTTGTGTTGTTAGTTTACTGACTTTGGCAGGCACTGTCATTTCAATCCAGGAGAAACCGTCCTTAAGAGCACAGACCCAAGAATCTATGGAGGACATGAAGCGCGTTCTCGAAATCGTGCGCCGAAACGTCCGCTTCGTCTTCGCGGGCGTGTCCCGGCAGTACCTTGCCATAACCGAGAGCGACTCGCTGGTCACCATTCGAGTGCGCCATTTCAACGATTTCGGTTCAGACCAGTCAAATATCAAGCAGGAGGATGGGCCTAGCCTGCTGTTCTACTATATTTTTGATGACTGGATGTCCAGCTATGGAATCATTGCAAAACGAGAACACAAATACGGAGTTGCCCTTGATCAAATGGTAAGCGAAGCTACGCACCGTGCTGGCATTTGGCTGATGTCCACACGCAGAGAGGGAACATGCTCAAGCAACCTGAAGTCGACTTGGTGGATGAGTTACACTGGCTAGGTCGCCGGCTGGCAGTCCTGAAGCGGCTCTATCAAAGCTACGGGCTAATCATGCGGCGTCTGTTACAGCGACAGCGCATGCTCCGCGACGAACTATGCCAGGTCCATCCGCCACCGTTATCGTACGGCGCCACATTTGGGGATATCGAGTTCCCCGACCTGCGGCAGGCGAACCTGGTCAGCAATCCCAGTCAGCCCGGCGCCAACGATAAGCCCGTCGGGGTGCATCTGAGCTCGGCAGCCGTGGCGCGCTTTGAGCGGCTGGCGGATCGCATCAATCTGTACTGCCTGAGCGAGATTGACAGCTGTCTCACGGAGAAGGAGTCATTGACGTTCGTGGTAAGTAGCCTGTTTTCTTGGTCATGAAAATCGCAATCTAACCGAGGCAGAACTTGAACTTGATCGCGCTCAAGGACTCGCAGGCCGTGGAGAAGTTGACACGAATCACGATCCTGCTGGCCAAGGCGACCATTATGTTCCTGCCGGTCAGTCTGATGACAGGATACTTCTCGACGCAGCTGCAGGGCATTAAAGGTGGCAAATACTCGGTGACGGAATACTGGGTGGCCTTTGCGGTGATTCTGGTGGTGTCCATTTTACTGCTGATGATTTTTGGGGTTGCCAGCGACACGGTGGAGGGCAAGACGATCTACCGGTCGTTGGTGAGAACGTTCTTCCGGACGTCACGCGAGCGTATGCAGCAGCGCCGGGGCGGATGATGATATACCCTATATGGATTTAATAATAGTCGATCCGACAGTTGTGGCGCAGGCCGTGAGCCCCCAACGAGTTTAGTTGTGTTGAATATGAAAGGATCGCAGAAAAAAGACTGGACCGATAAGTGTAGCCCATCAAGGAGAGATTGGCGGTCCCTAGCTGGAGCCGGGTACGGGCAGCACGGTGTCCTTTTCGGGATGGGGCGATTGACCAGGCAGGAATTGAGCCACCACCAAGCAGAGCAAGAATAAGGACACAACAACGGGTACAGTAAAAATTGGTCAGAGTCAGCCGCCGAGGACCAAAAGAGCGGGAAAAGCCAGATGGCCAAGTCACGGGCGGCCTTGTAACGGTGACGGATACATACTAGCGAGACCGTGCAAATTTTTGGTTTGGTCGGGTCGCACTCCACGATGCTGCGGTTGTTTATCAATGCATATCAATCATCTGTTTGCTCTAACGTTCTTTCTTCCCTAACAGTGCTTTCAGGGGAATCCATCTCACTAGTGCAGGAGGCATAACGGAGGCTGTGTCTTCGACGAATTCTTCAACAAACTACGAAAAATATCCTCCGGAAAAATGCAAGAGGAACTCATATACTACAGTTGCTTTTTGTACCAATTGCTGTAAGCGATTCGGGTATCTCATGATGCTAATATACAACAAATAATCGATGTTGTACGCTTGGGATCGTCACCCGAAGAGGTCCGAAATGCGGTTTGCCAACTACTGAATGACAACCCGCTCGTCTGGACTGCTAGCCGACTGACGCACGGAAATGACGTGAATCCATAATTATTACAGAAAAGTAACGGTTTCCTACTCAGGCGTTGGTCTGTCGATAGCAAGCTTAGTTGCCAATGTGCGTCGTGATTTGAGTAAAATCATTGGATCCACATGCCTGTTTGATGAGCAATTGCTTAGCTGTTCACTCATATGCCCATCTTTGAGTGATTACTTTTCTAGTCAATATCGGATCACTTTGTCGCATTCCCTGCCTATGCCACTGGTGTTTCAGCTAGTAAAGCTCTAGCATAGGTTTGGGGAATCCTCCAATATTATTATCAAATGCAAAACTGGCGATCGAGATGAAAGTAACCTCGTCAGGGCAGGTTACAGAACACAAGGGATATCTCCCTAACTTTCGGGTTAACCGAACGAGGTTTGGTTTTCCCGGTCGCAGGGAACTGTGGAACGGGCCCGGCGAGATAATGAATGGAACATGAGGCCCGAGAGGAAACAAGTCGGACTGGCGAATGATAACAGGGACGGCAGCCTAGGCTCACAAACTAGGGATACCCTAGTAGGAACACTCTTCTCTGTCATAGAACTCGCGGAGAGTCAAATGATCGACTGCCTCGCGTAACAAGGCGGGTTAAGGCGAGGAAAAGGACCAAAATGTCTGAAAATGAGGTTACTGCCCAGAGCCCGCCATGAGATAGAGACAAGAAATCAGACGGTTTGCTGGACTCTTTATGTTCCACGGCCGATCATGGTTTTAGGTACAGATACACTCCCACCTAGGCATATCGTATGTCCTTTACTCCTCGTGTATGCTCCTTGTATATCCCTGACATACACCCTAGGAGCCTAATATATCTTTCCTGGGAATGCTAATACAGTCAACTCCCGCGAGCTGCACACCCTCGGAGGTTTGGGTTTTTGCTTGCACACACCGGATGTGTGCAGCTCATGGGTTGATGATGTAATGGTCATATTGATTAGCTATATAATATATACACATGAAGCTTTTCCTATTTAGGTTTAAATCCCATCTCCATCAATGTCTTCTGTTTCTTCCCATCTACCTCAAGCTTCTTGAATGCACTGGCCAATGCCTCAATCGAGGCCATATTATCCTCTGTGCAGCCCTCTCTATGTGCAGCCCTCTCTATGTGCAGCCCTCTCTATGTGCAGCCCTCTCTATGTGCAGCCCACAATGATAGATCTGATAGATGCCGTAGAATCATCGCGTCGGATGGAATATCTGGTCTTGGCCCATATATATATTCCTCATCCGGATCAGGTAAACTGTCTTCGGTATCCTCACCACCAAAAGTCATGATGATGTCGTCCAAATCGAGCTCGGAGGTATCAATATTTTCATCCGATGGGTTAAGAAATTCCTCAAAAGGTAGTATTTCTTCCGCATTTGGTTGACTTGCAAGCTTTTCAACCACCTGATAATAAAGAGGCCTCAATCTAGGATCCAATGTCGGTAGGGTATCCTGTTTAGCCTGATCGTGATCAGATGTACGACGCCCAGGAACAACAGTACTCTTAATATAACAGTTCTGAATAGTCTCATGGCTGACGTTTGTTCGCCACGCCTGGGTTAACCAACGAAGTGTGTAGTTTAGACTCATGCGATCTCGAGGATCAATCCCCCGGTCAAGCATACCTATCATCCAATACATCCAGCTCTTGCGATAATAATGCTTGAGGTTTTGGATAATACCCTGATCAAGGGGTTGATAGAGAGACGTGGCGTTCGCAGGTAGGAAGACTATCCTGATATTAGATGGTGGTGGCGCCTTTTCAAGGGCCAGAAGATGTGCACTGAAATTATCCATCAATAGAAGTACACGTCTTTGCCTACCTATTCGTAGGTAAAATGTGCGTAACCATTGTTCCATAATCTCATGTCGCATCCAGGCCTTCTTGTTATAGCGCCACACACATCCAATAGAAGCCATATTCACCCCCCTTAATGCGTGGGGTTGTTTTGCAGTTCCAATGATCCAGAGAGGTAATTTATCCGAGCCTGTCGCATTTGATGCAACGACGATAGTCATCCTTGTTTTATCCCTCTTTTGACCGGGACGACCTTCAGATGTAAGACCACCGTTAGGCATACGGCGCCAGAAAAGACCGGTTTCGTCCATATTATAGATATCCTCAGAAGGATATGTATCGCATATAATTTGGATAGCTTTCATCTCAACGTGGATAGAATCAGATACCGAAGCGGCTTCACCATGAAATATATGCCATTTAATTGAATGTCGATGTTTGAAGCGATTGAGCCAGCCATCACTAAAGACAGGCATAGGATGATCTTTGTACATTGGTATTTTCTTCCAATATTCAGTAGCTTTTAGGCGAATCAGGGGGCCGGTAATTGGAAAGCCCCTCTGAGTATGACGTCGTTGCCACTCAAAGAGAGCCTCATCTAGCAATGGCCAGTGTGCGGTAGGCTTCCTCACTTTGGCCCTAGCTTCGCCGTGATCCAGATGGTTATATTGAGATGAAAGTATACGCGAGACGGTCGTGCGGTTGATCGTCCGGTTGAATTTCTCTTGAAACCATTTAGCACAAGCTCTCTGGGTAGGCCGGGGACGTGTATCGGACGCAAAGATACGTAGGGCTTTCCTCTGAATGTCGGTAATACCCTTATTTGGTTGTCGTGGATAAGGGATATGCGTTGAAAGCGCGACCGAAGACCGGGGGGCCCGGCGACGGCGAGGTGGATTGCTGCATCGTGATTGGTCGGTTATGCTGAATAAGCGAAGATAGAAAAGTGTGCACACAGTGGATGGTGCAGGTTGCGGAATTCTTATATGTAAAAGTGGAAATTTACTAGGCGGGGCAAAAAAAAGGGGTGCAGCTGACGAATGTGTGCACTAGGTGGGGGAGCGGCTCGCGGGAGTTGACTGTACGGGATGATATGTAAATTTGAATGGCACGCGTCAGCTCGCGCAACAAATTAGAGACAAGATCAATCCTTAGGCCACCGCTCCACACGGGCGATTGCCTAGAAATAGGGATGCGCGAATACCGCTCAACGCGCACAAGCTCGACGATCGGCCGACTGATTAATGCGTAATGCCGGCATTGGCCATAAGATACAGCATTGACCGAGGCCAGTGGTGTGCGGTATTTTCGCTATTGGCCTATATCACTGGGCTCTGCTTTCAAATATTTATCGACTGGATGTGGATGAATCGGAGAGACCGACGAGAACGACAATTGAGCGCCACGGTATTCGTGGCTAGGTAACGGAGAGCCATTCTGTGACGCCGGGGCTGTGCAGTGCAACCTTAGATGGGGCGGATGGGGCGGGGCATACGGCGTTAATAGTATGACGGCAATTTTCAGATATGAAGGAGGCCGGCGGAATCAGAGACGAACAAGGCACACTAGCAGACGTGACCTAGATAGCTTCGTAGCATGGCGCACAGTCACTCCCTTGGAGAAGGAGAAGGGGTATCGACCCAAAGTACAGTGACGCAGCAAAAGTATTAACACCCCCTGGACCCACGCCTACACCGCCCTCTCACCGCCTACCTAGGAACACGCTAGTAGTAGCTCAATAATCTCGCGTTTTTGCGCGTTATTCTGTTTATACCTCCTGAATCTCCTTATTTTGCTATCTATTATGGCACCGCGGTCTGAATTGACACCTGCGCTACGTGAGCGTATATGTGAGCTGTCCCAAGCTGCGGGATGGGGCTATAAACGTATTCAAAAGCGCTATCCTTGGGTCTCTCTTTCTAGTATACGCTATACTATTAAAAAGGACCGCGAACGACTCGATGGTGTCTCTAAACCACGCTCTGGACGCCCACGGAAGCTTGATGAAGCTGATCGTGAGCGTTTGTTAAACGCTATTAAGGAAAATCCTAAGATTACCCGCGTTGATTTGCTTACAAATGTGTCGAATAAGGTTAGCTATATTCCTTTAGTTTTAAATGCTTACTGACCTAAATTTTTGGTTAAATATGACTCGATCCGACGCCTTTTAAACGCCGAGAATATGCGAAAGTGGCGCTGTAGCTGGCGGCCCTATTTGACCGAACAAAATGCGCTAAAACGGCTTCAATGGGCGCATCGCTATCGACACTTTATTGCTGAAGATTAGGCTCGTGTCTATTGGTCTGACGAATGTACAATTGAGCGCGGTATTGGTGTTCGTCGTGAATGGACTTTTATTCGCCCTCGAGATCAGCCTAAGGAGAGACAATGTCAAGGTCTTCCTATAAAAGGAAACCAAGTTAAGCAGATGTTTTGGGGGGCTTTTTCTGGCAGCACACGACGCACTGGCCTTATCCCTCTATTTGGAAACCCTGAAGCACCTCGCGGAGGCGTTGATCGCTTTATTATTCGAGATTTATATCTCCGAATGCTGCCTACATTAATGAATCATGAGGGTGGTATCTTTCAGCATGATAATGCGCCTACACATACTGCACACGTTGTCCGCGATACTCTACGCGAGCTAGGAATTGAGGTAATGGAATGGCCGCCTCATTCGCCTGATTTAAACCCTATTGAGAACCTATGGGCGCTCTTGAAGGCTAAAATCTATGAGTTACGGCCGGATCTTATTGATATGCGTAATAATAGCGCGTCCTACGCTATTCTAGTGGAGACAGCACAGATAGCATGGGAAGAACTAGAAATACAGCACCTAACGCATCTATCTGAGACGATGCCGCACCGGGTGGAAGCTATTATTGAGAGCCAGGGCTGGTATACGCCCTACTAGATAGAAATTCATGGAGTTTTAGGCCGGCAGAATATTAGGTAATAAGGGGGGGTGGGTCTAGGGGGGTGTTAATACTTTTGCTGTGTCACTGTAACACGATGCCACCTGTGTGCTGGATCATCCCGGTGGTTCTGCTCCTGTGCGGGTGCCACTCTAGGTCAAGGAGCGAGAACGAGTCGGATCGAGCGGCATCTCCGGTAAGATGAAAGGGGCAGTGGGTCGGGCTGAAGGCCAAGGCGCAGGGGTCGGTGGGGGCCAGAGTGTAAGAAAGGGGGCGGCGATGAGTGCAAGATAGAGGCGTTGAGGGGAGGGAAAAGAGGGAGAGAGAGGGACAAGCGGGGCAGGTCGGGTCTATTATGTCGAGGCGACGGAGGGAGCGGTGACAAGACAGTGTATTGAGGCACTAGGCCGGTCTAGTAAATAACAGGTCCCAATATTACACTTCCAATCTAAACCTCATAATACAACAAGATAATTATACATAGAAGAAAACGTACAAAGGTCTCGCATTTCAACTCCAAAAGAACCATAAAATCAAATAAAATCAAACGCTGCATATAAAATGAAACCCTGAGCATAGGTTTCGCCATCTCTGAGGAGCTGAGATCGATTCGAAGCCCAAGGAACCCACTCAACTGCCGTCTTTCAAACAGGGTTGCTCAAAAAGCTAGGCTTCTGGCTCACTTGATACACCAACTTATCAGTCCAAAAGTGGGACAGTACAGCCTGAACAGCTGGAACAGGTCCATAAATAGTACCTGCCACAGGGAATATAATGCGGTCAAGAAGACAACCACGGTCCCAACTATTTCGGAATGAAAATCCGGCATCAACGACTCCTGCATCCATCATATCCATAGAGCGGGTGTTCACGCATAAATAGTGCCAGTAGTCATATACAAACATGCAGATATTCATCATGACAAAGGAGCAGACACGCAGAAGTGCAGTGAACTGGAATGCCCAATCTAGATCTGGGTGGATTTGGTTTGGCGGCGTAAGTGCGGAATAGATCGATGAAATAATCAATATTATAGTCAGAAAGCACGGAAGGAAGTGGGCCTCCCAAAGAAGGTGTGCTAATGCCCACTGCTTTCCGCGGAAGAAAAGTCGCCAATTAGGGCGCGAAAGGTTGCCAAAACTTTTTCGAATGGCGAATCCCGTATCTAGAGCACCCCACATATGGCGTAGAGCCTGAAGATAGCGGGCAGCGAGGATATCCGTAGTCCTTCGCCAGCCAAGATTCCCGTCGCTCGAGATGTTGCATTGGCTGGCTGCACTGTATACTGCTCGCGTGATGATATCGCCATTCGTGCCGAAGTAGCACTTGAGTAGCATATGCATGTCCTCGCCAATGGCGGTAGCATCACTATCCCAGCCACCAACCATCTTTGCCAATTGCAAGGGTATAGTATATACCGAGGTTGGAATCATAATCGGGGAACTGGGGTACATCGCCGAGACGCCAGCAAATCCCCACATCAGATCCGCACAACGGACCAAAATTGGTGTTTTAGACGAGTTTCGATCGAAGATGATGGGACAACAATAGAAAGACCGCTCGGAGCTGGCGATATTATCGAAGTGAAGGCGTCGGATCTCACAAAAATAATCCTGCAGTAGGTGTGTATCGGCTACCAATTCTTTCATCAGCGGGTCTGAAAACGTGTCGGATAACGGGGCTTTTTTCATAAAATACCGTCAATAACCGTGATCAATGTATACATCATACCGTCCTCTTCATCCCTTGCGTGTGTGTTGAGGATATGCCGGGCTGCAAATGCAACATTGGAGCTCTTGCCAGCGATTTCCCCTGGCAATCCGGCTGGATGGAAAGTAACTCGGACATGAGCAAAAGCCGTCTCAAATGTCGAGATCAACTCGGCTGCCTTCGTAGCTGCTTCCATTTCCTTTTGTTCCATGGCTAGGTAGATCTAGGTTGGGGTAAGTACGGGTCTCTCTCAATCATCTTTCAAAGATTCAAATGCAACGGACTTCATATTGGCTGGATGCCCTTGGATGGCTAGCCAAGACATGAAGGGTGGTTCTGAGCGTGTCGATATCCTCCTTGTAGTTTGGAAGAATAATTGCGTGAATGACCTCTTCACCACCGAGAAAGGATTTCGACTCCTCTTGGGACGAATTCACCCGAAGAACATCTAGCGCAAGATCGCCTCCCAAGACCTGTTCACCGTCCTCCAGCAGCTTGGAACCCGTTACCGAACGCCGCTGCAGCACCTTCTTTGACTCCTTTGATATGTATAGCAACGAAAAAAAGAGAGACGTATTGCGAAACCGAAGGCATTGAGATGAACGAAGATCGAGAGACCCATGAATATCTTTTGAGGCAGCGGAAGCGAACCCGGTCTGCTCCCTGAAGGGTGTACGTGACCTGGTGGTGGTGGGCCATGATACTGAGGGTGATTCTGGAGACGAAGAAAATACCCAACGTCAGTAAATGCCAGAAGGGAAAGCGACAGCAAAGCAATGATGCTAAAGCCTGGCACACAACGGGAGGCCCATTGAAGCATTTTCACCAGAGGCTCGAGACGTGCCCGGGAATAAACTATTCTAGCGGGCTGAAGATGTGTTGAGAAAACGAATGATAGATGTGGGAGTTCTATAGGAGCATCACAAAAGAATCCAGAATCTTCAGGAGAAATATTGTAGCCTATTGGGTATAAGGATTAAAGAAAAATACCCCGTAGCAACATGTGCCAATGGCTCCAATTGCCGTGCTTAGCTGCGATCCACCGAATCCCTATTTCAGAATCCTGGTAGCCCCACCCCGTTACTGTGCAAAGGGGTCGAGCTTACGACGCACCAAACCCTGTATTGCATGTACAAAAATGGGGACCATGTGGAGTGGAAAGAAAACGCGCCTTCGTTTTTACAGTTTGTTGGACCCCGTCTCCGTAGTTTGTCCAATGCGAGGGGTCTACAAGATACTATTCGTAAAATATAAGTATTTTTGCCGAAGTTACAATACTGATATGAACCTATAACCTATTGGAAATTTCCAGTGGGCTAGTGATGTTAAATACCGGAATTGGCCCACTCATTGCGAAATCCTTGAAATGTCCATCTGTCTTCCTTCACGTGGGCGATGAACGCAATTGCAATATAGGGTCGCGGTCCATTACCGACCCGCGTTTAATTTCACGCTTTTTACCCGGTATTTCCATTTCCAGTAAGTATGTGCGTTTCCTAAAATACCATTATGGAATATGCGTTGTAATAAAAGTCGGATAAATGAAATTAGCGAATACGCCGGGACCTTGCATTGGCAAAAAACTTAGTGCGGCAGAGGTCTTCCTCTATCGTATTGGTAGTCTAATGAAAAAGCTAGCAGCAAGTCAACGTATTCACAGTCTTTCCTGGTGGGCAAGTTCATGGTGGCGCACCTTTCCCCGCAGCACTCGACATCAAGATGAATAAACAGTATACGGCATGATAATCGCTTCCATCTGGCGGATGGCATCATAGCTGTGGACTTCCTAGCTATATTTAACATTTCGACCTCAGTACGGCTGGAAATCTAGCGATGGGGCTCTTGGTGTGACCTAGGTTTTTCGGATCTGTTACTGCCACTATCCTAGTCCCTAGTGCCTTCTTGGCCATTGATTTTTCTGGAGTTGGTATCGAACTTCACCGGACATGGTCACTGCGACCCCGGGATCACTTTAGCCGACTTTGGTTTGAAGTGATTATTCTTGCTGCCTGGAACAGAAATTGTGATGTTCAACTGCCTTCAGCTCCACCCACGCTTTAGCGTGCACAGACCCCGATCTATATAGCCCGTGTGGAGCGGTCTGGTAGGGGCAATCGGCAGCAGCAGGATTAATGAATGGGTTATAGAGACTATGTCTGTAGAAGCTAAAGTGTATCCTCTAGGAACCGATCCTCCATGTGACAGGCATGCTCAGGGGAGCGCTACCGTGACTTATATCCGGATTAGAATTGCCAGGTAATTCCAGAGATGTATCCACCCTCTGCAAATGTTCAACCTACAATCTAATTATAACCTACGTCATTCATGTGGCAGTGATTTAATTTGTGCCCTCCTACCTGAGTAAGTGCTCTGAAGAGAGACCTAGGCAGCGTTTTTGTCTCACTTTTCTTTTCTTTTTTTCTTTCTATTTCTGAAGATAATGTATAGGTGCTTGCACTGAGTTTCGACTCTGTCTTACACGCGATCGCAAGCCAGATCCATACTAGATATGATGCAACACTTCGGAAAATGCTTGCCCTACGTCGCAATTTTTATGATAAATTCCATGGATACTCTAATATTTCTTTCCCATGATCCACCGGAGGCTCCATCCACGTGCGATAGTTGGAACGGCTCATTGGTTTAGCGGGGCCCTTCTTTGTATGGAGGGTTTGCGGCGTTTCCCCACAAATTTTACTCCGTCATCAGCCGGAAGGCTTTGTGATCCATGATTCGATATCTGGTTTTGTGGAGTTTTGGTGGAGGAAACCGCTTAAGTCGGCATAAGAGCGGGGCCAGGCCCCACATGTCAGCTCTGTTTGGTGGGGTTAGGTAAGCCTAAGCCTTTTTGGAAAATCGGGTACAACAAATGCCCACGTGGTCAAGGTCCGTTGCTACCTCTATAATCGGCAACCATGGCCAACCTCCGGGAAAATACCGGGGTAATTTCGGAATTAGCAGCAGCATATCACGCATTCTGGAGTCCGTCTTATCAAAACTTACCTAACCCATCGGTTTCATCCATGGTTAATCAGGACTCATTTCGCGGATTCTATATTATATAGCGGGCGGTTATCTACAGTGACAGTCATGTGGTCCCGAGGACTCCCAGTTCTGTCTCAGATGAATCATGTTCAGCTTATTACCCGCCTGCCTCCAGGTCAGTGCACCACTTATGGTGAAGCATTTATGAGGCTAGCTACCTTCTATTCAAAGCTTCGGGCTTCCTTTACAAACTTGAAATCTGTGAAACCTGCTCACAATAAAATATTATGTCCACATACACCCGATTTCAGCGTAATATATAGCAATGGGTTTTCCTGTGATAAATACTATCACTGAGTATCAAGGGTATCAAGGGTATCAAGGGTATCAAGGGTATTAAGGTTCTTAATCATTTTTAGCAGGATTTGTTCTGAGCTAGCTCTTGCTGTATTTATATTCAAAAGAGCATCTAGCTAATCGCTCCTTGATCCTGAACTCCCTTAGTGTCGATAACTTAATGTATCAACGGTGATAATATCTACACCTTCACGGACGAGTATACGCTATATATAGTTTCGCAACTTACGAGGCCAATCTAGTGTACCTATATATCGGACTTTAAGGCTAAGCCTATAAGCTACCTATACGTATTGACGAACATCGGCGAGCTACTTATCTATAAATCTATTAAAATCTATATTCCCTATTACTATGCGAAAGTCTGCGGATATATAGTAGCTGTTTTGAGCGCTATAGTTTGAGTTTTAGGGGAAGTCGTTTTCGTAAAAGGTTAAGAGTTCTAAGAGCGGAGCATCGTAGAAATATCCCTAAAGGTGCTTCTTTCTAAGATATAATAGAATAGTATGTTTCTAGTAGTAACGATTATGATCGGACCTTATACGATCGCTAATCTATTAAAATAGGTAAGGAAGCTAGCTTCCCGAAGAGGCTTAAGCTATAGAATTAGCTAAGACTATACTCGCTCTAGGTTAGCGTCAAAGTTTATTAGTAGTATAAGGCTTTATATTAGATTATTAAGAAATACGCTTAAAAGCTTATTCTTATATAGATATACTTTATATAGTAAAGTTTCTAGTATATAGTTATATTTTTGAATTATTCGTAATAGAGGATTAATATAGAGATCCTAAAGGTTACTTACTCGCGATAAGATCTTAGGACTTAGCCTAACTAAAAGCTTATTTTTAGTAGGGAAAAGGGTCATTTTAATACT
The DNA here is from genome assembly GCF_028974065.1 of Penicillium cinerascens. Lineage (NCBI taxonomy): Eukaryota > Fungi > Ascomycota > Eurotiomycetes > Eurotiales > Aspergillaceae > Penicillium > Penicillium cinerascens. The sequence continues at coordinate 2,890,325 of NW_026695296.1, read as the reverse complement.
TATATAGCCTAAAGAGATCGCGGATTATAATAGGATATAATATCTATAGTTATAATATAAATAATAGGTGATAGGGATTATATTATATCCCTAATATAAGAATACCGAGAATTCGTTCTTAAGGATATTAAAGAACTTAAGGGAAGCACCCTTATACTCTCAAAAGAAAGCATTATTAGCCTATTAAGTATAGTAGAGAAGCTTAAAGATATCGCTAAATTAACTAAAGAAATTAGTTATATTTAGTATTCCACACGACGGCAAGCGGGGCGCCAGAAACGGCCCCCATTAGCCCGTCGCTCTGCCGCCTCCGACCGCCTACCAATTTCCGCCCTGCCCCTGCCCCTTCTAGCCTGGCGTCCCCTGCGGTCCCCCTATCGGACTTAGCGCGGCACTGGCCGCTTTTACCGTCCGGCTCCTCCGCCTTCCCTCTATAAAACACCGCTCGCCCTCGTCCCTAAGTCTCCCACGCACTTTCACCTCTCTTGCCCACCCTTACCTCTCTTTCCTTCTCTCTCGCCCCCCATCGACTCCCGCGCTTGGGCCTTTCAACCTGATGCACTGCCCCTTTCATTTCACCGAAGATGCCGCTCGATCCGCCGCCCAGGCTGTTCCAGCCGGCGCTGGCGGTGGCACGCTCTAGTCGCCCAGGGACAGAGGTCCTGGGATCATGATCCAGCCTTCAGCTGGTCGCCTGCTATCCCATATTCATTTTTCCAAGAGAGACGAGCAGAGGTTACATGCGACGAAACTGGCCGAATCGCCCTCGCTTGGAGCTCTTTGTCGAGCGTCTGCTGTTCCCGTTTTCGCCGACCTCCTTCGCCATCGCAAAGCCCCCGGCTACCATCCTCAAGCCCGGACACCCCGGTCTGTCGGCCCTGTCGTCCCCGTCTGAGGTTACATTGCACAGCCCTGGCGTGGCGATCCTCGGGTTGCCTACTCACGAATGCCTTTGCGCCCCGCTGGGTACATCGTCAGTCTCCACGCTCAACACCGCGTCGAGACAAGGAGCCTTCGATACCACACCTCGATGTTATGATGAGCCAATAGCGGAAATGCCGCACATGCGCCTGACCCTTTTATTGCATCATGCGGCCAGTGCTAACCACTACGAGACCCGACGATCACACCGACTCCAAGCGAAGCGAGGAAGGCTTGAGGACTAGCGTGGTCTTGAAGGTGGCGTGATCTATGGCCAGAACTATAGCCCTTGGTGATTTGAGCTAGTTTCAGTCGCGTCTTTGAGGCCGTGACCTGGGTTGCAGGAGTTGATTGGGACTTTCTGGACTGGGCCAAAGGCAGGATTGGCCTCGCAGGCAATCATAAAGGTATAAAAAGAGTGCAATGCCTCTCGAATGGCAACACTAAAATTCACTCGCTCCAAGTTCTCCCCTCTGCTCCCTCCCCTCCCAGCCCTCAGCTCCCCTCTCCCTCCTCCTTTCCTCCTGCTATCTGCCCTGTCTATGAGTTCTACTCATCGCCACACCCCGAAACCTTTCGGCCCCCTCTTGCGCACAATATGTCAAGCGCTACTTATCGCCTGGAGACCTTTCGGTCTTGGAATCCTATTCAGGAGAAAGCGCAGCCTTCGTGGAAGCCTCTCGACACCTGTCGCTACCCAAGTCCTGTCTCGATCATGACCACGCCATCTCCATCCAACCCTAGGGAGCCTCTTTTAGAGAACCAGAAGATTTATTCTCCTAGACCTCAGCGGCATCCCCTTCCTGTTCGTCCGCCGGCGGAGGTTTGCTTACATGGCGGTCTACAACCGGAGACACAAATCGCTCGAAGCGAACCGGAGGTTTCGGGGCGACCGTCATCCGTTATTGCAGGAGACATTGAGACATTCAACTTGGAGGAAATCCTACACGTGCAAGATTTACCAAGCTCTGGCAACGTTCATCATACACCGATTTTCGATGATATTGGTCGTGATTCTGAATACCAACTCCCCAGCTTTGAATCCGGCGACCCAGGGTTCGATTTCACTGCCGGTCAGCACTTTCAAGTTGGACCTCCTGAGAGCCCCATCCAGACTGGAGATCTTCCAGATGATGTATCAATTGATCCGGCCATTTTGGACAATTATCGTTTCCCGGATGTTGAGGAGATCCAAGCGGTAGAGCCTACGCCTCATGTTGCAGTCGGGCCAGCCAGACCATCAGCTGGTAAATCTCGATTTTTCGTTAAAGATGCCTGTCACCATAACAAAAACAGACCACACGGCTCGCAGAGGACAGTGAAATCTGGTCGGCAGTCCTCCAGAATCAACAAATTAGCAGTTGTCGTGAAAAGTCAACCCAAGGTTGAGACTGATCGATTCGCTGAAGGGCTTGGCTGCAAGAACGTTTCGTTTTCCACGGTTCGTGCTCAATTCTCTGAACTCTCAGTCGATGACCGACTACAGTTCCTGTCCTGGCTGTTTGAGAGTGCCTTGTATCATTGCGCTCCGGTGACAAGCGCAAAGGACACATCTACGTCAAGATGCATTTTGAAACATGAAAAAGACGTGGCGCCTACGCTTAGCAACTCAAGCACGAGCGGCAAAATGGGCGATACAGAGTACATATGTCCCTCCAGGAAAGGCCTTCCATATTCTGTGGAAGAGGATCGCCTACTGGTGATGCTTAGAGAAGAACAAAAACTTGCCTGGTCAGAAGTGACCAAGCGGTTTGCTCAAAAGTTCCCCGGGAGGAATCAAAGCTCCATACAGGTGTACTGGAGCACGACACTGAGCAAACGACTATCTTTAGCGAAAAACTCCTAGGAAAAGCCATCGATTTGCTGATGTAGCTCAGGAAGTTTGTTTTTTCACACGTAGACTCCCAAAACTTGGAACATTCAACATGGGAGATTTCTATATTTGCTTTGTGATTGTCTTCTACCTTACTTGAAAAATGGCCATTCTTCCAGGAAGATCTAGTTTTCAAAAGCAACACAGCCGCTTGAGTTCACAAAGCTGGGTACAGTAGAAGTTGGCTCACATCGCCCAACCCTGTTATGAAAGAACCCCATACGCAAAGGATTGGCAGCCTTGTAGCCACTCTGAGCTCCAGGAGTGCTCCAGGTGAGCTCCAGGAGTGCTCCAGGAGAGCTCCAGGAGTGCTCCAGATGAGCTTCAGGAGCTCCAGGTTAGCTCCAGGTTGCTGCAGGAGTATACTTCCAGCTCACGGGCAAATTCCGGTCCACAGTTCTTTCGAACAGCGGTCAAGAGTGACGTGATGTGTGTCCTCTTGAACATATCCGGCGAAATAACAGGATCGTTCAACATCTTGTCGACTCGGTCTTTTGTCCTGAGACTGAGAACCTGATTGGGATACAAATCTGCTCGCTTGGTTTAGGATAGTTAATAATTGAAATAGTATAGATCAATTACAACCGAGAATATGGCTAAACAACTCATGAAAAAGGTTGAGGTCCCAGTATTTGTGCTCTGCGTACATATCTTGAGTTGATTGCAAACGCTCTTGTTGACCTTAACCGCGTGAAGCCCAAATACACGGGCTCGTTGAGATCTTGTAATGCCAAAAATTCTCCTAGACCCCCGTTGACCTGCTCAGACCTATAATCACATCAATGGACGTTGGGCACGCTCCAGCACCCCGCGCTCCGGTTCTGCGCGAGCCGAAGCTGTTCAACAACAGGGCGCATGACTGCACGATTGTTCTTTTGGGCTAATGTGACCTTTTCGAGTTCAACAAATCTACGGAAACGACTAGTGCGATCCACGTAGAGAAAATGAATCTTGCAAGCCTGACTGTGCGGAAGATGTTCAGGTTGGGCAACCTCTGCACAGGAATCTACGGGTAGCTGGTCAAGCGGGAAGCGGGTTTGAACGTTTGCATGCGCTGTTAGCTTCAAAATAGATCGCAGTTAACATACAGGGGTGTCGTTGAACTAAATCTGTTTGCCTCGTCCTGACTAGTGGTTCCTTCGTGTTCACCAATGCCAGCCTGACAGGCAAGCTTCTTGCCAATGGGTTTCCCAGACTCAACATCATCCACCGGTGAATTCTCACATATCTCCGGTACAGAGGATGATTTGATAGAAATGAACACTTTCCTAGTGCGACGACATCTCGCTTGCGATCAGTTGAAGCCTTATCGCCTCGGTGCGTCTTAATGTCACCCCGTGTAAATACTCTAGATCTAGCATCCTTATAGCCAGTATAATGTAGAATGCTATTTTGAGTTGCTCGGTTGTTGACCATACCATCTAGCTCCCGCTCTAAGAGAAAATGCCTGCCATGGTCTGTAGAGGAAGTTCAACTATTGTTGAAGATCCGAGAAGAAGAATCAAATTTTGCTTGGCCGGAAGTGACGCAACGCTTTTCACAGCGGGCGTTTTGAGCGAAGAGTGGAAAGTGGAACCTTGCGAGTGATGGATGTCATTGAGAGACTGATCCTCTACGCAATAACTGACATGTCACTGGCAGTCTAGGCGCCATGAAACATTGATTCCTTAGATATACAATAGAATGATCATTTTTGGAACGCGAACTAGATAGCTTTGCCACCTTGTATAAAAATTCAAAGGTAATTAGACTTCGACTGTGTGTCAGGCTGCTTGTGGTAGTTTTGATGTACTCTCAGCCCGCCCGCTTTTTTGAATCTCTTTCTACACAGGCCAATATCACATACATGAGGCAAGTTCAAGTAATCTGAGACCTGCTCATTAGGTCCTTCGGGAATTTCTCCTGATGAAATCTAAACAAAAAAATTTATTAGACCATCCTGAAGGATTTGAAGATTGAAGCCTTGGAACAAACATCTAGAAAAGCAGAACATTTCGCTTTGGGGGTTTCTCCAGTCTTCTCTAACGTCTCTTGGAGATGATCTCGAGATGGCTTGAAATATTTTGTGACCATTGGAGATGATAGCCTTGCTGCCAACAGTAGAAATTCAGCTTCAACAAGAAAGTAAATGTGAAAAAAAAAGGCTTACAAGTCCCATTACTCCGATCAATTGGCTCTTCGTTAAGAAGCTCTGCAATCTTCTTAACCCTTCGAGGAGGCTCCCCGAGGCAAAGCGGTGAAATATGTGTCGAGGACGTCTGAGACATGAAGATTCGTCAACAGTACGTCCAAAAAATGGCAGGGCGGCTCTCATGTGGTTCTTTTGTACTTGGTGGCAATATTTGAGGAATGTACGTGAGGTGAGAGAAATATATAAATGACTATCTGGAGCTTGACATAATCCACTCCGGGAAACTCTTATAACTACCCAGGATAGATCCTGGCCAAGCTGTTCCACCAGGTGGGTATGGACTAATCACAAACCATGACTTGAGTTTCGTATCTATCGCATGTTCTTTATGGGGAGATATTACCTGTATTAGCACTCCGTCGGACCTCTGACGCACTTTCGCAGATCAATCCGTATTTAATTGAATACAATTTAAAAAGCGAAATGTAACATTACAGCTAACCATGTCCTGATTTCTCCCCCGTCTCTCCCCCGTCTCTCTATGACACTCTTCCGGTGATCTTCAGCTACTCTGACATTACTCGTCGGGGGGTGGGAAGAGGGTAGCTCTTACAACCTTCTGACACTTGTGGATGACAGTGATTGCGGTTGCAATTGTCGAGTGCTGTAGCTTACACTGGTGCATCGCATGATTATTCAGGCATCTTCGACTGACAACGCTGACCATGAATAGGAAGGAACGTCTTCCTCCTCCTCTTCTTCTTCTTCTTCGGGGCTCGAATTCAGCAATCTGCGCATAGTTGGAAATTTATTTGCTCATGTTTATTTGGCCGAAACATTACTGGGACCACACAGGATCGCTTAGTGAGTCAGTAGCTTGATGTACTTGAACTGTGCTTTAGATTAAAGGGGCAAACGGACCGTGGTAATCTTATCCGTATGTGTTAAGACGTGCTTCCCGAAAAGGAAGGAAATTTGTCGCTTATGCCCCACCTAAGCGGCGGTCACGCGAACTGATTACATAAACGGCCTTATGTCTGCGGAACCCCTCTCATTAGCTTCAGCCCCCATAAATGCAATGGCGGACTTGCGCACACTGTCACCACCAGGCCGCTCTTCTCGAAAGTCTCGCAGAGTCACATTTGATCCAGATCCTCGCTATACTCTCATAGAAAGAACCAGCGTCAAAAAGCATTTCACCATGGCATCACAATTCTACCAGAGTCTCACCGCAGAGAAGGTGACTGACGACATGCTGGCCGAAGCTGCGCATCTTTTCGACGAAAATTATGGAATTTGGGGGCCGCAGTCCCATAATCCGGGTGAGACAACACGATTCTACTTCCGTGGACATCTCTAATTTTCCCTGGCAGGTAATCCCGTTAAGCTGAGTGTGCGAAGATTGCGAGAACAATACCTTCTCCCACGCACCGACCAGAGCGAGAGTCTTTATATCCGAGTGACCGTTGATGGCGGTCTTGTTGGAAATGCATTTGCTTGTCGCTGGATGTGCAAGAGTCAGACTGTTTGTTGGATCACTCAATTAGTGGTCGACCAGCATCACCGCGGAAAAGGACTTGCAAGTGGTCTTCTGCGAACACTCAGGCAAGATTCTGATGACATGTACGGCATTATGAGCTCACACCCAGCTGCATGCCTGGCTGCCGCCAAAGCTTTCGGGAGTAAGTCTCACTCGGAAGTTAGATTGTTTAATTCTCATTTTGAGTAGAAAACATCGAAAAAGTGGATCTTGACTTCATTAGCAAGAATGCCAGTGAAGTCATGTCGAATTCACCAATCCCTTATATCCGTGATGCTGAGCTTTGTGGAACTATATTCGGTGCCGATGATTCAAATGGGATTGTTTCCGGCGTGAACACTAATTTCTTTGTGGACCACACCGAGCCATTAGAGGCGTTGGCCATAGTTGAGGGTGAATGGCAGTGGCCACTGGGTAAGCTGCCAGATGGTCATGAATATCTTCTCATATTACCAGCAAAACCGCGGCGTTCACGGTCGAGGTCGGCTGACGTTCATCGCTAATCAAGTTGGCTTATTCTGCCTGCAGCCGCGCGAAATATATTTCCGATCCGGTCACTTGATATCTCTAGTAAAAACCACGCGACAACTATATTTTTGCTATAGCTAAATGACAATCTATCCATCTTCACTCAAGTTTTCATATCGAGAGACGAAAGTTATTGATTATTCGCGGATGCTGGCTGCTCCTTCTGGACTATGCGCCGTACCCTGGAGTACCTGATCATAAATATAGGTCCCCACTCCCGGAATCAAAAATTGCCGATATCTCCTCCGAGATATTGCCGTTGCCCTGCGGAGCTTCTCAAAGCTATCAGTTGTATTTCCAAGGGCATTCAAGGCATTCGATATAGCATGATATGCGACGCAACAAGTAAAAACCTCCTCCTCTAGTGGATTGTAAAATTTGTTCCATGCCAGAACATCTGACCATCTTCGCACTGCATCCTGTGCGGACACTGACAAACGTGCGAAGGCAATCAGAGTCCTCACGTGTCCCAAGCGATCCACAATGTCAATCTCGCCCAAGTTGCCATAAATAGCTAATAACTCCGTGACACCATCGCTCGCCTCGCGGTAATGCCGTTGCCTAATCTGAGCTTCAACAAACGAAAGAAGCAGTCGCCGGTACCCTCTAAGATGTTGACGGGATGATCTCCTCAATTGTTCAATAGCCACCTCTACCATCTCGACCGCACGAGGGAGAAATGAATTGCCCGGCTCCTCTGAGTAGTCTAACTCACAATAGAGATCGGCAAGATTGGATTTGATAAGAAAAGTCTTCGTATCACGTAGCCCAGGAGATTCAAGACAAGTCTCGAAACAACGTTTAGCTTCCATGAACCGGCCCTGCCCTCGCAGGATTCGACCTATGCAAGATATTTGATCCCATAACAACTGCTCCTGTTTACCTGGAATATCTTGAAATGGTAACCATTTCTTGATCTGTTCGTGGGCTGACGAAAAGTTAAATTGATAGACATAATTGGATGCCTGTGAAATAAAGAGCGCCGCGACATGGGGGCCAGCTGAATTGTCTTGAAAGCCTGATAAACAGGCTTCAATAATTTGCTGAGAGCCCTTGATGTTGCCCGCCAGGCGCAGTACCACGCTCTGACGAAAAGTCACTTCGGCCTTCAATCGAAGGGAGTGGCAGTTTCTGGCAAGGTGCTGTGCCATGTCAAGGATGGATTCGCGGCCGCTTTTTTTCCAGCATTTCGTATCAGGAACCTTGCTGTTCAGCAAGTCGCGTTCTGCAGATGGCATCGGTCGGGTGAGATCAGCCAAATTGCGGCTGGGGGCCATGATCAGCAGCTCGCCGGTGACTGGGGCGGGCAAGTTGCTGGGCGCGCATGGGGGTAACGCTTTTCGTCTATGAGACTTGCCGAAACAAGAATGTTTGTATCTGTAAATTCTGTGACATATTTCACACTGCTGAGGAAATCGGATTCGACGAATGACAGGCCCGCTGTCCGTCATCGTTCGTTTGAAAGAAAAGGTTGGTCAGTGAGGTGTTGGGCGATGGACGCCTTTGGAATTCGGACCGGGAAAATGTTTCCCCAAGCACTTGGCTCTGCTTTCTCCACATCTGATAGGTGGGGCCATGAACTTTACCTAGATAGGCAAGAATTATGTCGCAGTACTAGATTAGTTACACCAAGGTCTAATCTTTTGCCCTTAGCCGTAATACTGGTAAAAAAAAATAGATCACCCCCCTTCTTTCCAAATCTGGCTAGGTTCATCATTCACCTAGACTGGCGATGAGTTCACGCGGCTGCACGCCACGCATTTTTTCTATTGGACCTTGTTTCGAGCGAAGTTATTATTGCAGGGCTCCCTTCCCCATATCGTGAACAATTTGAAATCATTCTATCTTCTCGACAGCATGCTTGTGCCTTACACATTGACCCCTTAGGTGGCGCTCGTGCATGGGACCTTTCCCATTGGGTAGTAATATCTACAGGGTCATAAATAGGAAGCTGTGACCCTGTCGTCTGGAGTACTTTGTTTATCCTCCGCAAATCTCTTTGGTTAAACATACACAAGCCGCTGAACCGGTTCATTGAAAGATCTCGAAACTTCTTGCTACTCCTTGTTTTCGCGCTGCGATATACATCCAATCTCTATTATTTCTTCAGACATCAATCTTCCACAATCGCTTTAAAGGTTCAATCATAGCGGGTAATACATCATGCACAATCGAAAATATCGGAATATTTTCCCTGGTTAGTGAAGTAGTGTGCGCTTCGTCACTTTTATTGACCGAAAGCTAGGCTTTCTCCAACATCCAGAGACATATCCCCACTGGGACCCTGCTCAATTCCATAATACCCCCTCCAATCCAGCGAGGTATCCTCAGCCTAGTCACCAGCCTCAGTACTCAGTGCCCAGCGGATGGCCATGTTCACAATACGGTTCAAATGAGAGTTCTATTCCACCAGGCTATGATCCCAATTCATCAAGGGAACATCAATCTGGATATCAACATCCACATCTTCACAGGTAAGACGGCGTGTCTTGTATTCCACTCTTTACGCTGCGATGAGGCTTAGCCCTAAGCGACTCATGATTACCCCAAAGCTTACGATCACGAAATTACAGACAATACTCTTTCAGTAAATCTGCCAGAACACCGATTGAGTATCCAATAGGATCCAGTGGTCTAGTATACCCCTATCTGCCATCTCCAAATCCCGAATTCGTGTTCAACCAAAACCCCCATCTTGTCAACTATCCGTCTCAAATTTCCGTCTATCAACAACTTCGATGTGAGCCGAAAGCTGCGAAACAAAACAGCATTTTGCCTTGTACGACATCATCCAAACCTCCCCAAGGAGTACGTCGCAAAACCCCACCGAAGGGGGAACTAATAGCGCACAAGAGGCACAAGAGGTACCGAAGCCTACCAGAGATTTGACCTTTCACTTTGATTAAGCAACTAAGAAAATACCCTTTCATATAGAGACATAGGTCCCACGACTCCCGGATCTGTATACACGAAGGATCGTGCACCTGCCAATACATCGCCTAAGCAACAGCAACCACCTGAGGCGGATACTAAAGTCGCGAAGGCATCACTTCCGGTCCATAAAGTCACGATTTTGCAGAATGTGAAGGAGCGCTACAAGGCGGTGTTTGAAAGTTTGTCCGGGAGGGAGGCCTCGGGGCTATTAGGAGGATGGATGAAAGATATGAATGACGGTGTATCTGTGGCCTTTGACCCCCCTGATTGTTGGCCGGAGACAGAACCGTTTGACCTCCCCGAGTATCTGGAAGAAGAAGCCCCTGGAGTTATAATCAAAGTTCTCCTCCATCTGGTTTGCGGTAAACACTGCCGAAAGGTTACAAAGCAGAAGCTCGATCAGCTTCGCAACACGATGGGAGGTCTTGACATTCAACAAGAAAAGAAGTCAGAATTGGAAAAGGTTATGGATTTGCACAAGGCAGCAGTATGAAGAGTCAAGGGTTCAAATGCTTTGCAAACCCCCCAGGGCTACTCATTTCCTCCTTATGGACGATCTCACCCTTTCAAACGATTTCACATCTTCCGCTTGTCTCACCTAGTACGAGATATTCCATGAACAGCAGGATCACGCAGATTGGCAATAAATCCAGTTCTTCAGTTACTCCTGTTTGCTTCAGGTCTATTTTGTCAACCCTCACATGCATCGATATTCTTGTTTTCTTGAAATCCTCCTATCTCGCTTCTTGTCAGCGTCCAAAGCCCGTGCTAAGCCGCTCTTTGTCGTTATTATTGATAGTCTTTTCTTATGCGTCTTGGGTGTATCTCGATCGATTTTGTTTCTTCGTCCGCAACTTCGTTGGGCTGACAGCACCACGATAGGTGCAAAAAGGATATAGGAGGAACGGGACTCGGAGAAAGGAACAAGGCATCTCTTGAGATGTTAAGCGCTTCTTAAGTCAGCAAGGTCTGCTCCGTACTGCCTCATGCGTTCTGGCATGCTCGGTATCAGTAGCTATATTTTGAGATGTGTGAATAAGGAGGAAGCTGTTTTACCATTCAATCTAGCAAGCCATCACTACCTTTCACGTCGCGTCATCATCAGGCATATGTGAGATAGCGTGTTGTGGTGAGGATGATCTGCTTAGAACATAAACCAAATCGTAGTTGTTTAGGTAGGTAGAGACTGTCGTGGGTGTGTGGGTGTGTGGGTGTGTGAGAGTGTGTGGAAGTGCGAAGGAGGAAAATTGGGAAGGGAGAGGAGGGCCGCTGGCTCTCTGCCTTCCGGCAAGGCCGATTTGTCTTTCTGCGCTGCTCTCCATCCTCAACTATCACACTTCCTAAGTTTCAGACTTTCTTTTCACACATTCGGCCTTTGTGCTATTCTACAGCAGGTTTTGTCTATCTCCAGCATAAAACCCGAAAGCTCCCGCTTTACTCCCAAGTAAAGCAGCAGCGTTCACAGAAGGCCCTTCGAAGGTGAGAGCTCCCTTGACGCTGCCATTATGACTGGCCCCCTAACAATATATTCAGAAACTAGGACTTCCAATGACAGGATCGATCTATCTTGCTTCGCCATTCTTCACCGTGTTTCGCATTACCACAGGGTCGAGCTCGTTGTCCTGACAAAATCCCCACGACCTAGGCCCTTCATTTTTATAAGTGGTCAACAGTGCAATGTTGCTTGCTTCAACCTCTTTGCATTCTTCAACAAAGGGCTCTCATTTATATCTTGTGGCATTTACTGGCTTGCTTATATTAGCACCGAAGGCCTCTGACAAGCCTCGCTACTTCTCCTTGTCCTCCTGACGAAGCTGTGTTTATCGTCATCGGATCACTGAGTCGAATCAGCTTTAAATAGTCTGAAAAAAGGAATAAGAAGCCAGCATTTGGTAGATCTTCAAACAGACTCAAATGTAGCATCTCAGGAGTACACACCAAGATGTTCGGACCTTCGTGGAAAGATGACCTTCCATATCACCGGTCGCTCATGGGTATCGTGACCCAGCTTTTCCCCTAGCACGGATATATTTCTCATGCAGAATATATGTTGACTCACAACACACTAGATTAAGTCAACTTCGGAGATATAACTCTATGTCATATTATATAGTTGGTAACAAAAATGCGACCCATTTGCCTAGCGGTGAAATCACCTGGTTTTATAACGACGGTCAATGCAAGGGGTTTGATGACTCAGGTCAGCGGTCAGGTGAGCTTTGCGAGATTAATAAACGGAAGTGGAACCTCAATCTTCCTTTCACACCGACGATTTCCAGACGGGACTTTCCAATGCCTTCTAAGAGGGTCATACTGCGACTCCGCGAAAGTGAATTTCCAGACATTGAACCCTCGGAGATTGTGGCATGTGTGCAGGCGCTCCTGACATCCATGAAACGCTCTGCTGAGGAGACACATCAAGGGATGCATTTTTGGCACTTCCACCCCTCAACCGGGAAAGCAGATGCGAGGTTTCATATCATCATCGACATCGATAAAGTCGATCATTCAGGCCCTATCAAGGAGGTACCTCACGATATCTATCGTGTCATAAAAACCGAAAATGAGATGTGAGCTAATATGTCGTCCTTGTGAAATGTGAAGAGCATAAACTGATAACTAGTCACAGACAGATAGCTAGTTATCGCCGCGAAGCAGTGCGGGATTATCTTTTGCGCACGATCCGCTCCTACTCTGATGCTTTTTATCCCTGGGGGCAGTGCCCGGATTGATTGTTACCTATAGGAGTAATTGTGTAATGGACACCACCCCAGGAGGTGGCTCGCATGGTATCATCACTTTCAAGATTGAAAAGGGGCAGGATAACTTTTTGCTGGAGCTCTGCCCAGTATTCTGATTACTATTACCTTTTGAGGCAGAATATGGCGACCGACATCAAACCTAGCAAATAAGAAGGCTCAAATTTGGTTACGGAAAGCGCTAGGAAACAATTTAAAGCACCCAGCGAAAAAAATTTTGATATCTGTTTCTTCATTCTCGCAGTAGAATCTGGATGTCCTGATCGAAACCTACATAACATGATCCTGCACCGGCTTTGTGCAACTGCTTTTTTGGGTTTATCCTGGTAGATTCAACAAGAAAATTTTACCTAGTTACAGTACACGACGCTTATGCGCCAATTTCCGACGAGTTGTCTTCGGACCTCCCTATACTTCAAGGTTCTCAAGTTGTTTGCGAAGAAGGCGGGGGTGGAGGCGGGAGCGCTAGTGATTGCGGGACGCTACGCGTTTGCTAGCTAGTCACATTAAACACCAGCCCCGGGCGATATACGGCGATGTTGTCATCAAGGTCAGAACACCCCTCTTTAATAGCTGAGTCATGCGCACATCTTGTCATCATATGTATTGTTGAGTGGTCTTAACATATCTTTTTCAAGGTCTTTGGGGAAAAGGTCAATGCCCTAGAGCATGAGAACGCGTATACGAGCTTATGCGATGTGAAGTCCGCTCATGTCCGCATAAGTCTGACTGGTGCTGGGAGGACCCGAAGGACAAGAAACATTACAAACTCAGGACCCCATATCTACAGTAGAACGGCTCATCGACTATGTCGATGACGGTGGCATCCTAGACGGTCATGGCGATGTTCCCAGTGATATTCGTCGAGATCTTACCTTGGAAAGCCAAACAGGAAGAAAGCCAAAAAAAGTTGATGTGTCAACAGCGGGACTTATGTATCCTCCGACAATTGTCAATGTTTTACCAGCACAAAATGGTAGTACGCCCCGTGATTACCTCATCCCTACCTAAGCCCTCATCTGAGGGGCGGCTGATAATCGCTGGGTCTCGTGAAACAGCTGTGAGAGAATATTGCAAATGGCTGGAGTCACGCGCCACTGAAGAAACCTATAAGGCGGATTTCCGTAGAATTTACCAGGTGACTTTGGAGAATCACCTAGATCTTGAACTGATCCTCGAGGACCCCGACTTTGGCTTCTTCGTTCAGCAAGGAATTCGGATTGGGACTGCTCGTCGCTTCCTACATGACATAAGCGAATGGGCCGAGGCGATGAAATCAAACGCACCTTGTGACCTGACTGCTGAATAAACTCTCAACGGTGCCGAATGGACTTGATGTCTGTTCACTTTCCAGTACCCTAAGTGTGGCTGGCTCCACAGAGGGTTCGTGGCATCATCATATTTCTTTGGATCCAGGTATACTGTACATCTTTTTGCGTGTTATGTAGTTACAGCACTGTGGCTTGATTTTGAGGTTATTTGTTTGTTAGAGAAACTAGGTGGTACGATCGGAACTCGGATAGTTTGTGTTGGTGGAAATCTCGCAGTTGAGGGTTCTGTTCTTGAGCTTACTGTCGAGCTGTCTTCTTGGTCCAGCCAGCCCGAGAAAGATCACGCTGGATGCTGGATGACGATGGAAATATATTGAATTCGTCCCATAGGAAATTAGCCATCTCGTCGACATACATGCCGGGTCTTTCAGCGAGGCGGTCACAAAGGGCGTCCAGCATCACAGGAGTGACGCTTGAGAGATAGTGGGGGGATTGGGACTGCCAAATAACCGCATCTTCTTGCGTATGTTAGTGATAGAACGCTCACTACACTTTGCAAGCTTGGCCATTTGTGACGTGGTGAGTCTGTTCTTGCTGCATATCATGTGTAAAATCATCTTACGCTGCTAGGTATTCAGGTTTCGTGCCATCTTGTAACGGTATAGGGGTTAATTCTTGTCAAAATTAGGACGCTTGAGTTAGGAAGATGACACAAGAAGTGGTTATTTTTAGATACGTAATAATACATAGCATTACAGGTTTCGTCTGTTTGGATTTCACCGCTCAAAACCAAAACATGATCTAAAGTATGGAACTACCCCAGCGTGATGATCTTGCCCACCACAGCTCCTAGGATCGTCTTGGACGACATGCCACGCAATTTCCGCAGTCGAAAAGCTAGTGGGACATGCATTAACCGAATTAGGATTAGTGCCATCTGAGTAGGGTGCTGAGAAAGAAAGCGTATGTGTCTAGGGGGGTAAACTGTTTTCGAATTCTGTATTCTTACACTAGGCCCCCATTTCTGCCCCGCTGCACGAACAAGTCCCTCCATCTCTCCCTCCACCTCTCCCTCCACCTTAGATGATCTATCGAGTGATAAACCGACAACCGTGCACGAGTTGAAACTTGAGGGTACTAATGGTATATATAGCCTTATGGATAGCCAACTTAAATGTAGTATGAAAAGTTCTTCAGGCACCTTCCCGACGAGATACTTGAAATCTTTCCAGCACTCATCGATCTACTGTAAACAAAGACGTTTTCTTAGAGGTATTCATTCGGATTTTCAGTCCTTCTCTTCAAATGCCATTCATTTAACTTTTAAATTAGATGTGTTCGTTACGGTATGCGACATTCAATGGTGCGAATGGCTGTGGGTGCACCTCCTATATTGGGATCCTGCGCTGCACTCTTGCCCAAGAGCGTCCAGATCAAGCCTTTTGCACGGATGAGAACGGAAAACTGCGAGATCTTGAACGAAAATATCGCGCTCAAGACAAAGGATTCCCTGGCAAATGCCCAGCATGCCGTGGCATCACTCCTAGCAGCTCTTGGGATTCCGAATTTGGAGAATGATGGAAACGGTGGAATTTCATCGGCGTTGTGCGTATGACTGTGAAAAGCCTCATCGCAATATTGCTATTCTGATTTTGGACCATTAAGTTAGTGGCAGAATGTGTTAGTCTCTGTCATCGTTGAAGACTCAAGCTCATTTCTGTTACTCGAGCATGTACCTGATGAGAATTTTACACAAGCCTGCGATCATACATTCAAAACACGACCGACATTGCTCTAGAATGTAGCATCTAGCGGAACTTGTGTGAGTCCTTAGCCTCAAACACGAACCATAGACTTAGACAGATTGAGTTCGTGTCTTGCCCACCTCAAATAATAAAAGACAACTTGAATGGCTTCTCACATTGGCTTCCAGTAGTTGCTGCATAGTTGTGAAGTATTGATAGTGAATAACGAGAAGACATCGTCTGTCGTGGACCGCCAGTCTCGATTCCCCCCCATCTGAGTCTCGTCTTTTTAACCGTAACACTTATGCCCAGAACCAAATATTCGTATTCGTCACTACCATTTAAGGGGTTTCATGGCTGGGGTATGATTGATTTCAAGCCTTGTCCATTCGGCGAGGACGGTGATGAGCCTCTTTTAAGATTCCAGCACTGCATGATTTGAGGAACTCTCAGTCGGCGACGGCTAAAATGACACGCCGTACAGATCCTATTAAAGATGTTTGTGTAGTGTCGTGTCGCTGCACTGGGTGTGAAATGGAGCTTGAGACGTAACAGGGGCTACCTGCCAGGACGATGTTGAATGTGCAAGGTCGATGAAGAATGCAATGCGAAAGATGAAAGCTTCAAAGCGAGTTTCATAGATCTAAAGGGTAAGTTGGGTGTGTGAGGAAGTGAACTTGTCGGCTCGAGGAAAGGGAGAGAATTGGCATCGGCTATTCGTCCGCCTTCGGTTAGGCCGATTTGTGTAGTCTTCACTGCTCTCCGTCCTCAACCATCTCGCTTCCTCCACCCCAGACCACTTTCTCACGCTCTTGAGCTTGAATATGTTATGCCCAGAGCATTTGGTGCCCACTGTGCACGATATTTGAATCTTGCGGTTGTGCTCCGCATCAAAGTGATGGTGTTCGCAGAAGGTCGTGGAAGGTGACAGCCCCCTTCACAGCAACGTCATGGTTGGGACATTACTATGGAGGCACCCACAACCAACAACAATTTTTTTCAGACTGTAAGTTCATTGGTCTGGTGTGCACGCTCTTATGCGTCGAAGTCACGGATCGACATCCGAGAAGAGGCCCTAACGAATGATTACGTGGGATCAGCATCTCGGCGGCAAGGCTCTGCGGTGCCAGCGTTTAGGGGTTCTGGACCGCCCCAGGTAAATCACTCAATCACTAACCTGCTTGATCTTGCTGGTCTCATGGTCCATCAGTCGGGGTCTCGACTTCAAAGTACATGTGTCTCTTCGGGGCGCTGTATACCGTCCGCTTCACTTTCTGTAATTGGTAAACACTGCTATGGACGGTATATTCTTCCTGGCCAAGGAACAGTGATTGTCATCAAGGGCAACAACCAAAGCAGGGCTCAGGTATATCTGGAGGATCGTCCTATTTGAAATCTCAGAGCCTCTAATAGAGTGTATATGTTGCAAATATCCAACTTTGGATTAACCATCGGTTGGCAAATGTGAGGAACTAGGAAGGCAGATGCTTACGGTACGGGAATGCAATTCAAGCTCAATATTATACGAACGTTTGTGCAACTTCTAAGTCACGATAAGTAACCCTGATTAAATCATAGCGATGTAAAACATACATTCAAAAGAGCGGAAAATTATAAGGGAAAGATAACGTGAGTCGAAAAGAGGGGAACCGCGACAAACACTTGGGCTGACATTAAATTTGCACCGTTTTCAAATCGTAATATGAATGAAAGGTTATTTGCATGAAAAATTTTCCGTAGTATACTGCTGGATTCACTAGCAGGCACTTCTTTAGTATTGCGAAGAACTGAACGAATCGCAGGACTCAAAGTGATACAGATGTTTGGAGGGTAGATACTTTGCCTAATGGGGTTTCTGCGCATATATGCGCAGAAACCCCATTAGGCAAAGTATCATGATCGATTAAAATTGTCGCACTAATCAAATGACCTCAGCTCACGGCCCTCCGATCTAGACATAGCCTGGTTCCAGGCTAACCAATAGTAGAACCCCGCGACCCCCCCCCCCCCAAACGAAAATGAGACACCCTTGCCGCTTGGTGTGATTGTGCAGCAGACTGCATCGGCCGTCACATGTGTGCATCGTTCCGCTCTAAATGAGGGCACAACGGCACCTTATATTCGCCGGTGCCGCATTGGGACTTTTTGATTTCCATTTTCCTCCGTTCCCGGGGCAATGCAACGGTCATGTCTCAGACTCAGCGTGCGTTCCAATTTGACGGCCCCGACAAAGACTACATATCTTTTCTTGAGACTCGTCTTTTGGCTGCATTGAATCAAGGAATTAGCCCGACCGTTAACAGCTCAGCGATCCCGCTGCCTGGTGCTTTCGCGTTAACATCATCAGATTCGCTGCCCAGCATTTCTGAAAACACCTCTGATTCTGAACATAACACTTTTACAACTGACTCTCTAGATCCTCAGCCGGGTGATTGTGATTCTGTGCTCCAAGCTTCTCATCCAACTGCTCCTAGTCGTCCTCGGCCGACCACTCAAGATCATCTCAAATTTTTTTACTATGACCCGATTAAAGGCCGTGACATCGACATGTCTAGTGAAGATATCTCCACATTGCCATCCTTCAGACAGATATCGATTGTTGAGCCCCAAGGCATGAAGGAGCTCAGGCATTTCATCGAAGAAATTACAGAGAATGCGCGTTGGGGGAAACGGAAGACAGAACTCGGATTGACCCGTCCAGAGGTCAACAAAGATACGATTGAAGCTCTATGTGGTCGGTCGTTGGCTTCACACCTGCGAGAAGCGCCAAATTCGTACCCGGACAATTGTCCATCAGAAAGAACGGCCTTGGTTCTGCGCGGGTGCGACTACGGTGCATTAGCAATGGAAAGAAAAATACAAGGAAACTTACTCCTTCACATTGCAAAATATCAACAGCTCATATTTGTATCATTATGTGTCGTCATGCTTGAGACTGGAACCCCTATTGATATTGTGGATTGGATGATGCGCCATTTTGTCAGTGACAGTAGCTCAGAGAGTCTTCGACGACTTCGATATGGGAGTATTTGGGTTAATCGCTGCATATCCAAGTTGTTGGATCAGAACTGGGGATTCCGAAGCTGGGAGCTTTTCCTCCTCTGTTGGTATTGCCGTCTAGAGTAGCTACCAGGGGCTGACTTTCTTAAGTTCCTCGAACCGTTCAACAATACGGAAGATTTGCGAACACAAAATACAGCTATGAAGTCTTTGCGACAGATACGGGGAATTCCGAGCCAACACTTCCCTTCACTGATAATGGGTTTATTCCATATTGCATTCCTTGTTTCATCAAAATGATCGCCGGCGATGAATTACAGTATGTTGACCACATGAATGCAGGAAACTGGCTAAATGGAACAGACTAGTCGATATTTGCAATATTTTGGGCTATAGCATTTTACACGTTTCTCCGATTTACGAAAACTACTTCAATAACGCCCCCCTGGACTTCGATCCCTTCATACACGCATATAGCGTACCGGTGGTGAATTTCAACCCTTTCACAGATGCACATAACCGACCTATGGCGGACTTCGATCCATTAAATAGTGCTTTTTCGGGCGGCGCAGGCGACTCGTGATTCGAAGAGGGCGATTCGAAGAGGATGACTCGAAGAGAAGCGGTGGAATTAGCCTACCAGCCGATAGGGGAATGACGAGAATCGGGATAGTTGTGGAAAGTATCTGCAATAAGAAGGAAGCCGTAAAAAGAGATTGCAAGGTAAAATTCGACATATGATGATTAAACTGTCCGTATGCGATCAACTTAGATGTGTTAGTGAGGTCAAGAATTGACCAGTTTGACTACATACCTTGAGATAGGGGGTACCGCAAAAATGGCCGCGAGTCTTGGCACAACGGTAACCTTTCCATCGGTTCGTCTCATCACGCCATACTTGAAAGCTCCTCCTGGTTCGCTTCTCGCCGAGTCCGATATGTTGCAAATGGGAATAATATTGACAGGGGCAGGTAACTTCTCCCATTTGAAAGATGTGTGCCACATCCACACCGTGAATTTCCAACCCTTAAAAACCGAATTAGCGGGGTACCTATCACTACAATTTTCCAACCATACCTTAAGGCCAACTGCTTCGAGAAGAGGCTCGACGAAAGGGGAGACTTGTTCGTGATCGAATTTTAGATTTCCTTTCCCATCATCTTGAGACTCTAAGCTAGAGAGAGCTTTCGCAAGTTCGTCTAGCAGCTTTTTTGCTTTATCGCTTAGGGACGAGTCTGTCATACTGAGCCGCGTCAGTGCGCGATGGACACGACGAGTGACGTGTGTAAATTCTGGCGGAAAATTGTAAGCACTTGCACGTCGAGCCGAACAAAGCGATCAGAATACACAACTGAGTGTTCTTAAGCTTTCAGGCTGGAGAAGTTCAGAGTGACCGAGGCGGGGACAGTAAAGAAATTACAATCACCTGAAGATGATCGTGGGGTAGGCGGGCATTTTAGTCTGCCACGTGACTTTTGCTGCCCGTCGTCCGCGAGTCCTCGTCAAAGTCGCAACCCGATCAGTTGGCATGTTATTTGCATGCCAGGCATTTGTTCGCATCTCTAGCATGTAAAGTGAAGCAATATATATATATATATAATTGACACCCGTAGACTTTCTAAAATAATTTTCCTTGATCACAGGGGGCCAATAGGTATCCCACAGCATCGATGAAACATGCCTCGGGCTTGGGCAACCGCTTACGTGATCCATTGTTATCTGCGCGTTCGCCACCGAGTGGATCATCCACCCACTTTTTCGCGTCCTGACGCGTCCACCTATCTTTAACCGCCCACCATGCCACCAAATCGCCTCGAGACAGTTTTTCCAAGATAAACCGCTTCCCGCTCCATACAATGGCTCAATTGCCTCAACTCTGAGAATGATAAGAGCTGTTTTACCTCGTTCACACACACTCTTTGTCATATGACGACTTGATTCTTTTTGGCTTCGGTTCCAAACATACAGGTGTGTCTTCCAAAATTCAGATACGGATAATCAACTATGATGGAGCCTGGCCCTGCCACACAGCCTTCTTCCCGTGATCGTTTGCAGGTACGACCCCTTAGATATTCTCAATTTTGAACCACTTTGAGACAACTCCAAGATATACTCTCCCGCAACCAAGATGATTGGCACCCACAGATCGGCGACGAAAGATACCCCGATATGAAACAGAGAAGCTGGCACGCAACAACCTGCGAGACACGTCAAGACTGGGAAGATATTTTAGCGAGTACCTGCTGCAGCAAAATCTGATCGATCGCATGATATCGAGCAAAGAGATACGCGGACATCTTTGCCAATCTCTTTGCTCTATTGAACAGATATCAGCGCAAGGCCTTAATGTGCTTTCAACCAGAGACTATTCCGGATATACTAAGTGCGGCGTTTTCCGAGAAGGCAAGCTTAACCCTGGTGTGTATCAGTGTATCTGTGAATGCGACGCCAGGTGGAAGTGTTTCTCTGGGGTCATTGCTCCACGGCCCTGGCCAAAATCTTATCAGAGAAATATCCTCGCAGCTACGTGCATCACCTTTGTTCCGGGATGGGATTTCGTTGCATAAATTGTGGGATGCATTTGCGTCTGGATATGGTATTTTCCTCCGGAGTGTACAGTGCTATGGACGGCGAGCCCTTCTCCGCAAGGCCTCCCTACGATCGGATTTCGAGGGTTGTCATGAGCAAACAAGAAAGTTGGACATATCGGTATGAATTTTCCGAGACACAAGAGGATATGTCACACAGGATCCACACTAGTTTGCGCGTCCTATCCCCAGAAGGAATCTCTCGTATAATCTTTTTCCCACTGTAATGAATTGCTTGTCCGGGGTATTATGACCGTGTAGGAAGCCTTGTGACGCCCTTGGGCACAGTCCCCTCACGGTGCATACAAGACCAGGGCCTAGCCTTGTGGAAACAAACAAACCCTTTTTAAATACGAGAGCCACTCCGGGAGCCGTCGACCCCTGAAGTCGGTTCACAGATCAAATGCCGCCCCAAATGAAGCACAACCAAAATGAGACAAGCACCACTGATGCATAGTTTGATGGCTATGCCCGATTATAAGATTAAAGACCCAAATTGGGTGTTGCATATGCAAATATAAGTGGGCTGCGATTAATCGCAGAGTTTAGGATGAGTCTCAGTTCTTCTGTTTCTCATATAGAGTCTTAGGGAATTTCGGCGTGTGAAGAGGCCGAGAGTATTTGTATGAGATTTCCATTCATACCAACGACCGCCTCTGTGCCAAGCTGAATGCTTCATCTACCGAGGACTTCTCAAGGCGTGGTGAGGCCCGAGCTCCCAGTATTCAACCTGCAGCCAAGTGTCCGTCAGGATCTCGGTGAGTGCCCTTCAGCCGTAAGCTCAGGTTTGACCCGCAATTCTATAAGCCTTGCATTACTGCACGAGCTATGTAAAAGGGAATTATTGACACATTGCAGGTTGCCCTCCAGCGCCACCGTAAGTTACCACTAATGCAGTTAAACCCATTTGTCTAGATCCACTGGAAATTAGCGCGCCAGCAATCCTCGAGCCTATGCGTTAGGCTATGTGATAGCTCAATAACCTTTCAAAACAGGAACATTGATACCAGCTCCAAGTACGAGCGGTGCACTATTAAATTAAAATGGAATCGCTTAGAATCAGAATACTCCTAACAGTCCTTTCTTGAAGCCTTCAACAGATCCCCCTCAGCCAAGTTTTGCCTTTCCAACATGGATCTGTTTCCGCCCAACATATGGATCCAAATCTCCGAGTACCTCATTGATTGGGACCATTTATATAGTCTGGCAAAGGCGAACAAAGACTTGCTAAAAATTCTGACTATTGAAAGGCGTCTGCTTTGTATTCATCAGGTCAGTGATCCGCTCGCAGGAAATTTGGTGCACTTGGCCCTGATAGAATCAAGATTCCTTTCACAGACGAAGAAGAGCCTTTCACGGACGAGGTAATGCAACGGATAGAGGCTAAAGACCTTTCAAATCTTGATAGTTTCTGTGGACTTTTTGATCTCACGGGCTGCCGACCTTATGCCCTCGCTAGACCATACATACGCTTGGTCGATGGGGTCCGCTGCATCTACAGAGATGACCATATATGCCGCGGAAACAATGGGACAATTTCTCTGTTTTCCGTAACTGAAAGTGGAAAAGACAGTCATCATGAAAGCACTCTCTATGTGATAGGGTTTCGCCGCCGTGCTCACGATGGGTGCGAGTCCCGGGAGACGGCAAGTGTGCAGAACATGAGTCTTCTCTATTATAGCCATTCCATCGCAACCTTTTGCTACCAAGATGCACAAAGCCAATACTTCACCTCGGTAACTCACGTGGATGGTGACTTGAAAGTTGTCTGGTCTCAAAAGCTAGGCCTCGGCTACAACAAGCACACAATCCGCAACGATGCGAAATGGCTTGTGCATATTTACGCCGATGACTCGCGGTCATACTTTCATTCTTACTGTTTGAACGGCAATTGGCGATCAGACATTTATCATCTCCGAACACTTCATCTTGGGGATATGGGGCATGATTCATGCTGTGAATTTCTGGGCTCAGTCTGTTACATGTTTAACCGGAAAATCAACAGACTAAACGGATCTAGCCAGTCTGTGGTGAGCTACTATGGAGCTGCCATGGGCGACGATGAAAATGAGCGCAATTCTCTTCGCGTGGACATACCCCATGCCTTTGTTGTCGACGGCACTGTTGACATTGCCGAAATGTCTTTACAACAAGACCCGCAAACAGGTTCTCCTGTCCTCATCGATGTGATTGGGGTGCAGATCGCCGGTTGTGCAAAACAGCACGAAAATATGCAGTGGTTATGTTTCTCTCAGGGGCTTAATCGCTCGCCACTAGGCAGAATGCTCGATGGTCCTGCTCTTCTGTTATATGTTGGCCCAATGTGCGAGGCACCGAGCCAAAAATGCCACACTTCCGCTCAGGCTGGGATTCCAGGAGGTACCTACAGCCAACGCAAAATACAGACAAGGAATGCTCACTCTCGACGATACCCACGAGCTGTGCGTCCTTTCTACCAGTAGTTATTATCACGGGAGGGCGTTGGTTATATTTGGGTCTACGTGTCAGCCTGCTGGTACGGGTAAAACTGAGAGCAGACATGTTCAATACATACAATTGGACCACTGGTTGTGAGTGACATCTGTATTGGGAAACGACAAGGAAACTTTACTGGATCATTGAGAGGTGAAAGGTTGAACTATCGAGGATGATCGGGCTGCGTAATGCGAGTTTACGCTTTGAACAAAACAGGCTTTTGTCCAACAAGTGAATAGCTCTTGTCCTAGCATTTTCGCCGAAGGTGTGTCGGAGCGGAAGAAACACATTCTCAATTTCTGTACTATGCAAGCTGAGTATTACATCGATCAACAGTGAAATAGTAGCCTCGAAACAAAGTGTGTGTGTCTAAGGGGTAATCTGTTCTCGAATCCTACTGTAACACATTCCTCTCCAGGTTTTCATTCTCGGGGCCCGCTTTCAGAACGAAACCCCCTTCATGAGCGCATGCTTCTTCATGTAAATGATATCCGCTGCAGATTTCAACCTTTCCAAAAACCCTCAGGCACTGTTCCAGCCACAGGCCGATGCACAAACAGCAGAGGCCCTACTCTCTCAAAAGGCCCTCACTGGCTGCCATCCCTGCTGCCATCCACCCTGTATCATCTCCCTGCCATCCCCACTGCCAATCCTACTGCCACCTACTTTTGTGACATGGAGTTTGGAAAGATCTTGTAACTACGCTAGGGCGCCGATCGGGTAGCTATGCCCGGTACGGGGCATCTGAATGTGACCTGTAACTGTAAATCTAAGCCAAGCATTACAGGCACATGACAGCGTATCATGGGTCAAGGTCAATCTCTCTAGCGGCGCTCTAGATGGACCGACCGGGGTTCACTGGCCGAAGGATTAGTCCCCCTGTAGGTTCGGGGCTCGTGAGCCCAGCTCTGGTGGCAGGCGATGCTTTCTTAGGGCCGACCCAAGCCGGCCGTCCTAAGCTGGCCGTACGTCAACATATAATGATTGAATCCCTCTTCCTCTTCTCAAGAGCTCGTTTCGCCATCTTTAATAAAAATTGGTCTGAACATGAAGTACAGAGAGGCGATTGATGACATCGAGGCCGACCAAGAACGCAGGCAAGGTATGTTTGACAACCAAGCTTTTTCTCTCCCAAAAAATCAACGCTCTAAGCTGACCACGTCTACTCAGAGCTGGACGGCTCGGCCTCATCTTGCAGTACTTTTTTAAATAGTGTCGCATTATCCACTACCCGTCAACGAAGCGACGTGGGTTGGACCATGAAGGCTGATGTATCTTTGTCCCTCTCATGGCCTTGGTCATTGCACAACGAAGCCAGTGACGCTGGGTCATTTCCCTCCAACTGCTACCTCTGGTCTGAGACAAACGACGAGCCCCTGAAAAGAGGTATTGAGGTATACCCAAAGTCAGAACGGCTCAGCGGTCCGCTCCACTGCGACACCCAGCCCGTCTTACGGTGCAGTGCCGCCACCGCCATTTGGATCAAAAACCAATCTTCCCTGATGATTTGGAAAGCATTGAAGGCTCAACACGGATGGCACAGGGCCGTTGTTGCCTTCTGGATCAAGAACAACTCTTTAGTGATATCACAGACAGCATTGAAGACTCTACACGCTTGGTTCCTGAGTGGTGATGAGCCTTTGGGAGCCACACGACAGCAACATCGACGACTTGATGAATTTTCAGACCTAATCAACATCTGCCGAGCCCTAATCAACACCTGCAGACTTAAAGAGCATGAAATCATTGACAAGACCATGCGCAAGACCTTGACGAGAAACCGACTTCTCCACCGCCATACAAAAGAAATGGTATTGGATTTCCAAGGAAAAGCCCGCATATTACTATCGCTTCTTGCTTGGCACTTTGACCCAAAAATGGCCTCAGTTTCCCACGGGCTTCTCCGTTTTTTTGACCATCCCCACGCGCAATTGGACGCTGTCTGCACAAACATATACCCAATATACAGCAAGCTCCATGAAGTTGAAAATGAGGAGCGCCTGTGGAAAGATTTGGATCGTCTCATAAAGCTGCTGCGATGGGCTGTTAGTGAGCCATGGGGTTTCTACTAGCCCTTCGTTAGCTACTTATCCATGGACGCTATTGGTGCAGTAAGCCTGAATCTGAAAGCAAAGTTTCATAGTGGAGGGTTCCTACGTGTACACTGGAATTCAGACGCGCGCGAACTAGGGCGCTTGGCATATATATTGATTTTTCTTTACATTAGCCACCCAAGCAATGGGCCGGATGCACTTTTGTTAGTAAAATCAGTTTATTTTTTAGATATCTTGGTTTTTTAGTATGCTTGTCTTCCTTTCACGGGAGCAGCCTTTATGCTATTGGTTCAGTCACCCATGGCCGAGGATTATCTCTCTTTTGATAGCGTCCCGGGCCCATCTTCTCCCATTCATGGCCCCGATTCCAGGCCAAGAGGATAACATTATAATCTCTCGAGGGATTAGCCTTGTTTTTGAAAAAGGGCCATTCATCTCCATCGCCCCTCTTTCTGCCGAACGTATCCACTTTATCAATACGGTACTCCCACTCAGGCCTGAGCTTCCAGTCGGGGTAAAAGATTTCTTTGTCGAGCTTTGATTGTGGAAGGTTTTCAGAAACCTTAAGAGTGAAGTTTTGATCTGGCAGAGAGTTGCTTCGATACTTTTTATTAGCGCCCGCTCGCCAAGCTAGAATCAATTAGTCTTATGGTCAAGGAAAATGAGACACGGTATCCTACGCATTATAATATGTAGAAATCTTCCCATGTCGTAGTGGTATATATCGTTCGGGAAGGGGAAGACTGAGCCTTAAGTGTGCTTTGGAATCGTAGACAACAAATTGGGATATAAATATGTCGTTGTAGGCACTGCGAGCGAGGACAATTGTAGCATATGTTAGAAACGGCCTTATTAATGATTTATTCGCGAAGAAAGAAGATAAGACTGCTTTTGTGCTGATAAATTTTATTGCCAGGTGGCAAATACTGGCAATCTGTTTAACTGCTTAATCCGTCGCACGCTCTTTTACAAAATTGTGAGTTACAGAAAATTTAACACACCCCTTCAAGGATAATGTATGGAAGTAGGCGATCACATTTCTTTGAACTGTCTTGCGCGAGCCCTATTTTCGCTCCATTCCAGAAAGATGAAAGTACTTGGCTATTGGCCATTGCAATATTTGAATTCAAAAAGGCCACCCCGACTAAAATGCCAAATGTTAGACAGTACCCTCTGAGAGGTCTTAGCAGCTACAAATTTCTTTCAGCTGCTTGAAAGCATTCTATCGGCGCTTGCAAATTTGTTGTTGCTGCGTCCGCTTATTTTCCCGGTCCAGAGCAGTTGTGGCCCTCGGCACCGGCAGGTCTGCAGGAAACCCCTTCATGAGCGCATGCGCCTTCATGTAAATGATGTCCGCTGCAGTTTTCAACCCTTCCAAAAGCCCCCCAGGTACTGTTCCAGCTGCAGGCCCGGTGCACAAACAGCAGAAGGGTCAACTGTCCAAAACGGCTCCCCTTGCTTTCTCAAAGGGCCCTCTTTTCTCACCTATAGCCACCGCACGGATTTTCGGGCGCCTGGTGCCTGTTCCCACTTGTCTATCCAGTTCTGTAGTGCCGCCGATTGACAGGCCTGGCTATTCTGCAGTGCTGCATTCAATTTCCTGGCACCCTTTAAAAGAAAGCCGCGGTTCACTGTCCCAGAATCTTGCTCGGACAAGTAGTCCCGCAAATATGACTGGGATTGTGACAGCAGCCCTCGAGATACCTGCGTAACGGCCAGCGCCAGTTCATCATAAAGATCAGAACATGCCCCGTAGAATTCGTTCTCCCACCGAATGCCTGTGAGTTCATCCAAGAGATATCTGCCACTCATGATCCGAGCTTGGCCGGTCTTTTTTGGCGATCTGCACTCGGCTGGCAGTGGACTCCAAGGCCGTGCTAAAACCGCGGGCATCCCCAATATGGTGGTCAGCTGCCGTGATATAAGGGCAGTCTGGCTCTGGGGGGACGTTCGATCCGGTTCGCCTGTGAACCGGAGGACCATGAATCTTGACGACATCGGTCGACTGACTGTACACGATGGAGCTCGCGGAAACAAGGAGCGTTAATCCAGGCTTTCTTGAAACGACGCTCAAATAGCCCACCAACACCCTCAAAGACCGCGTTAAACCGGCTTATTAAGGGCTGTCAGATCGCTATGCAAAACGGCATATTACTTGAGCAAGAAGTTAAGGAATTACGCGCTTCCAACGCAGTGCAGAAGCAAAAGCGCGCACGGGATAATAGATTTATAGCTTACGAAGCTGGTATGTCAGTGCAGGAAGCTCGGGAGTATTTACAAGCCCGTGAGCGTATTGTACAGCCTACGGCACCGTCTCTAGCAGCACCCGGGCAGCCTATTCAGCAGGCGGTAGCACCAGCCCGACGACGTCAATACACCTGCGGTGAGAAAGGGCATAAGTCCCCTACATGCCCAGTTAGGTAGAATGATTAATATAAAGGCGTTTTAGTTGAAAAAAAAATAGGGGTAAAATAGGAAGTAGTTGGTTAGGTGGCCGAGTGGGCGGTGTGGCCGAGTGGGTAGTGAATCACGTTAGCCCAAATGAGAATTAGAGCCCCACTTTCAAGGTCTTCTAGACTCAAATCTCCCGATGCAGGCTTTGACCAAAACTGCGAACTATTTCGTGCATAATTTCTCAATATCTCTTCCAGCACTCTGTAATTGAATATCCGCCTTCAACCCATTAATTTGATCCATTGTAGTAAGCCTCTCATGATTGAATTGGAAATCCCGCTCAAGATCCTGAGATTGTTTACTTGATTTGGCAGTGCTTTCTATCGAATGAGCTACAACCGAGCTAATGAATCATCGTCATGTCAATAGATCCAAGGGCACGTTATGATACAAAGACTTTTGCCAAGCTTGGGATGTATAGGCGCACTTCAGTCAAAAAAGTGAAGGCCTTTCAATGCGTAACATTTTGTCCCTCTTGACGCCCTTCAAGTCCTTCCATGGCACCAAGTCCTTTACTTCGATAATTTTCAAATGTAGCCGAAATAAATCAGATATGCGCCTTGGTCTTCCATGAACCCATGAACCGCAACGCACGATTTCATGAGTTCCGTTATGATACAAAACTGCAAGGAGTATATCCGGATTGTCAACAGTATTGTGATTGTACATCATGCCTCCAAAATAACGGAATTCCTTCACTTCGGCCAACAGAGCTATATTTAAATGAGTTATCTAGCGAACCATTAGAGATAGCCTTGATGCGGTGAGGCAAAAGAAAGGACATACTCCAGATCCGTTGACTTTGCGTTCTCCTGATGGATATTCAAGAAACGAACGCTGTTTGGAGGGCGTCTGGTCCCGACAGAAATCATCTTCGTTTGCCTCTATGAATATTCTTCCTCTGATACGAAAAAGAATACCTGCAGGTAAAGAGGGAAGCTCGACAATCCCACTGTCTATCATCTCGTCTGATTGCGAGGTGGCGGCGTGGTATCTGCTTTTTGAGGCTGCGGTAAAGTGAGAAGGCAATATCAAACAACTTGTATTCCGCAAAATAAACCCACCGGAACTTTGTTCAGCTTGGCGAGGATTTGTACTTTTACTCCATATCTGCTTTTCAGGTTCATTCGGGGAAACTGCGAGGACTTTATGTGCCACTTCATACTTCACGGTACTTGGTCGAAACATTGTGACTTGTATCCAGGGCCGGTGCACTGGCCAGGTTTACATGCAAACGTAATGAGAAATCAGAGGACAAAAAGAGACAAGGAGTTTCTGAAGCTGCCACCAATCTCGTAAGTTGCAATAGGTAATGTCCTAGGCTGACGAGAGTCACGCAACTTTGCTAGTAAAGTAGAGTCGAAACATGAATAAATCGGTTTCTCTGTTGCATTAAATAGGGTCAGAAACCCCTCGAGAAAGGGGCGAGGGTGCCCTTTTGTGACAGACAAGGGTATACGAATGACCATGACCCGATATCCTGAAATGGTATAGCTTAGAATGCATACCCTCCTCCTGTATCTTGAGCCAATTTTTATTTGTCACCAAATTCAGTACTCTGAATGTGGGATGCCCGCTCCTTCCCCAGTCAAAAGCCTGTTTCACTGCACATTTTTCTCTTTCCGGCCGCATGGTAGATAAGCCTTGGTTTGGTATGTATTAAGAACATAGGCTGATACAGCAGCTCCCTTGACTATTCAAAAATTGGCCCAAATCTTTCCACCGCTTCTTTTCCACCGTCAAACTTTTCAATCTGTGTATATTTCATCCACTTCCGTTCCTCTCTCCCTCCAGATTTAGTTATAACAAGAAGGCTTGCGGAACTCAAATCAAATTTCGGATACTGGATAGTCAATACTTTGATCACTCGTGTCTTTTGTGCCTTATGATTATTTGTTTCCTCTTGCGGTGAAACGAAAGGAGCTTTGACAGATGGCTTTGAAACTTTGCTCCGAATTGACTCCCTGCTAGATTCCCCTTGTGTTGCTGCCCCCTTGCACGCAAAGTGGCCAGGAAGCAATTTAGGATAAATCATTCCTGACTCAGAGTTTGGTCCCTCCACAAGGAAGGGATCTGTCGACTCGGTTGGATTGTTTGTAGCCTCGGCCTGAAATGTCAGTCTGCGTCTGTCAAAGAACATTTGAACATACCTTTGACAGCCTGAAGCATGCAGTTATTAACGCGAACACATTGACTCCAGAACTCTTCGCAAAGATGTTTTCCATGGTCGATATTTTCCATGGTCGATAAGCCTTTGGGCCTGAAGCTTCCTGGTTCGACCGAAAACGCGTGACTTATATACTAAAACAATGATCCCAAAGAGATCAGCTTCTAAGGGGAATGCGTCTACTGTCACACGGTCTGAGCAGGCCTGGGTTCTGATCAATCATTTCTTTGGGAATGCATTCTATCCTATACCCTTTTGGTTAATCCCCCAGGCTTCTGAGTCAGCCGCACGGGAAGGACCCAAGCCGCCTGGGTACGTTGGTCTCCCTCCACCTTCACATATCGATAATGCCAGCTCGCCTCAACCCACCAGTCACTGCAGGGGGTCTGCTTCATGATATTTCCCCTCAGATGGAACTTTTTTTTAAAGTTTTTGGAAACTGATCTCACCTCAGCTATCGTGGAAAACAGCGCAACCAGCGAAGGTCCAGATGTAGTGGATTTGATTTCGCATGCGGCGAGCTCACGCCCATGGATCCTGAGACTACGAACCATTCTCTGGTGGTCCTCCCTAGCCTTAGAGGAGGAAAAATGGCTAGAACTGCAAGGGTTGGACCGGGCATTTCCAGGTAGTCATATCCGAGGGGTCTGGACGATGCCGTCTTTCCTTCCACACCTAGGGCTGTCCAATGATCATAATGTTCGCAGTGGCCTTCAACAAGGCAGGAAGCTCAGGAGATTTGAGGGTAAGGTTGGCGCAGGAATTGCGCTTCTGATAGTCCCGGTTTTTCCTATCTTTCGACGGTTACCCTTGCGAGGAAGCTAAAGTCACACAGCTCCTGGAGACCGACTATTCTACCATTATTCTCGAGGCACGAAGGCTTCTCAATTTAAGAATGGAGTATCAGTTATTGGTAACTAATCCCGTTTTTTGTTGCTTCTCGTGACTAAGTCCATCTTGTCCCTAGGTTCCGCGTCCGATGCCTCCGATGCCGATGCCTTAAGAGTGCGAGCCGCTTAAATCGCCATGAATTCGAATATCTCTGAACCGTGTATGTCAGATCCTATTATATGATGACTGTTTCCTTGCCAGACAAAGAAACCCCCTGAAGGAATTTCTATCTTGAATCTGACCGATCCTTTCACAAAAAGGATTTCATCTGGGAGCAGCTTCCGCACAACGGGTCGGGTCTCAAGCGTTGTTTCTTTCGGTAAGTCCTGGGGATAAAGCTTAAAAGTCACTCTTGTTTCTTCGGTATCTGAAAGGTCTCGAAAGATCGACACCCCATTGCGAGATGGGTGCGCAAGTCTAATACCCCACTCTGAGTGGTTTTCGATGGAGAGAACAATAACGGGTCCCTGGCGGAGGAGGAAACCAACGTCACCGATGGCCTCCTGGATCTTTTCAGAGAACTATGTTCTGTCAGTCTGGTTCGATCCAGTTCTCTGGCATACCCACCGCGTTGCTTTCTTCAGTCCCGCATCGCAAAAAACGCTCACATGTTTTTGTGTTTCCCCTCCCGTAGACAAGGGGACCTTTTTCTATTTTCGGACTTGCGTACAGACACCGATTCACCGCCGAGTTTGTATCAGCATCATTAGATTAAGCCGAAAACACGATAGAGCCGGTGATCTCCATTTCCGACGCGTGGTGCTCAGCGTAACGAGGCGATATGATCTGCGCTGTTGTCATGTTTGCGTCGCTGTATGATGTCCAGAAGCTCTAGCTTGATTGGGAATAGTCTCGGATAAGAAGTCAATGGGAATGAAAAGTTGGAGGACTTCAACAGCGACGTTCAGAGCTTTATACTTTCTGACAAATTCATACTGAAAATTCTCCGCTCGGCTGTAGTCAATCCACATTTACCTCTTCGATGTCTAACATGACTCTTCTATTTAAACGCATATGTAGGCATTAGTCTCTGACAGAATCTAACTTTCTTAATTATTGGTACCTAATTGTTGAAAGCGATATTTGAAAAAATATAATCGCATTAGAATACATGTAGTTATTATGCTCCCAGGATCTACAAAGCGCCTGCCGAACGGGCCATATGATATACCTAGCTGCTAACGCACCCTTTGTTCTGCAGTATCAAGGGAAGCCATTGAATAGCTTTCGTCATAATGAGTGTCTAGCAGGCTCGACAGGCTTTTTTGTTTGGCATTGTTGCTAGAGATTGCCGTTAAATAAAGATGAAGCAATGCAGTGGTGAAAAAATTGATAGAGAAGTCTGATTGTTTTGACTTGGAGTCTAGACTCGAAGATCTTTATACAACCTAAGCAATCTTCAAATAACACAGGAGTAGAGAAGCTTATGTTTCCGCAGCTCGGCGCTGATGCGTCAGCATTACTTTGGCGGTGGAGGAGGGGCGCCTGGTTTTATGACCCCTGTCGTATCATATGCGCCACGTTTGTCACGGCTATAAAAGGTTAGCTTGGTTTTGATGTTCGCTGCCAGGAAAATGGAACCTACTCCATATTGAATGAATTCTCTTCACGATGTATCAAGATCAGTCTGTGCGCTTCGAGTGTTTGACAGATAGCGGTTGGTAAATTTGATCTATATCGAAGGACTTTATAAGAAAGATTGGTTCTTCTTTCTCAGCGATAGAGTCCTGCTAGTTATATAGATGAGGTAGGGGCTTACTACAATTTAAGGGCAAGGTATCACGTTCACTACGATTGTTCATATAGGGTTTAGACTAAAATAGTTTGAAAAGAGAGGTTTGAAGTTAAGTGTTAATGTGACAGATTAACGCTCTATTAAAAGAATCTTATAGATTATAAGCAATCTTTGACTGGTTGATGTGAGGGACGAGCCAAGCTATGCGTGAATTTTTAGTAAAGAAGCCTATCAAGGTAAAAGAGATTCTTTGCCAGCTAATACTCCCAACATGTTTTCTTGGCCTTCTTGGATCTGATATTGAGAAGGTGTGGTCTATTATTGGAACAATAACGTTTATCTAGAGCAATGGAATATATTCCAAGATTCTGCATCCTACTGCAAGAGGACATTTTATACGCAGAGGTGACTCATCCATTTATCCACCTAGCCAGTCTCTCATCGCGGCTAGTAATAGCTCCAAGGAGAGATTTGTTATGAGGATTAGTGAAGGAAATGAAAACATAACACAGACTGTTTGGGGCATATTGTATCGGGTGACTTGTGAGGTAGTTCAAGTGATGCCTTTGTGCGAATAAGAGCTCATCTCGAAGGTCTGTTCATAATCATTTAAAGAAATGGAGAACTTATTCCGCTAACGTGTGGATGAAATTGTTTGTCTTATAGCTACCTCAAATCCTTCTGCTGGCCTGGCAAACTCCTGTCTCCGTAGACCCTCCCAACAACTTGCTTCATGATCTCAATTTGGTTGTTATGGTCCACTCTGTTCGCCATTTGTGCTGTAGCGTAATACGGCTGTCCGTAACTTGATGTCCCGATGAACCGACAAATGCTATAATTTTTGGCCTGCGGGATAGTCTGCAGGTTGCCCTTCGTAAGAGCATCGCCGGCCGCGGAGAATTCATGGGCACTGGGACCTATGTCAAGACGATTTGTCATTTTGAAGGGGTCTTTGGAAATACATATTTACCGCAAAGCTTTCTTCGACAAGTCTTGGGATTCCATCTTGTGTTTTTGACTAGACTCCGTATTCCCCCTCAGGTATGAAGGTGCTTACTTTTCAGTATGAGGTGGGCGTTCAGGGGAGTTCTTCGATTACAAAGAAGCAGACCGGGAGAAGAAGAATGAGAGAACTTCAGTCAATGCTTTGATATTTAAGGTGCTGAATTGTACAGTCATCTGCACCATTTCCCAGGTCAGATATAGATGAACAAAAATCGGCAATGAGAACCCGAGACAAGCCCCTGATCTCTTCGAACCTAAGCGTGAATGGACTGATTTCTGTTAGCAGCCTAAATCGTTTCCAGCAGGGCTGAAGTTCGGTGCGCTCAATCTAGACGCTTGAACTATTGATTTTTAGTCACTCCCCTTTCTCATCGGAGATACTAGGCGAGCACCCGACTCGGAGGATGCAGAACCGTGACTAAATACTGATAATTCATTGTTCCATGAGTCGGTACAATAAGAGATGTCCTTAGAATGAATAGGTATGTATGAATCCAATATGTAGGATGGAGCAGTAATCAAGATTTGGCGAGGCCTTGGAGCAAGCTGCAATTTCCCAAAGGAGTAAATCTCTTGGGCAAACAAGACATTTACTCTTTTGGGAAAGTCGGGTGGGCCGCGAAGCTTTCCACCAATGGTAGTGGGCTGGCCATGCAGCAGACGGAGTCTAGGCCTTTGATCTACTTATGATCTCTCGCCACCAAAAGCAGAGCCCCTGCCTAATTGCTATCTTCGCAATCATTGATGGTACATCTTCAAGTGACGAAATTTAGCTTGCTAGACGCTTGGCGCTATCGCATGCTGGGCGCTCCGCCACTACTTTATTGTGTTTGAAGACGCGTAGTTGGCCTCGCCGTTGCTTCGGAGTAAGGCTATCGATCTTGGATAGCTTCCGATGGTTTTTTTCGGGAGCCTGGATGCTCTTCGGAGGTGTGTTTTTGACGCTATAGGACGAGAGCGCGGTCGGAGGTTGGTGATGGTGTTTTCTCTCCAAATGGGCGAAGATCAGCTGCTAGGAGCACTGGTAGGTCTATATTTGGCTAGCGAGCTTCTCGATAATAGCTCTACCGTCTGGTGGCCAAATCCCTCGATCTATCCACAATCCGGGTATTAGTCATACTGATGGCTTCCATTATTGGTTTAAATTAGTTATGTGCATCTTACGACTCATCAATTCAACTCTTTACTTACGCGTTGCTATCTTACCACCCACTTCTTCTCATCGTTTTAAGACTGATGCACGCATAGCGCGCGTCTTCCAGTACCATACAGCCCAACAAGGATTACTGGGGAAGCACTAAAATTGGACTAGTGCGGTTCAAGCTAGGGTTCGGGAATGAAGGTCTAAGAGTGTAGTGGTTTATCTGATTTCAAATACTACTAACACCTAAATTATGAAGCAAAACGGATCCGCTCCAACCTATTTTCTGGCCCTCTTGATCAAGCATTTGGATCTTCTGGGGTCAGAAGAGACGCCCTCGTCGTCTGCACATTTGCGTTTCGTTGATTCTCGATCACAAGAATCTTGCGATGGATCCCTCACGGTAGATATGTCAGTGCCGTATGGTCTTTCCTGCGTTCCAAATTGACCCTTCATAGAGCGGGTATCAGATGTATTGCAAACCGGTGTGGGCTCCTTGGCTTCGGGTAGGATGCCTTGGATCTTGCTTTGACCGTTTTCTACCATTCATTAGCCTAGAAGTGATCAAGGGTAATAGCCCAAGCCCTACCTGCTTGACTACTTTGAACGTCCCCAAGTACAGCAACATAATGATCCTCCGAGGCTTTGACTGTTTTTTCCTTCGTTGCTTCATCAGCTAAGCGAAAACTATCCACGGATGACTGTCCCAAAACTCCAAGCTCTTCTGGGTTCTCGCAGGCTGGT
This sequence comes from Penicillium cinerascens, assembly GCF_028974065.1. Lineage (NCBI taxonomy): Eukaryota > Fungi > Ascomycota > Eurotiomycetes > Eurotiales > Aspergillaceae > Penicillium > Penicillium cinerascens. The sequence continues at coordinate 2,854,369 of NW_026695296.1, read as the reverse complement.
GGAGTGAAATCCTCCCAAAATTCGGGCGTACTCATGATGTCGGTGTCGTCACCAGAGCCAAGCTGTTCTGCCTCATCATGGCACCATTCCTCGTCATCATATATCACAATAGGGTTGGAAGCCGAGCCTAATGGAGCAGGATCATCTTCAACCACTATGGGGTTGCTCTCCGTACCCGGTTCGGGCAAATCAAGAACCTCGCGTACAAATAACTTTGCGGAGTCTGTAGACTCCCAACTACTGATTGAAGGTGATGCTTCGTGGTGTTCAGTAAGCAAAATTATACAAACTTCAATGAGTCCTCATACCTTGACTTGCTCCAGCCATGCCGAGACGAAAGTTTCCAATGGCTAAATCGGACAAATGTGATGGGGAAGATAAATGCTTCTTGCTTCGTAACAAAGGATAAGTCAAGAGAACGAGTTGGATTGAGAGCACGCGGCCTGCATAGCTTTATATGTTTTGTCCGGCCTGATATGCCTCGCTCAGGCTCAGCGTGGAAAGATAAGCCCCCCAGAGCAGAGGCTACCGCACGTAAGGCTCGCGTGCTCATCCATTTACTTCAATATCCATACCGCATTGACATTTCTATTCTCGGAGGATGTATATCGGCGCATTGTCTGAGCCCGTATCGTCATCGCCTTCTGGACCGATTGAGCTCTACCCGCCAGTCTTTTATGGTCCAAGTCCGAAGACGAAACGAGCAAGATGGGACCATCACGGAGATCAATACCCCCTCTTCTACTTCTAGTCCGTACGAAACTCTCGTTACAGGAGTAGAGCCCTTTCCAGACTCTTTGTATGTTATCACGCATACCATTCGATCGTGAAGTGAGCAACGCAATGTGGCATAGGGCACCTGGGAGGACAACGGTCGGTGCTGCATAAACTTCCGGGGTTTACGTGCTATCTTCATCCACGGCACTCGCGGGTGAACAATATTTGCGTAAGACCTGGATAAAAAATGGTCACTATTATTGGTGCCACTGGGCCTCGCTGTGCGACTTGAATAGTCAGAGAGGCGTCAAACACAGGACCATTGGACATTATTAGCGACGGTATGGAGGTAAATAGTGTAGCTTCGTATTAGGAGCAGCTGGTAGCCATTCAAATCCCCAGATCATACATTTGATGCCCCCCAATATTGACATGGACTCGCGTAATAACGACACAGCCGGGTGAAACTTTTTACAGGGGGCGATTGATAGCCACGTTGTAAAATATCGCATTTATTTTAGTGTTTCGTGGTGCGCCACTCGCTTGGGAAATACGCTGGACTCCATGAATGAGATCATGGGTTCTTGTGCGCAATAGCGTATGAATGTAATATTTAAGAGGAAGGTTGATTGTTATGCTTCAAAGCAAATAAGAGAGGCACCTGTGGATTCAACCAAAATATCAAGTCAATTTCCGACCGACTTTGTTCTTGGTATTTCCACAAAGATATCGGCATTCATTTCCTCATCAGCTATCGCCTGGCATCCTATCTCGAGAGCAAGAATTGTAGAAAGTGAAGCTCCGGTAATGGAAAAGAAGAGCGTAACAGTCTTGTCAAGTTGCGTAGAACCAGCCCCGTATGATGCCGGGCTCTAGAATATAATAATATAGCCAATGAAAGCCGATGACTCTATTTTGCGGAGGATCTGCCAATCGGATTACGGAATGGTATCCGAAGGTGGGTCTGCGGGTTCTTTGTTTGCAATGGCTGAACCTGTCTAGCAAACAAAGAGAACTGTGAGCAAGGATGTGAAAGAAAATTAAAAGTAAGCTGAAGGATTCCCCCTAATCTCTGGGCCTCACTATTTCCCTCATATTTTCTCATGTTCGGGGCGCGCTCTCATCTAAACCTCTCCATCTAATCCCGCGATGCCGAAGAAAAACAATCTGCGCCAGCTCCTACCTCAGGATAAGGCTTTCAGTGCCCAACCCCCGGAAACAGATTTGCCAACAAAAAAGCGACATAATGTTTCTTTGGCCTGCACCAAGTGTCGGAAGAAAAGATCCAAGGTCATCATCATCATCGTTCACGCATTAAAGATAGGGCTAATATATTCACTGTAGTGCTCTGGTGCGATCCCATGTATGAAATGCGCGACCGAAGGACACCAGTGCATTTATGATCCAGCTGGTGATCGTAGACGCAAGGCTCATACCGCCGAGCTTTTGACCTTCCGTGTCGCTTTTCGCCAAATGCTTGCCAAGCTGCGCTCTGGAACGCCGGAGGAGATATTATTGTTGATCTGGGAGATCCAAAACTTGCCAACAGATCAAGACGCGGTAAATTATCTTGTTCATAGATGCTGAATATATAGCCACTGGGAGATTTTTTACGCATGCTCATTCTTGGAAATCTAATCCTGTCTACAATTGAGATAGGAAAGAGCTTTAATAGTAGTCAAGGTAGCTAGCGCTTGTTGGAGAACGAAGCCCTCATCTGAAGGCAACAATCCGGGTCGGCATCTCTCTGTCCCGATGGCTGCTAATCGGTCAGCCGAAGCCCATGAAACTAGTTATTCGGAACTGGGCTGCAGGGTATGCAGTTTGCTCATCTACTTCACGTTCTTAGGGGCTCTCTACCCAGCCCCTTCATGGGTCACAGAGTAGCGGTGTGAAAGAACAATTTTATATACATTTCCCGTAGAAAATGGTTCTCAGAGAGAGGATATAAATATCCCCCTTGGAACGACCAGAAAATATTATCAGAATTTACAGTCAATTATATGTCCATTCTCTTTTCATCTGATCTCCCTTTATTTCTCAACGGCGCTTAGAGAGTTACCATATACAAGGGGAAGGAACTGGTGATTGCATTTCAAAAAGTGTTAATATATTCTGGCGTCAAGGGGAAAGTAAAAATCGACGTCTCGGGGGACGTCGAAACCGCGCGCTGATCATCCGAATAAGCGTAGGAAAGCGATGGCATCTGCAAGCAGAACACGAGAGATAATTAGCTTCTGCAGCCGCTTTTTTCTTTTTTCTTTTTTTTTTGGTGTGCGTCTTTTCAGCGAGGAAAATGTACCGAAAGACAAGGCTCCGGCTGCGACGGCTGCGGACAGATGTCGATGCCTGCGATCGAGGCGTAGCTCATACTGAATGGACTGATGATGTCCTCGTCGTACGTCGGTTTCCTGGCGCCTAGTGTGGACCCTGGGATCACCGGTACCATGGAAGGTAGTGACTCGCCGTATTCTGTGGGGTAAGACATCACATCGCCGTACGTGCTGGGCACGGTGTGATAGACTGGAAGCTGGCCGTATGTTGGCCGATAGGTATCGTACGTTTGCAGGGGTGGGTATGAAAACACCGGCAGTGGTGATGCAGAGAGTTGGCGAGTACATTGCTGGCCGAACATAGTTCGCTCATCCGGTGTGTAATAATCGTACGACGCCGGTCTCTCTGGCTGCGGGGCGTGCAACATGTGTGATTTAGCATCCGACTTGTTGGCTCGCTGTTTGGAGCGATTCTTGGAGGTGACTTTGGCAGGCGGTTCGGCATGTGACTGTTCTGGGGATGGGGAGGAAGCGGCGCGCCTCTCTAGGTCTTCCAGGCGGCGCTTTAGTTTCTTGCCTGTTGAATGAGTTAGAGGCGCTTCCAAGACGGTTCAAACCGTGCAATACTCACGATAGTTGCGCTGGGCAATTCTGTTCTGGATGCGACGGCGTTCCGCCAGATCAGAGATCTTGGTCCAGTCCTCGTTGGGGTTTGCGTTGGGACTGAAAACGCTGCTGTTGCTGTGACTGGAAGAACGCGAGCCCGAACGGGCATCGTACGTAGAACGATGCATGATTTGGGATAAAGTGTGTGTGAAGGTATAGAGGAAAGTGGAGTGAAGTCAGAAGGGGAGGGGGCCCCGGTGTTTAGATTGATTATATACTCGGGGTCGGAGATGGGGCTCCTAGTCCCGGACGATCTGCTTTGGACGGGCCTTGCAGACTAAGCCCCCCAGTCCCAAGTGAGTAGCGATAGCGAGAGTGCGTGGAGTCGAATGCCATGTGTATTTTATTCGGGAGCAGAGATCATTTTGGGCTGTTCAGCCTCGACTGAGAGTGGGCCCAAACCACCAATCTGGGCCACGTTTTGAGGGGCTTGTATCACTCTGGCACGGACTCTGGAATAGTGTCCTTGGATAGATTACTGGGTCCCCAACGTGGCCCCTTTCAATGCGAGCTTCGGTGAGCCGGTCGGTTGCGGGATCGGTTAACTCGCAGGGGCTTTTCATCCAATTATCTGTGGTTACTGCCGAGCGGCCCGTGCCATGATCAAGTTAAGAGTACCACTAATGAGCTAGGCACCAGTGAGCGCCGCGGATCCTTGGCCGCAGCTTTTGTAATCAATATGCATCCAATTCCACGTGATGGTTCCGGTGGTAGCACGCCTCCCCCTTCACCCCTGTTTTCCTTCCCTTCCCCGAGCAGTGCTCCGCCATATCCTGCGATTCTTCTTTACTACTAAAAGCACTATTTCCAAAGGGTGTTTTCCTCAGTATGGGTCTTTCCGAGAGTAAAGTGATAGCCGAGACTTTGTCTAGCGCTTGCCGCGACGCTGAGAATTCTGAGATGACCGATGTCGCCATTGATCTTTCCGACACTAAGGTATGCCGCTCACATAGTGTTGACGCACAATCTAAACGTTAATAGTTCCTCGATTCCCTTCGGAAGGTTTGGGCACATGTCCCAGATGAAACCAGAAAGCACATCAACATACGACCAGAGACAACAAGCTCCAAGCAGAAGAAACGCTCCCAGCAAAAGAAACGCTCCCAGCAGAAGAAACGCCTCCAGCAGAAAGAACGCTCTAAGCAGACGCAAGAGGCATTTCAAGGGCCGAAGATAACGGTTCCAGAGAGTCTGACGTCCATGATAAACCGTTGGAGTAGCAGGCCAATGTCGTTCTTTCGAGAGGAAGATAAAAACATCGAGCTAGATCTCGAAAGTTCGCCGATTGCTAACGCGTATAAATACCTTCAGCAGCTGGACACACGGAAAGATGTCGATATCATTCGCGAGCGCCTATTGATGATCGTCTTTCACCGGTTGAAGCAGAGACTTGGTCTACATTACATGCGCTCAGACGATGTTAACTATGTGGTGAGGATTGTACGGAGTTCTAAATTGATTGGAAGTGACACGAACCGCATTGAAGGTAACTTTGTTAAGTGGGCAGATCAAGGAGAGAGGATAGACGTATTATGTCGAAGTATTGGGAATCCTTCAGAAGGGGACAACACACACCTCGGCAACCTATTCTGTTTCCCGGTGGAATGGCATAATGATTTGTGCGTTACTCAGATCAAATATACTCAGAGAGCATCGCTGACAATTTAAAGCATAACACATTCAGTGAAGAAAACAGAACCAGTTTGTGAACAAGATGTTAAGATGATCAGGGACCGCGGCATATTGAAAGTGCAGGACAAGGCGAGGCTGGATAAACTTGCAGCCGATATCTTTCGTGATCTGTGGAATCCGATTGAAGAATGGCTGAAAAATGACCTCACCCAATCACCGGAAACAGGTTCAAGTGAGTAATAGCCCTCGGTCCGAAAACTCCTGCTGATAAAGCCATAGGACAAGGAATATATCCACATAACATGGGCGTTTTCCGAATAGAACCACAGCCCCTAAGAGATGCAACAGCAAATAAGGGATCCTTACAAGAATCCGACGCAAGTGAGAATAATATGTTTATCAATTTCCAATCACCTCTCCACACATCCAATCACTCTGCAGCGACCATTCGCCGTGATCTGCCACCGACCATCGCCCCGCTACAAGTGTCACATAGCCGTCCATTCGACAATAGTATTACCCCTATGGACGGAATTGAACCTCATAACGGACAAATATTATCTGATATGAGGAATCTCGCTGACCTGCACGGTATACTCCAACCAATCTTGCCGGTGCAAGATCGGGATTCTGTTCACGGACAAGTCCCAATCAGCATGGCCAATACCGACGTCCACGACATGATCCTACCAATCATTCCGTCTTACGGCTTCGCCTCGTCGAATGGGCAAACCATAAGTGATATGGGAATGGCCCCTGGACTGCCCACAATCAGCATGGCCAGTACCGACGTCCACGACATGATCCTACCAATCATTCCGTCTTACGGCTTCGCCTCGTCGAATGGGCAAACCATAAGTGATATGGGAATGGCCCCTGGACAGCCCCCAATCAGCATGGCCAATACCGACGTCCACGACATGATCCTACCAATCATTCCGTCTTACGGCTTCGCCTCGTCGAATGGGCAAACCATAAGTGATATGGGAATGGCCCCTGGACAGCCCCCAATCAGCATGGCCAGTACCGACGTCCACGACATGATCCTGCCAATCATTCCGTCTTACGGCTTCGCCTCGTCGAATGGGCAAACCATAAGTGATATGGGAATGGCCCCTGGACAGCCCCCAATCAGCATGGCCAGTACCGACGTCCACGACATGATCCTGCCAATCATTCCGTCTTACGGCTTCGCCTCGTCGAATGGGCAAACCATAAGTGATATGGGAATGGCCCCTGGACAGCCCCCAATCAGCATGGCCAATGCCGACGTCCACGACATGATCCTGCCAATCATTCCGTCTTGTGCCTCTACGCCTTCAAGTGAACAAATCAGGAACCATGTAGAAATGGCTAAATTGCGCTATACAATTCAGTACACACCACATATGCGAACAGGGTCAGCTGGTAGCCAGGTGCCGACAAGGGATTGCTCCCATGTGCCAACGACCGATTCTCAATCCATATATGTCCAGGATCATTCAAACAGCCCATTCTCCCAACCCGTCTTCGCCTAGGGGGCTGGGAGGGCCGAACTGGTCTATCAAGGAGAAGAGACATAAGACTAAGAAAGGGAGAGTGTTGACATTATCATATGATCTCACTTGGGTACAAAGTATATAGCTGCCGTTTGGGAATTAACCTCTGGATCAGTAGTAGTTTCAACATAGAACCCTTCCTGCGACGGTTCGTCTTGTGTCCATTCGCGTAATGTGTTCTCGGAAAGTGGGATAAAAAATCCTCTCTTTCTTGCATTTCCGACCGTCGTGGGAACTACAAAGTAAAGCAGGCGCCAACCCCAGTTCTAATCATGAATTAGTCTCACATTCATATCAACGAAGATCTTAACACCATACTTGCGGATCCGGGATGGGCAATTGTCCCGAAAGAAGAGAAATTTGCTCCGCGAGCAAGTCTCCTCCATAAGTTTTATTTCCATTCTTGTCTACGTTCAGAAGCTTCAAACTGCTTCCAGCTGGCTGATGTGACAGTTCGGGGATCATTTCCTTTATTTTGAGTCGAATAGGTTCGGCGGGGGGTGGGAGTTGTCGTGCATTCATCTTGACGAGAGTTGGGACAACGTGCGCCTAATCAGTTAACGGAAGAAGACCACTTCCTAAAATAGGAAAGAAGTACACACACCTCTGACACAGGAAGTAAGGATCGTATGGCGCAGTCCAACTCGTAGTTAAAAGGCGACGAGAGGGAAGGGTGAGAGGGGGAAAAGAAGGTTCCAGCGCCATTAGGCACCATAATCACGTGATGCCACCCCACCCTTTTTTTGAAGAATGTCTTTAGTGGCAATCTTACCAAAGGGTGTCAGAGGGCATTAACATATTCAGGTTATAGAAAATATAGATGATTGCGGAATAGAGTTCGAAATAACCACAGCTTAGTAAAGAGGTGTTATCTAGCCATTGACTAAACAGCTAAGTACTATCTCGGGCGCTTCGCGAAGCAATAGATATATTCAAATGAAGATATAATAATAATCCATGAAATATCAGCAATAGCCTTTTGACCACAGAAACGGATACAATTTGACTACGAGGACTGTATTTTAAGCCACATTGCGTTCTTTGCTGCTTTTGGGGACTATTTAATCAGAAAGCAGAATCTCTTTCAATCAATCGCCATGGCAAGCTATGATTCCTCAAGCGATCGTTTGCATTACCCTTGCCTTCACTACTAGCCTGGTCCGTCTTCTATCTCAATTGCGATGGACTTTTCTAATTGTAATGTGCTATAGATATCTAGCCTGGCAATTCAAGCAGCCCCTCCTGAAATATGAGGAAAGAATACGGTAGAAAGTCCCCTGAAACGGCTCTTCGAGACAAAAATCTTACCCGACAAATTAAAGATATCCAATGATGGCCAACCCGGCAGAAGTCCTGTCAGGCTGATGTCAATAAATCGGGAGCCAGGTAATCAGTAAAGATAAAGAGAATTGATCTCAACTGAAATCTTCCAGGTTCCAACCCGGCCCTTCACGGGCACTTTAAGACCCTCAACAAAAAAGAGGCATGCTCATAAACATCCTTAGGCTTCGATAAATGAGTCCATATATCCACTAGTACAACATGGTGCTCGAAAGCAACACCCGTATTAATTAGTTCAGTAGCCTTAGGTTTTTTATGCTTATACAGCAAGAGATGTGACAACAATAAGCTCAATTCAAATGAATATGCCGGAATTTTATCTAAAAGTCTCTTCATAAATGTCGAATGGTGCATTTTCAAAAGAAAAGCCTCCCAAGCGACGATTTACAATGTACCTCAATTGAATGCGGCACACTCAATGATTGAGTGGCGCTAAAGAATAAGCGATATATAATTACGCGCTGTTTTCATGATCTGTGAAACACGAAGGGAGAGGCCGGGGAAATTTACCCATATTTAGGTCGTTAGCTCAATGCTGAAAACATAGACGCTCATTTATGAGTGTCTGTCGCTGACAGTAAAACGCGAGATCCGCTAGAATGGTCCGTAAGCATTATGGAGGTTTTACACTTATGGAGGCGTACCGAAAACAGAGCACATGCTCTCAAGGCCGTTAGAAAGTGACAGGATTAAAGACTAAGACCAGAGTCGATAAGCTCCTTGGGGCTGGACGCACTCCTTCAAATGTCGATCTCGGAGGTAATATTACTTTACGCACGTTTGACGAATAAATGCCGGACCCACAATAATATACGAGTACAGACGAATCCTTTGAGGGGTCAAACGCACTTTAGTTTGCAAACAGGGTATCCGACGGAGCTACTTTGTGTGAGACCTAGGAACCTATTGACCCAAAGACTCAGAAATAAAAGTCTAACGGCATACTTGAGCTTTCTTGAACAGATTCACGTTATTCATACTGGGCATATTTAACCTGCATCAGGCTCATTCTTGGATGAATCCTTGGTGTTCATTGATCACACCGCAGCGCATCTAGGAGCATTTTCTTCTTCACACCATTCGAGTTGGTGCACCCAGTTGGCATTTGCTGAGATATTTCCCTGGACTTCAGTGAGCGGAGGCCATCCATTTATCATATTTGGTGGTAGCTCTACAGTACTACCTTCATTCAAGCACCCAACCATGAACTATTCAAGTCACTCTTGGACGGCTAAGACTTTGTTTCTTGCTTTGAGTGCAATAACATTGTTTCTTTTATACGACTTTTATGTGACTTATCGCTTCTCCACAGTCCTGCAGCATCTGTCAGTGACGCAACCGAAGGCAAGAACCCCGAAGTCACCTACGAAGTTGAACGGAAATGGCGACAACAGTATGTGGTCCCTAACATGTTGAGAACGACGTATAATCCATAACAGAAAGTGCTTTCCATATTGAAACAGGACTGATTCACCACCCGAACCCCAGAGATGTCGCCCTTGTTGTCGCAAAAACAGCCGAGGAATCAGTTGACTGGATCTTTTCGTACTGTGAAAATTAGTAAGGTTGTTCCCAGCTACCATTATTCAGTGCATGTATCCTAACAAGATACTTCCGCCATCAGCGGGTGTACCCCATACATCTATTCGTTGGATGATGAGCCGGAAGAAGGCTTCCTCATTCCATACACAAATAGGGGCCACGAAGCAGGTGCTTATCTTTCCTACCTCACGCAATACTATGATAGTCTCCATGATTACACCATATTCGTTCACGGCCGAGAAGAACATTGGCATAATGATGTTGCCGGGCCCAAGACCTTGAATCAGCTCCTTAATTTACGCATGCAAGCGGTCCAACACTTCGGCTATGTGAATCTACGCTGTTTACGCCGACCCGGTTGCCCGAGCAGTCTCCGCCAGGATATTATTGAGCAATCCGACATTGAGAATCAGAATCTGGTCGATAATTTTGATCTAATTTGGACCGAAATTATGGGGACTAGGGCTGGCCCTCCTCCTGACGATATCGGACATAACTGCTGTGGGCAATTTGCTGTTGCGAAAAATATAATTCAAAAAAGGCCCATTAATGATTATGAGCGATTTGTGGATTGGGTTGCTAAAACTCAATGGTCGGAGAATTATGGAATAGGCTGGATGATGGAGAAGCTATGGCATATCATTTTTCAGATGCCTGCTAATCAGTATGTATTTTTTTTCGCCCACTGTCGACGAGAGCTTGAACTGATACAACGGCTTCTTAGCTGTGCTGACGAGTTGCAATGCCGCTGCGACCTTTATGGGTGGTGTGGCCCGAACCCTCTTACTGAGGGTGTTGTCTTGAAACCTGTCAGCTCATAGTTGGTTATTTCTCTCACAGTAGTATTCGAAATCAGATTTACCACTACACTTTAGACTTTCATTCCCGAGCTCTAGCTTGAAATATATTGGTCTAATTTTAGCCATTCCCCAGTCATCACCGTTAGATTCTATTGTAATTCCCAGTGACGATGGATGAGTCATTGTTATAATACCGTAATTCGCCTTGGCATCTCCCTCACGTGACTATCTCCCCTCGTCACTTCATGGCAGCAACTTTCAGGAAAGCAGTAAGGTGATGCCATTGCGGTGCACACAAAAGTATAGACTCGGTTCCAAATTCTCCCAACATAAGGTTACGATGCGTAAGTCGTGATTGAACACGCCCTTGTTGACCATGGCCGTGTGAACTCCAGACCCGCAGCCTTCTTAAACTCCTATTGGCAAGCTTTCTCCTGGGCTATCATTGAACTGCTCGCGCGGATCTATGGATCACTTCAATGAACGCTGAACACATTATGGTCATCTGCGCAGGGTGTGGGGAATGACAGGGTGTAATCGTTCAACCGTGGCACGAGAGTAATCCCACTTCGATCCACAGTGGATGAGTGAGGCTGCAGAGACGGTGTTAGTGGGATTAGGTGCAATTTGCGGAGCTGTATGGCGTGGTCGACGAAATGGTTGGAATTAGCTTTCCACGGATCGCAGCTACGTTCGATTAAGAACGTATCAGTTCAATCGCGGCCCAAGCGGCATCCCACTTGATCAGAAATGAACGAGTGAGGCTAGAGAAACTACGTTAGTGTGATCCAAGGCGCAACTCACGGGCTGGCAGACGTGGCCGGGCTGCAGTAGGCAGAAAGCACCGCGGGAACCGCAGGAATGACGTCAGACACTGCCATCTGACCCAGCCGCTGCAAACTCTACACAAACAAACGTACAAACACGCAGTTCAACATAATATTGAGGGTTAACCCTCATCAATTGCTTATCCAAGAGCATCTGTCTTCGTGTCCAACACACGTCAACACAGCGTCCGGCGGCTGTACGTGGGAAGCAACTGTGTTGGTTCCTAGGCTGAATCTACATAAATGGAATACATTGCTACACGTGCCAAGTTGCTTGGCAAGTTCAAGTTCCACACAGTAGATTCATGGTTCACGGTCTACGTAAATGCCCTCACGGCATTGATAAGCCGGCTGATCTTTGAAGATGATTACACAATAGATCGAATTTTGTATCGAACAACTTCTCAGACCATGCAACTGCTGAGGTTGAACTTCCAGGCAGTTTTATCCTAATTTAATCCCGAACGCGGTTTCTGATAGCTGCGGGCCCGGATTTGAATAATTCGATTCTTTTTCTATTCATGTCTACAAAAGAAAGATTTTCTCTTACTGATTCAAGCTGTTGGAAAACTACCTGCCTATAATTGTTTTTGTCCATCGGAAAGGGATCCCATAAACTCGAAAGGAAAAGAAAATGGACCAGCACAGCGGTATATTTCTAAAATTAGATGAATCAACGTTGTAAGACTCAGACTGGCTGACGCAACTCTCTAGGAACTGATTCAAAGCCAACCGACGAGCAGGAGCAAGCCGTGGGTATTTCCCAAGAAGGTTTTAATTCAGATGAAGACTCTACATGGGATCAAATGAAATACTCCGAAGAAGATGACGACCTATTGAATATATGGGAATATGCATGGGACCTGAGAGATATGAGCAGCAGGGCATCCTCGGTATCTCCAACAAGCTCAAAGGTATTTGTGAGAGACGAAGAATTTTCGGGTGACTTGAGAGAGGTAGAGCAAGTCCGATATTCCTCGCCATGCTATGATTGCCATTTGACGAATGAGAAAACTGAGGGTAGGTTTCGTTTGCGGCTGACACAAAGTTTAACCCAGTTGAAACCAGTTGGTAGAGACTGACACATTATTGAAGATAGAGCAGAATTGATGCTTGATGGTCTTCCTTGGCTTTTGCGGAAACTGCAAATGCAGCACTCCGGGCAGAATGCCGTTCCAGACCCTCAAAGTACAACTACATTTGAAATGAGCCAAAGAGACATACTGCAAAATAATCCACCAGAGAACGGATCTAGCAACAGACCAGTTGTGGTCAGCTTTCGCGGCAAAAAGCCGCGTACCTCACGTGTAGCATGGCCGAAATAACCCCTTTCATTCATTCCTCGTTTCAGGGCATTAAGTTTTGACAAACAAGGGTAGCCCTGCGGGCGATAGTAAACCCTTCCTCACTTTGTTCGTTTCAGGGCACCGGTCATCACGGTGGAATTGTCACACTTGCACGGGGGCAACACCGAGTGGTGACCGGCGGGTTCTTCTGAGCCCGATTGGTTTACATAAAGGAAAAGTCAAGGAATGTGTCACAACTACTCATCAATGTAGACTAGGTTGTATGACTCAAATACATGAGGTTGTTGTAGCATCAGAAAGTCATCCCATAGAAAGGTAGCCATCTCCTCAAGTTACAGACCTGGCCTTCCAGTAGGTAGTGACAGAGCACTTTTAGCATTGTTGGTGTTAGGCTTCGTCTCCGATTGACACGGGTTGGGGAAGCATGGACGTGTCCAAGCAACATAGTCGGTGTCACCATCCTTCTTGCTCTTCCGCTTTTCTATCAAGGTGTTGTCGCATTTTCTTGGGATAGGAGCAGACCAGACCAACAATCGATTAAATTCAGAGTATAGTACTGCGCAGAAGCTTGCGCCTCAATTTACGGATTACGTGTAGCACAACCACTAGGACAAAAAAGGGAACAATAAAACTATTTGACGACCAAGGGCTGGACTGTATGCGAAGCTTAAAAGTAACTTTCCGTTTGTTCCAAGATGGAGGCCCCTAGCCGTGACCTTCTCATTACATCTTCAATCAACCCCTCAAAGGTCTTATCGTAATTTCAGAGCTTGAACTAACTTTCGTATTGCTGTCACAGACGCTTCGCGGTTCGTAATCTTTATAACGTCACTATCTTCTGGAAGGAAGACGGACAGATCCAGGCCAGCTTGTTCCATTTGTCTCTTGTCTTCCTCGCCAGTGGTCAGACTCACGGTCTCCAGTGAATCCGGGATTTCTTCTGAGAAGAGAAATGGGAGGTAGCAAATTGAGTCTTCCAATTCGATTGATTTCAATTGTGACAGGAACGCATTTGAATTCGCGGTGGATTTTATCGTACAATCCTTAGCTTCGAATGCTTCAAGTTCAGGTGCCAAGCGTATTATACTTGACTGAAATCTCTCTTCAACGTCAGAACAGGTTAGAGAGAGATATTTCAACGATTTGGATTTTCCAAGTAGTATCAAATTGTCGGCTTCCAAGAAACAAACATTCAGACGGGAGAGCCTTGGTAGCTTTTCCAAATGCACTGCCACCAGGCTGTAATGTTTTGAGGAAACTCTCCACGGGCCGTGATAGAAGTCCACTGTAAGAAGCCTGAGCGCTGGTAAGCCCGGAAGTGCCAATATATCAACACAAGAGTCTTCGATGACCAACTCCTGCAACTGGTTCCAAGAACGGAGAGAATTTTCCTCGCATATATTACCGCCAACGTACAAGCCTCTGTAATAAGCTTCGGTAAAATGCTTTGGCTTAACTACTTGGCTGCAAGCGATTCTGGGGCTAATTCAACATATTAGAGATATCAAAGGGATGTAGGTGATGGACACACCAGATACGCTCTAAAAGAGGCAATTGACGTAAGAATTCTAGCGCCGTGGGCCGAGATAGAACTTCCCAACAGTTAAATCCCAGATCTTGTATATGACCAGACCAATCTTTCAAAATGCGAGTTATTTCGGCTGGTGGAAGCTCGTGTCCGTTTAGTGTGCAAGGGACTGTAGACTCGAAAGAAATATCAAGGGTGAACTTGAGACGACTTGAGACCCAGAAACGCAAAGCTGTGCAAGTATTATAAAGAGACCAAATATCTCCGTGGTCTGAAACCTGAGAAGCGTTAACAATCCTCAGAAATCCTTTCGTAGGAATTATTTTCTTACACAATCCAATATTAAAAGCAAAACGTCAAGAGAGATATGGAGCAACATGTCCACTTCTGGACCCTGTGGGGAAAGCGTGAGCTTTTTCTATGGCCGTGGGCGTTTTATAAAAGGTGGCCCACGGGACTCCATAGAGCCAATTTTCGGAGGCTATATTTTGTCTTAAGCAACTTTTTGATTGTTTGATTGTATTTATTGAAATATAGAATGACGGGCCTCTAATAAAGTACTACTAATGTAGGAAAAATGACCGATACACCGTTTTGAACTTAGTTGAAACTTGAAATTTGCTCATCTGCCACAGTCTTTTTTGTGTTACAAGGAAGAGGATGCCAATCAATAGACTCGTGACTTTAAATATATAGCTAGGGTACCACATTGAACGCAAGTTAATAAAAAAAATTCCCAAAGCTGTATCTTTTAGACTGAACAAGTCATTACCCTTCAGGGTATTTTAAAACTGAGGAGAAGCTTTGTCTCGATGTATTGCTGCTCATAATCATCTTTGGAGGTCAAGATATTGTAAATCCTAAAGGTGAGCTACAGGTACTTTTTTTCAATTTCCTTGAATGTAGTTTAATTTGGTCAATTACACTTCAGTCAGCTGAGTATAAGAACAAATTTGCATTATGATCCTCTGCCGAGACAAGACAGGCCGTCATCAAAGCATGCCTATCAATATTATCAGCATTTTCCGTCAGTTATTTAGCTAACCATTTAACAGCCCTAAGTTTGCTTCTAAATGCCATGTTTGGAAGAGATAACACTATTTTTCAGTCACAATCTTCAGGAAATCCTCTATGGTTCATCCGGGTCATGACTATTCAATGCTGATAATAACATCAGAGTTATGTTCCGACAAGAGAACTTTACTCCAGCAGCATCAAGCGTCAATTGATAAGGCATATCTTAATATTTGAGAAATAGTTATGACCGGGCCTTGGGTGATAAATATATTATGAGATTACCTTGGACTTTGGTTGCTTATAAGGAAACCGAAAACAACAAAGTCAAAAAGAAAAAGCTTCTTCATTTATGTTTAGCAACCATGTTCATGATCGCCAAGGTTGTGATACTTGTTAGCTGCATGGTAACCTCGGTCAGAACGATGCTCCTTTCGGACAATGTTCCCAGGCTACAACAGGTTTCTAAGAAGCGTGGCATCGCCTATAATGCAGCATGTCTGGTGGACGCCTTGGTAAACAAAAAAGCTGATATGGTCTCGTGGACGTACAATTGGGATAGCAAAGCAAACAACGAGATGCTTCTTGATCTGGAATATGTACCAATGCTCTGGGGGAAAAAGGATTTCAGTGGTTGGAGAACTGCGGTAGAAAAGGCATTGTCAGGGGGTAGTTCCCATATACTTGGATTCAATGAGCCAGACTTAATGTCACAGGCCAACATGAGCTACTCCGACGCTGCTAAGTATTACAAGGAATTCATAACACCTTATGCTGCAAGGGCTCAGCTGATCAGCCCAGCTGTCTCATCTTCCACTATTAAAGGCCTAGGTCTAGATTGGTTTGAATGCTTCATCAGAGATTGCAAGGACTGCAGTATCTCCGGTCTTGCAGTGCATTGGTATGGCAACTCTGTCGATGAGCTCAAATCGTTTGTCTCAGATGTTATAAGCACAGCTTCTGCACACGGAATTTCTGAGATCTGGCTAACCGAATTTGCTTTGATATCTGACACCAATGGGGTTTCTGACGAAACCAAAACGGCCAAATTCCTCAATGAAGTTCTTCCCTGGCTTGACTCTCAGCCTGAAATTACTCGCTATGCGTATTTTTACTGCGCTAACGGCTATTTGGTTACTAACGATGCAGAAAACTTGATTGGAGAGATTTATATCTCCTCTTCTTCGTAGTCGTGAACACCAGAAGAAATTAATTGATTCATGTCAGACGTACGCATTGCTAGGCGTGGAGGGTGAATAGTCGAAATCTGCTGATTTTTATCGTCGATCATTTCCCCTTCTCTCGTCATTATCCGTTTGAGTATTGCTTTGTTTCGTAGGTATTTACCTCCAATAACTACACACAACAGACAAAGTAAGCATATTTACGCAGCAATAAGTTTTCCCTCTTCCTTTAGTCTCTTGCCGAAGCGACCGGCAGCTGACCATAACTGGGTGTCTTTAGACATATTCGTACATTAGACTGTGCCTCTTCCTGGGAACAATCTTATATTCCTGTTCCCGTTGTTAGATTTCCAGCAATGACATTATGACTGGTGCAGATCGCCGCCCTATAGTCATCACCTGGGTGGCAAGCGAGCTTGAGCTGGATATCGGACGGAATGGAATCATGGGTTAGGTATTGGGCCAAAAGTTTCGGCTCAATTATTTGTTACGGCGCAGTCTCTCCTAGAACCGCGATGGCCGCAGTACCACATAAATGGTTCGTGATCCCAGCACTATTATGCTATCGACCAAATCATCTCTAATTTCTATAAGAATACATGCTAAGCTATCGAGTATACTGCAGAGACCTTGATAGAATTTAGATAGCTAGTACCCGATGGTCTTTATGATATAGAGATAGGAAGAGCTTTGTGAGATTTATCGTGCACTCCCACCCTTGACAAGGCACTTTGGCTTGAAACCATATCTTATCCTAGTCCATAAGGAGTCAAGTCTGTTTATACCAAATCTCAGATATCGAGAAGAACTAAATGTAAAAAGCTTAGGATTCATCGTATTTGCAAGGATTTATGACTTTTTATTATTGTGTTCACAATATAGGGTCATTTGCGAAGCTTTACTGGCTATACTCGTTCGTACTTTGGTACTCTATCTTCATCTGTATGCCGTTTGCTATTCCTGTTAATGTTTAACACCGAGGCTAGGTGGCTTCAGTACCCTCAGAAGATCAGCAGTATTTTACAAGCAAGATGTCGAGCTTGGTTGAAGAACAATAAAAATATAAAAAGGAGAGCGCTTTTGCAGCTTCCTGCGTTGTCAAGCAGAAAAGTGGTAAGTCAACCATCTATTCATTTACCACATCTCTGACCAGGAGTGGATATGGCTTTGATCCATTGTGTGTTCGTCGCATGAACAAAAATATGACATGACTGATGATTTCGTACGGCTGCCATAAACCCTTGATTTCCAGGACTCTGATGATATTGCAATGACAAAAAAGCAACATTAAGCAGAAATTCGATCATCAACCGAAAAAGACGTGTCAGAACCGAATATATAAGCGTGTCGTGGAATACTAGTCAGACTTGTGACAAATAAGGAATGAATTGCAACCAAAAATTCCTCTGACTGCAAAGATGATGACTCAAAATTACTAATCACTACCGAAGCGAAAAGCCAGTTTCATAGATTATTGTTTCGATCCTACCTATACTAGCCTTCTTTCGTTAGACCATATGCTTCAGACCGTTGTCCGTTTCTCTCCGTACATTCTATTATTAGCTTCTTCTATTCTATTATCATTTGCTGGAATAGCATGTACGCATGCTTCAGCTCCTCAGAGCCGCGTTTTTTTGGTGAGAGTGCAATCAACAGTAGCAAGCCCATCAGAGTCTCTAAATAATGCAGGCAAAAATCACGACCTCGAACAACTTTGTTAAGATGCCACGGTTGGATCACATTTTACTCACGAGCACCGAACCTGATCAAACCAAGATCACTGGCGGCAATGTGTCACGCTTTAGCACTGCCAGTTATCCCTTAAGTGTTATGCCTACTGCGATAGATGGAAAGAAAGGAGTCCCTTCTCGTTACTCTGAGCGATCCATCTCCGCTGTTCCAGATTTTTATTTGATTGGCCTCTGGGGTTATTGCGAGGTCTGGTCTAATGCTTCAAGCTGGATCGTTACTCGTTGTTCTCCTCCGAATTTTCAATTTTGGTTTAATATCACGGCCATTCTCCCCTGGACAGAGCTACCAACTTCAAACTCGTTGTCGAAAGCTACGGAATTGTACCATATAGCATCGATATGGATCAAAGCAGCTTTTATCATTGCGTTCATGACTAGCAGTGTAATGGTAAGCGTCGGCATGATGTTTGGGCTTACAGTGCACAATGCTCCGAAAGGTAATCTTGTTATGGGCATAATCGCCAATGTAAGTGGTTTTGGTGTCTATAAAACTTTAGGTCTGACATTTGAGAGGAGGTGGCAGCAATCTTCACTTTAGCCTCCACAGCATTGGCAACGGTAGTATTTACTATTCTCGTGAGGCAAATAAATGCCATATCTGCCCAGAACGGGATTGAAGCATCCATAGGTCTCCCCGGTATTATAACTATGTGGCTCGGAGCATTATGTTCTTTAGTTGCTGGAATCACATGCATGTTTATCACCCGCTTCTCGAAGTTTAAGGTATTGCATTCGAGTTAGTGAGAGAGTATTTCTTATTTCATGATGACTATGGGCTACATAATATCCAGGTAAATATTTAATTTTGCTCCGGTTTTATAATGATTGCAAAAAGATTTTATGAGAAGAACTATCGTACAGTATCTATCAAGTCCTGTAGCTTTGAATACTTCCAGTCTTCCACCAACGCCTGATGCGGTGTATTGAGTACGCACTAATTTAACTATAACCATCCTTATGTAGCTCGGGCACCACTTTTCCTTCTAGAGAAACGGCGATCTTTTTTCATTTCCTCAGTATGGTTCTAGAGGACTCATGCTTGACAAACTGTACCTGACTAAGCCGTTCTGTATTATTCTCCGAATTGTGTGGCTGCTTTAATGAAAAGGGAAGTTTATTTGCCGGTCGACAGCCGATCCGAACTTATAGTGACGTCTAATTGTCACTTCTAAACAGGCATCTTGTAAACCAATCTCAGATCTAAATTAAAGCCGCCTCCAGGAACAAGATGCAGGTACCGGACGGCTCTAAAGGGAGCATGATCAGGAAAAATAGAGATTGAAAGAAGAACATAACGGGAGGTTTAGAATTACGTGTACAGTAACAAGTTAAATAGAATTACCCCAAATTCTAGATAGAGTTTCAATCTATCGAAATTAGTTGGTATTTCAGTATGCGATCATGAAACAAAATTTACAGAGCACTGAATGTGTGGTACAGTACAATATGAATGCTCCACCAGATACAGTATTATAGTCGTCTTCTTCGATCTAAGTTATTTCAAACACATGCTCTCAGCCTGAATTTGATTCCAATGCCAACTTACAGAGACACGACCTTGATCAAGATTGGCGAGCTGCTGGAAAACGCCAGGGCTGACATCTATAAGTAGATTGTTCTCGCTGTTTATACATAGCTCATCATAATAGGAATTTCTACAGAACCTGTAAAATCATCTTCGTGACGCCTTAAAGATGAATTAAATTTATGAACCTGTAGGTTCAGTTCGTTCAGCTCTTGATTTTCTTTGTGCATAGCTCAGATTACTTGCCTTAGAGGATAGGCCCTATTTTCTGCGTTCACCTTATCCCTTTGGACTTGCGATTGATTATTTCTTTTTCTCGAGAGTTCGCTTCATGCCTCACTCGCTTACCGATTACGTTAGGCCAGGCAGAATTTTAGGTAGTTAATGATTCTGGCGGTGAGAATAGCTCTATTATATTTATTTAAAATCTAGAACGCTCACTTGATTACCAACAAAGAAGAAGACTTGAAAAATGGAGAATTTGGAGGGCTTACATCTCACAAACCGACTTTAAAATCACTCTGAGGATTCATCAGGCTTCCGCTTTGGTTTAAATTGTGCCATCCGAAGATTGAGTAAGCTCAAGCCTGCCGCAAAAAAAAGAACATCTATTGAACATAAGATAAGTGGCTTCGCATATGATGATTGATATCGAGTCGCATGCGTTGTTAAGCTTGCATAATCCTTAGTATATAAAGACTAGAAACCCAAGTTGTTCTCCTGGCCGTAGTTTGCTTCTATTTCGAAGCCAACGAGTCCGGGTAAACAGCAACTATGGTTGAGATAGAACAGATCGTTAAGGAAATCGGTCGCTAATAAAGGGAAAAGGCGTACTAGCGCACATGTTACAATCTTTTCAAGCTATTACAAGACTTAGTGGCTCAATCTTCAGACGACTTACTTTGCTTCATTCTTATGGCCACTTATCGTCCTCAAAAGAAAGTCAATCCGTTCATTAAATCGCAGAAGCCCTACAACAGTCTATTAAAGATATTTACGACCGTGAGAATCTTGCAGAGTCAGATTTAGAGAATTTATATCCTTGCCAATTTTCGCGCTAGACATAGATGCATAATTAGGCCAATTTACCCCCATTTACAATTAATCCTCTTAAGCCGCTATTAGATAAGCCGTAGTTCAAGCAACATGGCATTAAGTAAAACCCTTGCTCGCAATCAGGTTTTGTGTTGAAAAGAAGTTACAGCACTGTACAGTAGCATCTTGTCAAATCTGCAAAACTATTTCTATTTCCTGTGTCTATCACTTTAATTCTAATGTTCAGATATGCGGATAATTACTGTACCAAAGACGAGATTAGTATCATATCATCCACTCAATACGAAAAATATGATATCTCTGCAGTTCTGGCAGCGACTGCCGTATCTGATGTTTATCTTTATAGGATGGCCTTATACTACAGTATTGTACAGATAGCGATGTCGAGCCTGCGTAAAAAGACAACAATGTTGATGTTGCTAACTATCGAGCCAGCTGACTAAATCGTGTTTCTTATCACCTCCTTCAGAGAAGAACAAACCATTTCTACAGAACCTGGCCAGCAATTTGCAAATGCCATGTGCTTTTGGTGCTATGATCATACAATATTCCGAAAGCATAGTAGTTGGCAAAACGACATGCTTTCATCAGTGCGCTTGTGTGATCGATAAGCTGCCCGCAATCCAAGTAGATCGTCCAGTCATTCTGCTGATAATCAACAAACTGCTCAGACTTTGAGTTTAGGATCAGGCAATACTTACGTCATTGCAAAAGAAGAGACCTGAATCATCCACGAAGGCAACTCGCGTGCAACTCCTTGGTGCCGCAACACACTGAACATCTTTCAAAGCATCAAGATGTTTGATATTTTCATTTGTGGAGCTTACGTAAGAAACGCCATGTGTCCAATCGCATTGGGGTAGATCGGACTGATGGTTGGTCAATTATTGTCTATGTACATAGGTCAAGGATAGCGGAGATCAACAACATCACGCTTTTTTATGAGAACATCATCAGAATGAGTGGGAACAGGGAAGCTTGGAGAATCAATGACCTACTTCACGATCAGTATTTAAAACCTTTCCATCTAACGGGTTTCCGACTTACTCCTCTTGGAGCTGGATGGTGCAATCCATGACTGACAGGCGCAGGCCCAGCAAGCTTTAAAGTATTAGCATGATATCCTTCACGCCATGATCTCTACTCACAACTTGCGCACCAAGAGCACAAGAGACAATGATTGCGTGGATGATAGCCATCTTTATGAAACGATTGATTCAAGAATTTGAGTTACTAGGTCTAGTGAAAAAGAATACAGTTAAGACAGGCACACCTCGATGTTTATATTTTATCTCTACCAAACCTGATTCAAAAAAGACTAACCACTGTTAGACTCAACAAGGAAAAAACAATGCAGATTTGAAAGCAGCGATTTATTCTGCTGCGAGGGTATAAATTGATCTTTCGTCTACCAGGAAATGATAGACTGATAGTGGAGGGGTTGGTTAATTTATTGAAACCGTCAATTACGGAGACCAGCCTTGTCATTCAAAAATGAGGTACTTTTTCTCTAATCAGCAGGGAAAAAAGAGCCTCGACTCAGGAATGCGTATCATATTTTTGGGGATCTATCTATGTTTAATCATCAAAGAATTATTGGCTTTTCTTCTTCTTTTCCTTGATCATATTTCTCTCCGTTTTCATGACCGTGTTAAAGTATATAAAGCGAGTTTTCCAGCAGTTTGTTCGCCTTTTAGAGTATTCAAGTCCAAAGGTGGTTTTCCATATTCTGTTAAAAATGCTCTTAAAAATTCTTCTCCTCTCCTGGGCTGTTATCATCAATGCAGAGACCCAAATTTATCAATTGTCTGAAAGTACCTGTGGGTTATTAAACATATGGAAGGGAAAAGGTTACAATGAGAGCTCTGCCAAGTATGTACTAGCAGGGCAGGAAGAAACGGTTTCTCTCTCATCCGATTGCAAGCGGCGTCTTGAGACAGCTATATCTAAATGTAAGCTTTATTAAAGATTTCACAACACCCCGACTGACGTTTTACAGGCTTGACCAGCTCTGAAGGAAATTGTAGCGAGTTTTCGCTGTTGTGGGCCAGCTCTACAGCAGCCAACCAGAGCCTCAATAGCGGAAGAGCGGTCAAGAGATCTCAACCCAGTCAAGGAAATGCTAGCTGTTCATGCGTAGCTCTTAAGTCATCTTCCACTGCCGCCTCGTCTTCCACTCCCGAGCCGTCTTCCAGTATCGTCTCGTCGTCTACTTCCCAGTCCTCCGCAACATCCATCAGCAATCTCCAGTCAAAAACCGTATCCACTACACCAAATTCTGTGATTTCATCATCTACAGCAGTTTTTGGTGGCAATAATTCCGGGAGTGATCCTGTCTGCATAATCAAGTTAACGGACTTCAATTCAGAACCTCGTGGAAGGTGCTATTGTTCAGACAACTCATGGAGAGAATGGGAGCTTGGCATTTGCGAAGTAGTTTCATGATAAACGGTGATAATATGCCTATTTCAAACAAAATGTTCGTTTGAATTGCAGAATTGATTTTCACTGATGAAATCTCGGCTCAGAATTCGAGCCAGTCAATAACGCCACCACCTCCTGGATCTGGTACTACACACTTCTAATTTCTGTAGATATAAGCCTTTTTTGATAGTGGCTATTGGAACTTGTGCGTAGGTTAATGTTCTATGGTCATGCTCTGTACATGGACGCCTGGTTATAGACCTGCGAGAAATGACTGGCTTTCTCAGAAAGGTGCTCAGTTTGGAAGTCCCAATAAGTTTGACGTGATTGATCTAACCCGTTTTCCTTAAACAATTTTCTTCTAAGTCTTCAATCAAGGTAAAATCAATCCACTTTTTCGCATTTAATAGCTTAAATAAGATAAAAGAGCACTCGATTAGTTGACGTATAGATTAATAAATATACGCTGATTGTTGTGAGATCAAATAATTCCTTATAAGTCAGAAAATTAGAGACATTATGATTTAATATTGTCCTTGTAAAAATATGTACTGCATTTTGAAGTTTTATACATATTTCCGCACTTCTGACGACAGTTTTGATCAATATTAGTTTTTACAACCCTAATACTGTAATATCATACAGTCTTCAAAGCAAAATATATAATATTACTGCTATTTATCAATTAGAAAGCAGACCAATTTCTTAATCTTTCATAAGGGAAAGAGGGTTCTTTTAGTTAGAACCACAGAGGTGACCCAAGAACCCATTAATGGCTGTTATTTTTATCAAAATTACTTCCCAAAGTGTTTTTATGTCCTGAGAATTTATTCAGGGCCACTGTTGACCTTCAGATCATGGATACTCTGGGTTGAAGTCAGAACTTGAACAATCCCTCGCAAAAATTTTCAAGGAGTCGTCTGTAATAAAGGCCTTATTGAAACTTCTTCGAAAACTGTTGAATACGCTGTGCAGCTTAATTAATACCTAAAGTCGCTCGATGATGTTGACCGGACACTTAATAGCTTAATAGGCATCGAGATACCTCAAGGCTCTATTGATGGCCCTTCTCCTCGCTATCTTCAGTGGTCCAAGCAGACGGCTATTTAATTCTCAGACCCTCCCAACATTTTTCTTTTAACACTTACAACTCATTCTAATAGTATGGCTAAGCTCTTTTCTCGTATTGCTCGGAAGCTCGGCTTTGTGGGTGTCCATATTACGGTTGTACGTCAACGCCATGGCACATTTAAAGTGATTGAATCTGCTTTTCCTTGTGAATTTGCCCTCAGAGTTTGTGAAGCCCTTCTAATAGGTGCCCTGTTGAAGCTGGACTGAACTGGCGCAATAGGTTGATACACATCTTTCCTTTCCATACGAATGCCAGCCTCTTGGCAAAATCGACCATGACGTTTCTCTAGAGGAGAAGAGTTTTATTTAAATAGATGCTGACTTAAGAACTATGATACGATATATGTATCAGGCATCAATTCAACGGCTGCAGCGAGTCCTATTGCGGTCCAGTTGACTTATTGTCTGTTAGCGCGTGGAATACAGATAATTGAGGTTCCTTATGCGTATTCACTCAGTAATTCATCTGAGAATTTCTGGTTCTGGAATAAGCAAATGCGGAACCCTGACATCGTTACACAATTCAAACTTGGGTCCGGGCTGGTAGAGCATGTGAAATATTTATGCTTGGCTAAATGGGCAGCAAATAGAGGTCTTTGAAGTTCAGAAGCTACATATGTACAATTCACAACGTGCACCATTTGGTAGTTTGACTTATACTAAATTTACCGTCCT
The DNA here is from genome assembly GCF_028974065.1 of Penicillium cinerascens. Lineage (NCBI taxonomy): Eukaryota > Fungi > Ascomycota > Eurotiomycetes > Eurotiales > Aspergillaceae > Penicillium > Penicillium cinerascens. Next base: position 2,829,438 of record NW_026695296.1, on the reverse strand, counting down.
TGGACAGGAAAATCTCCGCGGTAGGTGAATGCATTTCGGAAAAGGACAACATCGAAGGTTGTACGACCTACATCAGCCGAATGGGCATCGGTGACTGAAAGTGTTTCCGTATATGAGATACTACAAGCTTGACTAGAGTCTACAGAAATACTGTTCAGCACGAAAAGGTATAAAAAAGCCTGAATTCGCGTTTTTTGATATTAGTCGGTTAAAGAGGCAATAATCGATTCAAACCTGGGAAACTTTAAAATTGCATCGATGTCCCTGGTAATTACTTGCTCCATAAAAGTCTTTTTAACAGTATAAGAGAACGCAGAAACCTTATAAAAGTGACATTAGTGATAACTAATCGACCACACAGGATCACCGTGCTTCCCTATGTTCAGCGTTACCGCTTGTCACTCGAAGCCTAGCCCGACGACAGTTTTCGGCACCAGGTGAAAGTGTATTTGTCATGTCCCTTGTCAAGCTGTCACCATATCCTTTATACCGCTTTTTCCCCGCGGACAAAAGACCGAAGTTTTTGATCTACCGCGCCGGCCGAGGGGCTCTGGGCCGGCTCGCAAATGCGTGATTCACCTGGTCGGAAACTTCCTTGGTCCATGACGTGAGGTTCTCGAGATAATCGTGATTGCTGCCGATGTCGCGCTTAATCTGACTGCGCATCCGACCGCACGTGGTTAACAGACAGATTTGCAGGGTTTAGGATATAGAGGATGAGGGCCTAACTTGCCTGAACTCCTTTTGTTGTCTACCGATACGCTGTCAGTGAGGGGGTCTCCCTGTAGACTGAGCAGACTTACTGGGCAAATAACTTTTTGAGCTCGCTGCCGTACAATGTGAGTTTCGGCACGCGATGAACGGTAAAGTACTGACTCAATCTCTACTTGGCAGCTATATCAGGATTAATGACCCATCTTCTGCGGAGTGTCAGCAGATGTCCCGCACCTCTCCAGATTTTGCATCACTTGGTGAAGAGGCTCGTCAATCGTGAGACCGTTCGCGCTTTTATCTGCGTTGCTCGGGGTGTGTGTTGCTTCTACCTGGGTCTCATCGGCCTGCCTGGTGGACACTGTCAATGCTTTTCCCCATGACATTTCCTGCGGGGTCACGAACAGGGCTAAAGATAGCTGGTTTGGGCGTATACTGTCCTGTCCCAACACCATTGTGGCTGATGGAGGGGCATAGTCTCTAGTTATTCGGGAACCGGCGATCAGCGGCCCATTTAGCAGCGGACTGGCGCTACTGAAGTCGTACGCACTTCGATTCGGATCTTGAAACCCTACATAATTGATCATCTTCCAGGGGGTCTGCTAGCTCAAGCAGTTCTTCGCAGCTGGGATCCAGCATACTGATCGCGCGGAGATAACACAGCCACGCATCCGAATCATCAGGCTCCATTAGGGGATATATGCTGGGCTTTTGCCACAAAGTACTGGAAGATAAGCAATCTATTGCACAGGAATTGCTTCTTCGTGGGAGAAGAATGAATGATATGATATTAGACGCAGCTAGAACCAAAGATTAAATAGACAAACGCGCCACCATAAAGCCGGATATTTATCTTTGCTGTAAACTCTCAAGATTCTCCTGCCAACTTTCCTCACCATTGAACTGGTTGCCGGAGGAAGAGGGTAACCCATAGGGGGCACTTGCTGGTTGACGCAGGATCGATTTTGCTGGATGAACGGCATGTTGCCCGCGGGCTTCGGGATCACCGGAAACTGGGACGGAGGCGGCCGGTACCCATCCATTGGTCCAGCTTGACGCTGGTCAAACGGCCAGTTCCCAAATCTAGCTGGATCAAGTTTTTTTAACGGTCTATCCCCTACGACTAGCTTAGGTCCAAGAAAACATTCTGCGGAAGCTTACTCCTAGTTAAACCCTATTTGTATAAACACAGCAATTAAAAAAGAGGTTAGACTACAGTGAATTGAATGCTGTGAAGATCCTGTTGGGTATTGGAGCAAGAATTATTTCGACCGATGTCATCCATCTATAGCACAGAAAGATCCACGTGATCACAGGGCGGGATGGCCGATCGCGTCTAGATAGATTATTGACTCATCCAAGACCACGATACCCTTGCGGTAATTGCTATTGGGGAACTTTATCATAGTACCCCCTATGATTTTCCTGTCGGAGTGATAACTGGGCATCGGCAACCATTGTGATCAGAGGATGGTGGCAAAACTTATGTCAGCTTATCTCGGCTCTCAGTAGAGGTATTTCACTTACAGAAGCGTTTTACTGTAAGTGAAATACCTCTACCAGGTGTTGTAGGGCCATTTTAGCAAGAGGAAGTATGACAGTGTTTCCAATTCCGTCTAATTTCGTCTTTATCTACAGTATACATAGTGTACAGTAGTGTTCGAAATCAGCTATACCTCCACACTCTTCCAACTTGATTGCCGGAAAGTATACCCGGTAAACGCTAAACCCTTTTGGAGCACCACTCTGTTTTGCTGGCAAAACGGTAATGGTATTTGCTTTGCTAAAATCGATGAGTCATCGTCTTAGCATGGCATGGTATCATGTCCCACGGTGGTAATGTAAGTTACAGATACTATTTCGGCAAGCGGTCTGAAAACCCAAGGTCGGTTATGGTATCCAATCAGGGCTCGTTACCCTTGGAATTAGTTTCCGACAATTAAGTCATAAGAGTATAGAGGTATAACTGATTTCGAAAACTACTGTACTGTACCACAACTTCACTCCAATCGATTTCTAAACCCGAGAACCTGTCCTTTCCACCAAACCCACACTCACAATGGAGGATCTTCACGGCCAATTTAGCCAATAAACCGTCACCTTTTCAGCTCGAGACTAACACAAGGAAACGCTCCGCTAGCCGAACTCACAACAAATCCATATCCGCAGCAAAGTCATTGTCCAGATTCTTGACTTCGGCATTGCCCGCATTCTCGCGGTTCCTATCACAGCAAATGCGGACACTTGCCGTCCGTCTCATTCGCAAATTCATTAAAACTGCCCCACGAGGGTAGCCTAATATCGTAAATGGTAACAAAATCACGACCGGCTTTATCGGATGAGACTCGAGGTTCACCGTTCAGGAAGCTTGGAACAAATACAGTGGGTCTTCACGTATTTACAAAATTGTTGTAGCTTGCATAACGCTTGCAGCGAGGGGTCAGGGTAAATGATACACACACACACACAACCTGTACCCCGAGAACACAAGAGGAACAGAGTACCGCAGGCGTGGTTGTGTACCGAGCAGGAACTAACCAGAGCCGCGTAGGAGACATACTCATTGATGGCATCAGCCATGCAGAATGCCAAGGGCATGTTGAATGAATCGGGGTGGTCGAGGCCAGGGATAATTGGGCTCGCGTGCGTAAATCGTGATTGAACACGCCCTAGTTGACTATGGTCGTGTGGACTCTAGACCCGCAGCTTTCTTAAACTCATGTATTGGCAAGCCCTGGACTACCATTGAACTGCTCGCGCTGATCTATGGATCACTTCGATGAACGTTGAACACACTATGGTCATCTGCGCAGGGTTCGGGGAATGGCAGGGTGTAATCGTTCAACCGTGGCACGAGAGTAATCGCACTTCGATCAACAGTGGATGAGTGAGGCTGCAGAAACGGTGTTAGTGGGATTAGGTGCAATTGCGGAGCTGTATGGCGTGGTCGACGAAATGGTTGGAATTAGCTTTCCACGGATCGCAGCTACGTTCGATTATGAACGTATCAGTTCAATTGCGGCCCAAGCGGCATCCCACTTGATCAGAAATGAACGAGTGAGGATAGAGAAACTACGTTAGTGTGATCCAAGGCGCAACTCACAGGCTGGCAGACGTGGCGGGGCTGCAGTAGGCAGAAAGCACCGCGGGAACCGCATCCACTTATAACGTTACAAACAAAAGTACAAACACGCAGTTCAACATTATATGAGGGTTAACCCTCACCAATTGCTTGTCCAAGAGCATCTGTCTTCGTGTCCAACACACGTCAACACAGCGTCCGGCGGCTGTACGGGGGAAGCAACTGTGTTGGTTCCTAGGCTGAATCTACATAAATGGAATACATTGCTACACGTGACCAAGTGACTTGGCAAGTTCAAGTTCCACACAGTAGATTCATGGTTCACGGTCTACGTAAATGCCCTCACGGCATTGATAAGCCGGCTGATCTTTGAAGATGCGTACACAATAGATCGAATTTTGTATCGAACAACTTCTCAGACCATGCAACTCCAGAGGTTGAACTTCCAGGCAGTTTTATCCTAATTTAATCCCGAACGCGGTTTCTGATAGCTGCGGGCCCGGATTTGAATAATTCGATTCTTTTTCTATTCATGTCTACAAAAGAAAGGGTTTCCCTTGCTGATTCAAGCCGTCAGAAAACCACCTGCCTATATTTGTTTTTGTCTATCGGAAAGTGATCCCACAAACTCGAAAGGAAAAGAAAATGGACCAGCACAGAGGTATATTTCTAAAATTAGATGAATTAACGTTGTAAGACTCAGACTGGCTGACGCAACTCTCTAGGAACTGATTCAAAGCCAACCGACGAGCAGGAGCAAGCCGTGGGTATTTCCCAAGAAGGTTTTAATTCAGATGAAGACTCTACATGGGATCAAATGAAATACTCCGAAGAAGATGACGACCTATTGAATATATGGGAATATGCATGGGACCTGAGAGATATGAGCAGCAGGGCATCCTCGGTATCTCCAACAAGCTCAAAGGTATTTGTGAGAGACGAAGAATTTTCGGGTGACTTGAGAGAGGTAGAGCAAGTCCGATATTCCTCGCCATGCTATGATTGCCATTTGACGAATGAGAAAACTGAGGGTAGGTTTCGTTTGCGGCTGACACAAAGTTTAACCCAGTTGAAACCAGTTGGTAGAGACTGACACATTATTGAAGATAGAGCAGAATTGATGCTTGATGGTCTTCCTTGGCTTTTGCGGAAACTGCAAATGCAGCACTCCGGGCAGAATGCCGTTCCAGACCCTCAAAGTACAACTACATTTGAAATGAGCCAAAGAGACATACTGCAAAATAATCCACCAGAGAACGGATCTAGCAACAGACCAGTTGTGTTCACCGACAGTGGAAAAGACATAGGAATTGACAAAGGATAAATTATGTCTCACGTATTCTAGCCTTTCACTATTTTTCCATACAATACGTCAACTTTACATACAGTGGCTGATGGCCCCCTCCTCAGAAATCCTTGCTTGTACCATTTTATCGACAACGGTTGCGTCATAGGCTCTACGGCGGGGCAAGATCAGAAATGTCGTCTAACTGGTTTCCTGTTGAAATTTCATAGTCACATCTTTTGGCGTAGCAGTATGCCGACCTACTCTTGCTTCTTGATTCGGAGAAACTAATTCCGACATCCGCTGTGCACAGCACTGTAACATTACAGTACATGGAACCATTTAGAATTGTTCTGTGAGTGTAGAATCCTCTTCGCAGTAATCATGCGCCATCTATAATCTACACGAGTCTTCTGTATCAAGACTTGCTCCGAGGTGATATCATACGCTTGCCTCTTTCTATTAAAGTATTTTAATTAGCAATCTAATCCAGTTGCACCTTTTCTACCTAATGATAACGACCAACGGCCCCACCTCCTTTACAAGCTTGTGATTATAGCTCTAACAGCAATATACGCATGTGCTCGTCAGCTTCTGTCGAAGAATTTCACAAATTACTTACCGTCGAGGAAGCAGACCAGATCTGCCACCAATTCTATGGCGGTCAGTGGCTACCAGAATGCCAGGTCCTGTGGAGTGGACTACGCCGCCAAGTAAACAAAAAGTCACAGTCGCTGACCACTGAGCTTTCATCGAGCCAAGCCATCTGGGTATATCACCGAATTGGTACAATAAGATTAGGTTTCAAAAATGATTCATTTGCTGCCTGTCGAGGCACTGCAAAATAATGCGGGACGCAAAAAACATATTCGTCTTTCTTTCAACTTTCCCCACTTGAACGGTCATGCCACATCTGTGCTTTCGGTTTGGTTTGAGATTGGTACGGTACTCGGCAACGCATGATGAGCTGGCTCTTGGTTCCTGCACCAAAGTGGGGCGCTAATAGGAGTGGCCACCGCCTGCGTGTAAGAGCTTGCAGTAGATCTCTGTGTAAGGCATCAGATGAGGAACGGTCGCTCGAATTGAGAGTTGTGTCTTATTTCTCGTAGGGATGCGTTGACCTATTGGGGAACTACTTATTAGTGGCATCAGCCATGAAGAAAGTTCACGACGTGTTGAACGACTCAGGGTGGTCAAGTACCGAGATACATGAGCCCACGAGTTATGCACGCGATTACATACGCCCTTGTTGACCACGATCATGTGAATCCTGGATCTATACTTTTGTTGAACTCCTGTATTCGCAAGCTTTCTTCTAGGCCCGCGTTGACCGCTCGTACGGATCTATAGATCATATTAGTGGGCATTGAACACGAGATGGTTACCTGCAATCCAGCTGCGGTATCGCACGCAGCCGTTGGCCGACACAGTGAGTGACAGCAGGGTCGGCGTGACTGCATGGTTGACCCTGACTAGTGGACTATGTTAAGGTTGGTCAACCACGCACGGGAATGCACAAATAGTCCGTTGATCGAGCGGCGGCGCTGAACAGCTGCATGCGGCGTTCGCTTCGGCATCGACTGCGTTTAACGTATAAGCGAGTCGTTGAACTAGGACTTCTGCATCGTCTTAGCTGATGATCCCGTGTTCACCTATGCCAGCCGTACGGACACGATTCGTGCCCAGGCCCATATTTACCCGCGAGTAGATTTTTGCATCATTGCGAGGAAGTCGGTTGAACTGCCGAGGATGTTTAGACTGCGCTAAGCAGGTTTGTCGCATGGACGAGAAATGACCTATGTTCAATGGATGCGAGACTTGTGTTCTAGTGGTTTGGACCGCAGGTCAATGGAAATGAGAAGGTGTATATGTTCACTGCGCCGAAGCGGAGTCCAATTCGATCAACAATGGACGAGTGAGGCGAGAGAGACAATATTGGTGGGATGTTGGGTAGAGTTGTGGGGCCGGATGGCTTGGTTAACGCCGAAGTGGTCCGAGAAAGCATTCTACGGATTGCAGTTACGCTCGATCGAGAACTTATCAGTTCAACCACGGCCTAAGCGGTGTCCCACTTCGATCACCAACGTATGGGTGAGGTAGAGAGACTATGTTGGTGTGATCCGAGATGCAGCTATAGGGGCCGGGTGGCAGGATCGGGCTACAGCTGCACTCGACCGGGAGGATCTATGTTCAACTGCGGTCCAAGCGGGATGCAACTTGAACTTTGTTCCGGTCACAAATGGACCAGTGAAGCGGACGATAGAGTGTTGGTATGATCTCTACATGTAACTGCACTGAACCGGGAATGTCTATGTTCAACCGCGATCCGAGCGGAATGCAGCGCGAACGTTATCCCTGATCAACAATGACCCAATGAAGATGAAGATACGGCGTTGGTGTGGTTAGAGGTACAGCTTGCGGGGCTAGATGGCAGGGGCAATGACCAGGTCGTTCGAAATAGCATTGAACATCTACTAGACCCAGCTAACCAGATTCAAAGCATCTTTCTTGAACGGCGGCCCAAGCGGAACACAATATGAGCGCCACCCCTGGTCAACAGACAAATGAAGCTAGCGAGATAATGTTGATGTGATTGAGATGCAGCATGGGAGCCAACTTAGCCGATCAACCGAAACGCAATTTGAGCAGGTATGCTTTCGGTTTTGCGTGGGTCTACACTTTTGCGATGCATCCAACGCCCTCATGAAGCCCAAAGGATTTGGTGGCATATTCTGCACAGCACGGTAGCGACATCGATCCTGAAAATCCTATAGTTTACACCCAGGTGCGTTTTCTCACATGCACAGGCCCCCCTCAACCGTCCCACTCCTCGACACTAAGTCTTCGGCTAAGGGGCAGTTTGTCTCCGGATATCATATCCCACAGCCGACCCATCATAAAAGATCCATTGGTGGACAATTTTATTCTGCGATGACAGGGCCTGGAGCACGACAGCCGCTGTAAGTAGCCTTTCCGGGAACGCCCTTCGCCTCGCAGCGCAAGCCAGCCGATCCCACTGAGGACACCCTGAAAGTACTGTACTAGATCGACTACGCTCGTGTCTTTCTGCCGGATGTGCTTAGAGAGGAGGATACTACGGCATCGCCGCTCACTGTAGTACTGTACGTCCCTGGACTCGTAGACGATCATGATGGGCTACGGCAACGACGTCTGGAGCAAGGCAGGTTCCATCAACTAGGGTGTCAATCCCACTGCTCGCTGGCATGACTCACTCATATGCTGTGAGTGGTTGGCTCCGTTCCTCTACAGGACTTTGGTCGTCCAGAGACCCGCCTTTTGGCCCCAGACCCCGCTCTCTCCTCTTGCCCTTAGGCCTTAGATGGACTGGGATCAGATTCTGCGCAGTCCCAGGGCAGTTTCGCGAGCGACGCCGCCATTTGTCGTTCACTCCACATTCACCCTGTGCCTGTCTTTGATCTCTAATCTCCTCGTAGTCCCGTTATAAAGTGGTAGCGCCTAAGATTTAGCGTGCTATAAGCGACGCTTAAGCGCCTCGTGACGCACGCGTCTAACATCTTCCGAGACCTAACTGCGTGAATAGTTAGCTCTCTCGACCACGCCAGGGACGGCCTGGACCGCCGGCGCTCGTTTGGCCGATCAGAGATAACAGGCGCTGTGTATGGCGCACATCCCTTCCCACTAAGCCGGATCGGGTACGATCGTCCAGGCTCGCTCCGACGCGCGCCACCTCGGTACGGTTGGACTCTTGACAACTCCAAGTATAGTTTCCAACGAAAGCCACAGACGTGCACGGATCGCGAAAAAAGTCCCATGATTGGAAATCAGGCAATCTCCTGGGATACGTTGCGTGCGCCCTGTTCGATACCGCTGTTCAGCTGTGAGAGATACAGGGATCAATTGAAGCTCGAACGGCTGCCTCTCTACGATGCATTTGCGCGGCGACGGGGCAGTGCAGCTATGGCGAGGCACATAATACAGGCGTCATGCGCTGTAGATCATGTTCTCTCCACGACGAGCCCCTATCCTTGTCCTATGTCACAATACGCAACTACGGCACCGAAGCCTCTAGGGATGCGAGAAGTGCTCGTGCCTCATCAACAGACTCGAATTTAATTCTGTTGATTTACCAGTCACTATGGCAAGTCACACTAGATGCTGTGGCAATCACTCTTTCCCCTTCGAGCTCTCACCCCTGGCCGCCAGGATTACCATCCAATTAGAAGGCACGACGAAACGCCACAAACTACAGTATCTCTTTCGTCTCCTGGACCACAGGAAGAGGCTCTCAAAACTTGATTTAGGGTCTCGACCGCACCGGATCAGCGGACCTCCGTTATGCTTAACTGTACCGCCTACCGCTCGAAGCCTAACCCGATGCCAGGCCACGGCGCTAGACAAGGTTTTCGTCGTCATTTCCTATCACTCTTATTTTCGCTAAAGGAAGTTCGTTCTCGGATCTACCGTGCCGGTCGAGGGGCTCTAGGCTGGCTCGCGAATGCGTGATTCACCTGGTCGGAGACTTCCTTTGTCCATGACGTGAGGTTCTCGAGATAATCGCCGTCGCTGCCGCCGTTGCGTTTGATCTGACTGCGCACCGACCGCACGTGATTAGCGAACGGATTCGCGCGGTGATGAAAAGAGTGAGAGCGCAACTTGCCTGAATTCCTTCTGCTGCCTAGGTAATATAATATCAGTACGGAATCTCCCTGTGAACCGAGCACGCTCACCGAGCCAATAACTGTTTGAGCTCGCTGGCTCGCAACGTGCGCTCCGGCACGCGAGATAGACGGAAAAGTGCTAACACGATCTCTGCTTGGTAGCTGCGTTTAGGAAATAGTGGCCCATCCTCTGCGGGGTACCGGCGGGAGTCTCGCACCTCTCTAGCCTTTGCGTCACTTGGCGAAGACGCTCGCCCTTCCTAGGCTTTTCTGCGTTGCCGTCTACAGTGCCGTCTGCCTAGCTCGTGGTGTGCGTTTCCCTCATCTGGGTCTGATCGGCGTGTCTAGTGGACACTGTCAGTGGCTTTTCAACGACATTCCCTGCGGGGCCACGAACCGGTCCAAGGACGAATATATTGAGCCAATTGTTAGTGTATCGGCCTACGGTTCTGGATCCTGTCCTAGCACCGACCCAGCTGACACAACGGTATGGTCTCCAGATGTTCCGAAGCCAGCGATCAGCGGCGGCCCCATCTGGTGTCAGTCTCTTCAGGATCCGGCTAACCCTATCAGAATCGTACCTACGTCGATTCGGATATTGTCACGTGGAATAATTGACAATCATGCTCGGAATCTACTGCCTCCGGCAGTTCTTCGGATCTAGCATTCTGATCGCCCGGAGGTAACCCAACCACGCATCCGAGTCGTCCAGCACCATTGGAGGAGATGTTAGGCATTACACAGACTACAAGACGACCGGCGATTTATCAACAGGAAGTGTTTTTGTGACGGAGAAGAATAGACGATATGAAATTAAATATAGCTAGCACCAAAGAATAAGTAGACAAGCGCGCAAACGTGGAGCCAGATATTTATCCTTGCAATAAGCTCTCAATGCCTTCCGCCCAACCCTCCTCACTATCGAATTGGTTGCTCGAGGAATTTGACGGTTGCTCATAGTGGGCGTTTGCTAGCGAAGCCAGACCTTGGTTCTGCTGTATGAGCGGCAGGTTGCCCACGGGTTGCTGGGTCACCGGATGTTGGGGCGGTTGCGGCCAGTACCCGTTCATCGGCCCCAAATGATTTGGGTCAAACGAATGGCTGATGAACGCCGGTTGTACCTGGTTTGTCTGCGGGTTCAGTCCCCACGGTTGGTTCGGGTCCGAGATCGCGTTCTGCGGAGGCTGGCCGAGCTGAGACGTCGACTGTCTGTTGTTGTTGGCAGTGGAGACGGGGCCCGCGAGCTGATTCGGAACAGAAGGTATACCTATGCTCATGGTGGCTCGCTGCTTACCGAGCACTTCAGATGAGCTGCCATTCAATAAGTCGTTGACCATGGGTGGCGGCGAGCCCCCGCTGGTCTCGAATATAGGCGACTGTATCCCTAAAGCCTTCAATTTGGCGCCCAAAAGGGGATCCACGGTACTCGTAGACCTAGCTGCTTCGAGCTTCCTCAGGATCAGGACGCAGGCCTGCGTTGCTATGCGATACTTTCTCACGCATTCCCGGTGGCTTCGGAGAAAATTTATCTTGACGCGGATAAAACGTCAGAAATGGATCCCCCTGAAACGACTCCAGACTCACCACGTTTTCTTTTCCTCCAATCATCGAGCTTAAGTCATTAAGAAATGCTTCTCTCTGAGGAGAAAGCCTTTTTCCAGCTCCCGGTGATCGATCAGCCCGTACCATGCTGCGATTGGGCTGGGGGCCTGCAGTGTGAAGCAAGCTCGGGGAGACAGAGACTGTAGGTTCAATACTCACCTGCACGGGAACCATGCTCATTACGATGCCTAATAACCAATGCAAAACGTGACGCTCATAGACATTGCGTCCCAGGTGAAATTGCTACCCCGCTCCTTCTGCCAAGGGTCTTCATGATTCCGAAGACCTATTCGGTCTTGAGCTGGCCAACTGTTGGACGGTACGACGGGCTCGTGGTCAAAGCGCATCTGGGAACCCCCTATGCGATTGCGTGTTTGTGGCGCACATGTTGACCTAAGGCCTGGCAAATGAAAGTACTTCAGTAAGCGCCGTTGGTGTGACTATGTATCGTTCAAAATGAACCAGAGTAGAGCAGTTCAACACAGTGCGCCTTCAACGGTGACTTGATCTGGTGACCCGATGTCTGATTGAGGAGTTCCCGGGGACCTTGAGCTAGAACCTCTTTCGCCATCATATTTAGAATGCTCCCTCCTCTTCTACCCTATCGTGCTGGTTTCTACCTCGCTTGCACGCTGAGAAAACGTTCAAGTCCCTCCTTTTCTGTTTTTGCCATACCTTTCCAACGTTCCCGATCAAAAATCTACGAGAGGTGCTCCGTACAGAACGACCAGCTACAATGAAGCAGTGGACCGCAGAGGAACGAAGAGATCTGAAACCTTTTATCGAGACCACAGCTCAACTCTCCTGGCCGGAAAAAACCAAGAAATGGAACCGAAAATTCAACACTGGAAGAAGTAAAGAGGGGATTCGCGGACAGTGGAACCGAGAGAAGCTCAAGCTGGGCGTTGAACCTACAACCACGGCTACGAGGGCACATGTATCACCAGCACCGAAGTGTGGGCGAGTGCAAAAAACAAGACCGCGGGTATCCCGGCAAGATCACCGGCGCCAACGCACCAGCCCGTCAACTGCTTCTTTGTCCGGGCCAATGTCGGGTCTGCGAATTGACGATGCTGGGGCTGAACCACACAAGCCAAGAGATGGGTGGAGCTGTTCCCTGGATACGTTGAAGGCTTTCATGCTTCGTGAGTCATTTGCCATTCAAAATATCATGGGAAATTCGCCTAACCAGATTGGCAGTCATTGGGGCGACCATATAAATGAAGCCTGCTCAAAGCCCTGCCTAAAATTGCGCAAAAGCATCTCGCATGGAGAGTAGTCTAAGTCGGTTTTCATGTATTGACATATCTGGTTTATATCCATTTGTCACCCTATTCCCTTATCTTTTTGTTACACACACACACACACAATTCATTAACGCCCGGCGGCTGAGCCGAAAGGGCAACTATCACTAATCTACCAGTACATGCATGTTTGGGTATAAGCCGTGTCTCCTTGGAGCACATACAGTATTTCCTTCCGTATTCGCCATTTCAATTTCCAATCTCATAGCAGGTCCCTGTGGGTTAGTATTGGTTAGTAGACTGGCTTGAAGGCGCTTCTTCAAGTGTTCAACATCCTATCTTCGGCAGTTGAAGCGCGTCTACCGTCTGTCACAAGGGGTTGGGGTTAGAAAGAGGAGGGGATTTTGTCCGTTCGTCGGCAAGGCTAAGTGGCCTCAAGTCGGCCCGTAGCGATGGCAAACCGTACTGAGGCTCGCACTGCATCCAAATTGGGCGTCCACTTCTGGTCATCGGAGGGCGATTTTCCACCCAAGAAGAAGGAGATATTACTTCGGTGAGTGTGGGTACATTGCAGCATTTCCGTCCGGTGCGCGGTCCACTTCCGACATCGAAAGAGAAAGTGGTCCACCGTCTCTCTTGCTTGTCCACATGCACATTGATCTGTCTCGGCGGCATTGATTCGAAAGAGATATCCATTGAGTCTTGCCATGCCCGTGCGGAGCAGGACCAGCACGCTCGCCTCTTTCCACGATAATCGGTCATACAGCTGTCGCGTGTGTTTTCCTGGAAGGGCTTTATCCAGTCGTCTGGAATGTTTTCCGATGCTCTCGGGGAGGTCACTGCTGGGGATCGCTTGGGCACGCGCAATCTTTAGAGTCGTCAATTTCATATTGGGAACCTGTCTTTGCGGGATAGTATCTTCTTGCGTCGCAGCTCTAGCTTGATCTTTTGCGAGACCTAGCAGTTTGTTGTCCTCGCTAGTGGGGATCCACCGGATGCTAATATGATTTCCATGCCTCTGCAGTCGTCTCACAAGCTTGTAGATTTGACAGACAAATTCCTGGCCCGACTGTTGTCGAGGGTTCGTCAACGTGAGAGCCGCCGCTTTGTTGCTCGTGATCAGTGTGATCCTAAAGCCTTTCAATTCCACGAGTGTCTTGAGTGTATGCGCCATTGCCGCCAGCTCCGCGGAAAATGGATTTTGCTCTGTTCTCGCACTCAACGTGACGGACATGGTCTTCAGTCTCACTTTCCGATAGCGGGGTGGTTGTTTCTCGATCGCCACTCCAAACCCGACCAGCTAATTCCGCGCCGAGCTGCTGAACGCGATCTGCATTGATCCGCCTGGTACAATTGATCCCTCAGAAATAGGCTTATCAGTCTGCACGCGTGCTTCCCATGGGGCCAGTGTGAATGGGTTGATGGTTTCCAGTGATTCCATCGCGATGTTTTTCAGCGCGTCCGCTACTTGATATAGTGGCGAGCGGTGGTATCTCCTGAACTTCCGGATCCGATCTGTGTTTCTGCGAAGAGGATTGGTTTCTGGCAGTGTGTGGAGATCTGCCCACATCTTCACGGCTCGTCTCCAGAATCGGTGCTGTACTGTGGCAATATGGGCCTCGGCCTCCGCTACGCTGGTCGCAAGTGTGAGGAATGTTCCCACAATTGCTTGTGCTCCTACCCTTTGCACTCGGTTGATCGGTCCGATGTTCTTATTCTTGAATGCATGCATCCAAACATTCGACGCATAATCCACCACCGGAGCCACGGTCGCTGTGAAGAGCTGCCGTGCAGTCGCTGGGGAGAGGCCTCGAAGCCGTCGTAGCTCCATCGCGGCCTCCAAGCCCCTGGATGCTGCTCTTGCAATATGCTCCTTGTACTTCAGTCGCGTCTCCATCAGGACCCCCAGGATTTTGACCTTGTTCTTAGGCTCGACCGTCTGTCCCTTGACAGTGAACGGCTCTTGATCCACTTTGCGAGCCTTGGGTGCGAACTGTATGATCGCCGTTTTGTCTGCTTCAAAAGTTGCTCCGCTCCTCTTCTCCTAGTCGAGCGCTTCGTTGATGATGGTTGTGATACCTTCCCGATTACTCCGCACGGTTGGCCCTGTCACCCACGCGGTAAAGTCATCCACGAAGGCAATTGGTCCTCCTTGGCCGTCGATTGGTCTCTGCACGAGGTCGGCGTTGAAGAAGAGAAATAGGATTGGAGACAGGGGCGAGCCCTGAGGCAGTCCAGGCTGTGGCAGGTCCTGAACCTCCGACAGTTGCCCATTGATCTGGATGGTCGCCGTCCGTTCAGAGCAGAACGCCTCGACCCAGAGGAGAAGGCCGTCCGGTATGCCTCGTGCCCTCATCCTTTGCAGCAGTCGCTCTTTGCAAACCCCATTGTAGGCCCCTTTGACATCGAAGCTGATCAAGCTTAGGACCCGTCGGCCTCGCCACGCCGCGTAGATTTGCTCTTGCAAGAGCAGGAGTGCCTGCTCCGCGGACCGCTGCTTACGAGCCCCAAAGTGGCTGGTTGGGAGCAGGCCGTGGGTCTCCACTGCGTGCGAGATCCTTTCTGACACCACTGACTCCAGGATTTTGCCTAGCGTCGCGAGCAGTGAGATTGGCCTCCATGCCTTGGCAATGGTGTAGTCTTCCTTGTTCGGTTTTCTCAGCGGAATGATCTTTGCGTGTCTCCACTGTTTCGGCAGCGTGCCTTCTTCCAGTGACGCCTGGAAGATGATCGAGGACCCGGTGTTTGACCGTGGGCCAGGTCATCTTCCACACTATGGCTGGTAGGCCATCATCGCCTGGCGCCTTCCAAGACTTCGTTGCGAGCAACTGCCGCTCTACCTCTTCCATGGTGATGGTCGGCATCTCTACCGCCGCTCTTTGTGGCCTGGTTCCCTCATCGTCAATGCTGTCCGGCAGCGGCGGGAAGAATTTGGTTAGTAGTTCTTCTGCCTGCTCCCTATGATCGGTGGTAACCGTTCCATCTGCTCTGAGGAGCTGCGGTACCTTCCCGAAGGCTGTATCTTCCCCTGCGTTCAGATACCTGGCAGCTTTCCAGATGTTGTCGTTGTCGGCCAGAAACTCGTTCCAGTGTCTCTTCTTTTGTTTCCGAATTGCGTTATGGTATTGCTTCGCGGCGCTTGTGGCCATGTCCTCTAGCTGTGGCACCTTTCGTCCTGCGCGTCTTTCCGAGCGGGCGTGGTTTCTCCAGTATGTGTATATCTGACGGAGTTGCGTCAGGTCCGCCGTCCACCATCGCTTTGCATGCGGTGACGGCTTGGCCTTCGGCGTCAACGCACGAACCGCTTCCGACACCGCGCACATAAGCCGATCGGTCTTCTGCTGTACAGAGCCTTCCACCGGAGTGGCAGCTAGCGTCCTCGCGATTCTAGCATTGATCTCTTTCCACGGTGCATTCTTGAGTAGCAGTTTGTCCGTCTGCGTTGGAGCCGTCCAAGGCGCATCAAAACGGTCTCAATGGTGCCGTGATCTGAGCCGTGCTCCGTTCCATGGACCGCACATTTGATCATCGAGTCCGTCAGGTTTTCCGAAGCGAGAGCGAGGTCGATCGTCGACTCGCAGTCCCCCGAATATTCTCCGCCGTGCCATGTCTTGGTGCCTCGTTTAAGCAGGCTGCTGAGTCCAAATTCATTCATAAGGTCGATGATCGGATCCGCTTCGCCTTGCCTGGCCGGGGACATCTCGTCTCCTCCCCACAGTTGATCATGGCGGTTAAAGTCTCCCATAATCATGGTGTCCACCACCGTTCCCGAGTCTCGCCGTACTTTAGTGATTGCTTTTCGGAGGTGATCGTATGCATCGTCCAATGCGGAGGCGTCCCCTCCTTTTACATAAACTGATGCGATAAAAATCCGTCGCTCGGGAAGCCGAATAACGGCCGCCGTTAAGTCCGGCGACTCGATCCGCACTTGCTCCGCTTCCACATCCTTGTTGACCCACAGCATGCTTCGGATCGCCCATCTCCCTTCCCTCCACGTGGAGGGAACCATCTTGGTCCATTTATGATGCCCCATCGGGGTGGTCAAGAGCCGGCCTTGAATCCTCCTCGCCTGGGGTTCCTGGATCGCTAGTGCCACTGCGTCCTGTGTCTCTTCATCGTTCATCAAACTGTCATGCACTGCACCCTGTTTCCTCACATTAAGCCGCATCACTCGGAGCGTTTTATTCATTGCGTGGCGGGTAGAGCTTCCGACAACTCCTGCTGAACGATTCGTGAGGGCCCCCGCATAGAACGCACTTCGGAACTGTCTGGTCGCAGCTACTGTGGCGATGGCCTTCTGCGGCGCACTTTGCGCATCTCTGGGCATTCCTGCACTGGAAAGCCTTGTGGCCAATCTCTTGGCAGTTGTAGCATTGCATTGGCCGCGGCCGATACTCGAAGATGCTGGTTGTCCCGGATTCTCCTCCGACGTGGAAGTACCCATCAGCCAGGAGTCTCCGCGCGTCAGTTGATTTCGTTAGGTACACGATCATCGATCCATAAGGCTTCGTGGCTTCCTTGCTGCTGAGCCATGCGATCTTGGTGACCGTGGTTTCATTCTCTTCGCCCAGGGCTACCGCCGCTCCTGCTAAGACATTGTGGTTCTCATCCAGTACTGCCGCTCTCTTGACGCTATCGACCTTGATCGGGTACAACTCGTCCCGCAGCACCCGGGCTCCTGCCCCGATCTTCGTTTCTGCCACTTGTTTCACTAGCTGATGTTCGTCTTCATCACGGCAGGCGATTCGGATTCGGTTAGTATTTCTTGGATCCACCGTGACCGCGCGACAGCGCCACTGAGTGTGATTTTCCATTGTCCAGACATTGGTCTCGATTGTGGTCCTAATCAGGCCCGCGGATATTTTCTCGTTGTTCTCCTCCATCATCTTCGAGGTGTCTATCGTACAGTACAGCGTCTCTGTGAGAGTAGTTGGTCTTGTGTTCCGCGCTGGGGGAGCCCGTATGTTGTTCGGGTGGCTGAGCGGGGGAGCACGGGCAATCGCTGCGTAGGACGGGGAACTCGTGGGCGCAGGGACGCTAATTTCCTCGCGCAGAGTCTGGATCTCACGAAGAACCTCGTCATGATTGTCCCGAGAGCATGCCTCAGGGTGGATTTGTGGTATTGCGCATGTGTCTGTCAGCGTCTGTAGCTCCTGCCGAACTTCTGCAAAGGCGGCACTGAACTCTTCTTTGACCTTTCGAAGTTCTTCCTTGTGCGATTCGTCTCGTTGTCTGATCTCTCTCCTGAGTCTTACCAGCTCCTTCACGATACTGGCGATGCTCAGGTTCTCATCCTCGGCCGAGGAGTCGCCCGCAGTTACCGAGATACGTTCTTCTTGCTCGATTGGCGTCTTCTTCTGTTGGGAACGCGTCTTCCTCTGTTCGATATCAATTTCCTGCTCACGAGCGAAGTTGTTCGGTGGTCGGGTGGTGCGTTTCGGTCTCGCCAGTCGCGGTGGCGAATCTTCGCGTTCGTCGCGGTCGGGCGGTTCAGGGGTTCGCATCGCGGCCCGTCCCGCCATTACTCTCAATCAATACAGGTAGACGGTATTTTCGCCACGTAGCAACAAGGCAGTACCGGTTTGTTGTACAGTGAGTCCTCGGCTCGGATACTCGGGAAAGTACAGTACGTCCCGAAACTCTCTTTTTGTTACAGTACTACGGTCACATTTTGAACCTAACGAGATCTTCGGTGCCGAGAGCAATCTTTCGGGACCGAGTAGCATCAATGCTCCGATTGGACAGCACGTTACTGTATCGCGTAGGAAACAGTAATTTTGCGATTAGAAAATAAATGAGCAATTCTTGAAGTCAGATAATGCTTTGCACTTTCACAATTTATTTTCCCTACAAATAATTGAATAAGGTATTTTTGAAAAGTAAATATCGAGCCTTTTGAGACAATTCAAGTATCCGAACACGATTGATCGATGCAAATTTTCATTTTCACTCCCTTTCGGTTTCCATTGTCTTCGTTTCCTATCTAGGATTTTATGTACTAGGGGGATTTGTCTTAATGCGTTTCTGCAGAGGAAAATATAGTTTCCTGGGGATATTCAATACAAAATGTGTGGGCGATATACCAATTAGTTCGTGAGAGCATAGAAAATTCTAGCTATAGAAACAGAGAAACATTTTTGTCTACTAGGTTAGCTTGACAGAAAGAATATAAGCGCAGCTTCCGTATGCAGTAATGACTAGTGAGCTTAATACGGAGTCTACAACACACGGGAAGGGCTTACAGTACAGACTTTTCTGTCTGCCGGGGAGAAAGCAGGCCGGCGACCATGCTAAATCGCCCCTAGGTTCTACCAGATTCTATAGGGCATTACGGTATTATAACTATGACTCATCGGTTAGTTAAGACCAATACGACTACTGTTCTGCCAAAGTTACAAAGCGATAGTCTTAAAGCGGATTAGCGCATTTACGAATTTTTCCGGGAATGAGGTCGCGAGAGTGTGGAGGTATATCTGATTTCGAAAAGTACTGTATCAAGACTCTCATTTCATCACACATGAAAACAATAATGAGGCTTACTTGAGGCCGTAAGAAAGGACTGACCCAAATTGCAATTTCAAAGCAGGTTTTATCAAGCGGGATTCTTTCAGTCAGGTTTCAGTCCGATATCGAAACCAGTTTTCGCCATCCAATATTGAGTATATTAGTATAACGCTGTACAACTGGTCCTTCGCTCTGAGTTTTATCACTGCTCCGGCTTGCTATCGTGCTTGATATTCATGAATATTGGGTTGTTTTTTAACATAGCTCATGGGCTTAAGAGCTAAGAATAGAGCTCAGAGCTCAAATGAGAATGTTTTGAATTCCCCAATGTTAAGGTTGATATTCAAGCTCAATCATCTCTGCCCGATGACCTAGATACACCCGCATGATTTTTCGAAGCTCGTCTTGGAGATTACTGGTCGTGGAGGCTATGAAGTGAGACCTATCTTCAGCGCTTTCCCAGTCTTATAAATTCATGTAGTCTCACCAATCAATAGCATCCGGCCATTTCCTGCACCTTTCCCAGCAGATGTTTCGATGTCTCCCTTCAATACTTCAGCTTCAATGACACTCTGATAGTCTGGAGCGCCTCGATTGAGGATTGCCCGTCCATTTTTCCCGAATGGCACCATTGACGCATCAATACCCTCTTCGACGTGGATGGAAATGTTAAGAACCTGAAAATGCTTCTTAGTCATAAAGAGCGGGTACCACAGGATAACTAGCACTGACATAGCCATTGCTTGGCATATCATCTTTCAAAAGTCCGTTTACTAACTCTTTACCCGATTTGACATATTCTGTTGCTTTTAGTCGGCATCATGCGGGCTCGAAGAAAACAAAACGCTCACCCAACGACTCGGCATGCCAAACCAACTTCACGTGACGGACATTGGATGTGCGATTATCGTAAGCGTGAATTATTTCTTTTGCATAAGGAATAACAGCCGCAATTCCTGCTCCGCTCGCTACTAGCAAAATATTTTCGTATGAGCCCACTGGCTGGTTGATACCATGAGGTCCAGTATAAAAAGCAGGCAAAGAAACGCAATTTTTACCTGCTCCTTTTTCAAGAAGAGCGAGGTTTGCGGAAAAAGCTCCATTGGGGTGAATTATAAGATCAAGGACCTTTTGCTTTTTATCTGGCGACCACGATGTGACCATAAATGGGTGCATTTGTGCCCACGACCATAGACTGAGTGTAGGCAGCCATATTTTAATGTATTGCCCTGGCAGAACGTTGATTGGTTTGGGTAGAACTAAGCACATTCTGGTAAGTCTTTCACTTTGCGGTTGTATTTCTGTGACACTATTGCCGTGTTCTGTTGCTTGGTTATCTATTTCACTATTACCGCATTCTGCATTCGCTAGAAGAGCGCGAGGCCTACCGTGGCCAGATAATATACCGTTGCGATAGACGAAAATGGCTGTTTGAATAAGTGACGTGTACGCCAACCCGCCGAGGGCAATGTACAGGCAGGATCTGGAAAATACGCTATGTTTGGGGATATGGCACCAAATCCCATAGAGGCTTGCAGTTGTCAATGCCTGGTGAGATCGTAAGAAGAACTTATATGAAAGCCGCCTGAAATAAGGCAACGCAAGTATCGCAAGCGCACTCAACGAAGTGGCAACCTATAAGACTATGTGAGCAAAGAGCAAAGGTTTTTGGGGCATTATTCGATATACGATTATTTTCGCAACGAGTTGATCGTTGCTGCCAGTTGCATCGCTGCCAGTTGCATCGCTGCCAGTTGCATCGCTGCCAGTTGGTATGAGTGCGACTGCAACATGGAATATCAATGAAGTAACGACCATCCAGCCTACAGCCCGGTGCATGCGCTGACAGTTTTTGAAAGATACACCTAGAATATCGGCCATATAGCTCAAATGCGTAGATGATATCAGAAGTATGAAATTAATCATAGCAAGTATTCCCGCCCTTCGGCTGGAGTCAACTAGCGATAAGAAATGAAAGAATATAAGAAAAAGATTGACACCAGCGTAGCTCATGTGCAATACAATGCTGGCCCGAGTCCATGGGCCAAAAAGTCGATGGCGGCTAACCATATAAGGGTAGGTGAAATGCTGGGAAAGAAAAACATTGATCGTGTAAAAATGAGGTATGAGGCAGCGAATGGCAATTAAGCTTCCAAAAATTGCCCCCATTACAATAGCATAAATTGCGAGAGTATCCATGTTACTTTTTGGCAGTGCCTTTTGAGTTCAGAGCAATGGCACTATCTCTTCCAACGAGAACATAGAGGTGGCACACTGCAAGAGGCTTGCTGCCATGGAGGTTCTTTCACTAATATTACAGGTAAATCTGCAAAATATCTGAAGAGGGAGAGTGAATGACTGCAACAGCAAACAACTCTACACTCTCGACTACCATCGCACTTTATGTGCTGATCAGAACTCCTTAATAACATACCTGCTCACCAGATGCTTTTAATTCTACTAATACGAGTTGCGATTGTTTACAGAGTCTCGCCCACCTTAAATTTGGTCCTCATCTCCACATTATTTCACGCAAATTCAGAAGCTGAAATTATCACATTTTCACATGGCGAAAAGTGGCACTTCAAAGAAATTTCTCGGAGCCCTTAACATTGAATTTGGTAATTCAACGCATAATTAGATCTCTCATTTCTTTCCCGAAAAAGCGAACAATCCAATCCAGAGACACATTCGTATAACCCAACTTTTTCCATTATGAACATAATACCTATGCCACCGAAACGAGTCAGCTACTAGAATACCATATTAAATGCCACTTATTTATTCCACTACAGTATTAGTTAACCACAAGGAACTATTCTTATTCGAATTTCAGCACATTAGCCTTTCCAAATAGAAAGAATAAGATGTTCAAACTTTTAAGCCATTTAAAGCGCTATCTTATCACCTTTCCATAAAATACAGTTAGCTTAAGACTTCCCGTTTCGATGCTTGCTCTCATTCGTGACATGATACAGTAGAGAGCTAGTCTTTTGCAAACGCTAGAAACGGCGTGTTCTCAAAACCTGACAGTTCCCTCCACTTCGACAATTTTCATGACTGACTGGCCAAAAGCTGTGCTCACTTTCTTCTGTATCAGCCATCTGCTATTGAAGGAAAGGAGAGAGGGATTACAATTGATATAAAACTTACGGCTGTGAGCCTCAAATCCCGCATAGATGATTGGTTGATATGGCCTCAGAACTAAGAGCTGAAACCAAGTGCCTTGAGAATTCCAGTGCCGCGCTCATCATCAAAACGTGCGCTACAAAAGCGCTGATCTTGAGTTGAACACCGTAGCCCAGCCGCTCAGGTATTTGAAGACAGCGAACTATCCCCCCAAGGGCATTCAACAAAGAATACTTGACGTATTCTTTGGCAACAGCGTATCGACAAGCTGACGGCTTTGATGTCGCATACAGTGCTGGCAAAAGCACGAAGAGTCCGAGCATACAGCAGGAGAATGCAAAGTTCCAAGGCTCGTGTATAAGAGAAACAAGCGACAGACTCCAAGCAAATACCAACGTCACTGCCAGCAATAAAATGCACAATAACAACTTCGTATGGTAGAACTGATAATAAAGAAACGGCAGAGAGGAAGCCCAAATGAGAGCGAGAACACCAGCATATTTGATATGTCGCTTAACACCAAACGCAGAATAGTCGGAGATCGTGGCAGAAGAATGATTCAAGGCTCCGAGGAAAAAGCAAACGATAGGCAAAGTATCTAATACTAGGTCGCTCGCTTGGGACATCCTGGTTTGGAAACAGTCAAATATGACACGACAAAGAAGTAGAATAAAATAAAGGACAGTTATTAGATGAACCAGAACGACCAAAGTATTTCCAGGTGAATTCATTGTTTGGAGCCAGCTCATTTTGACTTGTCGATCACCTGATTCACGGTCGTTAAAGAAAGTAATTGGTTTTCTTTGATAAGAATTCTATAGAAGTATCGGCGGAGGAGATGCGAGGTCAAATATAGCACGACGAGTGCACGGGCCTCCTCAGCTGCAAGATTGTCCTCAGTATTTGAACAGCCCGTTCATTTTTTTGCAAAAATGATCACTTACCATAAAGCACCCTGTTCAACTGAATTTGGTCAGCCATATAGAGCCCAAACATTAACTCCGGTTCGAGCAAAAATTGTGAACAAGGAGGAGTCAAGAGTTCCCTTGGATGTATTGGCCTGTCCGATTAGTTATCACTTGAACCACTTTAAGAAATGGTTTCACCAAATACAATCTGCGTCACAAATCCCATGACCCATGACCCATGACCCAGCACTCCGGCCAAAGCAGTACGCTTCAAAGCTGGTACAGTGCGTCCCGAAACTGGCGCAACCACTTACACTCTTCTATTGTTTCTCCAGCCACAGTGCCAAGACCAGCTAGTAAGTTTTGGGAGTTCTGCGGGTACCCCCCTTTTAACTGGAAGACGCGCGCAGCGCGCGCATCGGCCCTGAAACGATGAAATTGAGTGGAAATAGAAGGAAAGTAGAGGGTGATAGAAAAGGTGAGTCGTAAGAGTCTACATGGTGGCATACACGGTAGCATACTCCTCGCATTGTGATTCGTTAACACTGCCGTGCGTGCATGACTAGCCGCACGTGATCTGCATGGACGGTGGTCGTTATCTAGATAGGGTCTGGTTAAATAATAGATTTCTTAAGTTGCGGTTTATCAGAATGCGCGGGGGATATATTTGTGCGCTTCTAGAATTCTTCGGTCTGTGAGTGATAAACAAGGGGTATTTACGGGAATCCTAGATGAAAAGATGGTGTTCAGAAAGAATCACAGTCCTCACGGTGAACACGAATAGAATATTTCTAGGAGGAAGTAATGTTTGTTTGCTGAAATTGTCATTTTCCCCTTTGAACTGTAATGAATGGATAAGGTAAAAAGGGAAAGCGAATGGGAGGTTCTCCAACAATAAGTTGAGACAGAACATAATGTATGTGAGTAATGAGGTGAAGTTGTTCGTAGGACTGAACCTGGAAGAGAGTATGAGGTGCGAATTGGGGAAGAGGTTTAAATTGTTGAGCTTTGAATGAGAAGGTTAGTTTCTGGGTCTTTTTCGTGATCTCTGGGAACGCGGCTCTGGTGTAGGAGTGCGAGGTTGTGGTAAGGGTTGACCATCGTCGGTCGTGTCCGGCCAGGTTATTAACGTTCCTTCGCCGTCATTGTTCATGGAAGTAGTTCCTGTGGGGCTGTATGACTGTCGGAGGGTTGGGATCGAATCATCCTCCAACACGGGCGCTGGCTTGAGTGGAGAACCAGTATTAGCCCTTTGGGACCAGCGGTCCTGGCGTTTCCGTTTACTAGCTGTCGGAGATGGTGTGGATGGCAAAGATTGCGGTTGGGTTGGAAGGAAATGTATGTCGTCCGTAATCACAGCTAGCTGGCGATTGTTCTTGGTGATGCCGAAAATACGCCCTGTCAGAAAAATGTTGGTGTTGATGCTCAGTGGTGGGAAGTTCACCCAACGTTGCCCGTTCTTGAAGTATGCAGTAAGGGGGAATGTGTTATGGCTCCGAGTCGAACTGTTGTAAACTGTAGATTGGAGACGGTAGTGTAGGAGAGTTGTGCCAGTATTTAGTTGACCTTCACGCTCAAGGACAGTCGCAAGGACGGTTACGACGGGCAAAGCCGCTTCAGGGCAGTGCATAAAATATGAACTAGTATCTTCTTGGTCGCCCGGGTGCCTAGTGTGGGTCAATTTGTGTGCTTAGTGATTGTGAAAATTACTAACCTCTCAACGCCATGAGCATGGAGAAGGATGTGGAAGCCGTCACTGTCAGAGGAGGTGGCGAGAAAAGAGCCCCACGCATAAATAAAAGCGTTGGATTGGTAGAGGTCCGGTCGGTTCCCTTCATTGAATAATCGAATTAAAGTGGGAATGTCGTCCTGTTCAACATCGTCTGATTGTATATCTTTGTCCGGTATATTGAGTGATACACGTAACTGCATGCATAGGCTTTTACCGGGGCGTGTTGGATCTTGTTCAACATGGTCGATGAAATCGCGAATATGAAGAATGGCTGGGAAAGAGCCTTGGGAAGGCATAATGGAGATGGACCGGTTTTGTGGGGGTTTGATAATCTAGTAGGATGAGAAGATATCGGTTATATGGGTTAATAGTTGAATAGAAGACGAAGATAGGAAGACATAGACGATAGTCTATATTCGTGTAGGTAGCTATATGGGTGGATCTGGCAGGGATAGCCCGGTCGATACTGCGATAGTGCATGAACATAAGTGCAGATACGAAACATTAGAAGGAAAGTTTCCTCACCGCTTCCCTTAGGAAGGAGGTAGGCACAGAAGAGACAGGGATAGGCCCGTGTTTATTAACTTTATCGCCTATATACGCAAGATACGGGAAAAAATGACTGGGCATTAGGTGAGGTATCTCGAGGTATCAGATTGCCATGCAGCAAGAGTGTTCAGTTCCAGTGCCCGCAGCCTTTGCATCTCACCGAGCAATTGAGGATCCGGGGCGTGTTGTAGGTCGCTCATTTCAATTGGTTGTAGGAGATGAAGACCAGCAAGTGAACGAAGACGGGATAGTTGCACGTAAGTAGAGCAGAATCTCCGGTGGGCGTCTTGGCCTCGAATTTTGCGATCATTCTTGAGATCCAGAATGGCGGATTCGAGGGTCGTACCCTGAATTTTATAGTCGGTGAGACAGAAGGCCGGGCAAATAGGGACCTGTCGCCGACGCACCGAGAACCCCTTGACAGTTATAGACGCCTCGAGTGGAAAGATAGGTAAGACATTTTCACTTAAAGAAGGAAGAGAAATCGATTTCGATCGGCTCGGTTTGAACAGGAGACACGCTGGAGGCTTTGTACAGAAGGTGTACAGTTCATCAAGCTCGTGGAAGTCCGCTAAACGCGAACGAGTCCTATAAGATAAGAAGCCGCATATATTAAGGGGGGTTGACGTACCGTCCGGGTCAACCACAACGCCCACAGCCTCTCCAGTCGCACCATTAACTAATCCAGCAGGCGTGCATATGTTTGTCAAAAGCATTGTCGGCATTGAAAGTGTATAGAGAATAAGTCCCGGAAAAGGGATCTTTGCTCCCTGCTCGGGAAGCCCGAGTAGGTCATCCGCGTGAAGCGTTAGATCGGTCGGCGCAGAGGACCTTGTGCGGGTGTGAAGCGCGGGGAATATCAAAATTCTCTGACGTTTTGACCGAGCGAAGCGCTCGATCTGGAAACGATTTATGATATGTCGGAGCGCGTTTAGTTTAACGACTGCCGTCGTGGCATGCAGACGCGGATCGTCGAGTGAAGTTATAGCCTTTGAGTTCAACACCAAAATATCATCGTGTGTAAGTGTGGCAGTCCTCGCACGAGTAAGTATGTTCCGATATGGTAAGTCCTCCGCCTGGCGCATCTGCTCGTCGAGGATAATGACTTGTTTAAACTGATTCCAGATAAGCTTCCCATCCTGTTCGGTCTCATTTCTCGGAGGTTTCCATAGGGGCTGGCCTTGGACAGGAGGGAATTGGTAGAAATCCCCCATAAGGATAACCACAGGTAAACCGCCAAAGAGGTCCGGCGATGACCTCTCAAGAGATCGGGCGATCTTGCAGTGGGTGTTGATGATGCTAAGCGCGGAGAGATCCACCATGCTCACCTCGTCTATGAACATAATGGTTTTTTGCGTCCATAGCCTGCGAACCCTTTGCCCCACACCGGTCCGTCGATACCGGTTCAGAGAAATGCCAAGAGACGTGTGGTAGGTGCTTCCTCCAATAACATCAGCGGCAGCTCCTGTTGGGGCCATCAGGATGATCTCGTTCTTGCGGTGAAGCAAGTCCATAGCAACGGTAGTTGCTTTAATTATCTGGCTTTTGCCCACTCCGCCTTCACCTCCTACGTAGAGGAGTGTCTGTTTTCGCTGTGAATGATCATACGGATGGTCAGTGCAGTTGAGGATCTCGGTCAGGACTTTTTCCACAACGATGCATTGTTTCTCGTTCAGGGGAATAAGCTCGCGTACGAGTGAAGTTACTGAAAACCCAGTGAGATTTTGTCCCACTCGCGAGCGAAGATGCAGCAAGTCAGGGAGTGCATCTGACCCAGCGAGTACAGGCAGTAAGACATTGTCGATAAGGTCGATATTGGAGTCATCAAGGTCTGGGACAGCGGACGTTGACGATGCAGTGTTTGGATCTTGGGTAGTGAGCCTCGTAAAATTCTTAATCTGGTCCTGCCATTCGTTCAGAGTGGACACCGGAAAGAAACTGAGACCAGACGACTGATATAATGTGCTGTCAGAAATGTGGAGGGGTCGGAGATTTTGTAGCTGAAGGGTTAGAGTGAAAGAAAATGAGGCGAGAGTGGTGATTTGGCGTTGAGCATCTTGGGCCTCGTTCGTCCAGCGTCGACTTATCGCCAGAAATGCAGCCAGAAGGGTTTCTTTGGTCAGTGAACCATCTAGATTTTGTGGCAGATGCGGATCCTCATTTTCTGAACCCGATGCGGGGTACGGAGGACTACCCAGTTCTTGGTCGATTGGGCTCGCGCGTTCATTAGTGCGGCTGCGAAGTATTGCATCAGCTTGGCAGTCACTCTTTGATTTGCGCAGGAGCTCAACGTTTTCCGCAAATGTACGAATATGTGGTGGAAGTGTTGGTTCAACACATGTCCAAACATGATGAAGAATATCATGTGTTGATGTGGCAGGAGGATGTGTTTGTTGAAAAAGTGAGGGCAGATTTTGCCAAGGAATGAAAAGTCCGAGGAGGATCTCGGCAAGATCGTTCTGAATCGCTGTGGTTGTGGGATTTCCATCTGGGACGGAGTCCTCCGAGGACTGAAATTCTGTCAGCTCGCCTTGTAGGGTTACTGTGGCCGTCTGAAAAGGAGACTGAGCCAGTCTCTGTATATGGGTTCGGTGTCTTGGATGTGCATCCTCGAAGGGGATGTCTTCTGTCGTCGCATCCTGGAGTCTCTTGGTGCGCACTACCATGCAGTATTCGAAGATGGACAAGGAAGATAAATGACTACCACGCAACTTATAATTGTCGAATATATTTGCCGGTGCAGTTGCGGTTTGCTCATAATTGCATGGCTCTTCTCCAATCGTATCTGATGGCAAGGTATCTCGACGAGACTGTCCTGGTGGAATTAACGAACGAACGTACCGTCTGAGCCACCAGAGATTAATGCGAGTAAAATTATAGTTGAGTGTGTAGTAGGAGGGAAGTTGAAGTAATGTGCTCGCCACTTGGACCCCGCTTATTTCACGATCTTGGGACAAGCTATTGAAGCAGCGGAGGGCAAACTTGTCCATGCCCCTTTGACGGAGTCTTATATCTACCGTGCTAGGAGTAGGAGCGGCGGCGGCATGTTCAATCATTTGTTTCAACAGCGCCGCTTTTGTGACCATGTGGCACGGCGAAACGTCATCCTTGGTAGCGTAGTTGGTAATGTAATACAGAAGGGACAACGACTTGGACACGGTCGGAATCCAGGAGATGTCATGATTTGAGCGGATGCAGGTGGCAATGGAGGGATTCCACGGATTAACCCAAGCATGGTTACGAGCAAGGTGAATGATGCCGTACTCGTCTACTTTTGCTGCGTCTAGAAGATCGCGAGGCATACCGAAGCGACAGACATGGTTGTTTGATCTTTGTGGGCGGTATTTAAAGCAAGTTGCCGTATGTCGCTTGGAGTGAAGTTGTTTCGTACGAGCAACACGGTTGCTATCGTAAAAAAGTTTCCGCATGAATTCCGAGTCTGTTTCTTGGCCAGTTGATGGAGGAGCTACGTTCGAGAGGGTTGATTCATCGTCCTCGTCAGAGCCATGTAAGCTATGCATCACGACAGTCCCCAAGAAGGTGATCATTCGATTTGCGAAATCACCGTCTGCGAGGACACGGTCACGCAAGCGGACGAAACCAAGATTTCCTCGAGTCCACACCAATGTGTGGAGATGTAACATGCCTCGTCCATTACTTTCCACCACGCCAAAGTAATTAGAAACGTCCCCAAGGATCCCAATGTCGGCAGTTTTGCTACCGAGAAGACCGTTAAGCACCGCCTTGCATGTGCAGTGGAAGAATCTCGCCACAGCCACAGGGTCAGACGTTGCTGTCACGGATTGGATGGCCGATGTCACGTTAGCAGGGAGGTCAGATGAACACTGGACGCCAGCAAGAACCAGAACAAGAGGATTCTGAAGATCGGAAGGGTTGATTGTTAGCCAGAACGCTGGCATACCTTCTCGAACGAGAAGACCTCGAAGTTCTGCCCGGATCTGTAATTTTTGGAAAAAGGATCCTGGTACTTGTACACCGATGGCAGTGATGTTCTTGAGTAGCCGTCGGATTAGCGGATCCGAGGTGGTTTGATTGGTGCTAAGCTCCTCAGCTGCCTTTTGTAGGCGATCGACATTAAGTGAGTCTAGATCCCTAGCTACCGAGGTCCACTGGGATCGTTTGATGAGAAGAGAGTTGCCAAGACATGAATTCCGCAGCTGTATGATGTCGTATAACAAGTACATGAACGTCCTGTGACGAGCGAATCTAAAAAATTAAGCTAACAGTTTGCACGGATAGCCGGAGAACAACTTACCTCCGGCTATGGTGACGAAGTGCCCAATTTGCGAAAGCAACAAGGGATACAGTTACAGCACGATCATCCAGATGACCTCCAATCCCTCCCGGGAAAAGCGTAGGGAAAGCAGATGTGAGATAATGAGGATCGTCCCATTGATTTAGAAGCGATACTTGGCCATGTATACGGTATTCGATCGTAGGGACCCGTTGATGAGCGGTAGGTTGTTGAGAAGAATGGCTTGCGTGGCTGGTGGGGGCAAATTGAGGTTGCGTTTTGAGCGGCGGGTCATTGACAAGGGTAAACACCGTGTTCAGCAGACGCAGGTCAGGGTTCTGCCGATCTCCATTCAAGTCAGTAGTAACAGAACCAGTGACTGGAAGAGAATCGTCGATGAACTGGTGGTTGTCCTCTGCAGCTTGCCAGTCGTTTTCGTAGTTACCTTCTTGCAAATTAACACTGTAGCCCGCCCGTTCGTGGTGATCCGTGTTGTCTACACATATTACTTGCTGCTGTATGTCTGAAGGTATAAACTCATCGGGCCAGTGATTGACAGCAGAATGATCAATAGTAACGTTGCCGTATAAAGGATTATGTCGCACGAGATAGCGAAGAGCAGCAAGCACCTTGTGCTTACGAACAGTGAAAAATGGCTGCAGATCAGCGGTGGTCGGGGAAATTTTCCCCAGCCAGAAGACTTTGATGAGTTCAGCGAAGTGCAGGTCAGGGCTTGGCAATATTCGAAGGAGAGGTTTTGGGTCTTGTGGTATAATGATAAAGTGGCCGCGTAACGCATAGTAGCTTGCTGGCGATGATCGGCCTCCAGGGCGCAGCTTCAATACGACCCCCACTGGATGGGACTTGGCAATCAGGTATTCTTCGGTAAGAGTAAGATCTTTAAGAGCCTCGGGGTAATGCTGACACAGAACAACGTTGATTTTGTTACCGGCGGAGAACTTCGGAACAGAGCCGCGTAGGAGTGGCGCATGGCATCCTGAGCATAGGTTCCAGAAGCCATCAATGTAGCCGCATCGATCGAGGAAGCCTGCCAATGGCTCCAATACAGGATCTCCATCAAGAAATCGACGCGTGTCATTGCTAGGAATAAGCATGCCGCAAGTGCAACAAGCAATATCTCGGCTGGAGACAGCCATTTCCTTCTCAAATCGAGCTATAGACTGGCGCACAAGTGGGGTGGATATGTCCTGTGGAAACATCCCCGAAGCACGCACGCGAGACTCATGTTCCTGGAGCAGGAATTCAACAGCCCGGTCGATAATGGGAGACCGACTTGTCGATGGTAGACCTGGAGGTATAGATCTTCGACGCTTGGGTTGAGGGGGGTGCGCGGGTGTTATTAGTGGAGGAAAAGAATTTAGGTTAGGGTCAAAATATATACCAATAGTCTGGCGAAAATCGGAGGGACGCTGCACCACATTCGATCTCCTCAATCTGCAGTTACGACAACGCATAACACCTGGTCGAGCGGCGAATGGAAGTCGACAGTCATAGCACGGACTATAATACGGATTTGAAGAGAGTAAAGCCTCGCAAGGCATGCAGCGAATATTTGGAGAATCCGCGGGAATTGGAACAAAGCAGCGTAAGCAGGGGCGTGTTTCCCGTATAGGTGGGAGCAGGGAAAATGGACAAACGGGACATGTTGGCGATTGAATAGTCGTAGACAGACGTACTTGACGCCCACAGCCAGAGCAAAACCGATTAGACAACATTCAGGGAGACGTAGACAAAGGGAAAGTGAGGGGCAACGGAAAAGACAGCGTTCTTTCTATTCGAAGAGGACATTACAGTGGCGATAGAAAGCATAGGGTTGCAATAAACTGGATGGCAAGAAGCAGATGATGAAGCAATCACAGTAGCGGGAGGTGCATAATTATGCAGAGCGAACCCTACAACCCTAAGCCAAGACGATCTAATCCGAAGAAAGCGACAATAATGCAGGTACGCGAACAGGCAAGGGCGAATGACAGACGTGCGTGGCAGAACAAGGCATATATAGTCAAGCCACCTCTTTTCGCAACGTCTCGCGCACACGTACATCCGTGTTGATTAAAACCCTTCCTCTCACTACGTTCGTTTCAGGGCATTTGACGTATATCACTGTGTTGTAACATGTGTATTTTGATTGTATTGTTATGGAGTTCTGTGGGTCACGACCCAGTGTTACAGATACAGGTCTAACCCTAATGCATGAGTAGTGCGTCTCAGGGTGACAGGACAATACCATCAGTACAGGGGATCCAACACACTGGTACGGAAATACAGATATTCCGGATATATTCCAAATTTAGACTAGTTTGTCTCCGTGTTATGGCTGGAAAACACACAAAAAGCGTAAGTGGTTGCACCGGTTTCGGGACGTACTGTACCTAGTTTTTAAACACTAAGCATGATCTCTACTATAGGCCTACAATATCAATGCGACCGGTAAAATCGACCCTTTAATATATAAGCAAATTCATTTCTTATAATTACCTAGTGGGTGGGCTAAATAAGTAGTGATATAACTTTGTTTAGACCAAAACATATTAAATAACAGTATATAACAGTATCTAATTAAATGAACCAGCTGGATTATGTACAGTACACCAAGACCTGTTTTTAATGCAAAAATGGGCTGAGATGGGCTATAGATGGTGCCGAATATCTCGGCCCATCGTGGGTTGTGGGTTGTGGTTGGGCCGTGGGCCTAAGGTTTGGGCCCATTTGCGGGTTTTTGCGCAGTCTACTAATATTATAAAAAGCTTGTATATATATCTATCTTTTGATATAATAGGCTAAATTAATATAGAGAGATAATATGTGGTATTATACAATACAAATGTATAATTTATCATCGTTTTACAATTGCGAAGACCTTGGTTTTATGTAGAGTTGGGTTTTCCTGGGCCCCAATGGGTACCCAGCCTGGGTCCTGCGGAAGCCTACGTGCACCTATCAATAGAATCATGCAGACAACCCCTAGCAAAGCTTGACAGATCTTCGTCAGATGGTTCGGTCATATCGCACCATCCTCGGTTGTCTACGTCAGTCATGTCTAGTGGTTGCAATACCTCGTCATAATCCAAGCCGCGCACTGTTTGCAACCATCTCTCGCTGATTGTCTCTAATACCTGCACCTTCTTCAATAACAGGTTGGCAATGTTGTTGAAAAAGCCAAGCACCCTTCGGGAGTCAGGGAAGACATTAATTAAGAAACTTGCGGAAAGCCGCAGCATTTGGGAGGAAAACCCGCTTTTGTTCCTTAGTTATAGCATTCATTAGAATGCGGAAGACCCTTCCAGAAGGAACACATACTCACAATTGGATATCCATTTCTTTATCGCACGTGACAAGTATTCCTGGGCCTAGATATATCATCATCTGCACCCATCGCTTCCCTCTGGACTTTTCTGTATGAAAACGTTGTCGGCAAGCTTGTTTCATATGTTCGTCCATTTTTGGCCAGTCGGTATGGAAATTTTGGAGCATGTAATCTACCGCCATAGAACGAAAATTGACACCCATATTTCCATGATCAGGTTGGGCAAATATATTCCTGCATTCCTCATACAACGAGAACAAGCGAACCCGCGCAAGCCTTCGTAATAATCGTAGAGTCTCTGGGTTGAAATTAATACCAGCACATATCATATCTGTAGAAAAATCTGCAAACAAAATGGACGAGGTTTCTGGTGACTGGGAGCTTCTTGGCCATAATCCACCTTGTAGCCAACATGACAGATGGTTGTCGATGAACAACTTGATATCTTGACGTAACCACCCTAGTCCTGCCTTGAATGTCATTAAAAGCTTGTCTTGGTCTTTCAATTCAACACCAGCGGCCAGATATTTTGACATTACAAAGTTAATAGAAGCATGATATTTTGGGTCGAGGTCATCTTTGAATGGGTTATACGCCTGGTAGTCAAAAAAAGCATCGAATGGGCTCTGGGAGTGCGCTTCATCGTTATGGTGCGACGGGCTTGAGGAAAGGCTTGCATATCTTCTTGCTGTGGGATTTACTCGTTGAGCGGAAGTGTGTGCCCTTTCAAGCAATGAGCTGGGGGGTACATGAGGTTTTTCTTGAAGTGGGGCTTCCGTCCCAGTGTCGAACTTTAGAGAAAAATAATGGCAGTGGCTCTGTAAGTAATGCGCTACTGCGGCTTTTGAGCCAGGCTCTAAACCGTCAAGGTGACAAACAAGCTGGATTAATTGGTCTGCGATCTAAAACACTGTCATTATCAAAGTATGCTAGTACTAGCTCGGAACATACAGTTTTATGTATGGGATCGGCGTCGGTATTGCCATTATCCGAAGGCGGTATCTATCGTGCGTCAGCGCAATCGAGGAAACTAATGTTTTTAGATCCTACGGATATTGTGAAGAGTAAGCTAAACATTTCAGTATTGCCTGTTGTCGTTATCTGACAGATAAAAAGTCAATATATAGATCAGAGGCGAGCGTTGATATCATCATTCACAGATATACTCTGAATGAAGGTAATCTGAACCATTGATGGGCTCTAGATATATTTATTTTGATCTTTGCGAAAATAGACTGTATTGTAGAGACCTTTTGGGGAAAGGTGAGAATTTGAGACACTAAATTAAGAAAGACGTTCAAATGCTTATTGACATTTCGCAATTGCAGAAGCCCAGAGTCTCTTGGTCATTCTAGGATTACATGTACTTCATTTATTACCTCAACTTTGTTGAACATCTGAGAAAATATGCGGGAAAGTTGTTCATTTCTTCGCTCGTCTTGATTTACACGGATATAGGTGAGGCTTGATGCCGGACAGATTAAGAGGGGCCATGTTGAGTCAATTAGTCATAGTATAGCCATTCTCGAAATCGGCTTGAGCAATGCACTCCGAGTAACTCTTCTCTGGCCCCGCCGCCAAGGCTTTAGCGCAGATAATTTATTGAGCGAGCCTCATCAAGATGAGGGCTGCAGTATTTTGCCATCTGTATTGGGGCGCCATATTGGACAATGACCGTTGAACTTACCGATCAACGTCCAAAAAGTTAAATTTGATTGCACGTGGCAGATTATACAGGACCATACTGCATCATTTACCACTTGCCCATCAATTTTTGAATCCGGCTTGCTCAATATTTTATGCGCGCTAAAGCCTTGGCGGCGGGGCCAGAGAAGAGTTACTCAGTGTGCATCGGTCAAGCCGATTTCGAGAATGACTGTATCACATTCTTTTGTTGCTAAGCGTATTGAAACCTTAACTTAATCGGCCTTTCAAAGTTTCTAGCATAATGATCGATCAAAAGGTTTCTATTATCCGCGAGATAGGACGACAACGTGCCATCAACAGATATTACAGGACCTGTTATTCTCTCCTACAAGAGCTGCAAGACACTGTCGCCAAGACAGCCAGCACCTTGCTTATGTTACATGAATCAGACAGCACCCAAAATCTTCATTGTCATTTTGAATCTCAAAAGATTATTCATGAGCTCAATTTGATAATCCAAATACTGCAAGAAACTGAAACCCAAGCTCTTGCCGCATGGAAAGCCATTGTGGACAAATGCAAAAGAGATAAGACCGACATTCCTCGATAGAATGTCCGAACAAGCATCTGTTAGTTGTTCCGCAGGAGGAATGGTTTCGGAGCTCCTGCTGATCTGACATCGCATAAACTCTTTCCAGGCTACGCACGTCAATAAATTAATTTATTGGCCTTTACAAATGTTGTGTTTTACCATTTCCAGGACGTCTAGAGGTAGTTTCACAGTACAATTTCCAATTTTGTCGGACACTCGGAGCCAACACATTTTACGTGAAATTAGTATTAGGACTATGTTTGCAAGTTACATCTATGTACAGTAATTTTCGAAATTAGTTATACCTCCAGACTCTTAAGACTTATTTATCGGAGACTAATTCCGAGGGCAGCGAGTCCTGATTAGATACCATTACCGACATTGGCTTTTCAGACCGCTTGTCGAAATGGTATCTATAACTTTACATTACCACTGTGAGACATGAGGCAATACCGTGCTAAGACGATGACTCATCGAATATTGTAAAGACAATACCATTACCGTTATGCGAGGAAAACAGAGCGGTCCTCCAAAAGGGTTTAGCGTTTACCGGGTATATTTTCCGGCAATCAAGTTGGAAGAGTGTGGAGGTATACAGGGTGACCAAGAAACAAACGTCCTTCTCCACAATAATTCTGCCATCATTTTGAAAATATTTGATGTATTTAGTTTGTATCATACCGCGTATATCCAGCTGAGTTTAAAAAATAAATGCGTTACGTATAGTAATTTCGTAAAGCGGTATGTAAGGAAAGCGATAAGGCGGTGAAAAAGAGGACGTTTGTTTCTTGGTCACCCTGTAGTTGATTTCGAACATTACTGTACTACACTTGAAAAATTCTTTTTGCCACTAAACTGCATTTTCAATTGTCGCGAAACGTGCGACAACGCTCGAGAATACCACTTTCGATGATTGTAGGTGATACTGTATCAGGGATGAACAAGCTTAGAAGGCGAGTCTTGGAGCCATGTCGCCCGGACTAACAACGGTGGTGCAGGAAGCCATTGTGCAGGAAGTGCTGATTGTCACGAAAGGAAGAGAGGGGCGATGTGTTTGCTCATTTCGTGTAAAATACACCACCCATGGTACTGGAGGCGTATTGTAAAATATATGGACTATTGTAGAAGCGGTCTAGATCAAAGTGTTTAAATTAACATCCAATCAGAACATATTTAGGATTTATCTTTTGGGAATCAAGTCTAAAGAGTGAGAGGTCAAACTGAATTCGAAAACTACTGTAGCCAGGTATGTTATTGAGCACTGTCGGAAATTTTATTGGAAGTTTAAAGTTCACCGATAATGCGGTGCATGTCGGACAGTCTACAGTAGTGTAACACTAACATGGGCGCTGTGATTCGTTCCTATCGGCAAGCGAGCTCAGCAGCGGGGTCGGAACCTGTCCTATAGACTTCCGCGTTAAACGAAAGTTTAATAAAAAGCACATGCGGGTCTCATGATGTTCTACGTCATGCCAAGCGCGTAATATTTGTATTAGGGTGGTTGTTCAACAAGGTTCCACCTTAAAAATTCTCCAATAAAGGAAAAAAGGCTAAAAAGACATAACAACAAACGAAAATTGCAGCCAGATCCGAGCTGTTTTACTGGCTTTTGCGTTGCACGTGGTCTCGATTTGGATGGAGTCGATAAGTAAACCCCTCAGTTCAGCACGGTCATGAACATTGATAAATGAGTGGCCCACTACAACCCTCACTTCTGGTGTTTTATTTACTAAAAGCCGACTTTTTTTTCAAAACATCCCTAGCATTGATATCGAACTCTTTAATTCTATTAGACGAACATGTCACAAGCTAAAAATCAACATATTACGGCCAAGCAAGAGGTGCAGCGTCAAGCAACAAAGATACTTGACCAACTAAGTCAAGTTATGGGTGGAAAAAATAACTTGGTAAGTCATGTTGGGAATTTCAGCTATACCGGTCGACTCCTGACCCCTACGAACCAGCAAGATATGTTGAACAATCACACACGATGCAATAAGGTCGTCGAATACCTCCTCAAGATCTGCGAAGATTGCCTCCGACGCCTGGAAATAATTTCAGGTGCAGTAGGCTTGGAACGCGAGCTAAGTGAGACACTAAAAGAACTGGGGATTGAGTCGCCATTACTCTGCCAAATAAGTGGTGTTGACATTGGGAACTCTGCGGAACAAGCCCATAGAAATGACGATCGGTGTGAGGGACTGGCCAAACAACAGTCTCGACCGACAGTAGAATTACCCTCTTTCATTACTCAATCCCACGCGCCCGCTGCCGCCAACAACAGACAGATACTGTCTCAGTTCAGCCAGCCTCCGCAGAACGCCATCTCGGACCCAAACCAACCGTGGGGAATGAACCCTCAGATAAAACAGGGCCAGTTAGAATTCATCAACTGTTCTTTGGGCTCAAGTCCTTTTGGGGCGATGAAAGGATACTCGGCACCCCCGTCCCAGCCTCCGATCGCTCGGCAATCCACTGGCAGCATGCCGTTTGTCCCTCTGAATCAAGGGTTTGCTCGTCCAAAACACTTCGGGGAACTCTCGAAACCCCCGAGCAGCCAATTCGATATTGGGGAGCTTTGGACAGAGGAGGACATTGAGGGCTTCTTGTGAACATAACTACGGCAGCGTGATTGTCTACTTCAACTGTTTGTTCTAGCTAAATTTAATTGCATATCATCGATTATTCTCCTGCACAGAAGTACTTGCTGTAGATTAGATCGACGGTCGTCTCGGAGTTGCGGTAAAGTCTAGCATTCCTTCCCCCGGTGATGCTGGACGGCTCGGGGTTTCTGGCTTTTTGCCGGGCGATGATTAAGGGGGATCCTAGCTGCGGGGACCTGTTCGAGGCAGCAAACCCGAAATTGACGACCAGTTGTTCCTTACACCGATATCGAATAGATAAGCGTACAACTCAATACTGTTACCCAGCTGCCGAGAGAGACTGATGCCAAATGGGAAATATGATCGTTGGATTCGGAACATCAAGGGACCATACCGCCGTGTCAGCCGGATAGTGCTGGAACAGGACTCAGGATCGCACGCCGCGTCTGTATTTGTCCGTCCATCTCGCGTGCCGGGGCTCACGTTCCGCGCTAGGGAGTAAAGCAGTGAGGTCCTCAGCCCAAAGGGAGATATCTCGATAAATCATCTTGCCCAGGCAGCAAAAGACGTTCAGTCAAGTTGCGCTCTCACCCCCTCTGTCTATCACGGCGCGAATTCGTTGACTAGTAGATGAACGGAATTTACTTGAGTTCGATTAGGCTTGAGCATTTCTCGCGTTCCCAGTGGCTTCAGTGCGGTAGTTGGGGTATTGTGACACAACGCAAGGACAAGGGCTCCGCATCAAATGGGGCTCCGGGGCGTGGAGAAGTCAAGATCCGCGGCGCATGACGTCTGCATCATGTGCCTCGCCGCAGGTGCACCTACCCCTATCGCCGCGCAGATGCATCGTAGAGTGGCGAGGCAGCCGTTCGAGTTTTAAATGACCCCTGTATTTCTCTCAGCTGGACAGCGGTATCCAACGTGGCGCACGCAACGTATCCCAGGAGACTGCTTGAAAATTTCCAATCGTGGGAGTTTTTTCGCGGTCTGTGCACGCCCATGGCTCGACTTGAGCTGTCAAGAGAAAGTCCAACCGTGCCGAGATGGCGCGTGTCGGAGCAAGCCTGGACGGACCCGGACGATCGTACCCGATCCGGGTTGGTGGGAAGAATGTGTGCCATACACTGAGCCTATCGTCTCAGGTCGGCCAAACGGGAGCCGGCAGTCAAGGCCGTTCCTAGCGAGATCGAAGGTGTTTGAGAGTCGCTTACAGCATCCAAATCTCAGGCGCTATTACTTTAAAATGGCACTACGAAGAGACCGGAGATCAAATAAAGGCACAAATTGCGAACGTAAAGGGGGCGACAATTGGCGGCATCGTTTGCGAAACTGCCCCGAGATTACGCAGGTGATGGCACAGTCACTGCGGCGCAGAATCTGATCTCGTCCATCTGTGTGAGTCCCACGGGGCAGGAGGAAGGGGGGCTGGGGCCTGACAAGCGGGTCTCTAGGTGACCAAAGTCCCGTGGCGGTTACATTCTCCCACGCAGTTTGGGCAGAACGGAGAACATGCTTGGGGCCAGTTATTTGCGCCCAGCAAGTGACAAATAGGATGCGATGATGGCGCAGTGACCATGAAGTAGTCTTCCCTAGATGCTGACGAGCAGTGAAACGGAGCCAACTACTCACCGCATGTGAGTCACGGCGTCCAGCGGTGGGATTTACACCCTGGTTGATGGAGGCCTTTGCGCTCTGGACATCGTTGCCCATTGGTGGATCATATTATTCTGCGTTGACAGGGCCTGTAGCACGACAGTGTCTGTAGGTGGCCTTCCGGGAACGCCTTCGGCCCCGCCGATCCCGTCTGCGGAATGGACCACCGAAGCCTTGCGGCGTCGTGAGGCCATTCAGCGGGAACGTCGGATGGCTGCAATGTGTCAAAGATCGAGGCCGACGGCTAAACCGTTCGCTACCCGGGCGTTGGATGCATCGCGAAAGTGTACACCCCAACGCAAACCTACTACTGCTGCCCCATTCGCGCACCAGTTCGAATAATTTTTTGATAGTCATATGTCAATGCGATCTCCCATTGCTGCATCTCAATCACATCAACACTATATCGCTAGCTTAATTTGACCGTTGTTGACCAGGGGTGGCGCTCACGTTGTGTTTCGCTTGGGCCGCTGTTCAAAAAAGATGCTTGGAATCTAGTTAGCTGGCTGGATCTAGTAGATGTTCAACGCTATTTCGAACGACCTGGTCACTACCCCTGTCATCTAGCCCCGCAAGCTGTACCCCCAATCACACCAACGCCGTATCTTCATTTTCATTGGGTCATTGTTGATCAGGGATAACGTTCGCGCTGCATTCCGCTCGGATCGCGGTTGAGCATAGACATTTCCGGTTCAATGCAGTTGCATGTAGAGATCATACCAACACTCTATCTTCCGCCTCACTAGTCCATTTGTGACCGGAACAACGTTCAAGTTGCATCCCGCTTGGACCGCGGTTGAACATAGATCCTATCGTAGTAGTACAGTACCACCACAGTCTATGGAGACCGGACTATTGGTTGATCCGATGTAATCATTTCTTATGTAATCAGTAACCCCCATAAATTGCTGGCCAGATTCAGGGGTATAGCAATACAGAGTTCTTTCCACCGCTGATTGGCCCTTATATTACGTGCTCTGACAGATTGACTTTCGTGACCCTTACGCCAAGATAAACTAGTCTATATTGGGAGTTCTTCCGGCGGTCGCGTGAGCATAGCTTGTCAGCCATGGGAGCTGTGTTGAAGGAGCCTTCTGATCGAAGCATGGCACGTACGTGTTGTCGTAACCACCAAAGATGGACGCGCACGAAGTTATAGCTATCGTTGTAATAGGAAGGAAACTGAAGAAGCGTACTGGCTTTGGACCCCACTAACCTCGCGGTCATGGGCAAGTTTGTTGAAACAACGCAGTACGAAGTTGGTCGCCCCCTTCTCTTGAAGGCGAAGGTCTGTCGCGTTGGGGAGCTCAGCCGTCTTTGCGCTCTCAATGGACTGTTTAAACAGGGCCGCCTTGGCGATTATTTGCCACGGGGAGACGTCATCGTTCGTGGTGTCGTTGGTAATGTAAAATATTACAATGATTTGGAAACTATAGGGATCCAAGAATTGTCATAATTGGATCGAAAACAGCTGGCAAGCGCCGGGTTCCACGGGTTGACCCAGGGATGAATGCGGACGAGATGGATAATGCCGAACTTGTCAATTGCAAAAGGAGAGACCAATTCCCGGGGCATACCGAACCGACCAGCTCATCCCAGAACCGCTGGGCTGGTATTTGAAACAGATCGACAAATGGTGTTTCAAATGTACTGTAACTGTTTCTTTCGAGCTACCGCGCGTTACAGTACGATATCAACTAGTCGTGCAAAGAACGCCTCGTCAGGCTCAGTTCCCCGGGCGAAAAGCGGCATAGACAGGTCGTTAGAATCGGACTCATTTGGAATTGTGCTGTCGGTGCTCTGGATAACGATGGATTCAAGATAATGGATCATACGGTTTGCATATTCGGGATCAGTGAGTAGGCGCTGGCGCAGCGAGGTGAAGACTAAGTTCCCCAAGAGCCACACCAGGGCATGGAGGTGCAGCATGCCTCTGCTATTTGTCTCGACTACACTAGTGGTTGGAGACGTTCCCCAAGATTCCCAAATCTCCACAGCCACTAGCTAGGAGCCCGCTCAAGACTGAGTCACCGACATGGTGAAAGAAGTTTGCAACTGCGACAGGGTTGGAAATGGCAACGGTCTCCCGAATGGTGACATTAGCACTGCTCAGAATGTCTCCAGCATATTCTACCCCTGCCAGAATGAGCACCAAGGGATTTCGCAAGTCGGATGAATTTATGGTGATCCAGAATGCAGGCATCCCATACTGTACAGTACGATTAAACAAGGTTTGCGTACACCCATAAGCTCGCAATAAGACAGCTGATTGGATTTTCTAAGAATCCAAGGCAAATAAATGCTTAATATCCGTAGCAAGGCCAAAGAATATCGAGTAGTGGGTAGATAGAAGTCAAACGGGGTAATGGCGGAGAAACAGGCGTTGAGTCTCCGCCCAAGGGCCAGCAGGTACCATATCATAAGGATATTTTCCATCATCAGACATGGCGCATCGATCGGCGCCAGCATTCAATAAATCTCCAGCTGTCTCCCATATCCACTCCCTTGCAACAGCTCTATGCAGTGGTGTATAACCAAAATTATCACGGGAATTCACGTCGGCCCCGTGTTGGATGAGAAGTGCAGCAAATTTTTGGACCATTGAAGCAGAACCAAAATTTGCCTCGGCAATGTGATGAAGGGGGGACTTTCCTTGCTTGTCTCGCGAATTAACACGAGCTCCGTGTTTGAGTAAGATGTTTGCAAGTTCGACGGAGCACATCTGCGCGGCAAGAGAGAGAGGGGTCAGCCGATCAATATTTTGAAAGTCTACATTAGTACCGAGTGATAGAAGAAGTTGAACTTTCTCCGCTGCTTTTGAACAAGGAGAGCCTCGCATCGCATAAAAGAGTGGACTTTCGCCATCCCTACCGCTGGAGCAATTCACATCAGCTCCACTTTCCACAAGCAGGCTTATCATATTGGAATGGCAGCTGAATGACCAAGCAGCCAGGTGTAGGACACTTTCTCCAAAATAATTCTTTACCGTAATGCTTGCACCGTATTCAAGGAGTATTTGAGCTTGCTTGGTAGCTCCCCGGGAGACCGCATATAGTAGAGGTGTCTCGTGCGCATAGTTGCTAGAGTCTACCGGCGCACCATGCATGATGAGAGTTCGAATGATGGTTCTGTTATCATTTTTCGTGCTTTTGGGTTTCAAAGCAAAGAACAGGGCAGTCCATCCCCTCCAATATTCACTCATATTTTTGAAACTTGCATTGGCGCCGTATTCCAGTAGTTTCCGTACAGCACGTATACTTGAATGAGCCACTGCCACTTGTAACGGAGTTCTCCCCTGTCTGTCGAGAGAGTCCACATACAGCCCAGCATTTAGTAGCATCTTTAGAATTGCCGGCGCAACATTCTTTGCAGCCGCAATATGCAAGGGACTCATTGCTTCTCGGCCATTCAAAATGTGTATATCGGCCCCATGCCTCAAAAGCACCGCTACCTTGGCTGTCTGGTTTGAGCGGATAGCCTCCACAAGCGGAGCACGTTTGTCAAATGCAACCGAATTCACCGCGGCTCCATGATCAATGAGCAGCTCAGTAATGAATGTGTCGCTACGGCCCCTCGTCGCCAAAGTCAAAGGCCTCTCCGAATAGAGATTTGCCGCATTTGGCAAGGCTCTGTTTTTGAGGAGGATTTGCACGATCTCAACATGATTGTAACGTATAGCTTCCAGGAGAGGTGTTGACTGTGCCCGACTTGAGTCTCGAAGGTTGGGATTTGCGCCGGCAGTCAGCATGTTTCGAACTCCTAGTCGGTACCCGTTTCTCGCGTACCACACAAGAGCAGATCCACCTTCGGACTTGACATTTCTCTC
The DNA here is from genome assembly GCF_028974065.1 of Penicillium cinerascens. Lineage (NCBI taxonomy): Eukaryota > Fungi > Ascomycota > Eurotiomycetes > Eurotiales > Aspergillaceae > Penicillium > Penicillium cinerascens. Next base: position 2,786,148 of record NW_026695296.1, on the reverse strand, counting down.
GTAAAGCTCGCTGATGAGGAGACTGTAGAGCTTGCAACTAGCTCGTAGAAGACTGAAAATATCCTTCGACGACTCCAGATTGCTTGTTATCAGCATGATAATCTCTGTTGGAATGGAGACTAAAGACATCTTGTCAGATTTCCTCCAGGTTGGATTGACCATGAAGGCTTTGAGGGTGGGGTTAAAGCTGTTGTTATGTTAGTAGGTTGTCCACGTGACCCATAAAGACAAATGTAATTAGCCTAACCTATGAATTGACGCTCAATGCGAGCAGAAAAAATTGCTTCGATAGCAATCCCTCGGTTTATGGATTGCCCCAGAGGCGCAGAGGCGCTTTTAAGTCTATGGAATATTTGTCAGATCTCAAGTTTAAGACTCCGGGTCAACTACTTAATCTATATTGCTCTAATTTGATGGAGAACTTTCACGATTCTATAGCCGCATAACAGCTAGCTAGCCTCTAAATCTAACGCAGGATTCACCTGTTCATAAGACTTCGAGAATATGTTGAAAGAATCGCTAGCGTGGGAGATTTGACTTTCTATTGTTGTTCAAACATGACTCAAGCTTATGAGAAATGATGATTTACGCTCAACACCAGCTCTATGCTAAATAAAGCATATGCATAGCCGCCTCCCTAGCAGATCTTTTAATGCCTATCAAAAGAACTACAGCTCGTCCGATGAGCAAGGCGAAGGATTGTTAGTCCATTCTTGCTATTCCCAATCGCAGTTCTCCAACAGCCTCTGGCTCAGCTATCCAGGGTGAGCGATCCGCGGTATAAACTGGTTAAATAGCGGGACAAGCTTCAGATTTCGAGAAGATGAGCGGCTTATGAATATTTGGATATCTTGCATAGCCAGATTAGCCATACTCGAATCCAGCCAACCCAGTAGAGACACCTGAACGTCAATCGCTGACAGAAGCGCCCAGGATGACAAAAGCATTAAGTATCGGATGGGCTTGGTCCTTGCACTACTATCTACAAACGCTTCATTAAAGACTGGTCAACTCGTTATCTAAGGTCAAATTCGAAAGTGTCGCTCTGTTCAACGATTGACCAGAGAGGTACATACAAGGCATTTTGTAGCGTCATTGCAAATGTACCTATTGGTATTCAACTACAAACGGATTTTCGCTTTGGTTCAATCCAATTTAACGATTGCGCTGACTGGACCCAAGCTACACATATGGGTGGGTACCTTTAAAAACCGGATGTTACAGCGCGGATGCTTTTTCATCACGACTGGAGTCTAGGAAGGAATCTGTGACAAACACAGAGACAGATTTTAGTGATCGCGGTCAATACTTCATGACCCAAACATGTGTTTCATGCCACGATATTACAAGCATAGACAGATCTTGGCTTCCTCAATCTCGTTTGGATTTTGAGTACTAAACTCCAGCACCACGAAAAGGTGTCTGCCAGTCGCTGAAGGCGGGGGAGGCAATGGTCATCCCCCATCCTAAATCCTGGTAACCTGGAAGAGAAGACAAAAGCCATTCCCGGGGGAGGCAATGGCCATCCCGAGTCTTCAAAAGATGGATAATCGTGGGCTTCTATGTCCTCACGCTCCCGAGCAGATAATTTTCACATGCAGTTCTGAATCCTACAGCAAGGACTTTTTCCGTAAACGGTTTCGTGAATGGTTTCGTAAGTTGCATGTGTTCACCATCAAGAGGTAGGCCCCTGTGGACTCCCGTTCAACACTCTACCGCTAGCGAACTCTCTGTGTATGGCTTCATTATTGAGCGGACGGAGTCGGCTTGAATGTGATTTATTCTTGTTTTAATTCTGGCGGGGCGAGGTCAGCAAGATAGGGTACCTAGTTCTTCGCGATACAGTGCGAGTACGACACGTGAACTCTGACTGGAAGCCTGGATGTGCTCAGCACTACCCTAACCCCGCCCCCTCCTGAAGCATCCCTCGACCAGCGCTTCGCACTATCTTCCTTTCTCCCACGTTCCACAAAATTGAGAGGCTAGTCATTACAAGGAGATTGACGCTCCCGCTGCTTAACGGATCATTACCCTGCGAATGAAAGAAACAAAGTTGTGAGCGAGCACAACGCCGAATGCTGCGACCACCATGGAGCAAGAAACTACAAAAATAAATCGTATTGTATTGTGATATGTACTGTATAGTTTGAGGCTGGTGTACAGTATATTATATCAATCACGTGGCTTTTCCATGGAAATTAGACAGTGTGTTCTGCCACGTACCGGGTCATGTCGAATATAGCGTCTACGGGAGTTGTCTTTATCCAAGAGAGGATGGACTGACGCGTGACGCCAACAGGAATGCTTGAGATTTACTGAATAACTTGAGGGAATACAAAAAAGCAACTTGATTAAGGAGATTAGCTCAGTCCGCTCTCTTCCTTCCTCAGCCTATACATAGCTGATTTCGAAAACTACTGTACAGTATCTTCATTGTATTGTTGTGAATCCCCACTGACCTAACCCCCCAAGCTTGGAAGGTCGTGATTTTCCAACTTGTCCGAGTTTTCCGACTTCCGCATGTGTCACATGCCATGGAAACTGGAGCCCTGACCTATCCGCACCCTCACCCAGTCCGCTTTATTTTCTTGCTTCCACGCTGTACTCACCAAGCAAACTTTCATTGCCCAATATCACTCTTTCATCCTCATTGCATTTTCTAATAGTCATGAATGAACCACTGCCAATATTTATCGTCGGCGCAGGACTCGGTGGGCTTTGTTTGGCTCAAGCAAAAGAAAACCGAGTACCTTTCAAAGTCGTCGAAAGAGATTCGATGAGAGCATTTCGGTTCCAAGGATATTGAAATCGCCTCGCTAGGGAGGGAATTCGGGCTTTGAAGTACTGCTTGACGCCAGAGCTATGGAATCGGTTTGAGCAAACCTGCGCAGAATATCCTAAGCAGGGAAAGCAGCTTAATGCAACTCGGAAGTTTTGGTCCGCCACCATGAACCCACAAATCGTACACAGTTGACCGATCCGGTTTTCGTGAGCTTCTCATTAACGGCCTTGACCATGATGTCTTATTCAACAAATGCTTAGACCATTACATGACATCGGACGGTAGCATAACGGCATACTTTACCGACGGATCAACCCTCAAAGCATCTTTATTAGTAGGCGCAGATGGTGCGAACTCCCAAGTTTGCCAGCAGTATTTGGGCCAATTCCCGATGATAGGTGCCGGAAGAACAATCATTTGTGGAAAAACGCCACTCGGCGAGGACCTCCAAGCTGTCATTCGTGATAGCGGGCTCGAAGGTTCTTCAATAGCAGTGGAAAAAGCTGCCGATCAAAAGAATCAGACTTTGCTTCTCGAAATAATTCACTTTGGACGGGGAGAAACACTCGGAACATTTTCACCTCAAGACTACGTGTACTGGGTGCTCATATCTCCCTCGGTCCTCAAGAAGGCAGGGGAAGGATTGCGACTGTGTTATGAGGAATCTGCATCCTTGTCACTCGAGTTGACTCAAGGTTGTGCATCCATATTACGTCAAGTTCTTGAAATGCAGGATAACAGCCAAACTTCAACTCTATGCATCTCTTCATCGCATCCCGATCTGCCTATTCGGACGTCTTCTGCTCGAGTCACCATGTTCAGAGATGCGATTCATCCAATGCCTCCTACAGCTGGTCAGGGTGCCAATACTGCCCTTCGTGATTCAGCTGAATTTAGCTCACATGATTATCGCAGCAGCAGATAACATGCATAAGAGAATAATTGGCCAGTATGAAGCGGATCTTAAAGAATTCGCTAAAAAGGCCATATCAACTAGCTGGGCCATTGGCTCAAAGGTTTTTGGCTTCCCTCCAATTGAGCAACGTGAGCAATTTCATATTAGCCACCTACTGTGGTATATGCTCTAGTCTTGAAAAACCTGTGAAACCGCGATAGAGTGATTGATGGTTGAGGATGCGAGGTTGCTGACCGGGCTGGGAAGAGGTAGCGCGTGTATAGTAGTTTCGTGTAAAATACATCCGTCACAGTCTTATACCCGCCCCAGGGGCCCTCATCGCTTTCCACGGTTCGGGCCCTCCCTGGTCTAATTATCACCCGGGTCTAATTATCATAAATTCCATTACTGCCCACCAATGAAGCTATTTACAGCATCATACCCTGTCTATCTATACAATACTCCTAAGAATCAAGGAACTATTTGCGGTTACACTAGGATTTGGGCGCAATCTCATGAAATAATAGAGCCGGCGGTGATCCAACATGCTTTGGTACGGCTACATGGCTGTCTGTGACACGGTAATTTGAACGTTACCCGGAGCTGCGGGAACATACTAAGCACGTATTGAAAATGAACGCACACTGGTCAGTAAATTTTGCTCGCTTAACTGTCTTTGCCAAAACAAACTCTTCTATAGACAAGTATGCTACAGTATATGGGAAATAACATAAACTACGATCTGTAGATATCCGATGCTCAGCCTGGTTTTGTGTCGCTACCCTCCATAAAACTCAAACTTCGGTTGTTAGAAGTCTAGAGAAACGAACATCGTAAGCTTTGATCATTTATATAGAGGTCTTGGCCAAACGTGATACTATTGATCTGATTTATAAGCATAGGAACAAAAAGTCCTTGCAGAGATGAGAGCAAACCACGCCAAACCGGTGAGTTCACTTTTGCACGGGAGGTTTTTGCTAATCAACGGATGCTGGACAGTGTGTCACAGAGAAATTCAAAATATCATGGATTTTTCCGGGCTTACCGCTTTTAGTGCGTCAATTGAATTTGCAGAGGTTGTGGTTGAGAGAAAGTCCACAGCGAGAGAGTTTGCGGGCCAACGCGTAAGGTTGTCAATACCAACTGCGTCCTTTTTGGCGTATTTCTGCAGAAGGACCATCAAGATCTTCCCTATGGAGTCAATCTCTGCTTTCTGCGATGTGTCTGGCTTTTTGCGTTCACAAAACTCTAGTCGCGCTGAACGCTACGGTGAGTTACTCTGTAATCATGAAAAGACTGTCAAAAGACGTCTGGACGTACCAATCTTTAATGTCCCGTTCAATTTCAACAGGACCCCAGAGCAATCTAGCCGGCTGTGGCTGAGACCTTGAGACAAGAGGAATGATAGACCATTGATAATCTGGCAGACGTCAGCTCAAAATTCCATCTCAAATCGTAGGCAGGAATCATGACCTGGCTCATGATGACCGCCAACTGACGCTCGTCAGGAAAGGCTGGACATGCAACAATATGATTCAGAGTTAGTGGAATGTATTCACCCACAGTGAAAAACATATCATCACTGCGAAGGCAACTCTGCAGGGAAACTATGTTTTCGTTGTTGACGGAAGAACCAAGCTTTAACATCTCTTCGGCTTGCTGGCTAGGGTACCCGCGTAGCGAAAAAAGCCCCTCCGCACTGGATCCTTTACTAACTACTGTCATCTCACCAGCGATATCACATTGGTAAATTGCTTTGAACGTTTTCCAGGGGGATTCGTTTCGGATAGAGATTTTTGATTTCCATTGACGGTCAAACTCGCTTTTGCTGGGAATCGACGTCTGCAGATAGCCCGAAGAGATTTCCGAAGGGCGCAAAGACGTCGGTGAACTTCTTTTCCTTTTGACAAAGCGGATACCTTCTTGTGAAACATTCCTGTGTGAAGTATCTTTGGGGGGATACCGGTTTGTTGCTGCCTGTGCTGCCTCCACCGTCTCGGCCTTTCCTGTTGCCCTTTTTTCTGTTGTCGCTCCACGTTTACCTGTCGTAGGAAGAGTATTAAAATCAAATTGTGTGACACGCTTTCCTCTATCAGCATTGCTTGAATTCATGCTCAAAGATTTAGAGCGAAGAAAATCAGCTAAGGGACTTCAGCGACTTAAAAGAACAATCTTTCTTGGAAAGCTTTAGTGTAATACGTGTTCAACGGCCTGAGTTCAAAGGAGCGCCAAGTTACGGGTTGGTAGTAGTTGAACACCAACACGTGAGATCTGGATCTTTCCGATTAAAAGGCTGCTCTCAACCCCTGGAACCCTTTTCATACTCTCTTTATCACACCCAATGCAGCGTAACGTGTTCACCGACGAGGAAGTGCAACTAGCCTCAGAACGTCGTTTGAAATACCTAGGAACAGCGAAGGTGCGACTAAATGAGATTATGTTTAATCCTCCTCTTCCAGAAGACTTGGATCCCAAGAACCTAGAACGCCTTCGTGAGATATTTCGAAAGCACCGCTGTCGTCGACTGGACATTGAAAACCATGTGCCTGCTATAGTATCTCGCGAAGGCTTTGAAGAAGCCCTTCATAAAGCACATATCTCAGCAGAGGACCTCTCCGCTAGTTCAGCCAATACGTTGCCTTTACTTCGATTCCCAGCCGGGGAGTTAAAGGGTCTTCATGGCCGGCATCGTGCGCAGGTAGGATCAGAAATGTTGGCCCCCGTGGACCGCTGGTGGATTGTGGATCTTTATCTGAACGGTAAGACTCCTAATGGTCAAATGGGGGTTTTTATAACTGATTCGATACACTTTGTGCAGATATTTGTGGTAATCTCCTGTCATCCTTGATTGAGGAATATGCCAATCAAAAAGCTCCAAGTGACGGAGAGATTTACCGAAAGATTCGTCAATACGAAGGTGAACAAAACAATCCATTCAGACAAAGATGGTTCGTACGCCTATCAAAAAATAATCAAGAGCGTCTGGACCAGCTCGACAACCGGAGAAATCGTCTCCTTCGGGCTGGATTTGATAAATTGCTTCAAATTCCCGGACTTTGGCTTCATGGTTTGAGAATTAGCATGCTACACCGCGTGATTGGCTGTGCATGTACAGATGTAAGTTCAATATCTCAATCAAACTACTTATCCTGCCTGGTTTGCCTGACTCTTTTGTAGGAAGTTCTGCATTATCTCGTGGAGCACATCTTCGGGTCCTGGTTCCTTTTTGTCGGTGGTGACCTGATGTCGCTCAAGAAAATTGGACCTGACACTGTTAAATGTCTGCAGTTACTAGCTCCGGGTAGCTCAAAAAGTGATGCGAAGAAAGCACGTGGGGCTATTCTCAGTGGCGAGGCTTTTGCTGAATTTAGTGATCAAGAACGCGCCGCAATCCTGAGCAGGGTTGAAGCGTTCAAACCTTTGATACCCTCATTATACACCTTTTTTGAGGATTTCAAATACCTCGAGAGCTGTAGCCAATGCGTCAAAAGACTCTTTGAGCCCTCTGACAAGACTATGTGGGAGTCAATGAGTCATATGTTTTCAATTGCCGAAGATTCAAATAATGGCATTCTGATACAGACGTCCGAATTTTCATATCGTCGCCAGAATGCAGAAGACTACGATTGCCTCAATATGGCGTATCGACAAATATGGCTTTATGCTATGCGACATTACCCTTGCATGCCAGCGGACTCCAAGAATGATGATGAACTCCTGGCCAAACCAAACCGCGCCAAGGCTGACGTATGTGCAATCTATGAGATGGCCGATCTGGCTAAACGACTGGGTTTTAGCTCAAATAAGATAGATGAGCTAACAAAAGAGTTACCGGACTATCAAATTGCTCGCGCGGCACTTTTACAAGCCCGGAAACCGAACCGGTTTTACTATGCGGAATCTACGCTCAACGATCTCATTAAAAAAGTTGCAAACTGCTTTTCAGCTGCAGTCCTGATCGAAGAAACGGACAATGCTTACGGCAGTGAACCGCTTCTTGCAGTATATTCCCTGAACCTCAAAGCTCGTTGTGGCATGCCACAGATGAAAGCCCATAAACAGGACAGCAAAAGACTATTTCTGGATGCTTTGCACGATCCAACATCTGAGTCAGAGTCTATCACGACATTCTTTGTTCGACGTTGCGTTTATTTTGCTTTCTTTGGAAATGCATCTTTCCCCCCTCCCACTACAAGAGCATCATCGCCATCTCCATCTTCACGAGATGCTTCACCGCTTTTCGTGCCACATGAGAGCGAGAAGCTCCCAACCAACAAAACAAGTAGCAGAAGATGGTTACAAGCACGCCGACAGATAACGAGGATGCAGCGAAGCAATGCCAAAAAAGCAAAACCAAAGTCCGAAGTGCAAGATACGCAAGATATCGCAGATGCTCGGAAAAGACGACGCACTGACAATGGCTTGCAACCCATCGACCCATTTGATGATATTATGTTGGAAGCGGGAATAGAAAGGCTTAGAAACCCCCGGAATGCAAGTGAGCATCAATCTCCGGAATGTCCAACGTCCGACGATATCGCACTCCCGATTGGTAACTCTGCACAATCAGATAACACACTATGTCGATCAAAAAGGAGAAGGTCCCGCTCACCTGGTACAACTAGAGAGGAGTCCCCAGTCAACATCGCTGAAGGTTCCGTTGAAGAGACTTCCGATGCGGAGCAGCAACCAACACCAAATGCTGGTTCGCTCGGATTGCCAATCATTGTCTTCCCGGAAAAACTAGATTATGAACGTAATGCTACATCTGACCCGGGAAAATCTGCGGAAGGTGAGTCAGAATGCTTGCGCGCAGATTTAATTCGCACCGCCCAAAAAGCCCAAGAACAGATTAATCTCCGCTCTTTGCCATCACCCACACCGAGAGCGCATGATTCTGCATCGCTGCCTGGCAGAACACAATTTTCCATGCCACAATACCTAGAGGGGATTGAAAAAGCAGACAGGGAACAAGAGATTTTAGACGAGAACATCGCTCGGGAAAGGCTTCAGCAAGAGTTCAATTTGCCAGACACGCACCTTTCAGATGCTCATGCGTCGTCGCCATCCGGCGAACAGAGTGACTCCAATGTCTTGAACATAAATTCCGATACGCTAACTGTCGACAAAAGCACGTGGCGAGACTACCCAATCACCTCATTAGACTCGGCGAGATTGCCTGAGATTCTGGCACAAAGTTCCAGCCAAGAAGATCAAAAAGAACAATATAACTCATGGAAAGCGTCCACAAATGCGGTGATAAGTGATCCTGTTGGAACATCCGCCCTAAGCGAAGTCAGTTTGGACTTTTACTCCTACGAGCGCGGACGACTGAAAGTCGTGGACCATGTCAAGGTCCATCCATCAGATACTTCCCGAGTGGAGTATATTGCACAAAGGTACTTGATGAGAGACTTCGGGCTATACGATAATAATCTGCAGGGACTTAGTGCAGACCAGTGTTACCAAGCTGCAACCGTGGACGGGCACAATGCGATCTTGGTTCTTTCCACGGAAGAGGCCAGAGCACTAGACACTGCGGCAGGGAAAGAAGCTTTGACAAATGTACTTAATGGAAGTATCTTTGAAATTTAAACTATGTATCTCCCACAGGCCCACTCTCATACGGCATTTGCTCATTTATAGCCTGACTTGTAGCCATCATAGACATAACTCAGACTTCGAATTAAGATTGAACTTCTATACCATGCGTAGGAATATGATGAGCTTCTCAACTAGGCCGTATAGATGAAAATCAAGATTTAAGTAGTCCTCCTTGAAATATTGAAAATGGGACTAGCGCCACAGCCTAAACGGGCCGTGAGAGAGTTTGACCTGGATAAAACAATCTAAAAGTCATCTCTTATCACCATCATGCTCCTGTGAAATCCCTCTTGAGACGGAGAAAGTCACATGGCAATCGGCATACGAAATCCCTCTTGAGACGGAGAAAGTCACATGGCAATCGGCATAAGAAATCCCTCTTGAGACGGAGAAAGTCACATGGCAATCGGCATAAGAGTTATGTCTCATCTCCATGATTTCCTTGAGTATTTCAACTTCAGAGGGGAAAGGGCACATGGGAAATGAGATAGACAATTGCAGCGCATAGGCAGAGATAATTCCTGGGAAGGCGGGTACATCTGCATGACCAACTCGGAAACGCTAACACAGTACTGAATATGCCACATGATTGAGCAATCAGATCCGTGTAAGCTTACTGAGCATTTCGATTTAGTGTACTCGCAATTAAGAAGAATACCTAAAATTACAAGAAGAATTTGTATAATCTATGCAACCAAAATCTCTAGCATGTTCGTCTTGTTTATTACCCAATTGGGTACCCAGCACTGAATCAAGATTTTGGACCCAGCCGGGTCTGGGTCTGGGTTGGGTCTAGGCTGGGTCCGGGCTGGGTCCGGGCTGGGTCCGGGTCCCGCTGGGTCGTGCGGAAGCCTACCTCTTCATCATTTTCTCAGAACTGCTTAACAAGGTCGACATGCTACATGTACTGAGAGCGTCACCGACCTTCGCTCAAACCTCCCGTCGCAGATCCCTCAGGTCTAGACAGTCCAACAAAACATGTGATGCTCTCGAGGTCTAGTTCCTTACAGTGGTGGTTGAAACCAACTTTTGTGAAAACATAACATATTTAAACTTGGTGAAAACAGTATACTAGAGACCATGGCTTTACATCCCCTTGATTGTTTTCAATCCACAAATTCTCACAATTCAGATAGATAAAACTTGATCACAGAATTGGTTGACAAATACTTTCTTCCGCGACTTTCAGGTACGCAAGTATTCGTGTTCCAAATGTATAGATGTTCTGATGGCAGATTAATTCCCCGCCTTTGTTCCAGACCTTAAACTGACCCGTCGCTCAAAGGCGGTGATAGCTTGAGCCACCTCAGCTTCCGTCTCTATGTCTTCCGGAAGAATAACTTGCATGAAAAACTTCCCAGTCGCGCCTCCGGTGATCTTACATTCTGTAGAAAACTCGCGCAGTTGAGATACAAGGAAAGCTTTCACTGGCTCCTCGGTAGTTCTACATCTGTGTGGTCCGTACCATTGTTTCTTCATGTTCGTTCGACGAACGGAACCTTGCGGGTAAGGAGAAGGAGGCCGCGACTTTCTTGCACAAATCCCTGGAGAAGGTTTCCTTACCCTTCCAAGCTCTTTACTTTTCGTGAGCGTCGGGGCGGAAGATCGGGTAATTGCCATTTTCAATATAGTTGTGTCTGTAATCAACGACTGAGGTAATTTCAAGACTGTTTCTGCGCAGACAACAACCACGAAGGTTGAATATATAGATCCACAATGAAAAAATGATAAATTTAGCTACATCGCGCATTTTAGATGCAAATTATATTTTTACACTTTCTGATATCCATCGCCTACTTTTTTTTTGGATTGTTGCTCAGGTGATTTATGTTGACAATGAGCGATTATTTGTCTTGCGACTTTTGAAACCCTATATTTAACAGTATCCCTAGGCCCTTTGATTATTGCAATAAAAAGTATTGAACATCAATGTACATTTTTGGCCTTGCATTTCAATCTCTACTTCTTGTATTGTCTATTGTTAAGAGTGGTGAACACTGGAAAGAATGTTTAGAACCATTTCATTCTCGGAATGAAGAGATAATTACCCGTCCACTTCAGAGCTCTTGAACGCGCCCCACTAGGGTCATTTCCAATGAGTTTTGAACTTGTTCAAGTCTTCTTGCAAAACACCCACCTGCTTTCTTAACGTAAGCAGAATTATGTTCAATAAAACAAGCTGGCGTTGCGTTACAAGAAACAAAATAAGATAGTACTCTACATGAGTATATTTAGTTAAAGATTGTCTACTTCCATTTTCTGACAGTACGTTTATCCCTGGTTCGCCAAATTCAAGCACAATGCGCTGTATTTCAGGGATTTGGTTGTGGGTTTGGTCAAGGTATGTCGAAAAAACCTTTCGCTGTAAATTTACTGATCTGTCTGAAAAGAAGACGAGCAAACTTTGGGTTGAAGGAAACAAACATTGGTCAAGGAAGTCCACAAGCGGGGGCTTCTTATTCGAATTTATTCGCTGGCCCTATAATGGACTACCCGCCCGCTTATTCCGATTGTGTCCAGTCGGGACCGAATGGATACACTTTGCGGTGCAACATGTGCCGGAGAAGACGATCTAAAGCGTATCATAGATGGCATGCACTCGACCCTTCCAAGTTCCCCCTAGGAACACCCTGCTCTCGCTCGAGTTGTGTGGCTGAAAGGATGGGAAATGGGACAGTGCATGAATTGCCAGCAATATGCGAGGTGTACTAGAGATTACTAGGCTTTCGCTTTGAGTACGACTTGAAAGCTCACTGAAAGTGCCTAGAGCTCTCGATAATTGTTTCGCGTTTTCTTTTAGGCTATATGACCTCGCCCAGAATTCATCATCCCCGTCTTCGTATCACCTCTTGGGTTGGAAGTTCTCAACTTATCTTCTCACACTTTTTGTGCGTGTTCAGGAAATACACATAATCCCAACCTATATATGAGCAGTATGCAGGGCACCTTTGTCAAGCTTGTTGTATATAACCTCTGTTCGACAAAGGAATGATGTATCATATTCCTAAAAGGCACGATTGTTACAGTTTGGCGAGTCAGCTTAAATTACAGTAATTTCCTTTCCTCGGAATCCATATGTTGAAAACACGCGGCGGGATCAATCCTTCACCGCCACGTTCACCGCAATATACTCTATTTTCCGTGAGACTTGCAATGATATTGAATGGTTGTGTTGAAGACTGGAGCCTAAGGCACCAACATGGGTCTGCCTCTCGGCTGCTGACTGGTCAGCCAAAGCCCATGGAGCTATTCGGAACTGGGCTGCTGCTCAGCGCCTGGTTATGCAGTTTGCTCATCTACTTCACATTCTCCTCGGGTTGCCGCCTAATCTTTCCATGGAACACCTAGTAGTGGTGGGAAAGAACAGATTTGTATGCGTTTCTCCTAGAAAACAGGTCTCAAGAAAGGATATAAATATGCCCCTGAGAACGACAGAAAACATCATCAGAATCAGCTATAGAGATCGAGTCAGGCCGTTTGGCGGCCTAGAAATTCTCTGTTTAGCTTATTAATGGCTTCAATTACGAAAACTCTAAAATATTTGATGTGGTCAACCATAGCTCTCGTCAGTCATGACCAAAGTACCGCCGTGGCTACCTACGTGAAAGTTAGTTGCCCTACAATGTGTTATCCCCAGACCTTGAACTCTGTTGGTTCCTTAGAAAAGGGAATCGTCACAAGCAAGTTGTGACTGCGGTTGCTAGCATGCCTGTACCGAAAATAAACAGTTTGTCTTCACTCCTCAACTATTACATACTCCACAAACTCAATCTAAACCTGTCGAATGTGGCTTGTTCTCGCTGTATTCCAACATTTTCTTGCTTTGTTTCTATTGACAGCCTCATGAATATATATGAGCACAGCAGGTCCTGGCTAATGCTCGCTTGCGCTTTATGCCAGATGATACAGGGAGTTTTTCTGGACTATCCTCCTTTCAGTCGAGCCTGGCATGTTGCTTAGCCTTCCCCTGGATCTATTCCTTATCCTGTTGGATTATGTAAGGGCTCTCGCTTTATCTTGAACATGCATCTTACTGACTGATTGAAGTTTCCAGACTCGAGGGACAATTGGGCACTTTTCAATACTTCCAGGTCCTTACGCCCTCTTATTGGGAGCCGTCTATTTGTCCAGATTACTATTTCATTTGCGTCATGCTCCTGCTGCTTTTTGAATGGCAGGAGAATGGGGCTAGGCAGCCTAACGCGCATCCTGAAAGATTGGTCTTTCTGGGTACAAAGCATATCTGTTGACCATTATGGTCGCGTAGCAGAGCCCACTCAGACCTTCGTCGCAGATCTCGAAAATGATTTGCGACATATCTGGTAGGTTGAAAGCCTAGCCCGAAGGAATTCAGGAAAGGAATTATCACAAGAATTCTGACACAACCCAATTTAGCCCTGCTCATCTGGGAGGGCCTGGCTCAAACTATAAATTCCCAAAAACAACGGCAAAATTTTTCTCTCAATTTTCGCATTACTCTCTGATATTTGCTCATCTGCCGCGACTCAAGAATCTTTCAATCAACTACAATGCTGATTCTCGCCGATATTTTTCACCCACCGCGTATTCAACATCCGTTGAAGTGGACTTGAATAGTCTGCCACAGTTATCTTGCCTCCAAATTGAGTGGCTTGAAAATGACAATATCAGGTTTTCTGGAGAATCTCATTCTTTAAAGAGACTTTCATTGTATTCTTCAATCGTTCAAGATGGTTTTGCGTATTGTGTCAAAAATTTGACCTCGAACCTTGAAAGACTAAGTGTCTACCGTTCAATATTGGCTCTCCAAGAGACGAGCATGCCTTTTCTTGCGCTCCCTTGTCTCCAAAACCTTCAGTTGATTGACTCTGTTTTTTTTATTCCATTCCTTTTTTCTTCTAGCATTCCAACCACTTTGGAAGAAGCAACGATCACGATCGGATACCAAGATTGCCATGAATTGCAAATTTCTTTGCTAGAATCGCTTTCCCTGATACCTGGGGGTCAATGTCAGATCAAAAAGAAGAGTCGGAAAGAGTGTTTATTTTTAATCCAGCACCTTCTTACATCTCTTCAAGCTGGATAAACGAAACTTACCATTGAAGCTGAGTGAAGTTACAGTGATTCATGAAATCCCCTTAACCAGTACACACTGAGAAACTCCTTGCTGGCCTCAATGCCAAGACTTGAGTGTATATCGTTCATTGAGCCGGCCACACTTAGTTGAGGGCCGCTGTACCATGCACCTTTTATGATGCATTTGTCAGATTATATCAGACACTGGGAATGTTGGTCGGTGAGCTTTGATAGTCGCTGTACTGGAGAAGCTGCATATTACGGCAGCCCTCAACTTGGCGTGACCCGCTCAATGAGCGATCTAGGCTAGGGTCTTGGCAGTGGACTTATTCCGAACGCCGATTATAATCGCTTCTCGAGGATACCAACACATAGTGTATTCCAGCTTCAGTGGGCAGCATTCTGCAAAGGTACATATAATATGTCAGTTGAAATAGCCTTGTCATTATTGGGAGATCAGATCGATTTTCACGAAAAGAATGTATCTTGCTGCATTTTTATGAGGTCGTGTCGCAAATGCCTTACAGAAGAACAATTTGCTTACAGCATCATGGATGTCTTATTTTGTTATATATAAGGATTCAGAGCACACCTCTCATAACCATTACTGGAGGAGTCTTCTCGAAACGAATTTAACCGCTGCATTTAAGAGAGACAACCGAACTGTGCGAAAGTTAAAGAATAAGCGAGCGCAAATCTACCACATCTCTCAATGAAGTTTCTCCACAGTAGAATAGCTCTCCGAACTTCAACAAGTGAAATGAGGGAGATAGAGCAAGAAAAGGGCCTCCATAAAATCTCCAGCGCGAGAACTAGGCGGGTTTCGAGACATGTCGGCAAGTGCGCTCTGTTATTAACTTCGATCCTTAGCTGATAGAGCCCAAGGTGTCACGTTACAAATTGTTATTGAAGCATGGAAAACGCAGTATTTTGGCTGTAATAATCCCTCCGCGATTCAACCTGAAGAATATTATGCCATTTGTTGGTTTGTCCAGAAAATTCTTCACCTTTCCCAAACGAGTCGAGCAACATTACTCATTGCTCTTTACTACCTTTACAAATTTGCATCACGCTGGCAAACACGCGATATAGAGCTGAACAGCTTTGGCAATAGTACAAGCTCCGCCTGCCGCTTGTTTCTGTCAGCATTAATGCTAGCGTCTAAATATCAGGAAGATTACACTTTTAAGGCTGCTTCTTGGGCGGCTATTTCAGGATTCTCCGTCCTTGAAGTAAATCAAAGCGAAATGATGCTTTTGGAAGTTTCTGCCTGGGATTTGCACATGACCACTGATACTTTTTGGAATTGGGCCCGACACTTGTCAATTTAGGCGCATGGTGCGGAGATACTGAATGGCATTTCAATCTCCCACCGACATTTTCCATCGCTGGGGAAAGTTTCTTCGGCAATTTCATGTAATGAAATACTAGTGATAGAAACAAAAGTGAGAATAATCCAATCAAGCTTCCTTGTATCTCGTAGAGATTCCAACGAGATTTTGGCATCCTATTACCGGAATCACGTAATGACTAGAATATGCTTCCATATATCTTTTTATTATATAATATCTCAGCAATGCGTTTGCATAGAAAGAAGCCAATAATCAAACCCCAGTATCAACATCAAGTCTTGTGTGACGTTTCCGATCTACTGGTTTCATCATATTTTTTAGTGCCATCTGCTAATCCACTGCCTTGAAGGCCAACTCTTGTTTCTTGCTTATGAAAATTTATTACCTAGATAGGAGATCTACCTATACCATTTGTGAGGGTCTGTAACCCGATTTGTTTGAGTTTATCGTATTTTGAGATTGTTTAGCTATCCTATTGGTATTGTAAGGAGGAAATAAAAGTTCAAGATGAGCACATGTTGATCTTGATCAAATACTAGATGAAGTGGCTTAATGTCAAGCGCGATTTTGCAGCACAGAACTCACCCCGCTCGCGATTTTGAAAGCCAGATTTTCTTCCTTTTATTACCACCAAATTTCACAATTTCGCTCCCTTATGGCTCGATGTTTTAAGAAAATAGAAAATGATCTAACAGCTGATTACGAACCGCCAAAAGTTATGCTAATTTTACTTATACAATTAGGGAATTGCCACGTAGCTTACCGCGTGCAGCAGCGAGTGTCCCTCGATTGTACGTGCGCATCCGCAAAGTCAAGCAGCTTGTCTACATTGGACGTTTTAACGTCGCGTGGTGTTTCTATTGCAGACTTAGGACGTCCCATACTCTTAATTCTTACTGATTTTGGTCACCTAGTTATTTATACTTTGCTTACTTACCATCCTCTTCTTTTCATCCTCAGGGCCGATGCGCCCACGCGCGTCTTCTAATAAATACCATACAGCCCAACAAGGATTACAGGGGAAGCACTAAAATTGGACTAGTGCGGTTCAAGCTAGGGTTCGGGAATGAAGGTCTAAGAGTGTAGTGGTTTGTCTGATTTCGAATACTACTAACACATGAATTATGAAGCAAAACGAATCCGCTCTAAACTATTTTCTGGCCCTCTTGATCATGCATTTGGATCTTCTGGGGTCTGAAGAAACGCCCTCGTGGTCCTCATGTTTGCGTTTCATTGGTTCTCGATCACAAGAATCTTGCGATGGATCCTTCACGGTAGATATGTCAGTGCCGTATGGACTTTTCTGCGTTCCAAATCGGCCTTTCATAGAGCGGGTATCAGGTATATTGCAAACCGGTGTGGGCTCCTCGACTTTGGGTAAGATGCCTTGGATTTTGCTTTGACCGCTTTCTACAATTTATTAGCCTAGAAGTGATCACTAGTGATAGCCCAAGCCCTACCTGCTTGACTACTTTGGCCGTCCCCAAATCCAGCAACATATTGATCTTCCAAGAATCTGAATGTTTTTTCCTTCGTTGCTTCATCAGCTAAGCGAGAACGATTCACGGATGACTGTTCCAAAGCTCCAACCTCATCTGGGTCCTCGCAGGCAGGCGCTATAGCGGGCCCATGCAGACACCAACTCAACATCTGCAGGATCGTCTTCTGGGACAACGAGGCTCTCGTGAGTGAAAGCCTCCCAGAATCTGGGCGTACTCATTATGTCGGTATCGTCACCAGAGCTAAGCTGTTCTGCGTTATCATGGCACCATTCCTCGTCAACATGGATCACAATAGGGTTGGAAGCCGAGCCCAATGGAGCAGGATCATCTTCAACCACTATGGGGTTGATCTCCGTACCCGGTTCGGGCAAATCAAGAATCTCGTGTACAGATAACTTTACGGACTCTGTAGAGTCCCAACTATCGATCGAAGGTGATGCTTCGTGGTGTTAAGTAAGCAAAATCATACAAGTTTCAACGAGTCCTCATACCTTGACTTGCTCTAGCCATGCCGAGACGAAAATTTCCAACGGCTAAATCGGACAAATGTGATGGGGAAGATAAATGCCTCTTGCTTCGTAACAAAAGACAAGCCAAGTGATTGAATTGGACTAAGAGCACGCGGCCGCACAGCTTTATATGTTTTGTCCGGCCTAATATGCGTCGTTCAAGCTTCAGGGCAAGGCAGACATGCTCAAGTAATTCTCAGATGCAGGCGGTGGAGTTCCGGGCAGCGTGCATTGGTCCAAGAAATAGCTGCCAATCGTCTCCGTTGTTCAATGCATATTGCATAGAGCTACCGCACGAAAGGCTAGGTAGCTCGTCCACTCTATCCATGGCCACACCGTAAAGGACCGGTGCTATTCGGGAGAGCTGTGCGTCTGCATATTATCCGTGCCTAGTATCATGCCACTGAATCTACTAAGCTCTGCTCACCAGTCATTCCATAACGGAAGACAGTAAATGAAACACTCAAGAGGGATCTTCTTTTTACTTCCTCACGCGACATTATATAGCTTCAGTTGACAATAGCCGATCTTAGTACCAGTCATTGATTTGGTGACACTTTCTACCTCAATATATGAGTCCCGCATGGGCAGTAACGACACGTTAGGTCCTCTCAAACTGCGTCGTTACACGAAAACACCGCAACTCGCGCACTGCTTTGCTTATTTCCTGCACAACAGGAGAAAGACCACAGGCGGCAACCAACGAGAAGCGAGAAAAGGCCCTAAAATGGGCGAATCAGATGCCAAGCGAAGAGGCAAGTTTGGCAGGGCAGCTTTCGCGGCAAAAAGCCGCGTATCTCACGTGTAGTCATGGCCGAAATAACCCCTTTCATTCGTGCCTCGTTTCAGGGCAAGTTATACACTCTTTCTCCCTTCCCCCGGCCCTGGTGGGCAGTTCTTACTCCCTCCACCGTCTGCAGTCAGACAGTTTTGTTCCAATTCGCACAGCTTGAACTGGTATTGGGTGATGGCCTCAGGATCGATTGCAATCTCTTGCCTCACAAAAACCGAGGCGTTGAACTGAAGCGCACTCTTTTTCGCTTCAAAAACACCCTCCTTGCCACACATTGTAATCCCCCCTACATTGTCAAGGCCTAGCTATTGTTTTGGATTCGGTTTGATATTGGGGACACAAAAGTGAAATTGAGAAACCAAGGCGCATATTGAACCTCCCCATCCTTTTTCTTTACCCGCAGTTCCCATTACTAGAGAAACACATCACGATATCGCTTGGGGCATTAACAAAATAGCGACAAGCTTCTTTGGAGACATTGCTGGAATCATGGGTGGGAAAGCTTTTTTTGAGTCTTGAGATGGAAAAAGGTATATATCACAAGCGATTAGACAGGGGTTTATTAACTGTTGACCCTACACTAAATGTTTTTACTCACTGAACAGTTAGTATCTTTTCACCATTAACGACGGCACCGAAGGTTAGTATATAATTCATTAAGTGTACTAAATTCAAGCGGGTTAGATGTTATTTCAATTCCGCAATTAGCCCTTCTCATATCTCTTCATATCTCAAGCAAAGGCCAATGGATAATGACTGCGAACAAAAATCATTCTGTGTTCCAAGTGATATCCAAGAATTTCCAGAGCCTGACAGTATAGATATCGAGTTTACTGATAATGAAACTGAGCCACCGCTCTCGGAAACCGAGTCTGATAGATTATTTGTCGTTCCAGACGACATTGAACAAGGAGCTTCTGAGTCAGAGTCAGAGTATGAGCCTCCGGACTTCGAAATCCATCAATTATCGAATGGCACAGATGAAACCGAAGTAAGTCTTATTTGCAGCACCACGTTTAGAAACTTTGCTTAAATTTCAACCAAGAATGACACTTCAGAGCCAGAAATACTCAAAAAGAGAGTGATCTATCGATCGTCAGGCCCCGTTGTCCAGTATCAAGTCAGATTCTGGACTAACAAGGACCACCTAGAGCTTCTTTTTGATTGGATTGATGCAATTCAGGAAACAAATGATTGAAATGAGAGTTAAAAAGAATGATCGATAGGGGTAGAGGACGTGATGTGGTGAAAATGCTCTCTTGTTTCCTTCACCGTTATTTTTAGGCAATGGTAAATGCGTTCGAATACTGCAATATGGATTACTTGCACTCCTAACTAATCCGAGACAATTTTTGCGCGGTAAATTTCAAGTGAAACTGTAGTACATTGCCCATATTTAGAACAAATTTTATGAATCAGAGTCAAGTATAACCTGCCATGGTTTGTATATACATCAGGGGCGGCAATAGACATTTTCTTGGGTGTCAAAAGTGTTGAAAAAGGGATCGGGAAGTGAGATGTCCAAATCGTTTTAGTTTCGAAGTGGTTCCTCAATCAAGTGATTTGCGGCCTATCATCCAATGAACTGATATAACATCTCTTCCATTAATGGTTACACTAACTTCATTACCACCGGTATACTCAAATTTTGTGTTTCCAAGGGATACAGTACAGGGCAGATGGAACCCGAGTCCAACAGGGAATTAGGGAAGATTGATGGAAATTAAATTAATACTTCTTGCAATTGTAATCCATTTCTGTAAAGACACAGCGGCTCTAAATGGCAAGTTAAATTTAACGACATTGGACTAGACCTATCTCTTTACATTCACCGCCACTTCTCGTACCGCAAACAAACTGAAATACTATATTCTCCCACAAAAAGCCATAGATAGAATGATCCAGTCGGCTTGTGGGGCAGGGTCTGCCACTGTCTTGGGATTTGCGAAAAGCGCCGATAAGACTTGCAAAGTATCCGACCGGCAGGGCCTGGCGATTACAGGAATTGAGAGTGGCCGCGAGAAGGCAGGCCCTCGTCTACAGGAGCATGTTCTTCTTTCACGGAGCCACAGCTGGCTGTGTCTGTTTTGCTAATCTGACACAGAGGGGGAGGTTCAGGAGACTCCGAGACTTTCGAAGAACCATGACCATCAGCGCAGTATGATGGGCGTTGCAACGAAAACACCGGTGGGCTTCGCACGAACATTCTCCGTTCAGCGTCTACACAGTAGTCCACTGGGGTCTTTCGAATCACCGGTAGGCTCCGTGCCTCCTGAAAGGTGAAACGGTGGTCAGTGGATTTGAAACGTGCGGGAGGCCTACCACTGTGCACTCACCAGGTCAGCCTCGCCAGGTCGAGCCCCTTCGTCTTTCGTAGCAAACGTGTAAACCCACCCGCTCGGCATCTGCATAGTCATCCAGATATCGATTCCGTAGCGGTCATTAAACTCCTTCAACCGCTTGAAAAGATTGTGCCGACGCTTGCGAATCTGCTCTTGCTGTGCCCGGTCATTTACCCGGATAGGGGCATTTTCGGGCCTTGGCCTCGGCATATTTGCAGATGATAAAATCCGTTATTTGCCTTCACGAGCGCATGCTTCTTTTATGTAAAAGATGTCTGCAATAGCGTTCAACCTCTTAAAAATAGCCGGGGCACTGTTCCAGCTACAGACCCGATCCATAAACAGCAGGAAAGGTCAACTGCCGGAGTAAAACAGCTCCTCTGCTTTCTCCAAAGGCCCTCCTATCTCGACTAATACCCAGCGAACGGATGTTTGAGCACCTGGTGCCTGGTCCCACTTGTCTATCCAGTTCTGCAGTGCTGCCGTTTCGCAAGCCCGGCTATTCTGCAGTGCTGCATTTATTTTCTTGGCCCCTTGTAGAAGAAAACCGCGGTCCGTCGTCTCAGACTCCTGCTCGAACAAGCAGTCCTGCAAATGCGACTGCGTTTGTGACAGCAGCTTCCGAGACGCCTCCGTAACGGTGAGCGCCAGTTCTTCATACAGACCAGAACATGCCCTGTATAATTCGTTCTCCTACCAAATGCCGGTATTCTCGTCCAGAAGAGCTATCTGCTACTCATGATCCGACCTTGGCCGATCTTTGTTGGCGATCTGCAACCGGCTAACAGTGGTTTCTAAGGCCGTGCTTAAACCGCGGGCGTCCCCAACGTGGTGGTCAGCTGCCCTGACATGAAGGCAGTCTGGAACTGGAAGACCGTGGATTTTGACGGAGCCGGTCGACCGACTGTACACACTAGAGCTCGCGAAACCAGCCGACATCTTGCAGGGCCGCGGAATTTTTGAAGGGTGTAGGAATAGTGGCGCTTTTCAGAAAGGATAAGGTATTAAAAGGAGGAGACAAGGTGCGAGAATCAGAATCAACAGCTGATTCAAAAAACACCACAACGGAGAGGCATTCAGGACGCTCGTGGTTTGAGGAACAGAGAAACAGTGAAACGTCCGGTCCAGCAGATCAATATCAACTATATTACCCACGGCTCACTTGCTGCCCCAACGAGCGTGCGCATCACACAGCGTTGCACCCTCGGGTAACCTTCGCCAACACCATCGCCCGTGACATATGGACATGTCGCCTTTTGGTCCTTCCACCGCGCCGATCTGCCATGGGGATGTTCTGGGCTCGCACGAGCCTGCGCCGTGGCGAGCTCCCGGTTCGAGCATAGGAGAGAGTAGTATACGCTCGTCAATCGACACATACGAGCAATGCTATGCTACCCTTGCCGCCGAACTGAATCGGTCCGCCGTCGCTTTGGGTAGGCTGGCGCCGGTGGTTGATGCTCTCGTTACGAGTCTCCCAGGACCGTTCTCGGCGATACCGGCTCTGGAGCAGAGCCTCCAACGCACTCGCTCCGACAACGCCTATCTGCTCGACTTTGTCCGTAGGCAGCGCCAGACGATCGAGACCCAGAGCCAGGAGGTCGCCATCTTGTCGCAGGAAGTAGCCAAGTTGCGGAATCGGCGTGTCCAACAGGCAAGCAGGGAGGCCGACGCTATGCACAGTCTCAACCCGAGCGAATCCGAGATAGAGTAGCTGACCGATGGGCTAGAGTTGTGAATGAGGCTTTTTGTTCGATTCCGTTTGTATGTTGCTTTGGTGCACAACAAGTTTCAGGGCCTACAGCGTGCGTCAGCGCGCGTCCCCTAGTTGTACGTGTGCGCGAGACGTTGCAAAAAGGGGTGGCTTAACTACGTATGGACTGTTCTGCCACGCACGCTTCCCATTCGTCCTAAATTGCTCCCGTTCCTGCATTATTGTCGCTTTCTTCGGATTAGATGCTCTTGGCTTTAGGGTTCCAGGGATTCGTGTCCTGCTCCTTGCCTATCGGTTTACTGCAACGCCCTGTTCCTACAGCCGGTGTCGAAACCAGATTCCCGAACCATATCCCCAAACAACCTAGTTTATATTTGATTTAGCCGCAGATATTCTTTTTCTAAGAACAGAGACTCATTCTTTAGGATGGTAATATATCCTATAATACTACAATTTATAGAAACTCTCATATATGTGCGAACTCCTAGGTTGTAGGCATCTCTGCCCACGCATCTGCGCAGTGTGGTACCGAGACTACCTACCCTTACCCACTTTAAAGCTATATATCATTCGTGATATAATGTAGAGCCGGTCACTAACTATATCTCAAGTGGCCAAATAGCTAAATACTAGAGATCACCGAGCTGTAATCACAGTTTTCTATAAGAGACCGTCGAGCAGAATCATTATGCGGACTAGGAAGATAGTAGCTTTGTCGCTACTATTTGCTTTTTCCACTTCCGTGAGAACCTTATAGACGCTAACTTTGTGCGACCATATTTGTCTCTATATTTAGCTTCAACATCCTCCCTTTGCACCAGCAGCTCCATCACAGCTTGGTGTCTTTCCATAGCTGCCCATGATAAAGGCGTGCGACCATCTTTGTCTTTAGAATCAGCTTCAACATCCTCCCTTTGCACCAGCAGCTCCACCACTGCTAACTTGTCACAGCTAGCTGCTATTGATAGTGGTGAATCGCGTGGACCATATGAATTTTTTGCAACATCATCCCGTTGACTTAGCAGCTCCACCACTGCTAGATGACCATGCCCAAAAACAGCGGCGTGCGATGGCTATCATCAGTTGAATCTGCGTCAACATCGTCTCGCTGCACCGTTGTCATTCGCGGCTGGGAACGGACATCTTGCAGCGGTAAAGCTTTTAGTAACGACCAAAGTCTTCGGGTATCCATCTTCCCCCTGCGTCTTGGTCGTAATCTTCCGCATCAGCCTTGATATTGTCTTATTGTAGCAACAGCTCCACTACTGATATATGTCCGTGTTCGGCAGCAAATAACAGCGGTGTGCGAAGGTAATAGTCTTTCGAGTTAAGATTAACATTATCTTGCTGTAGAAGCAAATCCACAACACGTATATGCCCATGTTCGGCAGCGAACGACAGCGGCGTTCGATCTTCATTATTCATTAAGTCAGGCTTAAGGTCATCTCTATCGAGCAGCATTTTCACAATGGAATCATGTCCTTGTTTGGCAGCCCACTGCAGAGGAGTCGATTTATAGCGATCAAGTTCATTGAGATTGACACTAGTGTGGGCAAGGAACTCCGTCCTTGATGTTTGTCCGAACGTCGTAGCCTGATCTAATTGTGTAATATCCTCATGTCTGACGGCAGATACACCAATTTAGCGAGAAACATTTTCATCAGTTTCTCATATCCATCCCTTGCAATAAGATGCAAAAGTGTTTCGCCATTTTCGCCTTTAATGGCAAGGGGATGGAATGTGAGAAGTTGATCAAGGCTTTTCGCTGCTTGCAAAAGATTCATAATGTCATCGGGTTGTAGAAATATAAAATCAATTCAATGGGGATGGAAATCGCATCTCTTGATACTACCGGCATATTCGATCAAAGTAGCTATGTCGAGGTATCCTAGTCAATAAACAAAACGGAGGTGCAGAATGAAGGGAATGACTCACGAGGTGGCAGGCCAAGTATCCACGTGACCAGATCTTACTAATTTGGTTAGTTCCGCTGTGGTCTACAATTTCGGAAGATGCGGTGTGAGGCGACGGGAGGGCACAAATACGATTCTCCTTTTCTTTGGTCTGTTTGCACAAGTAATCTATAGGTTTCTGCGAGGAATAACGGTACTATAACAATGACTCATTCGTAGTTACTAGTGCATACGATTACAGTTCTATAGGGATCGCCTGCCGATGGACCAAAATACATATATTCTTGGAAGTATCGGGGAACACAACATCGTTATTGCTAGCCTACCGACTGGCGGATATGGCAATACATCAACTGCAACGGTTGGAATGCAGTTGCTGTCTAGTTTTCATGCCATCCGCTTCGGTTTTATGGTTGGTATCGGCGGTGGAGTACCAAGCAGCTTACGCAGACATTCGACTAGGGGATGTTGTAGTGAGCCAGCCGACTGACACTTCTGGAGGCGTGATCCAGTACGATTTATGGAAAGCGCTAAGCGGCGGCCAGTTTAAGCGAACCGGGATGCTTAATCGGCTTCCTAAGGTTCTGTTAACCGCTCTCGCAACTCTCCAGGCACATCACCTCACAGAAGATAGCCGGATCGTCGGCTTTGTTTCCAACCTGCAAGCCAAACTAGCGCCCCACAAAGCCACTAAATTTACGCGACCGACGCAAGAGGACTCCCTATTCCAGGCAGAATATGATCATATCGCATTCGATACGTGTATAAATTGCGATAGGTCTAAATTATTTCCACGACCTCCACGCGAGCACCAAGATCCAGTAATTCACTATGGACTCATCGGATCTGCAAATCAAGGCGATTTGGAGAATGACTGTAACTAGTATTAACAGAGACATCTCCAGTCTCATGCGAGGCCACAGCAATATGGGCTTCTCAAAGCGATATTTTGCAGATGATCCCAGATGCCACCTTGGCCCAAGATGGCAAGGTAGAGCAACCGCCTGCTATAGGGCCGCTCGCTACAGTACAGTACATACCGGCAAAAGATATCATCTACGTGCCAACAAGTGTTGAGTCGAGCCCGGAAAATGAAGGGCAGGGCGAAGAACATAGTCCAGCGATGCGAGCATGTGGATAACACGGGCTTTTGCTCGTCCACTGGAGAGCACTGACACCCGGGATGCAGTGGAAGGTCTGTTGAGAACGGATCCAAGAAAACTATGACGGCTATCAGAGCCTACCAAGACGGGA
Organism: Penicillium cinerascens; assembly: GCF_028974065.1. Taxonomy (NCBI): domain Eukaryota; kingdom Fungi; phylum Ascomycota; class Eurotiomycetes; order Eurotiales; family Aspergillaceae; genus Penicillium; species Penicillium cinerascens. The sequence goes on along the minus strand of NW_026695296.1, from coordinate 2,760,436 downwards.
TTACCGAAGATGTAAAGCAACATGGCATAGAAAAACAGGCAGAAATGTTCATCAGCTGCTGCAATGACGTTCGCATTGGGGTTGCGAGATGGCTGTATGAAGTCCCGTCTAGTACTTACGTGGAATTCAACTTGAAGTTTAATGATTTACAACAGTCATCATATTGAAAGATACTTGAGTCTGAAACAGGAATAACGGAAGTTTCCATCAATCTGGACCAGAGTGCGGTAATATACGGACCCATGCAGACCCATGCATCTCGAGTGACGCTTCTGATAATCCTTCTATGCGCGGGAAGCTTCATTCTGAATTTTCCGCTGGCTTTTAGTCCTCCATCGGCGGTTGCATATATGATTGAATGAAGGATACGCGGCAGTGCAATCGATTTCGTCGGGATATGTCAAGCGGAAGGCAGCCTCTCCAGCCAGTGAGAACGGGGTTGATAGGTCAAGGTTGTCGGTTTCAGGGCTGGATTGATGGACGCTCACACTCGGGGCTGGACATATACTTCTCATAAATGCAAATGTCCTCAAGGCGCTCTTGCATCAATGAATTTAACTGGTTCACTTCTTCGAAAATGCAAGCACAACTTCTTTCCAGCTCTTGGCAGTACGATTCGACCCTTTGAATTTCAGAGACTATGCGCTCCTTCTCTTGCTGAAGATCTTGAGAAGGTATATGGTTAGATTAATGCTTTTCTCATCGATTTGGAGGACAGAATCTCGTGCATGAGATTTCATGTCTTTTATTCAGTCGACGAACTCACCCTTTGGCTCTGCCGCGCCTTCACGGTTGGCTCTATAGCGGTCGAGGTCTTTGTAAAACTCTGCCGCCCATGACTGAAGATCACCGTCAATAGGTTGTAATGCAGCTAGTAATGCCTCGAAGTCCACACGAACTTCTGAGCGGCTCACAAAGTCGATCTTCTTGATCCGCTTCACGGAAGGCGAAAGGGTGTCATCGAGCATGGGATTCATGTCTGTGACGATTGAAGCAGGTATTGAGACTCGTTCAAAACAAATCGATAGCAAAAAGGTTCGTGAAAACAGGTTCGGAGCTCTGAGATGATGTTGTGCGAGCGGAAGGGAGGAAAAAAGGAATTTCCTCCCACCAACCCAGAACTTTTTGAGCAGAGCCATGTGACCACTGCCCGCGTATACAAAAGTACCCAACGGAGACCTCGGGCGCCTTTGTTACGTAGTGTCTATGGCGTGGGCGTGCCACGCAATGAGCCTTTTTACGTCGTTGTCGTATTTCATGCGCCGGAAGAACGTTCTAGACAGGGTTCTCAGGGATTAAAAAGGGCCGGGGCAACCTACAGTAGCAAGTCTCGTCCTAGAGTCATCTGCATTCAAGGTGCTACAATGGTATTGTGTAAGCGGCTTGGTAGATGGTAGGAGCGGACCGGGCCGGCTTGAGTGGGAATCATTATTGCTTTGACTTTGGTAAAGCGAGGACAGCAAGATAGGGTACCGAGTGTGGTGGAGGGGGCGGCGGGAGCCACGGGTACAACTGGTTCTTCTACGGAACAACACAGGTACGCCAGGTGAACTCTGACTGGAAGCCTGAAGGCCTGGGTTCAGCCTTACCGTAACCCCGCCTTTCCCTAACGTATCCCACGACCAGCGATTCTCAAGATCTTTCTTTCGACTACGATCGCCACATATTGATAGGCTAAGCATTACAAGCAACTATCTTACTGTTACATTGCCAGGGCTCACTGTTGATGCACTGACTGCTCAACGCCTCATTACCTTAGGAACAAAGGAAACAAGGTTGTGACTACACACGAGGCCGAAGGCTACATCTACCATGGAGCAGGAAACTACACTGAAGCACGGCGGCGAGCCAAACCCAATTGACACTACGGGCCTTTGCCTGCTGTCCCTGGATGGTGGTGGCGTCCGAGGCCTCTCGTCACTTTACATCCTGAAAAGCATCATGGACCGATTAAACCATGCGCGGCAGCAGATCAAGCTCCCTCCGGTGAAGCCGTGCGAAGTGTTCGACCTTATCGGGGGCACAAGCACGGGTGGGTGAGTGGACATGTCATCTTTGATGCGACCGCTAACTGCCAGCCAGCCTCATCGCGATCATGCTCGGTCGGCTTGAGATGGATGTCAACGAGTGCATTGGCGCATATAGCGATCTTGCAGCAGCAGTGTTCGGTGAGAAACTGAGATCAGTCCCTATCAGCTTTAAGGGTGATATCACGGCCCGGTTCGACTCAAAGAAGCTGGAGAGCGCGATTCAAAAGGTGGTCGAAGACAGTCGTGCATCCAAGCAGGAGCTGTTTAATGATGGCACTGAACGTGGATGCCGAACGTAAGTGCGTCGCTGATCGGTTTAATATGTCTAACCTAGCCAGCTTCATTTGCACTGCCGACCGCCACACAAAGGACATTGTCCGCCTCCGAAGCTACAGCCTCCCTCACGAGCCAAATATCCGCGCGACGATATGCCAAGCCGCCCTCGCGACATCTGCTGCGACAACGTTCTTTGAGCCTGTCAGCATTGGAGACCGCTCATTTGCTGATGGCGGACTAGGCGCGAATAACCCAGTCGACGAAATGGAGGGCGAGGCGTCGAACATATGGTGCTCTGAGACGGGAGACCTGAAGCCACTGGTCAAGTGCTTTATCTCGATCGGAACAGGGAACCCAGGCAAGAAGCCGTTCGAGGGCAGTATAGTGAAGTTCCTCCGGCAGACTGTGGTGCAGATTGCAACTGAGACGGAGAACACGGAGAGGAAGTTCATAGCAAGATGGGCAAGACATTTCGACGAGAAGCGGTACTTCCGGTTTAATGTTGAGCAGGGTCTGCAGGAGATTGGGCTAGAGGAGTACAAGCAGAAGGGAGCCATAGAGGCGGCAACGGAGGGCTACCTCACGCACATAGCACAGAAGTTCCGGGTGCGGGACTGCATTCAGAACATGAGGCTCAAAGAGAGTGTGTATCTCGAGGACTTTGCATAGCGAATAATAACATTTCGCTGATGTTTGCAGACAAGACTGGATCGGATTTTTCCACTGTTATACACGTATGTTTATCATTGCCCTCTAGCCTGTTCCTCGCTAAAATGTACAGGAACATATCATTCCGTGGCAGTCAGGTACGAAGACCATGGGCTGGTAATGCTGTCGCTAACTCCTCGATTCACCGCTAATAGTCTTTTACGTGTATAGCTCACCGCTTCGATCTACCATTTGACCTTACCACTGTGCCGGTGATTGAAAATTTCCTGGGACGACAAGACGAGCTGGACCAGCTGTGGGAGCTTTTACAACCAACGGGTTCCCAGTCACGCAAAGTTGCGATACTCCATGGACTTGGGGGAATAGGAAAGACGCAACTAGCGATTCGCTTTGCACGAGACCACAAACACGATTTCACTGCCATCTTTTGGCTGAGTGGCAAGGATCGAGGCACCCTGTTGCGATCTTTGAGTTCCATCTTTCCCCGAGTGCCAGGACCGTCACAGAATACCGAGGCGGTCAATGAGGAAGAGGTAGAGCAACGAGCCAGGCATGTATTACATTGGCTCGCATTGGAAGGAAACTCACGTTGGCTTATCATCTTTGACAACATCGACCAGTACTCTCCCGTCAATAGCGCTACTGGTGACGCATATGATATCGGCGAATTCTTCCCTGCTGCCGATCATGGCTCCATTCTTATGACATCGCGACTCCAAAGGTTGACTGAGCTAGGAAAGTCTTTTCCGATCCACAGGCTTCACTTTAGGGATGCAATTCAACTACTGTTGCAAAGCTGCTATCTATCGCAAAGTACCATCGGGGAGCTTGAGAGCAATTCAGGTACAAAGGCCTTTGATACACAGATCTTTATTGATGATACTAATGTATGTAGATACTGTTGCTCTTGCAAGTCGTCTAGATGGACTTCCACTGGCAATCGTCATTGCCGGGGCGTTTATGCGTGAAACTGGAACCAGCATCACTGATTACTTGCATGATTACCAAGAATCTTGGTCTGAGCTACAGCTGCAATCAAATCCTGAACGCCATCACCAACAAGGTAACATGCTACAAACATGGATGATCTCATATCATGAGATTCAGAAACGGGACCCGCACGCAGCAAAATTGCTCCTTTTACTTGCACACTTCGATAATCGAGATATTTGGTATGAATTGATAAAAAGCAGCCAGCACAGCTCAAATGCTCCTGCTTGGCTTGAAAAAATTATATCAAAGGGACTCGCGTTTAGAACCGGCGTCAAAACTCTCGTCGGGTTCTCTCTGCTTGAGACCACAGAACAAGGAGGAAGTTATACGATGCACCCAGTGGTACAAGACTGGTGCATTCATCTTTCTAGCACAGACAGAAATGTGGATTCGACCCAGCTAAATAGACTGGCACTGATATCTATTGGATACACTGTTCCAAGTTCAAGTGACCGAAATTATGCGGGCCTTCAGCAACGCCTTATTCCACACGCGAATCATGTACTTCATGGGAATTGGTCAGGTGAAAACGTCGATAACGAAGTATGGGGAGCATTAACTCAATTGGGGAACCTCTACTCTGATCAGGGGAAGCTGAAGGAGGCAGAGGAGATGTACCAGCGAGCACTGGCAGGCAAGGAGAACGCCCTCGGTCCAGATCATACGTCCACCCTTGTTACAGTGAACAACCTTGGTGTTCTCTACGGAAATCAGGGGAAGCTGGAGGAGGCAGAGGAGATGTACCAGCGAGCACTGGCAGGCTACGAGAAAGCCCTCGGTCTAGATCATACGTCCACCCTTGATACAGTCCACAACCTTGGTCTTCTCTACGGAAATAAGGGGAAGCTAAAGGAGGCAGAGGAGATGTACCAGCGAGCACTAGCAGGCAAGGAGAACGCCCTCGGTCCCGATCATACGTCCACCCTTGATACAGTGAACAACCTTGGTCTTCTCTACAGAAATCAGGGGAAACTGGAAGAGGCAGAGGAGATGTACCAGCGAGCACTGGCAGGCTACGAGAAAGCCCTCGGTCCCAATCATACGTCCACCCTTAATACAGTCCACAACCTTGGTGTTCTCTACTCTGATCAGGGGAAGCTGAAGGAGGCAGAGGAGATGTACCAGCGAGCACTGGCAGGCAAGGAGAACGCCCTCGGTCCCGATCATACGTCCACCCTTGATACAGTGAACAACGTTGGTGTTCTCTACTCTCATCAGGGGAAGCTGAAGGAGGCAGAGGAGATATACCAGCGAGCACTGGCAGGCTACGAGAACGCCCTCGGTCCAGATCATACGTCCACCCTTGGTACAGTCCACAACCTTGGTGTTCTCTACAGAAATCAGGGGAAGCTGAAGGAGGCAGAGGAGATGTACCAGCGAGCACTGGCAGGCTACGAGAAAGCCCTCGGTCCCAATCATACGTCCACCCTTAATACAGTCCACAACCTTGGTGTTCTCTACTCTGATCAGGGGAAGCTGAAGGAGGCAGAGGAGATGTACCAGCGAGCACTGGCAGGCAAGGAGAACGCCCTCGGTCCCGATCATACGTCCACCCTTGATACAGTGAACAACGTTGGTATTCTCTACTCTGATCAGGGGAAGCTAAAGGAGGCAGAGGAGATGTACCAGCGAGCACTGGCAGGCTACGAGAAGGCCCTCGGTCCACATCACAGGAAGACGAGTTGGGTTAAAAAAAGATTAGGTAGGCTAAGAATTTTCAAGTGAAAATGTGCATTACCCTCCATACAGGAAATGTATCTCATTATGATCGTATTGTTTCCAATCTATTACAAAATGATGTTCTTGGATAGGTTGGGGGAGATCTGAACTTGCTAAAGAAAGGTCGCAATTTTGGAAGATCCATATTATACACGATAAAGATTGTAAGTTAGTCACTCAATATTATTAAGAACATGATCAAATAACTAGGCACCAGGAGACCCTTACGATGTTTACTGGAGATCTTTGCATTTCCATGCCATTCCACAAGATTCTTGGACGTATCATGTAATATAACTGAAAATACCGTACCATACACCGTCCATCTTATGATGTCCCTCAATTTTAATGCGGCCAGCTCAATAGATGATCCGCGCTAACGCCTTGGCAGTGGGCCCAGGAAAGAATCTCTCAGTGTATATTGGTCAAGCCGATTTCGAGCACGACTGTATAGCACTTTCGCGTAAAATACATCCTCAGCTGTCAAATCACGGTATTATGAAAAATACCTACTAATTCAGGAGGCGGTCTGCAAAGTGGAGCCTCCGAGGTCTATCCTATCAGGACCCACAGCTGCCGGGTTTATTTTCCGGGAACCAAGTCACAAGAGTGAGGTGGTATAACTGATTTCGAATACTACTGTAATGATCTAACTCATTTCACATCCTCCCCCATCGTCTTCGCACGGTATTGCCTCATGTCTCACAGTGCTAATGAACTATGGACTGCTGTGCGTTCAATGATGAATCCACTCCCACTCAACGGTATATACATCGCCACACTTGATCGGAAGCTCTTGGATACGCTGTTCCGTCTTGATCTCCTGGTTATTCTTCCAAACGCACTTTATGTGGCAGTCTTTGATCCGATCCCGGCTGCACTGCAAGCCCTTCACCACCCATTCCTCCGTCAACCCTTGCGGAGTGAGCCAAGGCCCGCAAACATGATCCATATAAAACCCCCGAGGGTCCTCGAACCGAACAGCAAATTTGACACCCATGGATTGCCGTTCAGTGTGTCTTGCTTTCCCCATCCTTGACCAAAAATACCGAGCAGCGATTGACGTGATCTTGTTGATTATGGAGACGTTGATTATGGAGGGCGGTGGCGGGTGTCGGACGCAGACGCAATTAAAGGGTAACGCGCAGTAAGGGTGTACTACACGAAGCTCGTGTGACGCTCGGGTTGATACGGATAGGATTTTGTGCAAGACAAGAAGGATTGTATGGAGGTTTCGTTGCGACGTAGAATGACGGTCGATGAAATCGCAGCTTTCTGAGGAAGGAACGAGAGACCGCGGAAAACGGGAAGGATGTCAAGACTCGTTGAAAGGGATGTTTAAAGATTGTTAGTGGAAATAATGATCCGAGGCAGGGGGCCCCTCTTTATAACCGATCTGCGTCCTGTCCTTGGACGCCTCATAGGAGCTAATTCCAGCGTCAATGCAGTGTGGCTTCACCCCCCGGCTGCGCGCGTATTGGGACTTGAATGAGCAAGAAATACTTTACCTGATGAGGATTTTAAGCTTTTCTTTACAGACCATTATGCACAGCTCTTCCAACTTACCGTCATCGCTGTTGCTTCCTTGAATTTAATGTGGTAGGGGGCATGTTACAACCAAATTTGTCATTTTGAAAAGGCTCCTAGGATGCCCAGGCAGACCTCTGACTTGATGCAGTGCTCCCTGCCGCTTCCGATGTCATTATTGAAAGGTTGATCTTTACGGCTTAGATTGCAGCTTGTCTTAACCAAGACAGACTAGGATTCATCTTCCAGGGCCCCTGTGCGATGTCACAGCATGATTGCGTTAAAGAAGAACATAACCAGCAAAAACTATAGCAATGCCAATTGTGTATAAGACTTGTGTGACATACATGTCAATATATATCAATGCCAATGCCGTCAAATAAGCGATGCTCAGTTATTCGCGAAGCCTTGCGCTCTTTTCTAGGTCTTCACAGGGTGTTAATTGGGCTTTAGATGACGCCCCTGGAACCGGAGCAAATAACCCGGCAGCTGGGTCTTCGCTTTTAGTCCTTATGGCAGTTTCAGTGCTGCTCTGGCGCTCGTAAGATGTCGTGACGGTTACAGGCATCCAATAAAGGTTTTTTGGTTTCAGTGTTCCTTGCACTTGAAGAGTCCCAACGTTGTCGTAGCAAGAAACGGTAGTCCTTGACCCAAAATTGCAAGACAAGAAAGCAGCCCCTGAAAGATTTTATGTACTGTATGTATAGGTTGAGGCTGGTAGAGATACTGTAAGGAACAAAGCGTGCTATCGGAAAATTCCGAGATGCCCATACGAAGAACCAAGTTGATCGGAAATCAACTAGATCTTCTCATTATTTATGTATAGTATAGCTTTCTTGTTTCTTCTGGGGTAATAAGCAGTCTTCCTCTTAATGATAACAAAAAGATAAGGGAATAGGGTGACAAATGGATATAAACCAGATGTGTCAATACATGAAAACCGATTTAGACTCTCCATGCGAGATGCTTTTGCGCAATTTTAGGCAGGGCTTTGAGCAGGCTTCATTTATATGGTCGCCCCAATGACTGCCAATCTGGTTAGGCGAATTTCCCATAATATTTTGAATGGCAAATGACTCACGAAGCATGAAAGCCTTCAACGTATCCAGGGAACAGCTCCACCCATCTCTTGGCTTGTGTGGTTCAGCCCCAGCATCGTCAATTCGCAGACCCGACATTGGCCCGGACAAAGAAGCAGTTGACGGGCTGGTGCGTTGACGCCGGTGATCTTGCCGGGATACCCGCGGTCTTGTTTTTTGCACTCGCCCACACTTCGGTGCTGGTGATACATGTGCCCTCGTAGCCGTGGTTGTAGGTTCAACGCCCAGCTTGAGCTTCTCTCGGTTCCACTGTCCGCGAATCCCCTCTTTACTTCTTCCAGTGTTGAATTTTCGGTTCCATTTCTTGGTTTTTTCCGGCCAGGAGAGTTGAGCTGTGGTCTCGATAAAAGGTTTCAGATCTCTTCGTTCCTCTGCGGTCCACTGCTTCATTGTAGCTGGTCGTTCTGTACGGAGCACCTCTCGTAGATTTTTGATCGGGAACGTTGGAAAGGTATGGCAAAAACAGAAAAGGAGGGACTTGAACGTTTTCTCAGCGTGCAAGCGAGGTAGAAACCAGCACGATAGGGTAGAAGAGGAGGGAGCATTCTAAATATGATGGCGAAAGAGGTTCTAGCTCAAGGTCCCCGGGAACTCCTCAATCAGACATCGGGTCACCAGATCAAGTCACCGTTGAAGGCGCACTGTGTTGAACTGCTCTACTCTGGTTCATTTTGAACGATACATAGTCACACCAACGGCGCTTACTGAAGTACTTTCATTTGCCAGGCCTTAGGTCAACATGTGCGCCACAAACACGCAATCGCATAGGGGGTTCCCAGATGCGCTTTGACCACGAGCCCGTCGTACCGTCCAACAGTTGGCCAGCTCAAGACCGAATAGGTCTTCGGAATCATGAAGACCCTTGGCAGAAGGAGCGGGGTAGCAATTTCACCTGGGACGCAATGTCTATGAGCGTCACGTTTTGCATTGGTTATTAGGCATCGTAATGAGCATGGTTCCCGTGCAGGTGAGTATTGAACCTACAGTCTCTGTCTCCCCGAGCTTGCTTCACACTGCAGGCCCCCAGCCCAATCGCAGCATGGTACGGGCTGATCGATCACCGGGAGCTGGAAAAAGGCTTTCTCCTCAGAGAGAAGCATTTCTTAATGACTTAAGCTCGATGATTGGAGGAAAAGAAAACGTGGTGAGTCTGGAGTCGTTTCAGGGGGATCCATTTCTGACGTTTTATCCGCGTCAAGATAAATTTTCTCCGAAGCCACCGGGAATGCGTGAGAAAGTATCGCATAGCAACGCAGGCCTGCGTCCTGATCCTGAGGAAGCTCGAAGCAGCTAGGTCTACGAGTACCGTGGATCCCCTTTTGGGCGCCAAATTGAAGGCTTTAGGGATACAGTCGCCTATATTCGAGACCAGCGGGGGCTCGCCGCCACCCATGGTCAACGACTTATTGAATGGCAGCTCATCTGAAGTGCTCGGTAAGCAGCGAGCCACCATGAGCATAGGTATACCTTCTGTTCCGAATCAGCTCGCGGGCCCCGTCTCCACTGCCAACAACAACAGACAGTCGACGTCTCAGCTCGGCTAGCCTCCGCAGAACGCGATCTCGGACCCGAACCAACCGTGGGGACTGAACCCGCAGACAAACCAGGTACAACCGGCGTTCATCAGCCATTCGTTTGACCCAAATCATTTGGGGCCGATGAACGGGTACTGGCCGCAACCGCCCCAACATCCGGTGACCCAGCAACCCGTGGGCAACCTGCCGCTCATACAGCAGAACCAAGGTCTGGCTTCGCTAGCAAACGCCCACTATGAGCAACCGTCAAATTCCTCGAGCAACCAATTCGATAGTGAGGAGGGTTGGGCGGAAGGCATTGAGAGCTTATTGCAAGGATAAATATCTGGCTCCACGTTTGCGCGCTTGTCTACTTATTCTTTGGTGCTAGCTATATTTAATTTCATATCGTCTATTCTTCTCCGTCACAAAAACACTTCCTGTTGATAAATCGCCGGTCGTCTTGTAGTCTGTGTAATGCCTAACATCTCCTCCAATGGTGCTGGACGACTCGGATGCGTGGTTGGGTTACCTCCGGGCGATCAGAATGCTAGATCCGAAGAACTGCCGGAGGCAGTAGATTCCGAGCATGATTGTCAATTATTCCACGTGACAATATCCGAATCGACGTAGGTACGATTCTGATAGGGTTAGCCGGATCCTGAAGAGACTGACACCAGATGGGGCCGCCGCTGATCGCTGGCTTCGGAACATCTGGAGACCATACCGTTGTGTCAGCTGGGTCGGTGCTAGGACAGGATCCAGAACCGTAGGCCGATACACTAACAATTGGCTCAATATATTCGTCCTTGGACCGGTTCGTGGCCCCGCAGGGAATGTCGTTGAAAAGCCACTGACAGTGTCCACTAGACACGCCGATCAGACCCAGATGAGGGAAACGCACACCACGAGCTAGGCAGACGGCACTGTAGACGGCAACGCAGAAAAGCCTAGGAAGGGCGAGCGTCTTCGCCAAGTGACGCAAAGGCTAGAGAGGTGCGAGACTCCCGCCGGTACCCCGCAGAGGATGGGCCACTATTTCCTAAACGCAGCTACCAAGCAGAGATCGTGTTAGCACTTTTCCGTCTATCTCGCGTGCCGGAGCGCACGTTGCGAGCCAGCGAGCTCAAACAGTTATTGGCTCGGTGAGCGTGCTCGGTTCACAGGGAGATTCCGTACTGATATTATATTACCTAGGCAGCAGAAGGAATTCAGGCAAGTTGCGCTCTCACTCTTTTCATCACCGCGCGAATCCGTTCGCTAATCACGTGCGGTCGGTGCGCAGTCAGATCAAACGCGACGGCGGCAGCGACGGCGATTATCTCGAGAACCTCACGTCATGGACAAAGGAAGTCTCCGACCAGGTGAATCACGCATTCGCGAGCCAGCCTAGAGCCCCTCGACCGGCACGGTAGATCCGAGAACGAACTTCCTTTAGCGAAAATAAGAGTGATAGGAAATGACGACGAAAACCTTGTCTAGCGCCGTGGCCTGGCATCGGGTTAGGCTTCGAGCGGTAGGCGGTACAGTTAAGCATAACGGAGGTCCGCTGATCCGGTGCGGTCGAGACCCTAAATCAAGTTTTGAGAGCCTCTTCCTGTGGTCCAGGAGACGAAAGAGATACTGTAGTTTGTGGCGTTTCGTCGTGCCTTCTAATTGGATGGTAATCCTGGCGGCCAGGGGTGAGAGCTCGAAGGGGAAAGAGTGATTGCCACAGCATCTAGTGTGACTTGCCATAGTGACTGGTAAATCAACAGAATTAAATTCGAGTCTGTTGATGAGGCACGAGCACTTCTCGCATCCCTAGAGGCTTCGGTGCCGTAGTTGCGTATTGTGACATAGGACAAGGATAGGGGCTCGTCGTGGAGAGAACATGATCTACAGCGCATGACGCCTGTATTATGTGCCTCGCCATAGCTGCACTGCCCCGTCGCCGCGCAAATGCATCGTAGAGAGGCAGCCGTTCGAGCTTCAATTGATCCCTGTATCTCTCACAGCTGAACAGCGGTATCGAACAGGGCGCACGCAACGTATCCCAGGAGATTGCCTGATTTCCAATCATGGGACTTTTTTCGCGATCCGTGCACGTCTGTGGCTTTCGTTGGAAACTATACTTGGAGTTGTCAAGAGTCCAACCGTACCGAGGTGGCGCGCGTCGGAGCGAGCCTGGACGATCGTACCCGATCCGGCTTAGTGGGAAGGGATGTGCGCCATACACAGCGCCTGTTATCTCTGATCGGCCAAACGAGCGCCGGCGGTCCAGGCCGTCCCTGGCGTGGTCGAGAGAGCTAACTATTCACGCAGTTAGGTCTCGGAAGATGTTAGACGCGTGCGTCACGAGGCGCTTAAGCGTCGCTTATAGCACGCTAAATCTTAGGCGCTACCACTTTATAACGGGACTACGAGGAGATTAGAGATCAAAGACAGGCACAGGGTGAATGTGGAGTGAACGACAAATGGCGGCGTCGCTCGCGAAACTGCCCTGGGACTGCGCAGAATCTGATCCCAGTCCATCTAAGGCCTAAGGGCAAGAGGAGAGAGCGGGGTCTGGGGCCAAAAGGCGGGTCTCTGGACGACCAAAGTCCTGTAGAGGAACGGAGCCAACCACTCACAGCATATGAGTGAGTCATGCCAGCGAGCAGTGGGATTGACACCCTAGTTGATGGAACCTGCCTTGCTCCAGACGTCGTTGCCGTAGCCCATCATGATCGTCTACGAGTCCAGGGACGTACAGTACTACAGTGAGCGGCGATGCCGTAGTATCCTCCTCTCTAAGCACATCCGGCAGAAAGACACGAGCGTAGTCGATCTAGTACAGTACTTTCAGGGTGTCCTCAGTGGGATCGGCTGGCTTGCGCTGCGAGGCGAAGGGCGTTCCCGGAAAGGCTACTTACAGCGGCTGTCGTGCTCCAGGCCCTGTCATCGCAGAATAAAATTGTCCACCAATGGATCTTTTATGATGGGTCGGCTGTGGGATATGATATCCGGAGACAAACTGCCCCTTAGCCGAAGACTTAGTGTCGAGGAGTGGGACGGTTGAGGGGGGCCTGTGCATGTGAGAAAACGCACCTGGGTGTAAACTATAGGATTTTCAGGATCGATGTCGCTACCGTGCTGTGCAGAATATGCCACCAAATCCTTTGGGCTTCATGAGGGCGTTGGATGCATCGCAAAAGTGTAGACCCACGCAAAACCGAAAGCATACCTGCTCAAATTGCGTTTCGGTTGATCGGCTAAGTTGGCTCCCATGCTGCATCTCAATCACATCAACATTATCTCGCTAGCTTCATTTGTCTGTTGACCAGGGGTGGCGCTCATATTGTGTTCCGCTTGGGCCGCCGTTCAAGAAAGATGCTTTGAATCTGGTTAGCTGGGTCTAGTAGATGTTCAATGCTATTTCGAACGACCTGGTCATTGCCCCTGCCATCTAGCCCCGCAAGCTGTACCTCTAACCACACCAACGCCGTATCTTCATCTTCATTGGGTCATTGTTGATCAGGGATAACGTTCGCGCTGCATTCCGCTCGGATCGCGGTTGAACATAGACATTCCCGGTTCAGTGCAGTTACATGTAGAGATCATACCAACACTCTATCGTCCGCTTCACTGGTCCATTTGTGACCGGAACAAAGTTCAAGTTGCATCCCGCTTGGACCGCAGTTGAACATAGATCCTCCCGGTCGAGTGCAGCTGTAGCCCGATCCTGCCACCCGGCCCCTATAGCTGCATCTCGGATCACACCAACATAGTCTCTCTACCTCACCCATACGTTGGTGATCGAAGTGGGACACCGCTTAGGCCGTGGTTGAACTGATAAGTTCTCGATCGAGCGTAACTGCAATCCGTAGAATGCTTTCTCGGACCACTTCGGCGTTAACCAAGCCATCCGGCCCCACAACTCTACCCAACATCCCACCAATATTGTCTCTCTCGCCTCACTCGTCCATTGTTGATCGAATTGGACTCCGCTTCGGCGCAGTGAACATATACACCTTCTCATTTCCATTGACCTGCGGTCCAAACCACTAGAACACAAGTCTCGCATCCATTGAACATAGGTCATTTCTCGTCCATGCGACAAACCTGCTTAGCGCAGTCTAAACATCCTCGGCAGTTCAACCGACTTCCTCGCAATGATGCAAAAATCTACTCGCGGGTAAATATGGGCCTGGGCACGAATCGTGTCCGTACGGCTGGCATAGGTGAACACGGGATCATCAGCTAAGACGATGCAGAAGTCCTAGTTCAACGACTCGCTTATACGTTAAACGCAGTCGATGCCGAAGCGAACGCCGCATGCAGCTGTTCAGCGCCGCCGCTCGATCAACGGACTATTTGTGCATTCCCGTGCGTGGTTGACCAACCTTAACATAGTCCACTAGTCAGGGTCAACCATGCAGTCACGCCGACCCTGCTGTCACTCACTGTGTCGGCCAACGGCTGCGTGCGATACCGCAGCTGGATTGCAGGTAACCATCTCGTGTTCAATGCCCACTAATATGATCTATAGATCCGTACGAGCGGTCAACGCGGGCCTAGAAGAAAGCTTGCGAATACAGGAGTTCAACAAAAGTATAGATCCAGGATTCACATGATCGTGGTCAACAAGGGCGTATGTAATCGCGTGCATAACTCGTGGGCTCATGTATCTCGGTACTTGACCACCCTGAGTCGTTCAACACGTCGTGAACTTTCTTCATGGCTGATGCCACTAATAAGTAGTTCCCCAATAGGTCAACGCATCCCTACGAGAAATAAGACACAACTCTCAATTCGAGCGACCGTTCCTCATCTGATGCCTTACACAGAGATCTACTGCAAGCTCTTACACGCAGGCGGTGGCCACTCCTATTAGCGCCCCACTTTGGTGCAGGAACCAAGAGCCAGCTCATCATGCGTTGCCGAGTACCGTACCAATCTCAAACCAAACCGAAAGCACAGATGTGGCATGACCGTTCAAGTGGGGAATGTTGAAAGAAGAAAGACGAATATGTTTTTTGCGTCCCGCATTATTTTGCAGTGCCTCGACAGGCAGCAAATGAATCATTTTTGAAACCTGATCCTAGAAAGTCCACTCTCAGTAATCTCACTATCGAAGCTTTTGGATGTTCCTGAAAGGCTGATACATCTTCGTCTAAACCAGCTGCACTCCGTACTTAAGGTGCCAGATAGCGAGGCAGTTCCAGTACGCCTTTTTCACCTGTCATTCCGTGACTTTCTTCTCAATCCGGAGACCCGCAGCAAAACACCTTTGGGGGTGAATGAGACAGAGATGCACTATAGGCTGGCCAGGCAATGTCTGCTGATGTGTCAAAATCTTCGGAAGAATATATGTAGACTGCCGAGTGATGGCACCCTACGTGCTGAAGTTGATCGTCGGACAGTTGATGCCTACATTCCCCCTGAGTTGCAGTACGCCTGTCGATACTGGGCATATCATCTAGATAAATGCAGGTACTCGAGTGATATGGTTTATAATGCTCTGTTATTTCTCCAGAGGCAATTTTTACGGAAACATTTTCTGCACTGGGTGGAAGCAATGAGCCTACTTGGTCTCACGTCGGACATGTTAAGTATTCTTGATCGCCTTCAAATAGCCATATCGGTAAGTTTGAAGATCGTCATACACAGGATTCACACTGACAGCTTTAGGGCAACAAATTTTCCCCAATTTCGGACTTCTGTCAAGACGCAAGGCGTTTTTTTTTGAAATATCGCCAAATAGTTGATCAAGCGCCTCTTCAGGTTTACTGTGCCGGACTTATATTTGCACCCCAATCGGCAATAATTCGTAGAGATTTCAGACAAGAGCTCCCTACTTGGATTTGCCAGTTTCCACGAGTTGAAGAAAATTGGGGTGCAGAACTACAGGCACTTGAAGGCCACTCGATTCCTGTTGAGTCAGTGGCCTTCTCGCGTGACGGCCGGCTGCTGGTGTCTGGCTCTGGTGATATGACAGTACGGGTCTGGGACCCAGCGACAGGCGCACTCATCCAGACACTCGAAGGCCATTCGGATTCCGTGCATTCGGTTGCCTTCTCGCCCGACGGCCGGCTACTGGCATCTGGCTCTGAAGACCAGACAGTGCGGCTTTGGGATCCGGCGACACGCACGCTCACCCAGACACTCGAAGACCATTCGGGTTCGATTCGGTCGGTGTCCTTCTCACCCGATGGCCGTCTGCTAGCCTCTAGCTCCGAAGATCAGACAGTGCGGCTCTGGGAAATAGAGACAGGTTCGCTTACCCAAACGCTCAAAGGTCATTCAAGTTTGGTTGAGCCGGTTGCCTTCTCGTCCGACGGCCGTCGATTGGCGTCTGGCTCCTATGATCAGACTGTACGGCTCTGGGATGCGGCAACAGGCGCGCTCATCCAGATACTCGAAGGCCACTCTAGTTGGATTGATTCGGTTGCTTTCTCGCCCGATGGCCGTCTTCTACAAGCTCTGCTGATTGTACAGCGCGACTCTGGGACACAGCGACGGGCGCCCTCACGCAAACTTGGAATATTGAAAATTTCTTCACTACGCTAGAATTTTCTTACGACGGTATTCATCTCTATACCAATTTCGGCGCTCTTGAAATAAAATCCAAGTTTGACATTTCAATGTCACATCCACCTCGTGCAAATCTGGGTATCTCTATTGAGCATGGGCAATGGATAAAATTAAACGGCGAGAGGGTTCTCTGGCTACCTGTAGAATCCCGACCCAGGTGTCTTAAGACAAACGGCAATACACTTGCCATGGGGCACACATCAGGGCGGATTTCCTTTTTCCGGTTTTGTATGGTAAATGATTTTTGTTTCCGCTCTTTCTTTCTATTTTCGAATCTCTGTATGAATTAAGGGCCTGCGAGAAAATGAGAATTTACTCGGCTCTATCCTGCCTATTGAATATTCCATAAATTTGCAGTACTTACGCTTAGAGTAGCAGTCAATGTGACTATATAGGTGGAGACTCTCCGCATGATTCGCAGAGACCCACCATCGGCTTCCATGGAATTCCATTGAGCTCTCTACGCGTGGTGTAAGTTTCCGTACAGTAGCAAGATACGGTACCATACATGGTGCATTTTACGTTGCTCCTCGATTTAACCTGGCCCCCTCAATAAATGATCGGCACTAAGGTCCTTGGCTGTGGGGCCAGGAAAGAGTGATTGAGTGTGCACTGGTCAAGCCAATTTCGAGAACGACTGTAAGGGCCAGGAAAGTCAATCGAAGAGTGTAGTGGTTGCACCAGTTTCGGGACGTACTGTATCATAAGTTACCTACTCATGTATTGTTACAGCTCTAGAAATAAACCACGCCCGCCCCATTCAGTTCCCAGGAACTAGGGACCAACTCTAGTCACCACCCGAAAGAATCCTACATTTATCAACCAGGACACATATAATTAGTCTTGCTTTATTCTTTCTCTTTGATGTGATTTTCATGTGAACATGGGTCATCTTGAGAAGCTACCCCTGGAACTTTTTCATCTCATAACGCTAAGCCTGGATGTCTACGATCTTTACCATCTCTTGGTCCTTTTTCATACACGCGATTTGTACGACCAGCTCCGCCGGGCGTTGTCGATTCAAGGACACCTGATAGCGCTACTCTATGCAATTCACCTAGGGAGCCTAGACCTCATACAACAGATTCCTAACGTATCTCAGCTCATCAGGAGGTTCGATGACTATGCACGCTACGCGGAACATTCCGACGAGAATTCGTTTTTTGGCGGCCATGATTCGATGGCCCAGAAATTTGCGGCGATAAATTTTCGAGGTTACATCAATCCTTTAATTATCGCGATCAACGCAAGATCAACCGACCCAGACGACATTATTATTCAATTTCTTCTACATAAGGGCGCCCAGCTAGATGTCCCTGACAAATTCCATCGCCGTTTCCCATTATACGTTGCAACAGATAATGGGGACTTTCATGTCGCCCGGTTGTTGCTTAAACACCAAGCACCTCCGAATTTGACTCTCGGCCTGCACTGTCGCGTTTCACTCGACGCTGCTGTTGAGCGAAACCACGTGGGATTGGTGAAGTTGCTTCTTAATCACAAGGGTGAACTCTGGTCCCACCCTTTCCATTCTCCATATTTACAGCGCCGCGAGAAATCATGCCAGTCAATGAAAATCCTGAATATACTTCTCACGAATGGAGAATACGACATGAGCGATGAAGCGATTTTGAAGGTATTGAGATGGAGATTCACTTTACCGAGCCGACGATCAACGAAAACGAAAAGAAACCAGAGGCCAATAGTTTTGACCAACAACGCTGCCGTTGCGCTAATAGATTGTATTCGATCTGAACATTTCGACACGTCGTGGCATAAGTTGTTGCAGCTTCATTCTCTAAATTGTCGTGGAGCGTTCATCGAAGACTTTTGTTCCGACAGCTACTCTCGAGTCGTGTGATGTTTTGAGTGCTCTCCTTTTGCTCTGCAGTGATAGGCTCGTAATTAATATATGAAAGATCATCAAGTAAATGATTCCAGGGAGGCTTGAGACTCCTACTGTGAATGAGGGCTCCCTTCTCCCAGGGTTCATTTCAGACTCGCAGATTGATACTGTAGCTCGCGGTCGAAATTTCAAGTCAGAGGGTCCAAATTCTAGACCCTGAAACTAGCGAGGGAACAACAGCGTAGAGGCGACGACAAGAAGAGCCGCGGAGCAGTAGTGCGATCACTTCGGTGCGGACGGGCTCTTCTCACGAGCTATTTATTCATATGTAGGACAATGAAAATAGTTTTATGAGAAGGATGGGGATAAATCTGAAGGCACAAGTCCGCTAGGATTCCCGACGATCGCTGAATTTGTCCTTGCCCCAAAACGCCAACAGAAGGTGCGGAGCAGGCACCAATCCGCGTTGAAATTCATTTCTGGGCTAAGGCCCCTAGAGAATATTTCTCGGGCTGGCGCGGTATTCTATCGAGATGAGATGCAGTAAGAGAAAGTGCTGCTGATCCACTAACAAGTCGGAATCTATTGGCTGTGTCATGAAACGAAAACCTTGGCCTTATGACCCGTATTGAGGAATTTCCCAAGAATGAAGATACTACTCTGCGCAGAACGCTATGATAGCAGGAAAGACCACTTCTTGCCCAAAGTGGCCCTCCCCCTGCGTGGTAGCGCAGCACTAGTAAACGTGGCCCATGAGAGGGCTCGTGATTCAACCCCATTGTGGACAGATGCAGCCCACTCAGGCTCCCTCCAGTCACTGGGGTCCGAGAAAGCCGACACGGCCTAGGTTCGTATGTCTTGCGCACATAGCTCCGGTCATACCGGCCCGGACTCACTAGTTCCAAGCCATTTTATCCATTGGCTCACCATGTCCCATCACAAAACGGAGGGTGTACTTTCCGCCTAAAGTCCAGGTCATTTGATCGGTAATGCTACATACGGGCCTTTGATCAAACCCAAGGCCTGCGACATTACTGGGTACGCGTAACTTATCGACACCCCGTCATTACCGATGCGGCCCAAGCTAGTAGAAATTGATTTGGGCGTATTTCTTGCCCTCCCTGGAAAACCTCTTCTCAGCCACCCCAATCTCCTCATATACCCCTCTTCATCTGGCGTTTGAAGTCTCATAGCCCCTCATTGTACGTGTACTTTCTATCAAACTAGCCCAAGGCGCAGGAGTTACAGTGCAAAACCAATGAAGATTGCGGTGTCTTATGAGAGAAGTAGATAGTACGGTGCAGTTAAATCTTATCTTTTTCCTTTCTATATTCTTCATGGTGGCCTTGTGTTGGCGATAGCATGATTGAAGCTCTAATAGAACACCAATTAGGGGTTTGGAGAGGCCGAATGGTGGCTAAGTAGACGACTGAAGGCTAATGGATTTTCAATCGGTGTTCTGGCAAATTCGCTCGAAGAATATTGTCTGAAATATCATTACTATTAGCTTTGGGCAATCAAGAGTTGACGATGCTTGGTTCCAGCGTAAATAGTGGAACGCGGGATGATTGGGCCATGGTGTTACGCGTTGCTAACTGGTCACGGTGAGTTGGGGGTGCGAAGGTATACGTACCGGGTGGCGGTAGATATTCTATTCAAGTAAAACACTTCTTTTCCTTCGCTCTCAACATTGCCGCTGTAAAAGAAAAGAAGGGGCAGTTAGCCCAATGCTAATGTAAACGGCGGACATATGAATTGCCTCGTCAGGTTTAGCGCTCCAATGCACTGTCACGTAACCTCCTCAGACCGCCCGACATAAAAGATCCGACCTCTCCCTCCGATTTCTCCAATTCTCTTTCCTCCTCCCTCCGTCCCGTTTATTTTGCACTCATTGCTGCGCCCCTTCATTTGCCCCCCAGCCGGAACACTTGTCCGCCCCATATCCCTTCTTCGCCTCCCCTTTTTTCCCGGTCGCAAATTACGGCTGAATCCTGGTTCTCTCCACTTTTGCAGCTCTTGCTACGCAGGTGACGTTTCAGGAGAATGGTCGGGCTTTGGAAGAGTCTTTTCACGAACAACGTGGTACATTAGTCTCACATTCATCTAGCTTATCTAGTCCCCTCATTCCGAACTTGGTGCTATGTTTCTTCAATTCGATAATCTACTCTTACCCTTGCGCCTGAATTTGTTCTGGTGCCACGTTCATGCGACCTTTCTCTTCAGCTATCCTCGTCGTCACTGCTATGTTCAGTCGCAGCTCGGTTGCCTGATGACCGCAGGCGCTGCGCCCTCTCGCCCCTATTCAATGGCCTAAATACCTCACTGAAGATCGTCTCAGGCAGACGTCACACCGGAGCCGTGTAATCAACCTCGGAGGGGCGGATATGAGGCAGGCGTACGGATTTGAAAGCATTAGCACCCGATTGTCGTCAAATCGGTTTTGCTTGCCTCTCTTGCATGACACAGATGCTCCGTGGCATCTCGGTAGCACCAGCCAATGGCGAAAAACCGCGCAGTTGGCCTGTCTTCAGCCGATAAATCATGCTCAATTTCTCATATGGGTCACGCCATCAACTCGCAAAATGAAACCGTCTCTCGTTTGGAACTGGCCTGATCTCGCGACTCATGCGCAAGTGTGGATTAGAGGAGCTGGTCAGGATAATTTTCGCCGAGCAACGGGCGAAGTTTGCCTTACGGTCGACCTTCGCCTAACAAGGGGAGTACAATTTCAGTCACATGGCAAGCCTATCATGATCATTCAACCTTAGAGACTGTGCCTATACCAATCGAAAGTGAATCCAATTTCCTCAGGCTCGCCCGAAGAAAGCGCATCAAGAAGTCCACGTTTCTCCAGGTCCTGACAGAACTCCTTTTTCAAAAGGAATTCTTCTTCCAAGCAGGTTTGATCCACAACATCACGATTATCGCCACTAGCTCGCCTGACGATTCTTGCCTCGCCGTGGACCCTCTGTAATAACGACCTCCACCACACTCCCAGGCCAAAAAATATTCCATGAATTAAGCGACCCATAACCATACGCCATCGTTCACTGAAAATCTTTTTGACAAGGGGTGCCACTTCGCTACTTTCCCTCTTTCTGCTTCCATTACTTTCCATCGGATCGGTTCTTTCGTCCAAGAGTGTTTTCGTGTGTGTGGCTAGTTCTGAAACTTTGACATATTTATTATGCCAACATTTGTCGATGATATCGTCAATCAGGGGATTGCCATCCAATCTCGGAAACTCCATATTCTGTAGTAAGTCCACGACCTTAGGACCATGTTCGTAAGGATCATCGGCAAGACAGCGATCGCCATAAACCTCAAAGCCGTAGTTAATCAAATAATACAAGGAACCAAGGGCGAACTGTTCTGTTCGAGGGCCAAGAAAGCCAGAAGTTCCACATTCTCCTTGGTCTGACTCCTCGTGATTGAGTATTCTGCCATACGGAGCCATGCAAGCTTCGTAATTTGTTCCAATTTTCGCCGTACAATCAAAATCGGATAACTTTAGTCGGTTGCGGTCAAGTAGAACATTTTCAGGTCGTAAATCACCATGAGCGAGGTTGAGGGATTCCAAGAAAGCGACGGCTTGAGCGAGGTCGTTCATCCATTCTAGTCGTAGGTGTAGAGGTTCCAACTTTTCCACTCTAGTAACCACCATAGTTTGCTGGTCTCGCGTGTGATTGTTTTGAATCCTAGAAGAAAGTGACATATCTAGGGAGGCAAATTAGTAGACAAGCTTTTAACTTCCAATAGGGGTCGCACCTCTCATGTACTCGAGGAAGATGCCACTGCCGGAAAAGAGAAAGCACTGCACAATAGAGGGACAAGGCGGGTTTTGCGAGAATACATGATAAATCTCGAGCTCTTTATGAAATTGTTGCCTCTCGAATTCCCCAGACTTCGGGACTTTGACCACGATGCGAGGGTGGACCTCGTAAACGAAAGAGATGCCTCCGCCCCAGATCCAGTGGACACTAGGATACTGGCGTTGAATATCCATGGTTGAGAAACATGTGAAAAGGAGAAGAAGGGATAGAAGTAACGTTCATGTATTTAAAGAGGAAGGGGCGAAAGGAAGGTAGAGGAGGGAAGTAACTAATTATTTAAAAAGGGGTGTGACATAATCAATTATGATTGGTTCTAAATTAATTAACTAGTTATTCATTAGTTGTTAACTTAGTCATCACCTCTTTCTGCCTTTCGTTTCAGGCAAGAAAACAACCGGCTTACAGTGACTTAAGTTTACCAGGGAGAATTTTTCAGTATACGAATAGAGAGACTATGTAGGTTTTGCATTTGAATACAGTGATATTCGAAATCAGATTTACCTCGATATTCTCTCTTGTGATCTCACAGCGCCCCGCTTTTCCATATTGGGTTAAGTTCCTTTAATCTATGTAGCCCTGATGAGTCATGCTAAATTACCGTAATTACGTGTCTCGCATGTGCTTCTTGCTCATCGGTCTAAATACCTCCAGTTTCTTGGCTTTGCACTGTACAGTGTCGTTGCAAAAGTTTGCAACCCCTGGCAGGAAAAGGGGATATTTATCCTACTCAAGTCTCAATAACAACAAATGAGTTAGCATGTAAATTAATAAATGAAATACACCTAACTTAGTAGACGGTAGCAAGGGCGGTCTCTGTGCGAAGCCTTGTCTTACGAACATCCACAAGCTGTATATCTAGGTGATCGGTCTCCTCCAACCGTCACTGAGTCCTTTACGTCGACGCAATCTTAGCTCTGCTGTCATTGCCTCATGGGGGCCACTAGGGGTTGCTCCTTCTCTAAGGGCTCTCTCCAGCCCCTTTAGATGATAGCGACAAGCTTGACGTGACCTTGGCCTATGACAACCAGAAAAATCGAATACCACTCCAGCTAAAACATCTAAAGACGCTCCTTTCGAGAACAGCCAGCGAAACTTCTCAAAGTCGCCCTGCTCGAATGCTTCGCAACAGAGCCTATCGATACCCCCTTGAACCTCTCGAAAAGAAGCACCGTGACCAATCATGAGAGTCAAGAGCATTTTGTAGTTGCGGGAACGAGCTGCGTGCTCAACCATATCGCCAGAAGGATGCTTCAAAGAAGCTTTCAGCTGCACTAGATCATCCATCTTTGGGACGAGACCATTCTTTCGATAAGCCTGGGATAAGATATGGCCTCGCGATATGTAATGGCAATCCTCGCACCGCACTTCCGAAGTATCGTTTTCAAGGGTCTGGATATTTTTCAAAATGGGTATAAGAGTCGAACAGCCGAACAAAGACCATGTCGTACAACAAAGAGCACGGAAATGTAAGTAATCAGAAAGGTAAAGATTCATTGCGATCGATTCCAAGATCTCCAGCGGGAGGTCGTAGAAAGAAGCCTTCCTCTTCTCTGTATATTCCATATTGAGGCTTGTATATGATATTTCGTAGTAAATGACGAATGTAGGTGATTTGGTCTTGGCTCAAGGTTGAAAGATGGGAGGCGCTCGAGTATCACCGAGTTCCTGGCGGCCTATTACTCCAGATCGTGGTGGGACAAAGCGGGTTATATCCAGCAATATTAGCGCGCTTGGATGTGGTGAGTTGTCATGCTGTACGCTATACGCTAGGGCAGGTTGGGGATGATGCGAGGAAATAATAGAATCTATGGTCTTAAAGGTGGGAGGAGTGGCGCTTTTATGTGTCCGAGAAGACGGAACGAAATGGCAGAATCCTTTTACTTGTTGAAGCAGCTGGGCTGGACAGACCTTCAGCAGTCGATTACTAATATTTTAGATGGGTGGCCATGGCGTAACGCCCAGGTGCGATTTACAAGCTGGATCAAGTGAGAATAGATTTTCAAACATCGCCTGAGCGTTGGGTTTCGAGGTTGATTCTCCATGTAAAACATGAACGCCATTTCGAATCGTGGTCAGTCTTAGGGTTTTTTGCCCAAGCTACCAGGGGTTGTATGTTTGGCTGTATAGTCAGTTCTCTCTTTTAAGCAAAGCAGTCTAGGCAGATGGGGGAAAGCATGCGTGAGACACTTCCGTTACAGTAATTTATCATGACTCATCAAGGCTACATTGTTTGTAAGGAACTTAACCCGATATGGAAAAGCGGGGCGCCGCGAGATCACAAGAGAGAATATCGAGGTAAATCTGATTTCGAATATCACTGTACAACTCCTGAGGATTCGAGTTTTATCGAAAGATAATTCCATAGTAAGCGCAAGGAAATATGGATAAGGTTCACGAAATTGCGCGAGACTACTTCCTATGAAGATTGCGAAACCCAAAAATCCACTAGGCCCTCTTCCAAACCCCATTGCTCTTCACATAAATACCATTGTCGATACAGTCAGGGCAAGGATCCCTTTTCGTCGTCTTGCCGAGGTGCTCTGTTTTCTGGATGATGCCGCAATTGTTGCAGCCATTAAGTTCCCTGATCCTCCCAGGAGAATCAACTCTATGCCTGCATAGGTGCTCGATTGTCTCAATGAGCTTCTGACACATGATGTCTCTAGATTTCATCCATATCAGCTAAAGCGACATGATCTAGTGATGATCATTGATACTCACTTGAAGATAAGATGTTATGTGGGGTTTACAAAAAGATTCCTCGTTGGAAGTAGAGGGTACCGGAGGAATGTGATTGTTGAGTGCTGATTTCGAAGCTCGATGAGGATGGAAAAAATGATCGGATAATATTGACGAAGACATTTATAGACTTTTCGGGGGGCTTGAGCGCTCATGATACGTCTTGGTCGAATACTCGCTCAGTGACCGAGCAAGACAGTTTGCATGCTGGCGACTTTCTCCGACCATTCCATGAACATGTTACCACTCATAGCGGCGTACGGCCAATGTTCTCTTAGCGCCCGACCCACTGTGGGCCAGCCTCGTTGACCTTGGTTTCAAGATCTACCAGGCTAGAGCCGCATCCTCGGATGGTAGAGCCAAAATCACCATTTATGATTGGCTTGAGAACGTCCGAGGTTAATGGTTGTTGATGACGTGGCCTGCACCTCGCGGTCTTGCATATGACCCGCCGAGTCAGAAATAAAGACCGGGGCTACATACCGTCTCATTAGTCATGAAACTACTTCTGTCCTTCGGACTTTGCTACTTTTGAGTCTCGATTTGCGGGTTTTCTGACCCCTTAATGTGCCTGCCTAATACTTCACCTACCTTCGACAGCCATGGCGCTCATTAAGGTCCAAGTGTCCACCAAAAGTAATCGAGGGCCTAGAGCAAGCGCAATGCTTTAAAAGTGCCTACGCATGAGGGATATCAACGAATGGTTTGAAAGGCAGTGTTGACCTGAAACAATATCTGCCAATGAAGGTTACTGTAGTGTCTGCATTGCGCTCTTTCCGGCAATCTCACCTGCAAGATTCTAGCTCTGCTTCCGTGCACACTCTTGGGCTTGTTACCTAATATAGTAGTGACCGGTTCCAGTGTAATTGCCAATTTTGGCAAGTAATCAACTATTGGGAAATTTCCTGTTTTGTACATTGCCGCTGCATGACGAAGTTACTGTCATGATCCTGGTCATTGTCAATGCCTTTGGGGGTTGGAAGGCATAAGGGCGATTAGACTAACCAATGTCAGATTGATTTTCGGGCGCGGCATGGGCGCGGGGTAATGTCTACTAGCTAACGTAGCCATCGTCCTCTCCAATCAATGAATACCACACATCTTCTTCTTTTGTCGGGTAGAAATACTTGGACTAAGTGTTTTTGGGGAGAAATCAGGTCTATTCATACATAATTCACCACCAAGAGAACGATTATTCCACATTCGGCTCTAGCTTCATTCTTATCGCTGCTAATTTTCAGGGTCCTGAAAGCATGATCTCCCATACGAGTCAGCATTATGAATATCATGACCAGGGACAGCTATATTTCTGGAATAGTTAAACATACTCGCTCAAATTTCATCCGGAATTTTTCCTTCTTTTCTTCCGTGGAATGATTTTTCAGAAAGCGCTCGCTTGGTTCCGCCATAACCGTTGCATTTGGGGCAAATAGATGTGCCAACCATCCCCTCGTCATTGCATTCAGAGCATTTTGGCATGCTTTCTATTCTTGATTCTTCTTCTAAGAGGCAGTGGGCCAAGAGGTGCCGGTACCAGAGAGAAAGAGAAAGAGAGAGAGAGAGAGAGAGAGAGAGAGAGAGAGAGAGAGAGAGAGAGAAGAGGCGTTGAAGGTGGAGAAAGGAAAGAAAAAAGAGGGTATTTATAGCCCGCCCCATTCGGGTATCCAACTATACCCAACTGGTTGGTGCGTCCCGTGGCAACCCGCGCCCCCTGTCGGGTGTTGCCACAGGGCAGTGCTCCCCAAATGACCCCGCCCGACCTACCGACTAGGCTCTTACATCTTTTTAACTCTCTGCATACCTAACGAGATGCAAAACACTCTTCATCGATTTGTTGCAGTCGACCCAAGTCGAAGAGTTGAATCGAAACAGAAGACGAGAAAATCACAATGCCAGACTTGTTTCGGTTCATTCGAAACACAACAAGAACTGCGCGACCATATTGCAGACTATCAGGCCAGTCAAGTCGTAAACCTCGATTTCATCTACTGACCTAGATTTATAGTTGGAGTTCCAGCTCTTGACCGCACGATTACTTGAGGTTCAGGCACACTTGCCCCGTAAACACCATAGTCCCGAACTCGGCGATCTACAGACGGGAGGTAATGAGGCAAATCGTATTGTCAGTGACTTGGACACCGAGGAGGAGAACGACGACAGCACTGAGCTCGTACAAAGCGGATACGGCGCCGAAGACAAAGACGAAGTCATTCCAAGCGATCAGGATAACGGGGCAAAGAAGCTTAGTTCGACGAAGTGCCCTCACCCAAGATGCCGTCACAAAGGGCGCTTCCTGAAGAGAGCGGGTCTTGAACGCCATTTTGAGTCACGTACGAGATTTGGAAGAAGCTGTTGTATTTTGATGCTAAATTTCACATTCCAGATGTTCAATGCCACGAGATTTGCATCTATTGTCGCCAGTTGTTTCAACAAACACGAAAATACATACGACACACGTGCGCCGCGAAGCAAAACGGTGAAAATGAAGCGAGGGAATTCTACAGAAAAGAGCGATATGCACAGCTCAAGAGAACTTCAGCCCAAAATTTAAGCTGGATGCTTGGAAGCACAAAGCACCAAAGTAGACGGCCCAATAAGCGAGGCACTGAATGTTGTGATGACCCAACAACCAGCCCCCGGAAACTGCAGAAGGGAAATGCAACGCATGAGACATACAACACCATGATCAGTGAGGGATTTGATGGTATTTAAACTCTGCGTCCTACTGGATAAGTATTAACCACTATCGACAGTGCATCCTTATGCAGGAGATGTTCCGCAAGCACCGTTCATCGCGCCACGTAACCTGAACTCGCTCCCATACCCAGCAGATCTTCCCAACATGGCTTTTCCATCAAATGCCCCCTCTACTGAGCATATGCAACACTCCTACAATACCCTCGTGCCACAGCCGTACGCGCCAATATTTGAGGATATCACTATCACACCGTGCTATGATTTGGTACAAGAGTCATATGCATTTTCGTCAACGCTGCGGAATGCTACTTATCTAACAGATAACAATGAGAGTCATAGCACTTTGTCAACTTCCGGGGAAAGAAGGAGCTAACCAGGCGGCGGGCTGACTTCGAGTGCTTGAGAATCATGTCTTTCATCGAAGTACGTAACGTTCATACCAAAATTGTCTCCTTCCATGTTGCTGACTACTGTTTGGAGTGACCTTGGAAGCTTCATTGGGGCCCACCATTTTTTCAGCACGTCTTCTGAGGCGATTCCAAATGTAATAGCACTTCCTTCCGATACTTCGACAAAGAGGCGGGTGTCACGGATGGAACTATTTGAAACGATCAGATATGTATCACTGGAATAAATCAAAATTTCACTTACAAACCTCCGTTCTCAAATGAAATCTCAACAGGCTCAAGGCCAAGCCTAGAAAGTGCCACACGAGGAGCTCTCCACAAATTATTTTCTCCCTTCATGGTAGCCACCTGCTCAAGATGCGAACCTTTCCAATAAGTAACCCTCGATCCCTTTTTCCAAAACTGTATCAGGAGTGATTCGGTCTTTGAGAATGGATCGCTCTGTCGAAAGGCATAATCGCCGGGCATGGCTCCGAAAGTTCGATAAAGCCCAAGTCCAAACCACGGGAAGCAAGAATCAAGGACCTGTCGTTTGCGCTTTGACATAATTAGCTCTCGTAGGAAAACAAAAAATACCATACGGCAAATACCGTGTCGTCGAGAACATTGCTTTTATAGAAATGCAATCCAGCTTCTGATGCAAAAGGTATGAGGTTTGCTTCCATCTCCTCGACTTGCTGCCCTGTCCCGGCATCTTTCTCGAATATGTATCCATCTTTGATGAAGTCATTTTTGTAGATTAAGCCTGACGTTGAACCGAGAGCTGCCATCGACTTGGAACGCGCCCCCTTTATGTTTGACTAACAAGTTCTGTCGCGAGGAGGGGTAAGGGAGAGAGGTGGGGGTCGGAAGTTGAATCTTCCGATCCGAAAGGAAGACCCGGTCGCCAGAGTGAAATCACGTGAAAAAAATTCAAAGGCCCTTCCAACTATTCCTAATTTGGAAATAACACGACAAACTTGACTTTCCTAATAAAGCCAAATCACAGCTTCAGTAGTAGTAACCGAATTAGGCATGACCCACAATTTTGTGCTGATTTTCGCACCAGATTGTTTCGAAAGTGCTGCCGCAGGGTCGCTCAAATCGTCGTGGGATCGTCATGAGAATCTTACACAGTAAGGTCTAGCCATGCTGAACGAGAGATAATTGGAGAGCTATTGTGGATAACGTATCCAATATCATGCACGTTACTGCATGAACTAATTTACATGGATAGGAATATGGGAAGTACGGCCCAAAACAGAGAATGAAACTGGCATGGGCTAACATTGCTACGAAAATATAAGAAGGCGCAACTCTCAGGGCTCTCACTGATTTTATACTTCATCATTGGCATTCCAGTCTCTTGAAACGACTCAAACAGGCTTCCCGTATTGCACTTATATTTCTCAATAGTTCAACTGCACAATATGGCGTTGGAAAAGACATCCTCTCCCTGTCACCAAGGTTTGACGCCTCCGGATAGCCCAACGAAGGGGTTGGATACGCCTCAAGCTACCTTGAAGGATTTGAATCACCTCTCTGATGTACTTAGAAGGGTGCTACACTCTCTCACCTACCATGAGCCTCCAAATACCCCAGTTTCCCAGGACTATTCTCAGCCAGGGCCCGACATGGTTCAGCTCAACCAGTTGCTGGTGAAGCTCGTCCACGATGCTTCAGTGAGATCCATTTTGGCAACTGATACCAGCAATAGGCAGCAAGGCGACGTTCAGGCAACAGATAAGGTTGATCTTAATCAACTGATTTGTACTACACCGGGTGATTTCAAGTTGTTTGAAAAGTGGGCATCAACACCGCAATTCAAAACAGTTATGGAAACGTATGAGCTATCCACTAGACCTTTTCTTCTTCGGATATTGCTGACATGGGACTTAGTTGGGACAAAGAGGCATGTAAATACAAGATATGTGAGCCGATGGAGACCAGCAGTGGCCCAGATGACTATGCTGAATATGCATTCGTCGTTCGTGAACGTGTTGGTACGAGGTAACTTTCCATGATGGACCTAAAAATACTAAAGTATGATTAGAACGGAATTCCGAGAAAGTGACTCCATACATTGATATCAAATCAGAAGGCCTGCGTGACATCCTGCGTGGAGAGCTGGACGGCATCAGAGCCGTTAGTCTGATGGAAGACAAGCCATCGGTAACCGAGACATATTGTTCCCTTGAAGGAGACTGCTGACGTGGATTCAGATCGAGCAAGATGTGCTTTTTCATTTCCTCCCAGGGCTTGACAGATGCGCTTATGTCAAGAATCACAATCCGGACTGCGGTCCTGCCTATGTTGAGCATCTCCGCTTGCTCATCGGCCACCTCAAGAACGTCCATGCTTCTACCTCCCAACGTCTTGGTTCAATGTTGCGGCACGGAGAAATTACCTATGACCTTCTATGGGCTCTTTTTAAGCCAGGGTCTCATGTTTTCACCACGTGCTTCGGTACGAATGAGCCTCGATGTGTCGTATTCGATGCGGGAGAAGAGATGACTCAAGAAAACATGACCTGGTATAACCTCGAGTGCCGATTTCTTGACTGTAACGGGGAGGTCTTTGGAGAAGCTGGCGTGTTTCTGCGTGTGGCAAAATTCAAGGGATCGAAGCCAATTGAGTCTCTGGAAGCCTTCCCTCTCCACCACCATCCTCGTTACGAACAAGTCAGGAGAGAATTGATTGAAAGAGGACAGAAGTTCCATGGCCTAGTAGGGTCGCACATTCAGCATTGTAGCGGGAGTGCATTCTTCATGAACAATGGAAAACCAATCAAGGTTAATATTGACAGTCGAGTGGGTATTGACGCCGCATTTTTCCATGCAATGCAACCAAATTACTCCCGGCCCACACTCCGTGAGATCTGGGCACAGAATAAAGATGGTATTTCGGTCATTAGCATGGACACACTGTTCAGCAGGGACCGTGAGCGAGAGAAAGAGAGAATGCAAGAGAGTTGCATGGAAGTACAAGAATTGAGGGATGTCGATTTCTTGATCGCTTGTCCCACAGTGCCCTGCTTCAGCTTCAAGGAGAAAATGTTCCGTGAGTTTCACAAGTTAATCACCATTTCTTTGCTGATTTGAGCTAGTGGAATGTGCGGTTGGTGCTCTTAAGGATGTCCACTGGTCTCCTAAGTCATTTGACTGTCTGAGGATTCCGCCCAAAACGAAGAACCTCCTCACGTCCTTGGCGAAGACCCGTTTAGATATAGTACAAGTTGTGCCATTTGACGATGTGATCGATGGAAAGGGTCGCGGACTCAATATCCTTTTGCAGTAAGCTGGGAAGGCTGCCCTGTTGCTACCTTTCTAACTCTCTTAGTGGTCCACCGGGAGTCGGAAAGACCTTCACCATCGAGGCAACTGCAGAGCATTTCAATCTGCCTCTTTACTCCGTAAGTATTGTGTATTCTATATGGGATCTCACTAACCTGCTCAGATATCGGCCGGTGAGCTTGTTGTCGACCACGGCGATTCCAACGCACTTGAGCAACAACTTGAAACTATTTTCAAGATTGCCAAGCACTTCAAGGCCGTACTTCTATTAGATGAGGCGGATGCGTTCATGGAACAACGTACATCTTACCACGACACTCACAATCGCCTCGTGACCATTTTCCTCCGGAAACTAGAATACTACCAGGGCATCCTTTTCCTGACAACGAATCGAATGATCCAGTTTGACGAGGCGATCATAAGCCGAATCCATCTGACCATCAAATACGACGGCCTGACAAGAGATTTCCGCCGAGAGATCTGGAAAAATCTATTATCCAAAGCACGCACAGCTCAAGGACCTGCCATGGTTAAAGACGATGAGTTAAAACAGCTAGACGGTCTTTCTTTGAATGGGCGAGAGGTTAGTTCCGAATGACCCGACTTATTTTTCATTGGCTGACCTAAACCAGATCAAGAACTTGACCTCTATTGCGCACGCTCTTGCCACTGTGGATGGAGAGCCAGTGAGCTACAAACATCTAGAAAGAGCGGCGGAATCGAGTGAAAAGCTCTTGGAGAAGTTTAACCAAGACAGTCGAGTTGGGCAAATGTATACCTAGGGCTGATGATCAGTCTTCTGGGATCTTTTAATGCAGAATAGTTTAATACACGACAGTACCAGGAGGTTTTGGCATAATGAAATGGAATTATTCGGAGTTTTGATATTCGCCATTGTCGAAAGGAAGAAAAAGACCTTGAGAGCTCAGCCTGAAGGACTGAAGGGGAGTTGATGAAGTAAAAGAGCGCATTTTTTGCCAAAGCCGTAGCAGTAAATTGACTTCAGGGCGCTCTGAACAATTGAGCGACAGAAAGCTAAGTTGAACATGAACCGAAGCAAAGCTTTCTTGGTATGTTTTCGCATGTCCAAGAAAATCCAATATATTATTTAAAAATAGACGAAAACTATCAAGAGAATACGGCGGACAGGCTGTGCCGTTGAGGACTTCTCTTGCCGAATCGAGGTCCATAACTCGTTAGTGCCATCGAGAACAAACTTAGTGTGGACGGAGAAGCTATTGGTTCCCCGCAGGATCAGAGTAGAGGACGCGAGCGTACGGTCAAGGTCAAGGCAAAGCCTACAAGCGATAGCGTATTGGTCGGAACAATTTCTGATGATAACGATGTGGCTACGGAGAGATTGGATTGTGGAATCAAAGTACCGATAGAAGAGGCTATGATGTCATTCTTACGTATCTGAGCTTCCCCATATTGTACTTCTAGTTTTAGCGAGAACATTGTATCTCGAGGCTGTTATGGTTATAGGCTGGGGGCTCAGCGGCATTGGCGTCCATCTGCCCGATGCAGTCGAGGCGTCCGGGTTGACTAGTGAGCCGGAAAACGTCTTTCAAACATACGGAGCCAGCAACCCTGTCCGTACGGACCAGCCACGAGCAAATTCTGTCATTAGTGATTGAGAAAATAATTGAAGATTTTGCATTATGGTACTGTACAGTACAGTATCTACTCGGTAATTTGTTCGCAGATCCGCCCATATATCGAATTGGATGGCTTCATCTAGCTCAACAACCTACAGATGGATGCAATAAACTGAATGACCTGCCATTTCCCCTTCATTTAGATCAGCCCGCCAATTAAATGTGGGTTGTTCGTAGCGTTGTTCGGCTTGTCTGGAGATCTGCCGACATGAATCTCAGAACTTGACTATA
Source organism: Penicillium cinerascens (assembly GCF_028974065.1). Taxonomy (NCBI): domain Eukaryota; kingdom Fungi; phylum Ascomycota; class Eurotiomycetes; order Eurotiales; family Aspergillaceae; genus Penicillium; species Penicillium cinerascens. The sequence continues at coordinate 2,727,370 of NW_026695296.1, read as the reverse complement.
CCTAACCCCAAATTCCGTCACTATACCCACTGCCAGCTATTTCGTGCCCATCTATTTCCTTTGAAATAATTAGCTTTTTGATGAGGTTCTCTGATCTAAAACGCACATTCACGGAGGTTTACCGAGTCCGCTTTCATAACATCTTCCCCAGCCATCTTCAAATCTTGGTCCGTGATTAGATAAGGAATTGGATAGTAGGAACCCTGGGAAAGTTAGCTTTTGTCGCTTGCCCAGTACCTGGCAGCGTACTAGTTGCGATCTGAGGAAATCCCAAAATCCTGAAGGATCCGCTGATAGGATATAGACTTGACCCGTCTCACGAAGATGAATCCCCAGACAGACGTCTGCTTCACACATCTTACTATATTCACATGCTTTTTTCATCAGATTAGACTTCCGACGGCTTTGCTTTTGGCGCAATAGGTTCTATATATAGTAGTTACGTAAGATATATTCCGTCATTTTCTTGATTCCTATATACTTATGTGTAGGTATATTATAGTGGCGTCAAATAACTTCTTTCCATAACGCCCGTGGAATATATATTAGTTTGTGGATTATTAGGAGTCCATTATTAAGTTGCGTTGATCTATTTCTCTATATATCTCCTAGGATCCTTTATAGTAGTTTTCGAAATCAGTTATACCTCCATACTCTTATGACTTAATTGTCGGAAACTAATTCCAAGGGTAACGAGCCCTGATTGGATACCATAACCGACCTTGGGTTTTCAGACCGCTTGCCGAAATAGTATCTGTAACTTACATTACCACCGTGGGACATGATACCATGCTATGCTAAGACGATGACTCATCGATTTTAGCAAAGCAAATACTATTACCGTTTTGCCAGCAAAACAGAGTGGTGCTCCAAAAGGGTTTAGCGTTTACCGGGTATACTTTCCGGCAAATCAAGTTGGAAGAGTGTGGAGGTATAGCTGATTTCGAACACTACTGTATGAATACCGACGGACCTGGAACACTCTATAACGGAGTGGGCAATGGCAACTGGGAGAATGGAGTATGGGATTATAAAGACTTGCCTTTTTCCGCTGCGCAAATCAACTTCATGGAAGAACCCGTCGCAAGCTTCAGCTTTGACCCAGTCCAACGTATGATGGTCAGCTACGATACACCGGAGTCCCCATTTCGACGCGTCCAAAGATACCGAGTCAAGATGTCGTCTGAAATTGAAAAGCTACGGCGCAAGCTAGCAGATGCTTAAAAGCAACTTTTGGCCTCCCAACAGCAATCCTCGACTCAGAAAGTGACAATAATTGGGGCTACATAGAGGATTAATAACCAGTTCAGTCTGGTGTGCCACTCTCTCCTTCCTTTAATCTCTTCACCATGAAGGGCTGTTCAGGAACGACATCACTGGTGCTCCTGCGCCGTTTCTTGATTTGCTGTCCACTTTCCCTCGTAAATTGAAAAATAGAAGCCCCGGCATGCTTGCTTATACACGATGGTAATGATCTAAGCACTTCATCGTAATCCCTGGCTTGTATGCGGTCAACAATCTTAGATGGAAAACCTTTACCCCGCGCAAGCTCTTTGGCTTTGTTCTCTTGATCAGGTTCCACTGCTGCTATCAGTCTGTGCTTGAAAAATGCCAAAGTTCTGAACTTACCACCACTATTCTTGGGTAGGCTTTCAGTTTCTTCAGCACATTGGCAAGGACCGATAGTCATGTCGTCTAGAGCCTTGGCTTGTGGACCATGCTCCATATCGAAGGCCGGCCTCCATTGCGCAGATTCTGCTAGTTCCGCGGCCATTTCATTCACTGACTTTGACTGAAAGTATGCAGGGGCAGCCAAAAGATATATTATGGGGACGCGCTTGTCTGGTTCGATTTCTGCGACAACAAGTCGTAGTTCAACGGAGTATCTCTGGCCAAGTAAGGCCAATATAGAGTTGACAAGGTCTGAAATATGAGTATTCAGTACTATCGAATGCAATTCCAGGAAGACAAAGTCTGGCTCTTGTAGAAAAACGCTGTCAAACAATGCTTTCAGTTTGAGAGGAGCCAAAACCTCGTCAGGCAATATGGTGAGGCTTGAAAGGGAATAATGGTCGTTCGGCATTCCTGAGGCTGCAATAACCAGAGGCGCAGTGGATTGTGTCTCATTCAGCACTGAGTCAATAAATTGCGTTGGGGAATCATAAATTTCAGCATGCGGATGAAACCTCTTTTTTATGTTAGTGGAACATGTTCATCATCTGCCAAGGGTTGGAACGTACCTTCCAAGCATCACTGTGACCGGAACAAAAAGCAATCCCTGCTTTTATATTACACCCTGCTTCTGAAAGCCCTACAGAAAGGCCAACGTCTGTCGGGGAGAAGTCCAGCACGTCGGGCGCAGAAAAGCCTGTGAGAGGTCTAGATAGATTTGCTCCTTTCTCTCCAACGATATTGGGGCTGAGGGGGCTCCAGCAAGCATATCTTTCATCCGTATCTCTCCGCATCGCATAACGGCAAAAATAAGACTTGAAGTCATCTGGAACCTGATAAGTTCTCAATTCCAAAACAAAAGATATAAGCCTTACCTGGAGCTTTTGCGGTGTGTTCAATAGCTGGTGATGACTTCCAAGATGACATATCTTTCATCAAGATGAGCTCTCCGTCCGCCGATTTAGACATGAGATTGAAATCATTAAAGTGAAGCAACAACTCATTGTTCAACCAACTTGAAGATGACCCTTGTCGTAGATCAGCATTATCGCAAAGAAATGTATACCTTGAAGCGATGAGATAAATCGCAGATTCCGAATCACCGTCTTCCCTCACTAGTATATCATGGATATAAAAGACACATCGGCTCCGAGGTGAGGGATCTTCATAAGTTGCCTCAATGAAGGCGTTCTTTTTCAGATCCCCAATTTCATCACATCTCTGGAAAGGCCCTTCGATAGGCTTTGGAAATCAAGTCAGTCTGTCATTCAGGTGAATCAAATGGTGGTATCTTACAGTGCATGGACGGCTTTGAGATCGGAAAATGTTGAATTTGGGATTGAACGCATCAATTCTGTGTCCTTTCATTTCTTTCTTCCAGACACAATATCCCTCCGCTTTTGTGGTCTTGCAGTCGTCCACATTGATGATACTTTCTTCCATGGCTTGGCCTCTCGTTCCGTCTACAGAAATTGACAGCTCGGGGTGAGCTTCAGCGATGATTGGAAGGGTCGGATCTGCTTCAGCGCTTCTCAGGGAGAACGCAGTCTCTATTTTTAATTCTTGGGCGGTTTGAGTCTCAGACTTGACATTGTCGTCTCCGGCCCGGGATACAGAGCCAAGGCCTTGTATAGACGATTCCGCCAAAGGAATCATCGCATTGGATACTTCAACCGCCATTTCAGAGTCTCCCTCGAGACGCGCAAGAGGGAGGGGCGGGAATCCGAATATGGCTTCGTCCTTGTGTCGAGCAACCATTGGAAAGCGAGGCTCTCCGTCTAATGAAGTAAAGATTGCAAATCCTTGCATTTGTGATACGTATTTTCGTGGGCACTCGCACAGAATGTCTTTTTCCCGAAATAATAGCGTTTCCATGGCTGCGAAGCAAGTTAACAAATGCAGGATGACAATATATTCCACCTGTAAGCCATACGCCCTTGAAAAGGCACGACTATGTCCATCATCCCATAGGACTTTCAAAGATTTGTTTTCAATTGTCTCAGTGCGGATGCCTCGCGGCATGTCTTGGAGTTTTCCTCGGCTGGTTTGGAAAATGATGTGAGGGGAGTCTTCCAGTGGTGAAGACAGATAGTTGAGTTTCAGCGGACGATAAATCAGTGCCAAAGCACGATGAAAAATCTCTTCCACCACATGTTCACAAAAGAAACCATCCGAATCGTCAATATATGTCGTGCTAGCCAAGCATTCGACGCCGAGGTGAGCACGTGAGATGTCCAGCCATTTTTCATGGACGTAGAGGATATTGCTTTCCTTAGCAAACACGACGCTTGTTTTCTCATCATCAGATGTAACGTAAACTATTCGCAAGCTTTGCGTACGGGGAATTGCGATGAATAGCGCACGCAACGCTCGGTCGATTTCTTGGGCAAATCTTGTTTTCGGTAGCTTGATAGCATTTGAGACTTCAAACAGCCGCTGGAGCTCTTCATCAGGCGTATGGACCAAGTTGTATTGATGAAGAAGTTGCCATAGGGAGCTTGATAGGGCTTGCGGCTTTTTCTTGAGATCTTTACGGATCGTTGCGACGTCCTTGCTATTTTTAGCTTCTGATCATCCATTTAAGTAAGGTTGGATACTGACCACGCTTTCCCGTCCTTCACAAAAGTAGAATAAATGCTCACTGCCCGTCTGGGCCTTTAATTCGGTCCATATCTTTCTCGCAGTGGCCTCGTTCACTAGCTGGTCTGCTCCTCTCACGTCTCTTGAATGTGGGTGATGCTGTAGCAAGTAAACATAGACTGAAAGAGCCTTTTGGTGCCCTTGTTCGATGGCACTTGCCCATATTTCAGCGATTGCTTTTGATTCTTGCTCGGGATTGTGAAGCTTTGAACGGTCACGGCTCAAATCACCGGTGGCTAGATTGTAGCCAACCCGAAAGCCACGGTCATCCATATCAGCAGACAAGACTTTAATGCCTCTCAAAAATAGACAGCCGCTATATTTGTCGTCCAGTATCAAATCACCTGCCAAAGTTCTCACCAGGTTTGCAGGAGGATTGACATCGATTGTGACTTGCAACCAGTGCCAAAATTCTTCTTTCGTAAGAGCATGCTCAATACTTGTATCTCCCTTTTTGATACAAATGGAAACATCTTCCCATATGTTGGCTGTAAACTTCCGACTTGAGCTTTTCCGGGAAGTTTCGAACGCTAGTTTCAGACGCTTGATTTTTTCAACGCTTGTGGGGGTTATTTGGCAATAGAAATTGCGGTTAGATTTTCCGCGAAACCCAAAGTTCCAGTAGCAGCTATTGGCACAGATCTTCACATGGTAATTATTGCGACTCAAAACCAGTGCGGCTATTTTCAGTCCTTCGCCATGTCCTCCCGTCAGGCGGTCATCATTGGTCTTGGTTGTGTAGCCTAAGTCTAGGCACTTTCGATCAAGAAGCGCATGGAAATTGGTAAGCTCCACGACACCACTGTGTTTTTTGAAAGTGATATATCCAGCACAGTCACGTAAGCTTGCTGAGATATGAGAGTCAGTGTTTGGCTTTGGGACAACGATGAGTATTTCCTGGTTAGTCTCTGTCACAGTCGGGCAAAACCCAAGCAGCGATAGACCATGGTTCTGTATAATGGAGTCCTTCCTATCTTAATTGTCAGAAATATGGCTTGAAACCTTGCTTGGAATTCATGGTACCAGTTTTGGTAGAGCTCACGAAAAGCGTCGTGTGAGCTCCAATTTTGTGCATAAGGTCGAGTAAGTCCGAGCGGTTGTGTTGTGGCTCCAGGTATGTCTCGTTCACTCGATACTATCTGGTGATTATCTTCTCTTTCATTCATTTTGTCGCGAAAGCGTGTGAAATGTGACGCCTCTGGTCTCCGGGAAATGGTCTTTAAAACAAAAGAAGTAGTATTTTTCTCTCGGCGGGAAAGGAACCCATGATTTTAAAGCCCATTTTTCAGGATTGGCTTAAGCATCATTGTTCAACTCGGTTTAAGTTTGAATGATTCTTTTTTGTCTTTCCTTTTTTCATCAAACAATGGTATTACCTGAACTAAGAGAAAAGAAAGAACGGGTGAACCGGGAATAAACAGATCAAGGTATTTTTCCAATAAAACCACTGTTATTTTCTTTTTCTTTATTTTTCCCCACTTTTTTACCAAAGTTACACCCTTTCCCCTTCTGCCGGTCCTGGTGGGTCGTTAATACTCCCTCCATCTGCATTCAGACGTTTTTGTTCCTATGCGCACAGCTTGTTGACCGGGTAACTTATTGGGTGATGACCCCAAGATCAATTGCAACCTCTTGCCTCCCAAAAACCGAGCCTTGGCGTTGAACTGACGCGCACTCTTTTTCGAATTAAAACAACTCTCCTTGCCACATGTCGTAAGTTCAACTGTACATCTTGCGAGCTATAGTTCATTATTAGTCAAAATGATTGATGACTTATAAAAAGTTAGTCCTGTTACACGCGAGCCTTGAAGACCAATAGAGGCGAACTGATAGCTGCTACAAACATTTGATGGAGGCTGAGCAATTCAAACATTTTGCAGCTAACAATAGCTCTAGTTGGCTCAAGCTAGTCTAAATAGCGATATTGGATTCACACCAAGCTCTCCCCCGGGCAAGAAACACTTCTACCGGGGGCCGTTTCTCGCCGACATAAGTCCTCTTAATACGCCTGCCGAGGCACGGCTCAAGATGTTGTTGTTTCCCGCCAGCACTTATTCTGCCTGGGCGCTCAGACAAAAAAGGGCATGTCAAACCGAGTGGAGGGTTACGCTGAGTAATCGGGTGGTGGCAAAGGACACGGATAAAGACCTGAAGAGCATAATGCATACGATCTAGCAAAATCTTTTGAACTTGCTCCGGAGCTATTGGTCATTGTATCAAATTATACTGCTTCAAGTCGATGAAAATGCTAAGAGGGGCGAGTTGACCAATATTATATGAGGGCTATTTACAGTAATTTGGAATGACTCATTCGATGGAAATATTGGATCGACATGGCTTAGCCCATGCCGGAACTTCTAATTACGGTAACTAGGGTGGTCTACCTGAGCCAAGAAAAGTCGGTGGGACTTTTTGACCGAATCCAGTTTAGCGCAACCGAAGCGGGGTGCTGGGAGAGAGAGTTTATGTATCCAAGGGCTAATCTGTTTTCGAATTCTACTGTATCTCCGAGGACACTCCCGGAAGATTAGGAGCGAGAACGGCGGACCAATTCAGTTTGGTGGCAAGTGTGTATATCATTTCCCGTATGTGTTGACTGACGAGCGCATACTACTTTATCCTATGCTCGACCCGGGAGCTCGCCACGGCACACGTTCGTGCGAGCCCAAAAGAACATCCCCATGGCGGACCTGCGCGGTAGGATGGCCAAAAGGTGACATGTCTATGTGTCACGGTTGATGGTGGTGGCGAAGGCTACCCAGAGTGCAACGCGCTGTGATACATCGCTCGTTGGAGCAGCAAGAAACCTGTAGGTGTGATAGTTGGCCTTGATCTGCTAGACCAGGCCTTCTCACTGTTCATCTATTCTTCAAGTCACAAGCGACTCGGATGGTCTTCCGTTGTGGGTTAATTTGAACCATTCATTGATTCTGATTCTCGCACCGAAACAGGCTGCAAGCTCGGTCTTTTGATCAAATCTGTTACTTTTATGCCCAACTATTAGTACTTTATCCTCCCTCGGAAACACCACTATTTCTACGCCATTCAATCTTCGTGGCCTTACAGGATGTCAGCTGGTTCCGCGAGCTCCAGCGTGTACAGTCGGTCGACCGATTCCGTCAAGATCCATGGTCCTCCAGTTCACAGGCGAACCGGATCGAACGTCCCTCCAGAGCCAGACTGCCCTCACATCACGGCAGCTGACCACCATATTGGGGATGCCCGCGGTTTTAGCACGGCCTTGGAATCCACTGCCAGCCGGTTGCAGATCGCCAAAAAAGACCGGCCAAGCACGGATCATGAGTGGCAGATATCTCTCTTGGATGAACTCACAGGCATTCGGTGGGAAAACGAATTCTACGGTGCATGTTCTGATCTTTATGATGAACTGGTGCTGGCCGTTACGCAGGCGTCTCGAGAGCTGCTGTCACAATCCCAGTCATACTTGCGGGACTACTTGTCCGAGCAAGATTCTGGGACAGTGAACCGCGGCTTTCTCTTACAGGGGGCCAGGAAATTGAATACAGCACTGCAGAATAGCCAGGCTTGTCAAGCGGCGGCACTACAGAGCTGGATAGACAAGTGGGAACAGGCACCAGGCGCCCGAAAATCCGTGCGATGGCTATAGATGAGGCAAGAGGGCCTTTTGAGAAAGTAGGGGAGCCGTTTTCGACAGTTGACCCCTCTGCTGTTTGTGCATCGGGCCTGTGGCTGGAACAGTGCCTGGGGAGTTTTGGAAAAGTTGAAATCTGCAGCGGATATCATTTACATGCAGAAGCATGCGCTCATGAAGGGGGTTTCGTTCTGAAAGCGGGCCCCGAGAATGAAAACCTGGGGAGGAATGTGTTACAGTAGAATTAGAAAGCAGACTTTTGCAATACGGAGCAGATCTCAAGCGATACAAGCGCGTACAGTCCTGTAGAATTTGAAACAGATTACTGTACCCTTGGACACACAGGCTTTCTTTCCTAGCGCCTTACTTAGATCGGGCTATGCTGAATTAGGTCACAGAAGGTCCCCGCAATACCCCTGAATGTATCCCTGGTATATCAACAAAGTTACCGTAAATACAGGATCTCAAAGTTAGGCACCGAAATAATCATGTAACGTTCAACGTGGCTTCCACGCCTTCCGGGAACATCAAATCATGCCTCCAATCATAATCGAGACCTTCAAATATTCCGCGGGGCATTATAGTGACTCCTTTGACCCACCTGAGCGAATTATATGGGTTCACGAGCTCGCGCAGTTGACCATTTACCCCTTGTCGCCTTTGAGTTTCTGATCTGGCATTACAGTCCTCACAACCCAGCAGAACTGGAGCATTGAAAGTGCTTACAAAAGACCAGCATAGTCAAGTCTCGCCAAAGTTTTTCAGACTCGTCACCATGTCCAGACCAAGTAACCAAACACGTTCAGCTGAAAGAGCAAAATGTCGAGAGGCGCTCTCTGAGCATATATGTGAGTCATTAGACCGTTTAGCGCCGCCCACCCAACATCAGATGACTCATCAAGTGTCAGGGAAAAAAACTGGAATTCGAGTTGATAAAGTGCATTTGCGACTAAAACCTAGACCGCAGGACACATATTATTGGAAAATGTCGGATGAAAGTAACGAACAGGTTCTGAGATTGTTCCAGACCGGCCCGAATCAGATCCCGCTCAGTGGGTTGACAAAGAGTGATCATCAAGTTCTTCAGCAGCACGTCGGAATAACGTTTGAGGCAATTCCAAAAGCGATATTGACGCCACTAGAGGGAAAGTCACTCGACACACCGGTAATTACGATTCGCCGTTTCAAGAAGAAAGAATAAGCATTACGGCAAGACTGATGGCTAAAGAATGATAGAAAACTACTTCCTCCGAGCTTCATTTACGTGAGATTATTGCCCGATTGGAAACAGAAGTGATCAAGAGAGAAGAAGAAAACAGCCAATTGTTAGCTCGCATGGAGACAATGAAGCGCGATAACTTCCTGAAATGGGAAACAATTACACAAGAACGGCTTAGCTGGGATGCAGAGCGAATTGGTCTTCGCGAGCAAATTGATCAGTGGAAGTTGGAAACGAATTTGATTCGATCCAAATTTGAAACCCTACAAGAAGCCACAGTTGCTGCCTACGATGCCTTATGCAACGTTAGATCTTTTTTGGTTAGCTAAATTAATCAATCAGGGCCTGCAGACTCAAAGAGAGAGATTTCACAGTCCCACAATTCCCGTCATTTGAAGAACATGGCCCATGGGACGTGCAGTAATTTTGAAAAGATAAATACATGATTAATTCCGAGAGGAGTGTAAAGTTAACAATATCTGAATTAAGAACTTTTCATATTATTGTGCCAGTCTCTTGAATGGACTCGAAACGTAGGATACGAGAGATACAGTGGTTGGTCTTATATCGGTTTTCTTCTTTTTCTAGCTGTGTCGTCGGCATGTTTCTCTTGAATGGATCTTTTACTCCCAGTTGTACAATAGCAGGAGCGTAATGGAGGCCAATTGTTCGTACTGTGGTCGGGTCGTCCAAACCCAGAGCATATCCGCTGACATTCCATAAGACGAGTAATTGAGGTAGGGAAACCTCCGATTTTTTGGCACCCTGTAGGACTGGAAATTTCTAGTGCAAACTGCTCATCGAGGCTGGAGATATCGAACGAGACTTGTTTTCGGTAGTATCCACAGCTTTTGCAACCATCGTGCTGTTGTAGTTGGCCAATAGATGCACCCATTTGGATAACAAATTGAGCTGAAGGCAGTTCCTTATGGACTAACGAGAGAATACCTCTAATATCGAACTTGCAACACAAGATCGAGCCCTTGCAGTAGTATCGCCCGCTGGACAAAACTGGCTCTTCGTCCAGTTCGAAAAAAAAAGAAGTGGCTAAGAGGGCACGGCATAGCTCGTCAGGGATATGACATTGCAGTCGCGAGAGTTTTTCCATACTGTGGATGTCGTCCAGCTCAGGTATACCGTCCCGAAGCTCAGTATCGAGGCGAAATACATCACTTTTCATGGGCTCAGGAAGATTATCGACTGTCTCTTCAAAGCCTTTGTTCCCATCTACGGCGGGCGAGAAAAGAAATGTACGTATCCCACGGCTTATGAAATTGTTTTTCAACATTCCTATGGGCAATTTGTCTTTTTTTTCTTCGGACAAACTGTCGAAACCTGTGCCTACGCTTACAACAATATCTGGCCCTTCGGCTGTAGGCCATAGGATTGAAGTCTCTCGTATCGCAGCTCTTAAAGGGCAGTTTGCGCGGACTCCAGCATCCTGTAGAGTTCCAATTCCATCCAGATAGTGTGTACGGAAATAGCTAGTCACGTAGCGTGTTCAATAGCAGGCTCAGGATTAAGAGTGGAATAAACTTACCCTAATGCAGCAACACAACACCGAGCCCTAGAGTATTGACATTTTTAGATGGCGAATCAACAATTCAAAGCAATGCACTGTGCAGTATAAAATGGAACCATAGTAGAAATACACTTACGCCTGCCAGAGTAGAGGTTCGTCATTGATATCGCGTGGCATAATCTGTGTATAAGAAGCGCGCTCTCGTAGATTTCGAAAGTGTCGATAATTTGTTAGTAGACACAACATCCCATCCTGTTCTACATGGCTTGTAGTTAATGCGATTCGGGCTTCAGGTTGTGCGCTCGGTACATCGAAGAGGTAACGATTGTGACTGAAGGCTTTTTGTAAAGTATAATCGAGGGTATACGAGTCATAAGCGGCATCGGCTAATAGATGACAAATAAAACTCCATGCTTTAGACACCCGACTCTCCTGATTTTGTTTCGAAGAGAATATCTCCGATGCAAGTGACTTGAACCTTTCAAGAGCGTGAGCAGCGCTGGAGCCCATGAGGAATATTTCTGAAATTATTAGACCCCCTGAAAATGTATTGTTAGATCAACTGCGCTTGGGATCGGGTAGCAGAACCTAGGATAGGTCAGAACCTACCGACGCTTGTGCCAACTGACAAATGGAAGTCGTTGCGAAGTGGTCTTCCTCCCCGCCTTCGCTCTAATTCCTTCAAATACGCAAGGCTTATCACGCCGCGTATACCACCCCCGTCAAGAACCAAAACATCTGGCCGCTTAGTTGGGGGTAGGCATCGTGTTATATATTGAAATTTCTCCTGGCAGATAACGCAGAATGATAACTCAACGTGATACTCAGCACCTGAAGCTCGCTTGCCCCAAATACGAGCGCATGTATTGCAGATAGCATGTCCACAAGGAAGCATTTCGTCGGTTCCGCGAATAAGACAGCTCAAACAGCAAATGGAGGATCTCAGAGGTGCCCAATTGAAGGCATTCTTAGCCAAAAATCGTCTTCTCTGAGTTGCTGTGCCTAGAAAACCATTAAGTCTGGTGAAATTGAGACAGAATTGAAGCTCTATTGCCTCGAGTCCCGATTGGAAATCTTCCGTTGAGACAGATCGCCACGCAGAAGAACAAGTTTCTGCATACAATTTCTTAAATATCAATTGAGGGTCAAATTCTAATTAACTAGTTAGCAGCAAGAAAAAAGGCGCGTGTTCCTAAGGATACCTACCATGCATTCCGGGGGGATATGCATTTAATATTAGGCCAGATGCAATATAAGCCGCCGTGGCAGACATTGTTTTGCCAGTTTTTCTTGACAACCTCATGAATTCCTGAAGGTGATGAGACGCATTTGGAGCTTCATGACCCTCTCTGGCGTACTTGATGACATCGAATGGGGCCTGAGGCCGTTGTGCAAAGTACACCGTCGCTGCACGAATAATATAGCGGAGATGCGCGGCAGAAAATAACAGATGCGCCGCTTCGTGCTGAGCACGTGAAGAATATATCGCACGTGATATACTGTCACGTAAGGGCTCGAATTTTGGCGCAGGGGATAAGGAGTGTCGACTTCTTAAATCCACCACAGTCAAAGTAGACAACACGGAAGGTACTAAAGCATCCAGTATCTCATTATCGATAAAATCGGAGGCACCGAATTGTGACTGTGGATCTGAAAGAACAATTATCAACTCAGGGCGGGACTGCGTTTGCTCATCCTGGTTACTTCTAGCCGAGAGCCAGGACACCAGCAGGTCTTTAGTTTTCTCTGGACTCCCAATGTCTTCTGCAAAGAGACAGATAACGTGTGAGAAAGAAAAGAAAAGTCGTATATATAGCAAGTTCCTCAGAATTTCGGACGAGTTATGGCCGTCTTCGGAACGTATTTGAAGACTTTTAGATAGAGATTGAAATCGCCCGCTTGTTTTGGATAAAGCTTTCACGTCTGAGTTTCCTTCAATGAAAAGAACTGGATATTTTGTCTCGATAGTGTCTGTGCTTATGTGTAGCTTGGCTAAACATGGGACGCAGCGCCGTTGCGTATTATTGCGCGGGAATATTGCCCTTAATGCCTGTGACTTGACGTGATTTCCAATAAAACATGCAAGAGTGGGGTATTGGTCTGAAGGGTACTTTAGGTCATCTACCAGCTCTTTGAAGCGGCCCGAATCATGTATATTCCAGCCATTGGTATCTCTGGTAAGCTGCAACCACTCATACATTCTTGAGTAATCATTAACCTGTTCTATGGTTGCAGAGGATAGATGTCTTGCTGTCTATAAATAGTGCTATTTGTTTATACCCTCGCAAGCTGAGCTCTAATTCACAGTTATCCAATACATATTAATAAAGTCTGAAATTGAAAGAAAAGTTTTTCCTATATATCTTTTTTGAGGCTCCACGAGCTTAAACCAGTAAAATATTCAACTCAGGTTACAACAGCGTTTTTACCATGAATGAGCTTTTTCGTTAGCCCTTTGGCTTGAGTTACATCTCCCAAAACCATTGGCAAGTTAAGTACAGGATTTTGAGAAGATACTAGTATACGTTTTCCGTAATGACCAACTGACTCACTCTGATTCGCCTGGACTTAACCTTTTCTTTGAGAATTGAAATTGACCTTGTATTTTTTTGACATGCCGTCAACTTGATTCCGAGTGTTATAAATGGGTTCTTGGTGTTCTAAGTAGATAAACTATGTTTTTTCTTACATCACGTCGTTCAAAACTTTTAGGTTAGGTGTCAAGAGATGTCGGCGCTTAAATATGGACTTTTTCACTTGCTCCAATTTCTGTGTTTAGTGAGAATCACCGCGTATTTTACCTCCCGACAACAGAAGTAAAAGCACATCCTCATAAATTTCCTCGTCATTGTGCAGCCTTTTCACCAAACCCCATGGCAAACTTGGCCCTGAAGCTTTCTGAAGATAAATTAATGATCACGTTTATTTATGAAATTACCCCCAACCCGGCCTGTGTTTAACTATTCTCTCGGTATCATTGACAATATCGGCCATTTTGATTAGTGAGAGAAGTAATAAAGGTTCGCGTTAATTCTATTGGCTTATACATTGATAATGAATTCGACTGAAGCCCCTCTATGCGTATGGTTTGAACTATATACCACTTATTGAGGTCAAATTAAGCATTCGTGTTCCCATTCCCTGATAATTATGGAATATGTGACAGGGGACGGTCTAAGTCCAGCTATAATGGTGGTCTACTTTTGATATTCACAATTTCTGCCATTTTCAAAGCCGTTGCAAAGTCAAGATTATTGGATATAGACCAGTGCTTAACTTTACAAAAGCTAATGAAGTTCAATAATATTGGATTTGCGATGCTTAAAATTATCTAAAACTGGGACTTTTCCTATTATGCACTTAATTGTTCAACACTACCGAAAGATGACCTCACTGACTCATTCGAAAAATTACGGCCAAAGGCCAAAAGCCGTCTCTCACGTTGAACAATCTTCCTGAGAGTATCCTTAGACACCGTTAACATTTTTGTTTGCCTCCACGCCTCTCCGCTTCTTTTGATTATGTGATAAGGGCCCAAAGCTTGAAACAGCTACATTTATAGGAGACCGAAGGCTCATGGCTTCTTGAGTACAATTTCTGGCTTTAACAAAGTCTACTTGGCAAGCTAAGCTTTATGGGTTATAAAATTTCATTGGTGCGCCTTTCAGGACCCTGAAAAAGAGCCAAGATCCTTCAGGATGGCAGTGTTAGAAAACAGAGGTACGTTCAGAAGATTTGTTCTTTTTAGTTATTTTTCTTTTATTCACGTTGCTTCCTAAATGCCTTATATTGGCACTGCCAAAATTTTTAGTATGCTCACTTAACTAGGAGAGGACGTGGCGAAAAACCAATCTAAAGCTCCTCGCAAAGATGCCCAGCAAAGGCGAAGACGCAGAAAGTCTCTTTTCAAGTGGACCGCAAAATATAGCATCGATTTTGAGTCTGATGTTTTCCTAATCATTCGCTCAAGAAAAGACGGCAAAATCTACTTAATGAACTCTGATGATTCATGGAAACAATGGCCCCTTACAAAATCCGAGTTGGTATGTCTTTAATCAAATTACAGTTGGTAAATACTGAGTCATTATTTCCTTAAGGACATTTGTTTCCCCGCGCCGGAAAAAATGACTTGCTCTGATGCGCTTATAGGACAATCTGCGCAAAAGAATTCTGCATCTTGATCTTTTCTGATAACTCATTTTTTTGAGAGTAGTTTTTCTTTCCTGTGTACCACAAGCCACGATATCACGGCCTTCATGATCATGGAACATGCTGGAGCTTTCACTTGAGCTTCTCTTTACCTGCACCCTTCCAGAGGCCATTGTCGTATCTCACAGAAACCTTGAGAATAAGGACATTCAATTTCATTTCATATAGCAAGAACATTGCCTAAGAAGACTATATAACACTTACTCGCTATCCATTCTGGTATGCCAAATGGTCCTACTAGCAAATATTAATCAAACTCATAGGCACAGAGCGCTGGAGATGACTGGTCCTCTATCATGGAATGAATTCATTTGTTCATTAATGATCATGAAGCTTTTAGATCCTCACTTGCGATGGAGCTCAGAAAAGCGAAACTGGGCCTTGAGGCAAGCAATACTTCATTTTCAGAAACCTCAGTCTGTTGTCATTGGGTGGCCGGCGAGCGAAAGACGCAGGATAGACCGATTGGAAAAAGCATCCCCCTCAAAACCTGCAATGTCGTCAGCAACTCACATTTCCGACCAGACACAACTTGCACTTCGGTCGGTGTCTCCTTTGAAAGCTTTATTTAGCAAAGACAAGAAGCTGTCAATTGTACGTCGTCAATCGCGACGCTACATCTTGGGTAGATCTCTGTTTTCTAAAGGAGCAGATTGTATCTTACCACTAGCGCTGAGTGGGAATAGGGTGAAACTGAGGTATTTCTTGTCTAAGGTCCATGAGATTCAAAAGCACCATCCGCTAGTTTGTTCGGCATTGCAAAAAACCCTTCGTCAAAGCAGACGTAAAAGAATTCTGATTTTTATGGGGCATTTGTCATATTTCGGGCAATTGGCGCACAACGTTTCCTGTATCTTGAACACTTTGGATGAGTTATCGAGGAAAGAAAACACGTGTGCCACAGATAAAGTATGATGTCATAAATTCATTACTTTATGAATTTTTAGGGTCCGAAAATGTTTCGAAAATATGATTATAGATTATACTGTATCTGTATTCGGAATCATGGTAGTTGTGTATACAGCCTTCCTATTTTTTTTATCTTGGAAGAGTGTGGAGGTATAGCTGATTTCGAACATTACTGTATTGTATATATGATTCTCTAGCGAGTTAGTGTAATTGAAGATCAGTTTTCTGTAATGTGCATTTTTTGCTTGCGTCCAGCGTATGTTTAAATCTATATCTGAAAACTCTGAGTTTGAAGGAAAACAAAAGCCATTTGAGAGATTTCTTTTGCCTATTTTTTCGAAAATATTCATCATGGATGGGAAACATGTACGTAGCGCCGCTAAGGATAAGTTACAATAAATGACTCAAAGGGCCTTTGCTATAGAACGATAATTTTAAAAAAAAAAAAAAAAAAAAGCAAAGATTGATGCGCAGTTCAAGTGAAATCCGTCAATTTAACTAAATACATAATATATTATCAACGTTCGTGATCACCGGTTATTGTCAGTAGACTGATTTGGCTAAGTAAAATGAAATGCGTAGAGAGATGATGGTACCATCATCTCTCTAACCTTTGAGGGCCCTCTGAAGTAGACCCATCATCTGGTCAACTTTCCCGTCGAGAGCTTCGACTCGACTATGGAGATCCTTAAATTGGCCAAATTTAAGCTCGAGTGCGGTAACTCGATCTCTCAATTCTGTAACAATAGATGGAGAAGAGAGCTCGGTTGTTTGCTGGGGTATCTGTACAATGCCTCCGGCTTTCTTTGTATCCGAAAGAGGTCTATGGCATGTCTTCACCACTGTCTTCACTGCTTGAGAATCCACGTCCCATGGTGCAGGAATTTTGTCTCTCTCGCAGCTTTTGGCAGTATAATTATTAGCCTCTTCGTCATTACCAATGTAGCGCTTAAACGTTCCGTCGTTAACCATTATCAGCCCTTCCTTTGAAGTAATAAGTATGTGCCGGGTAGGAGGACTTCTTTTTGCTGTTCCTGCTGTTCGTAACTTTGGTACATTATAGAAGCAAGCAAGGTGAAGAACCATGTCTCCAAGGTCTTCTCTCGAGAAGGATTTGGCTTTCTCTTCCGAGGGCCGATGTATCCATCTTTTACCCTTGATTTTGTTCCAGTCTTTGACTGCAGAGCTGATTTCCCGCTGGTTCACAGCTTCAACACACCAAGCCTTGGTGGCTGGATACCACCTTTGAACCACAAACTGGCTAACATACTCAACTTCTTGATTCGTATCTCCACGTCTCTTAGGTCTTACAGACTGTACCTCAGCAAGTACGGAGGTTTTGAGGTCATCGTCTTTAACCTGCAGTACGCAGTAGTCCGCCTGAAGCACATGCTTGATGATAGCGCGATTTTTAAGTTCCATTTTCAAGCCACCAGAAAATGATGTCACGTGAAGGTTACCGCGTCCTTTCTTCGGCTCCTCGGAGTCACTGGAGGCACCAGAGGAATCCTCTTGATCTTGGTCTTCACCAGAGCCATTCTCGTCATCACCTTCTTTTTTTGTCTTTTCAATGTCCGTGGCTTTTTCTTCATTATCTGTCACCCCATCTCCTTTGCTTGCAGATTCGATCTCTGTAACCCGAATTAGTAGAGATCAATATAGACTTTTACACGTGAATGGATGTACTTGATTTTATCTCATCAACGCTCTCTTTGTTATTGCTGGTTGCCCATGAAACGACGCTCCAGAGCAAATTTTTTACCTGCTCTCGGTCTCCATCGAAATTGGGAATGTTCCATAGTCCTTCTTCATCGGAACGGAGTATATGTTGATATAACTCTTCCAGCTTTTCATTGAGTTTGATCTTCTGGTTGGCAGATAGCTCTTTCGAGCCCGATTTTATGCCCTCGGGGAGCTCATCGGGCTTGACGGGCCTGTTTCCTTGACCAATATGGGTCAACAACTCCGCCGTGACAAGATCCCTATACAGCTCTGTTTCCCAACTGGACATGATGTAATTGCGTTCAAGTTGCCCT
Organism: Penicillium cinerascens; assembly: GCF_028974065.1. Taxonomy (NCBI): domain Eukaryota; kingdom Fungi; phylum Ascomycota; class Eurotiomycetes; order Eurotiales; family Aspergillaceae; genus Penicillium; species Penicillium cinerascens. The sequence continues at coordinate 2,709,551 of NW_026695296.1, read as the reverse complement.
AGCTTGGTTTTTGTTTTTTGAAAATCAACTACAAGGCCACAGAAGTAAAAGCCTATATAAGCTATTATCCGTGACCTAATGAAGTCTTTATAGCTTCAGAAGAGCTGTGATTTTTTTTATTTGTGCGCTCTCATGATTTACCGTTACTAAATCAAATGAAGACCTTATTTTGCTAGTACTGAGCCCAGCAGATCTTCTCTACCATTCAAAATTTCAGCAGGTGACCGCACAGGCTTTGAGACTGTTTTATCTAGGAAGACAGTATTTGAACATCATGAGAATATTTGTTATCAAATTCAAGAGTTGAAAATAAAAATACAGAACAATGTATATTAGTTTCCCAAATTGATATTACCGTCCGATATTTCTTTTATTCCACCGCAAAGTTCCATGCTCAATGCACTGTCCTGCGTTAGGCTATTTTTTCGCCCACCTTACATTTGTCGATATGCCCCTGGTGGGTCGACATAAATTGCACTTGACCGATTAGCTGTTCATTGCACAAACGGTGAATAAGTCATCCAGACAGGTTCTCCTCCATGTTTGTCGTTGGGGGCTTCTTCTTTATCCTGTTCGCTATTGTCGAAAAGCGCTTTGCGAAGATGCCAATAATTCCGCTCCGTCTCTTTGGTCAGGCACCTATGTCTGTCATCTACTTCCAAAGTGCCCTGCTTCCAAGATGTGCGAGGCTACAGTCCACTCCAGAGTGCAGCCATATTTCTCCCATTATTGCTTCTGCAGCATCGCAGGTGTGATATCTGGACCCGTGATGACGAAGCTGGCCCGGTAAGTCTCTTTTTCGGACATGTGAAGCTAGTTGGCTGAAGATTGCCCCAAAGATATGCTCCAGTGTTGTACGTTGAACTGATGCTGTGGACGTTAGGTGCTGGTCTACAACTTTTGTTTTTTCGGACCACATCCACAGCGGTATACGTGATTGTTTTAAGAATCGAAGTGGCTGGCATCGGTTTCGATCTTTAACCTGGTAAGTGTGCCATTCATGCTGCATATCATGTGCTCGATAATAACCGATAGAAAGTCCTTGTTGCATTACAGGCCTTTTCCAAACCCGACGTGCCGTAGCAACCTCCACGCGAAACTTGCTGCGAATGCTCGGGTCTGTAGTGGGCATGGCCTTGTCGACCGCAGTTCAAAGCACAGTAATGAAATCAGCCTTACCTGTAGATCTGCCATCATCGATTCGCAAGCAAGTGAACAGTGGTAGCTGGGAACGAGGACAACTAGGCATGGGAAATTGGGACCACCAAATCTTGGATGCCAAAATGAAAGGTATTCGAGCCGTATTCATCCTGTTGGTTCCATTGGTAGGCTTATGTCTTCTCGGTTGTTATTTCATTCCCAATAGGGAACTTCTAAAGGACTCCAGGCGCAACAAGAATGCGGAAGCAGGTGTACACAAAGCGCAACTCCCTGAAAACGGAGTAATATGGAGCTAGCACCCACAATGGCGAACCCAAAGTGGTCTTAAGGTAAAGGCTCATAAGATTTAAATGAAATTATGGACGCAATACGACTTGTAATATTAGAGATTTCCATAGCCTCCTATATACCTACGGAGGGTAGGATGGCAATAGGTGCTCGCGGCGACAAACCCCGTTACCTTTAGTCCAATTAGCAGGCCATTTCGGATGCAGGCCAATCAAAAGGAGTTAAGAGCCGTGAAGGAGCTCGTTCCTGAGTCATTTAGCTTGGCAAGTCTTCTATGTGCGTACCGATGATTGCAGTCTCAGGCTTGGATTACAATGCACATAATGTGCGTGGTGTGACAATCACTATGACTGAGAGCCTGCTTAAGTCGTTCACATGAAAAGCTCTAGTTAGTTTCTTAACTCGATAAATTTAGGATTTTGATATATTTATGGCATCCACCCCTAGATAGGCATAGCGCAGTAAAATTATCCACCGTTTTCTCTACCGCTTTTAACATCCTTCCGCAACTATCTCGTATACTGTTTACTAACTCAGACGATGGCCCTTGAAGGAACTATTTACGCGGTCGGAGGACCTCTGGTAGACGAGATATCTCAAGAAATGTTTTTGCGAAGGGAGACAATTTCCATCTAGAAGCATTGACGTTTATTTTATTGATTTATAAGTTACAGAATTTTGATGCGCACGCTGCTATTTGGTGTATTCCGAATAATCAATCTGCCCGCTTTCCAGGCGCCTACGCTACTTCCCCATCATACAACGTAACTCGTGTCAGTCCATGTCTGATGGGGACTCGTACGGAGGAACTTAAAGAGGACAAAATTCGACATTCAGATCTGCATGGACGTCGCATTCCTTGGTAGCATAGTCGTCATTTGGACGATAGTAGACCATATCGCATTCTTCGTCATCGCGAGGGCAGTCGATTGTGGCACAACCCTTGAAGCTTGGAACAATTCGGACACCATATTGCGTGTCCCGTCCTGCGTTAATCATTGATAAGTCGTAGAAAACCTGGTTTGGGGGGCAGCAATCGATCCCGTTGGCATTATCGAAACAAGCGCTATACTCCACCTGGACAATATCTGAGCTCCCCTCGTAGGTGCTAATTTTCCAAGAGTTCCCAGTGCCATTGATAGTAAGCCGAAACGGTTCAGAAATTGCCTCTCCGGGATTCAATGTCTTTTTTAGATAAGTGTCTTTCGCAACTCCCTCTATGTATAGAGAGAAGTGGCAATTGTTGTGTAAATTTATACTCCCACGGTTGACATCAAGAGAGTGTACACCGTATCCAAAAAAACTCAAACCAAATAGCATACAGAAAAAGGTTCGAGACATATTCATGTTTGTCTGTGGAACAGAAACCTATGAAACGTAAACATTTGTTCTTTTATCAGCGAACTCTTATTCATTTATTGGCTGCTTTGCAGAGCCACCAATATGCCCAAATATTTTTGTACCTGATTGCTCTGATAAATAAAAGGCAGCTAGCCTGGCATGCTTATAAAGTCCATTAAATTGTCTGACTAAACAAAAAGTATTTTTTTATCCTTTTTTCATGGTAATAAGTTAGCACGAGCTAGTCCGACATTTGAGAAAATACGGGAATCTCAAGTAAGGACGATCGCTGCTTAAATTGTATGGCAAACATTCAGTGACTTTTCTGCGTATCTACGTTATCTTGTAAACGGTAAGCCAAAAAGGAAGTATGAGGGGCAAGGAAGTATGAGGAGCAGACAGAGACGAGAGAGCAGTAGAAGAAGTTCAGCGATAGGAAGAAATGCATGGGTACAATTACAAATTAATTAGTACATTTCTACGCAAACATTATTATGGATGATGCAAAGCGTTCAAGAGCAAAATATTAGCGCCGACCTGAAATCATCGGATGTCCAAAAGCAACCGTCCCAAACTTACATGAGGCGCTGTCTACGGCTTATATGAAGAAACTACCTGAAGCTGGAAATCTCAACTCCCGAAATTAGAGATTCAATAGGTTCGACGCATTATATAAACTGGATAATATCACCAGTTCAGTCTCAATGGGCTGTCCTCCACAGAACTATAGCACTTTTTGACAATCAAGTGACATGCGTTCCAATTACTTTGCCTTTTTGCTGAACGCGTTTTCCAGCACTGCCTTTGCAAGCTCATTGCTGGTATTTAGCAACAAGGGAGAATGTAGGATTTGGTCAGATGATAATTACGCATGCACGGGCTACTCCGCTCCATTCGCCAAACTTTCTGGCGCGAATGACTGTTCAGGTAAAGTTTTAAGGTGCCATTGACAGCTTCATTTAGTGACAACCTCATAGATCTCATCATCAACAGAGAATCAACTAACCAGGATGCACTGAGAGTTGACATTTGCGGGACAGAAAATGGTCAGCAGCTTGCTTGGATATATGTGAATCGAGATGGCACCGTTTCGTTTGAAAACAAGCAAGGCGACACTGCGACTTGCAAGCTTGATAGTGGTTTCCAGACCGGTAGCAAGTGTATTTCTGTTCATTCAGATACAGCTGATTTTTCTTCATCCCAATTTGCTACCAGGCAGTCGTCGACACCTGTCGCTGGCCAATCTTCGACACTTACCACCAGCGAATCTGCAGCTTCAACATCAAAGCAACCGCACAGCCGTCTATGCCCTCTGGCTGACTCGTAAGAACAGTACAAGTTTTGAACTTCAGCATTTCGTGTAACAGCTCAGGCCATATTAGCAAATTCAGATTACAATACCTTTGTCTTTGCCTTGGGTATCGTTGCGCTTGTTGTCGCCATATTGACTTCAACTTTTGATTAATCTTTAGACCGAGCCACTCTATCTTTTTGTGGTAAGTCATTACAATATTTCCAGAAGAACTCGGAAATCAATAGGGGTGTAAGAAGAAAATACAGTAGCATTCCAGTAGGCCATTTGTATTTGTCCTCTTGATCATGGCATATCAGAAACTCCTCCCAATAGTAACTTTCATGCTTGGGAGCGAACTCCAAAGTTAAGTTCGGGAGACGACATACAGCACAGACAACAGTAAACAGAACTATAGCTCCGGAAGGAATGATTAAAGACAGACCTTGCCAAGTATTGGCTCTACGGACTCGTTAATTACTTTATCGTAGTCTTAACTACAAGCACTACCGTCTGGTAGGAAAAATGGCAGTGAAGTTGTGGTGGATGTGAACGCAAAAAAGTTGCCCCTGCCAAGAGAAGATCACCCAAACCCACAGCATCTGGTGACTTACCTCAGTAAATGAAAGAAGGATCCTGCCATGTGCTTAATCACATCGAGGATAATGTCGTGGAGAATAGATGCATCCCGAAATTTATATGTGCTGTCCGCCAGTTCCGCCAGTTCGAACTCAACACCTAGCGAGCTCGCCAACTACCATTAAATGTCGTGATGGTGGCAAACATTGACACGGTGGGCTGAGCTCCTCCACAGGCATCCTGAGTGATAGAGATATTCGGACCAGGCTCGGTCATATAAGAACCGTCGTGGGGTTGTGAGTCCTCGTGGAAACGAAGGCGGGTGGTACCAGTTAATTGCACTAATTGTGGCGGAGGGCACAACCCGCCCAGCTGGAACTGACCCGTGAGATCGCGGCAATGAGTCGGTCAAGGCTAGCATTGGCAGATTGTCTGATATATTCCCACATCGCTTAGCACTCCTTAATTACAGCAGTAGTAACATACCGAGGCACCCGATAATCGTACTCAGCCAAAATATCTATTTAAACATGCCCCTGAAGATAGCAGGAGGCGACACTATCTTAACATCCTCAGCAGGCTAGGATTAATCCGGAAACAGAACCAAACGGGACGGGGACGTCATTTGAGAAGTTCATCAAACCCACAGAGCTCAGAAGAGGCCGCCCACGGAGATCACCAAACAGATCTGAGGGCAAAGCGCAGCTGCCTATGTACGTAACAAACTGACGCTAACTTCAACAACCAGCGATCTGCGAGTTACAAGCGGCGTCCCAGATGACCTTGTAGGAGCACGCCATTTCGAAGAAGCGCGGCCTGAGCGAGCTGGAGGACACTCTGGATCAACAGATGGACAATAGCAACTGGTTCGACATCCGACTCTCTCATATCGATTCCCTTTAGGATAATACTCCACGGAATACCTTTGAAAAAGAGCGATCTCAGTTCATCAATGTTGTCACAACAACACTCAACACAAATACTACGTCAGAACCTGGCCCTTAGGATCTGTACCCACCCATGGAGCCTAGAATATCAAAAAACTTTTACACTCAAATACATCCGAATGCAAGCGGTCCCAGTTAGATGCTCTCCCCCCGCAATCACGACAGTGCACCACACTTGGAAACCCCGACTGACGGTGTGTCGCGCGGAACCCGCGATTATACTATTGAGAAACTCATCCATTAGTGGATTCGTAGAAGATACTTCACTAGACGGCACATAAGTCGTGGTCTGTGACGGCCACTTTTCTCACGGAAAGGAAGGTCTGAGCGACTGGCATCATCGCGGTGCAGGGTGGCCAGGATTACGATCCAGCTCGTCACCGGCTACACTTTGCTTTCGTCCTTTACATTGTATGGAGAATAAAACTAGGGTATGATGTGGGAAAAAGTGGATGCAAAATTTCCAGCTGTGGGTTGCAGCACGAAATGGAAAAAAAGCAGTATTGCATCCGTTGAGGCCAAATTAACAAAGTGATTCGTGATCATAGAGTATTCTCCTCATCTACATTGTCTTGGTATACCAAGCCATTCCCATATTGATCGGCAGACTGGCGATCTGTTCCGCAAAGGAATTTCATAGGTAGGTAAACGTTCCACATAGTATTCATGTTATTTGAGTAACCTAAGATGACGGAAAACCATTCTTCAAATTATCAAACCTTGAAGCACCAAACTGTAGCTGATTTTGGCTCTGATCCAATGACTCAACGCCTCCGAAGGAAGTCACAACCTGGTATGAAGTTAGTCAATTTAATAGAGAGAATTTCATGTTCAATAGCACATACTGTTCTGATCAAACTATCAGGTCCAGCTTTGTCGCTGCTGCTCTCCCACCACATTGCACCGCCAAGTCCTTTGGTCACAATAAACTGTGCCTTTTCTGAGCCACCTCCGGTGTATCGTAGCTGACCATCATACGTTGGACTGGGTCAAAGCTGAAGCTTGCGACGGGTTCTTCCATGAAGTTGATTTGCGCAGCGGAAAAAGGCAAGTCTTTATAATCCCATACTCCATTCTCCCAGTTGCCATCGCCCACTCCGTTATAGACTGTTCCAGGTCCGTCGGTATTCATAAAGGATCTGCCGTAGAGTGGCATGCCAAGCATAATCCTACTTGGATCCACACCATTAGAAATGTAGTATTCAACGGCTTGGGCCGAGTTGAAAGGTGTACTTTTTGCGTTATCAAGTGATGGGTAAATGTTGGCGTCATGGCCAGCGTGAGTATCCCAGCTACCAGAATAATCATAGGCCATTAAATTCCAAAAATCAATGTATGGTTCCATGGCCGGGATGCGAAGCTTTTCGTAGTGTGTTTGTCCTGAGGTAATTGTCAATCATATGCAGTTTCCACATGAGACTTAACGTACCTGCAGGGCAGGCAACAGAAATCAAGAAATGATAGTCATCTGCATGCTTGGCACTATATGTATCTAATGCCTACGTATTGTTAGTGTAACTTGAGTGACGACCTAGGTAAGCCTTACCGAGCGCAGTTCTTGAAGAGCTGTCACCAGATTTTCTGCCTGGGTATCATCTGCTGGATACTGCCCTTGGATTTAATGGAACTTCACCCATTTGGAGTTTCAAGATTCATACCTCCCAATCAATGTCAATGCCGTCAAGTCCTAAGTCTTGAACTAGCTTCACGGCCGAAGAGACAAATTTTGCTCTGCCTATCTCCGTACCCAGAGCGCCTGCAAAATTGCTTGAATAGGTCCATCCTCCAATTGAAAGCAAGACTTTTAGCTGGCGGTTCTTTTGTTTCAAAAGAAAAAGCTGCTTGATGCAGCCATATACATTGCTTCCAGCGTCACTCCATACATCGCCCGGAAAAAGTTTCTCTTCATCAGCCCACAGGTCTGATAGAAAAACTTCCCCCGTTTCAATGTGCACATTTGCAAATGCGTATAAAATATGCGTCAATTCATTTATCGGTATATTTTCGGGATAGAAGCCCCTAGCGTAAATGGCCTAACGTGCTCAATATTGGTAATCGTTGACACGCAGTTTTGTTGTCTGACTTACCCAGTTAACAAAGTACGCCACGGAACGGTATCCAGAGCCTTGACTAGTCACCATAGTTGCAGTATCAAGCTGTGACAAATTCCCTCGACGGAATATCATCTCGGTTGTAGAAAGGCTCAGTGTCGCCATCAACGATACCAAACACGAGCTGAACTTGAGTGTCCAATGCATAACCAAGTCTATCTCAAAGTCCGAAAAATTGCCACGATAAAAATAATCTCGATTTTGCGTGTCTTCCAACTTTATCTATTATGGTTGGCGAAAAAATAATACTTACAATAAACAAATAGGTCAATGTTTCATTGAAAGTCATCCTGCTATTTGTTTGAGGACCTTCGCATGGTATTTGTTCAACCTTTGTTAAAATTGAATAATGAATCTCATCATCATTGGTGTGTTTCTGTTGGAGCACCTGAATAGTCCTGAACTTCATCTCTGTGTTTGACAGTGTCTCTGACACCGAGCGCCCCATTTTGGTTCAACAAATTCGGGACGAAGTGTGAATGGATATTAGGCTCCATTTTGCCTAAAATTATTGATTGAAACAAAAATTTAGTTCAACTTCATGAAAATGTAGATGTTAACATCATGGAACCTCACTAAATTAGTAATTTAGTTTTCTAGATTAATGTTTTATGTAAGCCTCAATGACTTCGAAGAGCTATTACAAGATCAAAGATATATTTAAAGTGATGTGTACAGTACTTTCTGACTATACAAAGTATATACAGTCAACTTCCAGTATGACATAGCCCTCCGTTCCAGAGAAAACGCATGACTAACTATTATGAGTGAATTAACTAACTATGGAAAACAGAAATGATGACATAGAACAAATTTAGATAACTAGCCCTAAGCTCTTATTTCCTATTTAAGAAGCCATCTAATGGCATGACCTGCGCGTCCTCTATAGGATCTACGAGCTTAGTAGTCATGTCATTATATAAAGACCTAAGATGAAGATCCTCATAATACCAGGGCTGCCAACCTACTCTGCCATTTGAACGGTAAGGGGTAATCTTTGAAACTGCAGAGATTTGTGCGCAATTTTGACTTAGACGGGAGCTTAGGTGGGTCATAATACTGCGGTGCTCACCTTGGTACTGCGTGCCTAATAAATTATCTGCGTTAAACCCCTAGCGGTGGGTCCAGGGAAGAGTTACTCTGTGTGTACCGGTCAAGGCGATTTTGAGAATGACTATCATGTTCAATATCGTTCGAATATAAATGGTGAATGATTCTCTGCATCAAGCACTGTACTTCATCGTAGGAATCGATTTGTTTCTGATTTCTATGACAGAACAATAAGCAATCCTTTCGACCGAATTCTCCGGTTCAAATTAGCAAGCTAGACGCCATACAGTCTAGAGCTGGCATGGCATGCAAGACGCAATATCATTCAAGATGTTCTGCCTTCTATGAGAAACGAGTGAAAAGTATCAAGAACATTTTTCCCGAAGCCAGAAGACCTCCCTCAGCAACCGCGTATCCACGAATGATACTTGAGAACCAGGATGTGGATTTACGGAAGAACATTCTTGCTGCGGCGTTCTCCTGGATTTTGCTTGCTGGATATTTGGTTTTTCCGAATACATTCAGCTCACTACGCACCTCAGACTCGCTTAGATCATCAGCAAGCAAAACAGGCATCGGGGAGGTCACATATAAAGTGGTACTTAATATTCCACTACTGACAGTTGCCGGAGTGGTCTGTTTCATCGGTTTGTGTGGCCATGTTTACCTCTGGACATATAATCACAATCTTTTGTGGCTTCAATCTAAAATCTTTTTGTAAGTTGAATATATTCTCGCAATAATTGCCTCAACTCAACATATTATAGACCTGTTCTTATTAATTCCCTGACGGGCTTTATCAACACTCTGATCAGTGTGTACACAAATCGCGCAGGTTCATGGTCGGCGACGGCAGCCACTACGGCCTTTGTTACCGGGTTTTTTATTTTCACAGCAGGCATGGGCTTCTGTGTGTATTACTATCGAATTCACTTGCTTAAACAAGCTTTCGTGAGTGAAGTCAAAAGAAAAACAGACGAAAGAAATGATTTGGAAAGGACATTTGTAGACTACCTAGATCGTTACAAGCGGTAGCCTCGAATAAATATCAAGTGTATGGGGAGTTTGTATGTACTATATTGCCTCAAGTCGTATGTTAAATTGACAGAATAATGGCTAGAGACAAATCAGCCGTTTGATTCTTTCCGTCAACAAATCTACTCAATGCCATCTCTTGCGCGATGAGGATATTTCAAACTCTCGCTGTTGGTAATAAAGTATTTTACGTATGCGCTGTGTTGATCTCCGTCGTATATAAAGAAGCTCTATATGTTTGTGCCCGGCGGCGAATTGCCAATTCTGACCAGGTAGACTGAAAGTATAGTAAGCGAGACAGAGAACTTGAAAAATAAGAATGAAGGTAACAGAGATTTGTCGATACTCCAATATGAATAATTGTGGAGTTTAGAGAAATGGTGCCGTTTTGTCTTGAACATCGTAAAATGAGCAAAAGCACGGGATGAGTATGACATTGCACGGGATAGAAGTCTTTTGAGACACTGAAAATCATACTGTACGAGCTGTAACAATAGAATTAAAACAGGCTTATACAGTATAGTTCAAGTCATAATTCAGTTTACCTAAAACAGTATTCTAAGGGCAGCAACTCACGTGATGGTGACGGTATTGGTCTCAAAGCATAGGAAAACTCAATAAACTGCACGTATGAAGAGGCTTAAGCACCCTGAGAACCATACCCAAGAATGACAGAAAGTCTCGCTAGGCCAGGGACAATATTTCCACCAATACCACCAATCTCAGCTTCTGTTTCTGTATAGGAATTACTGACTAGTGAAGCATCGGTGCGATGTAGGAGCAGATTTGGCCCAAATACTTCGCAGATTTCCATGCCCTGTATCTCGAACCCAGTTCTTTGGGCCGTAATGGCAGATACATCAAAATCCGACCATCCCGAGTTAATAGCGGAGGCAAGATCAAACTCCCCCGAAGTAGAGGCATATCGGCCATTTGAGTCCTTCGGAATAGGTGATCCTGGAGCCGCACCCCAACCGCCCTGGGAATCACAACGTATTTAACCTCCCCTGCTGCAATGTCCAACACCGTACAAGCTCTCCCGCACCACCCATTTATCACTCCTTCTGCACTGTACTTGTTCCAAATTGCAATACTCCATGGTTCTTTTTCAGATCCTTGAAACCTAACAAGGTATTTGTAAAAGCTAGTTACAAGGTGCCAGTAGGCCCTCCGCACATGATTTGCAGAGATCCACTATAGGTTTCCAACCGATTGTACTGAATTCTTGTCCTCATCATGCAATATTACGTAGCAAGGTATTGTACCATACAGTGGGCATTTTACGGTGTCCCTCAATGTAATCCCCTCAAATGACGGATCTGCGCTAAAGCCTGGGCGGTGGGGCTAGAAAAGAGTCATCATGTGTGTGTTGATCAAGCCGATTTCGAGAATGACTGTAACAGCCCGGGCTCTGAGATGGAAGGAAGCAAAAAGCAAGAATAAGTAAAAAAGTGTAAAATGTCCCTGCCTCGATCAGTCAAAAAGATCGCATCTTTGGCTCTGCCCTTTTCATATAGTCGCATAGTAAAACCTGAGCATCTTGTTCAAGTTCTTCTGTTGTACTGAATACAGTAGTTTTCGAAATCAGCTATACCGCCATACTCTTACTACTTGATTGCCGGAACATAACTCCGGATGACGCTAACCTGTTTGGCTCACCGCCCTTTAGTTCCAGCAGTACCGTTATCGTAATGATTGTATTGCCATAAATGAGTCATCGTCATAGTACTGTAATATTACATGGAACCAGCCAGAATTGTTCTGTAGATCTGGCGATCTGGCAAGATCGCCTGCTAGCTTTCCTCTCCCGTCAGCCACGTTTTGCCTCTTTCCCCTCATTCTTCCCGCATGCAGCGCAGTCATCGTCGTCGCTCGCCAGTCATAATTCAGAAGGCTGTGCTTATTCTGTAGAAAGCTAAACCTGGTAGGGAAGGATGTTTTTGTCTATCTCCATGGATTTTGCTTCCTACTACGCTTCTCATTCGTTACCAGCCCTAAATCTAACCTGGTTCTCCCAGCTAATGTGGGCTTTACAAGGATTGTGATTATTGTGAGATGAGCCAATATCGCCTCGATGACGCATCGCAGTTTACTGAACACGAACCATGGGAACACCACTGGGACTATGCCCCGACACCCGGCTATTGCGGCAGCCCCTACGCAGCGCTATCGACCCTGAGCCCCTCCCCATCGAGTGTAGTTGAGACCCATATCGATTCTACGAGTAAACCAGCTCCATGCACTCTCAAATTTCTTCAGCTGCGTGATTGGGAAGATGGGAAAGCCTACGACGAGGACCCGCCAACGTGCATCCACTACCGTATAGAGTGGCGAGTGACAGTCAATAACAGGGAGGTGTCGACGGACACGGAAGAGGATGTCGTTTTAGCGCCTAGCACCTTTTGGCAGCTGTCCTTGGAAAAAAAGCTAGAAAAAGCTCTACGACGCAAGACTGCTCGCCATCGCCAAGTGAGACCAGATGATACCGTCATAGTGGCATCAACAACCGATCGTACCAAGCGAAAATTGACCAAACGATTTGACGATACCGACATATCTTGGACCGCAATCGAAAAGCAGTTTCTGATGTGGTCAGATCTTTTACTCCGTGGAAAAGAACTTACGCTGAAAATCAGTTTCAACTATGTAGACGATCGTCATTCCTCTCCATCCGCTGGTCGGAAAGGGGAGAAAAGAGGGAAGTCATCTGTCACGCAAAGAATGCTCGGTGAGAGGGACGCACAGCTCGACGCAGAGGAAAGTACATCTGGCGGGAAGCCAATTTGGCGCAGCGTTTATAGCCTGATGCGATGTGACTCGTCAACGTGTCAGCATGGTCCCCATTGCTGGGTGGACCCAATGGGGAAAAAACACTACCCGCTCAAAGCTCATCACATCAAACGCCTAATCACTCACGTTGAGAAGGGTGGTGTGCTGGAAGGTCATAAGGACGTACCAGAAGCAGTTCGTGACGAGTTATACCGGGAAGAACAGGATAGACTGGGTAGAGACAAGCGCAAGGGAAGCCATGTCACTGGTGCAGGGTCACCATATCCACCTATCAACATTAATGTCTCGTCCTCGCAGCCTGCGCCCCAAGAGCTTGATGTCTCGGCTCCGAAGGCAGCAGATAATTTGCAGACTCTAAGCTCACTCCACATTCCTGGTCTCAGAGATGTAGCTGTCAAGGAGTACGGTGAGTGGCAGGTGTCGAATGTCGAGAATGACACCCTCAAAACTGCATTTCGAGAAGTATGTGATGTGATGCTCGAAAACGGTCTTGATCTTGAGCAGGTGTATAGGGATCAGGATCCCCATTTCTTCATTGAGAAAGGGATCAAGATAGGCATCGCTCGGCGTTTCGTAGAGGATATTGGGAAGTGGGTTGAAAGCGTCAAGAAGGTCTTACCTGTCCTTGAGGATTATTAGTCTAAACAGTTTGGCATTGTGACGTCAAGGCGTTAGTGATATCCGACCTTGTTTTCGAATATTGTTCGTCCAACACTAAGCTTCCCCTATTTATGTTACAGAGAACCCATAATGAATCATTTCTCTCTTCAGAAATATTTGATTTAGCGAAAATAATAAATAATAGAGGGCTTCAAGGTAGCTATTTATAGCTCTTTGAAGCATGCACTCCGGACGCCATTGAGAAAATGGGTCTTCACAAGGTCAACTACTGATGGGTGCGGTGGAAAATTAAGCTGGGCAGTCGAATTCTCCCCATCTAGCAAGTTGACCTCCGGGGTTTTCTGGCTGTTATTTATCACAAACCTCACTTAGATGATTCATAGAGACCCACATCTACGTCCGGCCAATGGCTGCGCGGCAGGATGGACGCTCGTCTCGCTACTTTTCTGAGGCCAACGCTTTCCACCCCCTCCCCCCCCACCATCGTTTTCCCATGCATTCCGGTGCGTTTGGTGTCCACTATTCGCACATAAATCGCCCATCTAAACTACTTAACGTCATTGACCAGGTGCTTTCTCTTAGTAATGGACGGTCCAGCCTTGGCATTTGCCAATCCTCTAATGAGACATCCTGCACTTCGAAACCCGCCTCGCTGCCTTCACTGTGGCCGATGGACCAGAGAAGATTTTTGTTCGCCTTTTAATAAGAAGGGCAATGGCGATCGTCCGTACTATGCTTGTTCTAGCTGTGAAGAATTTGCCTGCTTTGGGGATATGCGAGGTGTGCTGGCAGAAAATCCTACATGCTTCTGTGACCACGGAATGCAGTTTAGCAGACGAGCCATAGCAGGTACGGATGATGGAGAAACTAGGTTTCCGCGGTCGAAATTCTATCAATGCGCCACCGGAGGCTGTCTGTACTTCGAATACATGACAGACGAACACAACCAAATTTTGTTCTACGATGGCAGTGTCTCTCAGAACGTCCTGACATTGTTGGGTTTTTGATATTCCCATCCTTGCCGCACGGTACGTATGGTGAACGCCTAGTTGAACATCATGGCCGCAATGACGGGTTGGACGTTTTTATTTAACATCTTCGATATCTAGGAATATAACAAATAACAATGATACATCCGAAATCACAATAGCGACAAGTCATTGTGACATTGCCAAAGTCAATCCAATCATCGAACAAAATGTCAGACCTCGTTTCCATCTCGAGCCTTTCTCTTTCCTTGCTTCCTTGTACTTTTGTGGTCTATGTGTATATATTGCAGTATTTACCGCCTGTCAAGACCAAAGACTCAACCACCTAATACTTCTATTTTCAATCCTGCATGGCGAAAATGGCCTTTGGCACTCTCTTCTTTTGCACCCACCACATTGATACACCATTCGAGGAATGTATCAAAGCCTTGACCGGGGTCTCTCTCATAACGGCTCCAGTTACGCTTTATAAAACTTTTAAGCTCAGCAAAAAACTCTTCAATTGGGTTAAGGTCAGGCGAATAGGGCGGCAGATAGACCAATTTCACCCCAGCATCCGCGCACATTTGTGCGAGACGCTCTGAGTGATGAAATGATGCGTTGTCCATCACAAGAACGGATTTAGGTTCTGGCCATCTTCCACAATGCTGGAATAGCTGGGCTATGAAGTCCTCAAACACGATAGCATCCGTAGAGCCGCGGAACACTCGCGAGAGGACGATCCCATCTTGGGAATACGCAGGTAGTATCTGATATCGCTGATCGCGGTGGAACTGAGTAACTTGCAGAGGAGCTCTGCCAAGAGGTGCCCAACCGGTTCGCCTGAATCCGACCCTTTTATCGCAACCAGATTCATCAACATATACCAGGTGATACGACTGAAACTCCGACAGGTTGTGTAGGTAATAGTCTCTCAAATCCGCGTTCTGCTCTTTAGCGCGCTGCCGCGCTGCCTTCTTCGACCAACCCGCTGCTACAAGGGCTCGTCTAATGCTGGAGGTTGTAATCAAGGTTCGAAATTCATCCCACAGGAAGACAGCCATCTCATCGAGATAGAGACCTGGCTTTTCAGAAAGGTGTTCGCAGAGAGCTTCTATCATTAGCGGTGTCACGGTTCGTTGTCGGCCAGTTCGAGTTTGGGGAGCATAGATAGTTCCAAACTGGCGTAGGTTTCTGCGAATATTGATAACCGTAAGCTTGGTACATTCAGCTTCTTCGGCCATCTGAGACGAGGTAAAAGACTGGCTCTCTATCATGTCACGGATCAGATGAAGCTTCGAAGTAGAAAGCCTAGGAGCCATGTCGCTTGAAGTAACTCGGATACTGAGATTTCGAAGGCTGAAGGATGGTGAGTGGGAGAGGAAGTATGGCTCGTGCCATGAAATGGGGAGGGGCGCACCAGGTAGCGTGTGTATAGCACTTTCGCGTAAAATACATCCTCAGTTGTCAAATCACGGTATTATGAAAAATACCTACTAATTCAGGAGGCGGTCTGCAAAGTGGAGCCTCCGAGGTCTATCCTATCAGGACCCACAGCTGCCGGGTTTATTTTCCGGGAACCAAGTCACAAGAGTGAGGTGGTATAACTGATTTCGAATACTACTGTATATACATGCTTTTCCAAGCGTCTGTCTATATAATCATTTTAATTTTTGTTTGTGGCACTTGTAAAAACGTCGCGAAGATCAGGGTTGTATTATTTCAAGTAGAGAAACTCAATGAGCCAATTAAGCCTGTTCATGCAAGTGTTTCTTTGATCGGTTTCTTTTGATGCAACAAGGGTCAAGAATGAACATTTAACATAAAATAACTCGCACGGTTACTGTAGATCGATATCAGGCAAACCACTTCCAATTTTCTTTTCCCTCTTCTGTTCTCATACAATTTTCAGATTCAGTGCAGACCTGTTTTGTTTTGGGAGCCGTCGCCTGTGACGAATCTTTTCCAGTAGATCTAAAGAGCTGTTTTTCATCAAGGTCCGGGTTGGAGCTCTTCTTCGTATGGTACAATTTCAGTTGTTTCAAAGGTCGAGGAAGATTTTCAAACATGGTACCACATTTTGCTATCAACGAAGTATCAGCGTCTGTTGACCTAAAAGCTGCGTCTAATCAATACTGGTACTTGCCTTCAAAATTTTGTCTCTTTACGTCATCGTCAGCTCTGGTTATGGTATAATCATTTTTTGTCGCTGGGTTGAGTGCTCTTGAAAACTCATTGTCGCTCATAATGACAGTCGAGCTTGTTGACGAGGCGGAAGATGTTTCGCAGGTGAGCTGCCCCGGATTGTCAAAGTCTAATCCATTTGAAATGGTATTGTTCTGAAGATCCTCTTGAGCTTCATCGGCGAGAGAGCCACCCGTTTGCTCGCTACCTGGTTTTGCATACGTTTCTAGAAAAAGTTGTTCCCTGGTGTGAGCATAACCTGTCCAGTAAAAAGAGATTCACAAGCTTACTTTTGTGCCGGATCATTCTGGGTTTGCTAAATCTTTTATGTTGAGTAAGAGTGAAACTCGTAAAGGATCAAAGCTAAGGGCTACATTCCATAGCTTATATATAGATGAGTACATCAATATCTCTACAATACATATTGATTAGGTTTTAACTGAGTTATCTCGAGTCGTGCAGCAGAAATGCGAGAGGCCACTTCGCCCACATGCCATGCGGATATGATGACACGGAGTTGATTGTTTAAGTTGAAAGTTTCTGAGGCACTTGAACAAACATGCACTGCGAGTCCAACTTGAGCTGGCCAATAAGGCTCATTGCCGATATATCACTTTGTGCAAGTTCTGAGTATAATGCGCATTATAGGTATAGATTATGTTTGAACCTAGCTGTGAAAACGCTTTTTAAAATTTCTCTAGTCATAATAAGTCTTTCTGATAGTTCAACGAGAAAATACTGTAGCAAGGGAGACTATTTCCTGTCCGATCAAGGAATTCAACGTAATTTCCGCAAAGCGATTCATTTCGCAAATCAGGGACAAAGAGAAATCAACACACCGTACCAAGGGAAGAAAAGGTCATTCGATGATCGACTGAACTATTTAGTTTTGTTGAACAAGTAACCTTTAAAATCTGCCTCCACCTAATCCGAGTCGTAATAATCCATTTGAAACCCTATCCCACTGCATACGTTAACAATCTAATTGCGAAGCTTATGTAGTAACATAATTCCCAAGCGAGCGGCGCACCCACGCTCTACTTCTTACTCTACTTCAGTGCCATGGGAGGCTATCCGGCCCAAACGCTGAGAGTATGATGAACAAATCTGGCTGCATCGATACCTTCAGATAAGTAACAAAAGTCAAGACCTGACCCTTTTTATTTAGCTCTTGCGATTTTCTTAAATGTCACGTACATACTGGCAAGAACATGGCGCCCTATTACTTTACCCGACGACAACATAGATACATCTTCAGCAGTCTCCTCGTTATTTTAGTGTTGGCGATATTGCTCTTACAACCGAACGGCAACTTTTTACTCCGCAAAATCAGCTCACGTATCTCCCATTTGGAAGCCTTGGCTGCGAAAAGCGACCGAGGGGATGCTATTGGTTGTTCCGTTGATCTGAACCATTTGAAATCCCAAGGATTTGACTCGCCAGTGTTATATTCGCGTTGGGAAATCGGAGTGAAACAGTCCAAAAAATTCAAGACGTTTTCAGACAGTTTGAAACTGCCAATTCCCAGTTTCGAACTTGTCGACCTTGATGCAAATGAGAGCCGTAAGACTCTCAACCAATGCCCCCCAACTGTTGAAATTTCCGCCCCTTTGCCTGAACGTATCGACGCATCGCATATAATTTTTGGTGTCGCTACCTCTTTGGACCGGCTAATAGACTCATTGGAAGCTTTTTCGCATTGGGCCAGTGGCACAAATGCCCGGATATTCGCGTTAGTCGAATACGACTCTCGGAAAAACACTGTTCTGCAACAGGCTGTTGAGCTAGGCATTCGCCTTACTCTCATTGAATCGTATGAAAAAGTCCTGGATCGATATATATCACTTACTCGAGTTCTCTTTCGAAATATCGATGAGAACTCACAGTGGGGTGTCGTCATAGATGACGATACTTTTTTCCCGTCCATGTCAAACCTCATCAAGCGACTAGCCTCATATGACGCTACGGTACCACAATATGTCGGAGCTCTCACGGAAAACGTCATGGGCCTTTCGAACTATGGCTACATGGCCTACGGAGGTGCAGGGATTTTCCTCTCTATTCCCACTCTAGAGGAGCTTGATAAACATTACGACGAATGCACCAAGCTTACGGGATTTGGCGATAAACGAATATCTCAATGCATTTATCTCCATACTACCACCAAGCTCACTTGGGACCGAGGACTTCATCAATTGGACTTTTGGCAAAGTGACGGGTCGGGATTCTATGAATCGGGACGGGAGTTGCCATTGTCGCTGCATCACTGGAAGTCGGCCGACTGGTTCCCCGTCAATATTGTCGGGTTAAGCAAAGTATCTTCAGTATGTGGAGATGAGTGCCAGCTTCGGCGCAGGAAATTAGCGGGCTCAGATGACTGGTTCTTCATCAATGGGTTCTCTATCATACGCCATTCCTATCCTGTCAATGACACAATTGCGATGGAGCAGACGTGGGACCCAAGCTTTTGGGCACGAGAAGAGGGTTGGGCGTACAGTCTGGGTCCATTGAGGCCAAGGGATGACGAAAAGCTATCACTACGTTTATAAGATGCAACTCGAGACCACCAAGGTAGCATCCGACAGATCTATGCTGCAACAAATTCAGCACATTATGAACTGCGCCAATCTCATACTTCGAGATCTTCTGTGCAAATGTATGAGCTGTCTCTCAAAAAATTACCTATGTTCATTTACATATATTTCCATGCACGTTAGCGTTTAAGTTGCTTAAAGGCCGGGAGAGGTTGGGAAATGGCGGTTTCTGAGACATTCCTATCAATCTGGAAAAGATTTTAACAAACATTTAATTCAAATGGTTCAAGACTTGACAATCATTAAGCAATCGATCAAGTTCACTCAGTTCAAGCTCAATCTGTTCAGCGTCTCGAGTTACATTATAGATGCATGGCTCGTTTCTTATATAATACCGCCAGTGTCCATTAGAGAGTCTTATTGGAAACTTTTGTCTTCAGAGCCAACATTTCCTCTGATGAGGTTCTGCCCCAATATCCAACATACTCAACACTCAGGGTTTGTCTCTCTCCACAATGATTCCCCCTCATGTTAATGGAAAATTTAGCAATGCCAAAACACTCTGGGACCATGGAACATGAATTATACCCGATGGAGGCTCACAACAAATGGCATTCAGGTCATGACTGCACTGAATGTTTGTGTACCGGGAATAATCTGCAGTCTTTCCTTAGAGCACTGGCATTGCTTATCATCTTCTCCGGTTCAATATTGGCGGCGCTCGTTGGAGGGGGTCACATCCCTATTTACGGTAATTAATAACAGTATATGAAGGTTAGGGGTAATATACATGGTAGAATTCTGCCACAGAAGCGCCCGACATTGGCTTCCATGCTGCGAACATGTAGATGCTCTTTCAAACCCTAATCACATGATCCGTGAGCCCCAAAAATGATTTAGTTCCACTATTAAAATGCGCGCTGCGCGCATCGGCCCTGAGGATAAAAATAAGAGGATGGTAAGTAAGCAAAGTGTAAATAGAGAGTTAGATCGGTGGGTCATAAGTCGCATGCATATTAAACAAGATAAGACGAATGACGGAAGGCATTAGCATGACTAATACCCGGATCGTGATAAATAAATCAGTGTCGGAACGAACAGCCTATGGAGACCGGATTATTGGATAATCCGATGTAATTATTTCTTATGTAATCAGAAACCCCCATAAATTGCCAGATTCAGGGGTATAGCAATACAGAGTTCTTTTCACCGCTGATTGGCCCTTATATTACGTGCTCCGACAATCAGTGGGAATTAAGAGTATGGGACGTCGGGCAAGGGTCTTCGCCAAGTGACGCAAAAGCTGGTGCATGTGCGAAAGCGCAGTTGGATGTAAACTACAGGACTTCCAGGATCACTGTCGCCACCGTGCTATGTGGAATGTGCCATGGAATCCTTGGGGCGTTATGAGGGCGTTGGATGCATCGCGAAAGTGTAGACCCACGCAAAACCGACAGCATACCTGCTCA
Source organism: Penicillium cinerascens (assembly GCF_028974065.1). Taxonomy (NCBI): domain Eukaryota; kingdom Fungi; phylum Ascomycota; class Eurotiomycetes; order Eurotiales; family Aspergillaceae; genus Penicillium; species Penicillium cinerascens. The sequence goes on along the minus strand of NW_026695296.1, from coordinate 2,689,182 downwards.
AATTGCGTTTCAGTTGATTGGCTAAGTGGGCTCCCATGCTGCATCTCAATCACATCAACACTATCTCGCTAGCTTCATTTGACCGTTGCTGACCAGGGGTGGCGCTCACGTTGCGTTCCGCTTGGGCCGCCGTTCAAAAAGATGCTTGGAATCTAGTTGGCTGGATCTAGTAGATGTTCAACGCTATTTCGAACGACCTGGTCGTTACCCCTGCCATCTAGCCCCGTAAGCTGTACCCCCAATCACACCAACACCGTATCTCCATCTTCACTGGGTCATTGTTAGACTGCGCCAAAACCCAAAAAAACCCCGCAAAAGTGGGGCTCCTGCGGGTTTTACTCATATTTCAACACCAGCAAACCTGTATAACTACATAAATTCCATAAAAATAGCCTAAATAGGAAGGTTACCTGCCTATTCGAGCTATTTTATGAATTTGCGGGTTTTGGCGGGTTGGGTTGGGTTTTGGTTCCAGAACCCATTGCGGATTTTGGCGCAGTCTGGTCATTGTTGATCAGGGATAAAGTTCGCGCTGCATTCCGCTCGGATTGCGGTTGAGCATAGGTGTTCCCAATTGAGCGGAGCTGTATGTTGTTGATCAAGTGGGACGCCACTTGGGCCGCGATTGATCTGATAAGTGCTTGATCGAGCGTAACTGCAATCCGTAGAATCCTTGCCCGGACCAAGCCAACCGGTCCCACAGCTCTACCCGACATCCCACTAATATTGTCTCTGCCGCCTCACTCGTCCATTGTTGATCAAATTGGGCTCCGCTTCGGCGCAGTGAACATATACACCCTCTCATTTCCATTGACCTGCGGCTAAACCACTAGAACACGAGCCTAGCAGTCATTGTACATAGGTCATTTCTCCTCCAGGACACAAACTTGCTCAGCGCAGTCCGAACATCCTCAGCAGTTCAACCGACTTCGTCGCAATCATGCAAAAATCCATTCGCGGGTAAATATGGGTCTGGGCAAGAATCGTGTCTGCACGGTTGGCATGGGTGAGCACGGGATCATTAGTCAAGACGAGGCAGAAGTCTTAGTTCAACGACTAGCTTATACTTCAAGCGCAGTCGATGCCGAACCGTACGCCGCATGCAGCTGTTCAGTCCCGCTGCTCGCTCAGCCGACTATTTGTGCATTCCCGGGCGTGGTTGACCAACCTTACATAGCCCACCTAGTCAGGGTCAACCATGCAGTCATGCCGACCCGGCTACACTCACTGCGTCGGCTAACGGCTACGTGCGAGACTGCAGCTGGATAGCAGCTGATTATCTTGTGTTCAACGTCCACCAATAGGATCTATAGATCCGCACGAGCGGTCAACGCCGACCTAGGAGAAAGCTTGCGAATACATGAGTTCAACAAACCTATAGATCCAGGATTCACATGATCGTGGTAAACAAGGGCGTATGTAATCGCGTGCATAACTCGTGGGCTCATGTATCTCGGTAATTGACCACCCTGAGTCGTTCAACACGTCGTGAACTTTCTTCATGGCTGATGCCACTAATAAGTAGTTCCCCAATAGGTCAACGCATCCCTACAAGAAATAAGACACAACTCAATTCGAGCGACCGTTCCTCATCTGATGCCATACACAGAGATCTATAGCAAGCTCTTACACGAAGGTGGCTGCCACTCCTATTAGCGCCCCACTTTGGAAAGGACTGGCATAGAGGAAGAAGCCACTCAGAGCAGGGATCACCGCCCGCATAATGTGCCTGCTCATACTCTTAGTTCAATGACCGTACCAGAACGATATTACTATTTCTGGAGAACTGCTGGCGCCACCACCAGTGATTTGATTGAGCTCTGCTCGACGGTTGTCATATGGCGCGAAGGGGAAGTTGAAACGCGAGACAGGATTAACACAGAGACAAACACTTCCTCAAGGTGGGCATCCCGACCTATATCAAGATTTATCTGCAAGAGAATGGCAAGCGCGTGTAATATTGAGTATTGTGTATATAAAAATCAAAGAACTGCTTGAAAACAATCCATACTCCTCGTCACAGCATTAGTCGCTCCCACGACGCGACTGTCGCTTCTCTCTTTCATCGCTGATTATCCGTGCAACACCATCATGACCTTTATATTTGGCGCACAATGTGGGCCAACTAAGATCACATTTTAGCCTTGGATCCCTTAGAAGGGCTTTGACCACTTCGAGATGTCCTTCAAAAGCCGCAAATTCTAGCGCTGTTTCATGGTTTTTGGAGGTAGTGAGGTTGGGATCTGTTTTGTCCAATGCAAGGAGAAGTTCTAAGGTTTCCAGGTGACCGCGCTCTGCAGCCACCATAAGAGCGGTTTTACGCTCCCAAATATCGAAGCGATTCACATCAATATTATCAGATCTTTGGAGAAGCAACTGTATAAGGTCGACCCTTCCCGAAGAAGCGGCTAACGAGAATGGAGTAGATCCGAGTTTTCCTCTTGCCTCGATGTCGATATCTTCCCGTTCGAGCAGCAGCTTCACCATCTCTCAATGATTCTTGCATGTATCCGATTCATTTTCTTGGCACGATCACATCGTAGCTACAATAAATCTATAATGTACACCCATTGATTTAAGCAAAACGTGGCGCAAGACGAAAGAGTCTTAAAAATTTAGCATAGGGTAATGTACCAGCTTCTGGAATTCTTTATGTGCAGTAGGGGTTCGAGCCACCTTGGCAGCTGGATCCTAAGGCGCAAGTAACGCGAGGGGTCCAGATACTGCCAATACACTGCTCAAGCACATCGCCGCTGCATCGCCATACATTGTTTGAACAAGTTGTGGGCATTACTTCCAGCTGGCCTTCTGACGCGCTATTGATCGTCAGGGCCACAGATTGAGCTAAGGGCTGTACCGTGGCGGTGTCGAAATCGCTAGATTCGGATGATGGGGTAGAGCCTGAAGGGCTGCCATGAAAAGTAAATATTGAGTCATCAAGGATTTCCCATGAAATGGCGATGTGGCCCTCGCTGCAAGCGTTACCGCCAGACAATTTATTTAGGACAGTATAGCTGAAATCGAGGCCGGGGGCGCCCTCTGCGTTCCAGGTATTGCTGGAGGAAGAGCCGATGCCGCAACGCTGGCAGCCATCCCCGATAAAGAGCTGCATGTCGGATCGCTGCCCATTAACTGAGATAATTACTTTTTTACCGCAGTACAGAGCTGGATCCTCTCCTAACTGGGTGCTGTTCATGGCAACAACATAGTCGGAGTTCATCTGATCAAGAGAGAGCAGGGTGGCAGAGCTACACATAACTCCCCCTTTGTTTTGGTTCGCAAAAGTGGTCCCGCATGCATCCACTTGCCCAATGTCGTAGTAGTATGTGCCGAAGCCGTCACCGCTTGAAATGATTAACTGTGCAGAGGCGCTGAGTGTAAAAAGAAAGCCAGCTGCCGCAACGGCTGGGAACATCATGATGCTTAATACTCGATAGAATAAGTCGCTATCCTGTGTCAAGGTTGTCGAATCGAGCCCAGACGATACACACAGTAAGCGCGCGAACGACCTATTTTATGAATTGGCGGGTTTTGGCGGGTTGGGTTGCGTTTTGATTCCAGAACCCATTGCGGATTTTGGCGCAGTCTGGTCATTGTTGATCAGGGATAACGTTCGCGCTGCATTCCGCTCGGATCGCGGTTGAACATAGAGATCATACAAACACTCTATCTTCCGCCTCACTGGTCCATTTGTGACCGGAACAACGTTCAAGTTGCATCCCGCTTGGACCGCAGTTGAACATAGATCCTCCCGGTCGAGCGCAGCTGTAGCCCGATCATGCCACCCGGCCCCTATAGCTGCATCTCGGATCACACCAACGTAGTCTCTCTACCTCACCCATACGCTGGTGATCGAAGTGGGACACCGCTTGGGCCGCGGTTGCGCATAGATGTTCCCAATTGAGCGGAGCTGTATGTTGTTGATCAAGTGGGACGCCACTTGGGCCGCGGTTGAACTGATAAGTGCTTGATCGAGCGTAACTGCAATCCGTAGAATGCTTGCCCGGACCACTTCGGCGTTAACCAAGCCAACCGGTCCCACAACTCTACCCGACATCCCACTAATATTGTCTCCGCCGCCTCACTCGTCCATTGTTGATCAAATTGGACTCCGCTTCGGCGCAGTGAACATATACACCTTCTCATTTCCATTGACCTGCGGCTAAACCACTAGAACACGAGCCTAGCAGTCATTGTACATAGGTCATTTCTCCTCCAGGACACAAACTTGCTCAGCGCAGTCCGAACATCCTCAGCAGTTCAACCGACTTCGTCGCAATCATGCAAAAATCCATTTGCGGGTAAATATGGGTCTGGGCACGAATCGTGTCTGCACGGTTGGCATGGGTGAGCACGGGATCATTAGTCAAGACGAGGCAGAAGTCTTAGTTCAACGACTAGCTTATACTTCAAGCGCAGTCGATGCCGAACCGTACGCCGCATGCAGCTGTTCAGTCCCACTGCTCGCTCAGCCGACTATTTGTGCATTCCCGGGCGTGGTTGACCAACCTTACATAGCCCACCTAGTCAGGGTCAACCATGCAGTCATGCCGACCCTGCTACACTCACTGCGTCGGCTAACGGCTACGTGCGAGACTGCAGCTGGATAGCAGGTGATTATCTTGTGTTCAACGTCCACCAATAGGATCTATAGATCCGCACGAGCGGTCAACGCCGGCCTAGGAGAAAGCTTGCGAATACATGAGTTCAACAAACCTATAGATCCAGGATTCACATGATCATGGTCAACAAGGGCGTATGTAATCGCGTGCATAACTCTTGAGCTCAATTATCCTAAGCATTGACCACCCTGGGTCGTTCAACATGCCGTGGGCTTTCTTCATGGCTGATGCCACCAATAAGTAGGTCTTCAATAGATCAACGCATCCCTACGAGAAATAAGACACAACTCAATTCGAGCGACCGTTCCTCATCTGATGCCATACACAGAGATCTATAGCAAGCTCTTACACGCAGGTGGCGCCCACTCCTATTAGCGCCCCACTGTGGTGCAGGAACCAAGGGCAAGCTCATCATGCGTTGCCGAGTATGCAAGAGATTCTCTTGGAGAGTAGAAGAGTTCCCTGCAAATACCACCCAGCTGCTCCGGCTCCTTTCGCCTCGCATCACTGTTCTCGAGGGTGAGAATGAGGGACCAGTCCATATTCCTTCGATGACACTAGAGTGATCCGCGCAAAGTCGTGACAAGATTCTAATTTGAGCAATTTGCTCTAATAAGCTTGTCATTGTTGATCGCACGATTGTTTTCACCGTCTACTACTGTATCGTCCGTGATTTGACTTCGCGGCGCGCGTTATCCAGCAAAGGAGATTTCTGGCCTTGGCCATTTCAAATATGTTTTTAAGCGACATTCTCTATGTTTAGTCTCTATTGCCATCTTCAGCAGACCATCAAGTTAAAATGACATGTAAAACCGCAATATTCGCACCGGGAAAGGACATGAACGCTCGCGACAGGTCCGCGGGCTGAAACCACTGGCCGCGGTCAGGGAGAGATGGTACTGTACACACACACAATTCATTAACTCCCGGCGGCTGAACCGAAAGGGCAACTATCACTGATCAAAAAATACATGCCTTGGAGCCCATACGGGATTCCTTTCAATATATGTCATCTCAGATATCAATATCTTAACGAGAGATGGTACAGTGCGTCCCGAAAATGGCGCAACCACTACACTCTTTGATTGTTTCTCCAGTCACAGCGCCAAGGCCAGCTAGTATGTTTTGGAAATTCTGCGGGTACCCGCTTTGAATTTGGCGCAGAGGCGCCGTAAACTGCAGATTCTCCAGTACATAAATATCAAAGCTCACCGGCCAACATCTCAAGTGCCTGATGTAATCTGATAGATGCAAATATAATAATACCATACAAGATGCATAGTACAATGAATAGTATACGCTAAGGTTTTGGCAGTGGAGCCAGAAAATAGTTTCTTGGTGTGTACTGGTCGAGGCGATTTCGAGAATCACTTTTAAGGGAGACTGCGATGACTTCCCGTTTGACAATCTAAGAGAGTTCTTCTCATAAAATTTGTCGGTATGCAGTTTGTGCCCCCTGCCGAATATTTTTCGTTCGAGTATCTAAATAAAACTTGGCATAAAAGCTTTAGAACGCCTCAATTCTATTGGCTTCAAGAAAGTGACCTTGAACCCATATATCTTGTTTGGGTTTTAATCTGGAAAAGAACCTAATTGTCGAGCTTAAGATTTTCTTCTCTCAAATAAAATCTTACTAGATTTTTTAGCGTAAATTCTAGATACACCGAAATATCCAATCTACCGGAAATCAATAATCGAAAACAACTTAACAAAGGCTTGCTTCTACTACTTTCTGATTCTCCTGATTTTAAAGTTTGTCCCTTACACTCCTCTAGTACTTTATCATAGCCCACACTACCCCTTACGCCAGAACTGAACGATGCTTCGAGAAAGCAATATTTTCAAACTACTCAGATCAACTTGGAGGGAACTTTGCTTCAATGATAGTCAACGCTGAAAGAAGACCAATTGTTGCTTTAGTGGCATTGGCATTTTCGATTATAAATGTGATACCTCTCACAATGATTTTTGATGGATGCACGTCTACATCTTCACCATCTAGCTTTCATTTCTTGAAAGTGAGATACAAGGATTCTTTAGGGGCTGCATTGTATTAATGAAACTCACAGGTAAACTTGACCGATTTTCCTGGCTTTAAAACGACTCATGTCCGTCGATTAGTCAACATTGGCGGAATTAGCGATTCCGATTTAAGGGATAACACAGCCAAGATCGGTGATACTGTGACGAAAATCGCCGCCAGTAGTATTTCGCAGGCCTCCGATGCCACCAAGAGTGAAGTAGATCAGGCTAGCGAAAATGTTCAGTCTTTGGCGGATGACTTGAAATCTCATCTTCCTGCTTATTACATCGTCGGACTGCGAAGCTATTGTCAAGTTGATAAGGATTCGTCTTCCCCCTCCAATTGCTCTGTAGTTAGCAACTCATTTTCTTTTGACATTTTCAGTCATTTTGGCTCATTTGAAAATGATATCAATTCGTTGCTTTCAAGTGACGTCAAAAAACATCTCGAAGCGTTTCATAGCGCATCACGCTGGGCTATTTCAGCTTACATAATTGGAACCACAGCGACCTGTGGAGCAGTTGTGTCAGCATCTTTCTGGCTTATTTTCCAATGGAGATTGATTATACATCCACCATTACTTTCCAAATTGTCAGGAATGCTAACTACCGTCCTCTCATTGGTAAGTCTGATAAAATCAAAGTCTGATTACGTACATATTTATGGGGTCTAGTTTGCCTCCATTTTCTTGCTGTGCGCCTCAGCTATTATCACCACGATTTACGTGTCTATCAAGTTATTCATTCAGCAGGACGCTTTGAGAAGTTTGGGAATACACGCAAGCTTAGGTGGACTACTAATTGCTGTTTGGTCTGCAGTAGTCCTGTCTCTCATAGCTTCTTGCCTATTCTGCTTGTCGAAAAGGCCTTTTTTAACGTCGGATGCCTTTTGATAACACGATAGCTCTTCGCAGTTTGAGTGTAAGGTCTTACCGGGAACAGCTTTTTCAAACTATTTGGATGATAAACAATTTGGCTTGCGATTACCTGTATGTATAGGTTACTAAGAAATGGATTCAGTTGGTTGCTGGGTTGAAAACATGGTCGGAATTTACCAGTCAGTCAATATATAAAAGGTTCCTAGCATAGATAGGTTACATGTACTTTCGATGAGGGGTGGGATGAATTATTAACACATTTACAGAGAATTTCGAATTCAGTTTGACTCCACACTCTTTAAACTTAATTCCCGGAAATTAAATCCTAAATTTACGAGTCCTGATTGGATACTATTCTAAGCATTTTGGTATGGACCGCTTTCCATAATAGTCTTTGTATCTTACAATATGTATCTATTACAATAGGGGATGTATTGTAACGAACCTTTCGTACACACCCGCCAGTACCCTCCTTACCCCTCTCCGCCCTCCTCTCGTGGTAATCTGCAACTTCCTGCACGGGGGCTTCCCGCTTCCCATTATTAGTCCAGGCGATATGGCTCCGAGACTGTCATCTTCAAAGCTTGTTCTTAACCGTGATATGATAGAGGACATGATTCTTCCGGATAGGTTAGCCACGGTGGTGGTTACCCGGTTACAAATTCCTGCACCAATGGGACGAAGATGGTTGAACCGCCGAGGGTATTTTTTGTGCCTTGAATGCAAAAACGGCCCAAGGTCAACAGCTGCTAGGCTCGTGTCCTAGCTGTGACGGTTGCAGCTACATGTTCAACCACGGCCTTAGCTAAACGTTATTTGGTGTAGCAGCATCTGATCATCAGAGCAATTGCCGGCGCCTACCTTGTATTGGGGCCTGGGAGATGAACTGTGTTCGTACTTTTCCCATATGTTTTTGCGTTTCCCGGTATTACTCTTTGCTATTTGCCTACTCAAAGGACTATAAAAGATCTGTTCTTTGCGCCAAATGTGATGCCCAGGCAACATAACACTTGTTAATATTTATTTTCCACCGTCTATGTTTTTTGACTGTTAGGAAACGCTCCTTAAGCCCAGAGGGATTAATAAATGGCTCAGAACAATGGTACCCCCCCTCTCAAAATACCATTCGAATACGACGCTCATACTAGCCGCAATATCTATATAGAAACTGATTCAAAGTCAATCAACGAGAAAAAAAAAACAGGAATTAATGACGACCTTGATTCTGACGAAGACTCTACATGGGATCAAATGAAATATTCCAAAGAAGTTGAAGACCAACTGACCTTATCGGAATGTGAATCAAACACAAGTAACATAGGCTGCGGAACATTCTCAGTGACTTCAACAAGATCGGAGGCACCATTGAGCGATGAAGCGTTCTCGGAAGATCAACATCGTACGATGAGCCGACCTAGATACCCTTGGTTATGCGACAACTGTCAAATGATCAAAGAGAAGTCTGAAGGTAAATGTCCTCTTTGAATAGCACATATTTAGGCTCCATTAAAATATTCTAAAACGACTGACACTTCACTGAAGATAAGGTAGAGAAGCTACTTGATGGTCTTGCCTCATATTTAGAGCAAATTCAGTTGCAACAACCAGTGCAAAATACCAGTCCAACCCCTGAAGAGACAACAGTATTGGGAGTGAATCAAGGAGTCTTGCCACAACAGGATACATCGGAGAGAGAAGCTAATACCGGCCTATGACAGTTCGTGGGCAAGAGGAAAGACTTCGATAACGGCCAATGAAATGAAAATGCTATTTATATCATACTGTATGTTAAGATGCTCCCAATCTCGCAAATAATGAGTATTGTCCTTGAGGAAAATTGGAGCTTGCGTACCACTTCCACCTGGTGTCGCAATCACAGATACACTGATACACGGCTTTTTTTCCTGGCTTTCATTCCTGGCTTTCTTCCGCGCCTTCTCTTGCGTCTTCGTTTGCCCTTCGATTTGGGCTTCCTGTCTTGCTTTGAGCTTCTCCTGGGTTTTCTCCGCGCCTTCCTTTGCGCTTGGGTCTGGGCTTTTTGCTTTGTCTTAAGCTCCTTCGGGGCCTTTTTCTGCGCTTTCACTTGTGCCTCCTGTTTTGCTTGGCTCTCCTTTCTGGCTTTCTTTTGCTCCTTATTTTGTACTTTCTCGTTTGTTCTGAGCCTTTTTCTGGTCTTTTCTGGTACCTTCATTTGCGCCTGTTGTTCTATTTTTGTCATACCGTTTGAGCTACAGTAGAGTACGGAGCCTTCAACTCGTCACTCCCCTTCAATTCATCACTGTTTTCTCGGGCCCCGCTGCAAAGGGTTTAGCGCAGGTTAATCAGGCCATACCAAGTTGAGGGTCATCGAAAAGTGCGCCGTATACGGTACTATATCTCCCTCAATAATGTTATACCCAGTACCGTGAGCGTTGCTTTGTAGACTTTGATGGCCTAGGTCCTGGCTGAAGGGCATTTCACGGGAGTCGCCAACTCAACGAGATCTAGTATATATTATTCCCCCCTAGAATTTCTCCTTTTCTTTCCATGTGGTATTTTTTGACAACCTCGAGCTTGTCGCGTTCTAGTCTCTTTCCGGTTATTTCAAAGATGCATCCTTTATCACTTGCAATTTTAGTGATTATTCACGCATGCACTTCTAGAGCCGGAACCTTTGAAGTCATAGATTACGATCGCCAGTGTTTGATATGGTCCAACGGCAGCTATGGCTGCACGGGTTACTTTGCATCCTTTGCCAAACTAGATGGAGATGAATGCCTAAGTACCTATTAACTACCACAATTGAAATATTATGCTGTTGCTAACAGTTTCCTAGAGCTCAGTGAGCAACACTCTGCGCTCAGTGTTGACGTATGCGGCACAGAAGATGGTTCACCAGTTGCTTGGATACAAGTAAACCACACGGGTCTAGTTACTTTTTTCAATAAGAATGGTGACAGCTCGAGCTGCGTACTCAAAAAGGGACTTAAGGCTGGTAGTTGGTGCATTGCATCTAAATCAGAAGTATCCACATCAAAAATGCTCTCATATTCCGCATTATCAACTGCCCTAGCTTCTGTCACCAACAAGTCACTGTTCACCATTCCCTCTGCCTCTACCGCCACTCCCTCTACCGCCACTTTATCTACTACCACAACGAAAAATGATCTTAATACTGTTCCTTGTCATGTTATGGTTTATCCATCATCTACAATAACCACTAGCTGTTCATCCTTATGGTTAAGAAAGATCAATTGAATAGAAAACTTGACTATCGAAGCTACCTATGCCTTAAGTCTATATATCCGCTTTCAAAATCCACATTGTTAAATACAGTAACTACTGTACAATGCGGTGCTATGGCAAAACAGGACCCCGTACCCAAAACATCGCTAAAGACCGCTTGCCGAAGGCATAAGACAGCAATGCTTGGTTCTCTACTTCGTTTGAATGGCAATATCTATAACTAGCCTAGGTCACCTTAGACCGCTAAATAAGAAACGGGCTAGGAGCAAGTGCGTATACCTTACTCACTACCCTATCCCTAGCGTCACGAAAAATAGAGTCCGAGAAGGGAACAAGAAGGTTAAACTAATACTAATAGCCAATAGTCCTACACGACTATAATCACGTACATCGACTATCTTCTCACATCCTAATAAACAGCTAGTTTCAGAATACAATTCTGCCGACCACCGCCGTGTAAAACGAGAGATAGCGTAGGTGTTTTGTAAATTAAAAATGAAATTCGGTATTAAATGCCTGCTGCTACCTTAAGCAGTAATAACTTCGCTGATATCTGTCACGCACTAGTGCCCTGGGCGGTGGGGCCCAGGGGAAGGAAAACAGTTGTCAGGGAGGAAGCAGATTCGCTAATTACTGTGCTACCACTGTAAAAGAAAGTATCAAGATACATGCAGTGGTCGCCCATCATGCCTGTGACGCACCAACTGCGTCTATAACAATTCCTGTAATATCGACATCCTTCCACGAAGCTGCGACAACGTCGAATTCCCATGGTCCTGCTTGCTTCATAGCGTCTAGGCAGAAAATGTCCTCCTCTGCTATATCTGCCGCCGGATCAACAGCGGTAAAAGCTTTCCATCGCCGCCAAAAGTACGAACGTCGATATTTGGTAACAATCTTTGTCTTAGTGAATGATCCTTGTACAGCAGCCTCAGGCGAGTAAACCTTTCGTGCGTGAACTTTGATATCTCTTTTTCGTTTCAATTCTTGAAAGAGTTTCCGCGGATTGTTTTTCTCGGCCACGATAAAGGAGATAAAAGGTCGTTGCCAGTGGTCGTAAAATTTGCCATTGTCTCCTCTATTGCGTTCACGTAAGTATGGTTGGCTGGACCACGTAAAAATCTGCCGGTCGTGTAGTTTCAACAAAGCAGGAACAAGGCTAAGTGTTTCCTCCTCAATGGGGCCGTAATGATAAGGAGACGATAAAATTTCACCTCGAAGAAACTTCTTATTCAACTTGAGTAGAGCAGTAAAACTCGTTGAGTTATTCCAATGTTGGACGTCTTGTGGGAACTCGGCCATGGTGGATATTGTGTCCAGTATCAAAGAAAAAGAGAATGGAATGATATTTAAATAGCACTGAAATACCATCGGCGTCCGTTCGTCAGGTACCAACAGAATTATCAATCACCACTCTCCCTCAATTCATCACCCTCCTTCAATTCATCACTTTCCACGAATATCCCGAGATGTTTCCAGAGTATCTTAGGTACTAAAGCAACAGTCACTATTTTAGACTATGAGAGAGGATTTCATTCTGGAGGATAATGTACCTTTGCCCATGATGAATATGAACTCTCGACAGTTGTGAGAGTGATGAATTAAGAATGGTGAATGAAGGTTTACCTTTCTTGATGCCCAAGAGATTATTGAGGGCATTTCATTATTTAATTTACATCGCACCTACCCAGGTCCTTGCGATGTAATCAATCACCGCACCCTTTCTCTTCGATCCCCTCTGCACAGCTGAAAATCTACAAATTCATCTCTCTGCTTCCATTACAAAGTGAGTCATCCAGACAGCTATGTGGCTGTTACCTGTGCTTCGGTTAACCTTAGCTAATACCCTCATCCAATAGATGTATTCCGGAAAAGAAATGCTCCGAAACCAGAACCGTCGAATAAAAGCATCATTCAGCATCGACGGCATTCTTTGTTCTTTCAGTGGTACCATATTACAGGAAGCCCCTTCCTTCTATGGCTCAGCTGTCTCTATTTCCTATAATGCCATGGCAGAGTTGACTGGCAGAAAAATATCTTTCGAAGGGGTGATTGGTCCATACAATGTTCGAATCTCAACTGGAGATGGAGTCATCGTCTCGGGACAACTCGACAGGCCCATAGATAGTGAGACTCAAATTTCTGGTAAATGCTCATAGGTTCAGATTTAGGCTTCCCATGGCATGTGTTATTGGCGATTTAACACGCAAATTTGAGGAATTTCCACAAAATGCAAGTTTAAATTCTCCTAACGGGCGACCGGAAAAACCTCCTAGCCATGCTCTATGATCATGTGATGTTAGCCGGAGATAAGAGACCGCGAGGTGTCTTGACCAAGAAAGCGGGTCACAATCTGTTACAGTATTTGTTTTACGTGGATCTCCTGCATGATCCTGCTTCCGCTGCCAATGGCAATCTTGGCAGTCTTTATCCCCACTCAAATTTTGATCGACCAATTCGTAAATCAGACCTACTAAGACCAATGGCGCAAACTGGCTCAGTGTGAGGAAAGCGGTCGGTATCAACAAGCTTATCCAAGGGATCCTGGTATGGGTAACCTCTGAAGATGCAGCATAGTCAGTGAAATGATCATGCTGTTCCGGTTGTGCCAACAACATCCTTAATTGCAGATTGTCTCTGCCAAGCCCCGTTCCTCTCCAATTTCTTTTGGAAATCTGCAATCCAAATCTCTTGACCAACTTGGGACTCTGATCCTCAGGCCACATCTCGTACGAGAAATTATTGCTTTCTGCCAGTGTTGGATGAACCATGAAAATGTTTCACAGCACCATGCCACCAAATCGCTCTCGATCAAGCCGAAATTCCGTCGAACAAGAAGGCTGTATTTTCCTAGCTATTCAGGGTTTAAAAAACGGGGGAAAAGCACCAATTCGTGTACTGGCACGGACTTATTTAGTCCCGTACTCTATTCTTCGAACGCGACTTCGCGCCCGTCGCGGGGTTACTGTAAATGTCGTTCTAATGTTCAGGCATGTATATGGTGCAAGATTACACCGCTTGATCGACAATGGACGAGTGAGGCGGCAGAGACAATGTTGGTGGCATGTCGGATAGAGTTGTGGAGGCCGCATGGCTTGGTTAACGCTGAATTGGTCGGGCAAGCATTCTACGAATTCCAGCTACGCTCGATCGAGAACATATCAGTTCAACCGCGGCCCAAGTGGCGCCCCACTTCAATCAACAGCTTGTGGGTGAGGTAGAGGGTCTATATTGGTGTGATCCGAGATGCAGCTATAGGGGTCGGGTGGCATGATCGGGCTGTAGCTGCACTCGACCGGCACGATCTATGTTCAACCGCGGTCTAACCGCAACTTGAACTATTCTGATCCCAAATGGACCAGTGAGGCGGAAGATAGACTGTTGGTAGGATCCCAACATGCAGCTGCACTGAACCGGAAGTATCTATGTTCAACCGCGATCCGAGCGGAATGCGGCGCAAACGTTATCCCTGATCAAAAATGAACCAGTGAAGGTGGAGATACAGCGTTGGTGTGATTGGGGGTACAGGTGCGGGGCTAGATGGCAGGGGTAACGACCAGGCCGTTCGAACTAGCGTTGAACACCTTCTAGATCCAGCTAATTAGATTCAAAGCACCTTTCTTGAACGGCGGCCTAAGCGGAACGCAACGTGAGCGCCACCCCTGGTCAACAACAGACAAATGAAGCTGGGGAGATAGTTTTGGTGTGATTGAGGTGCAGCAATGGGAGCCTACGTAACTTATTAACCGATTAACCGAAACGCAATTTGAACAGATGTGCTTGAAGCAGCAGCAGCATTTTTGCGTGGGTCTACACTTTCGCGATGCATCCAACGTCCTTATGAAATCCCAAGGATTTGGTGGTACATTCGGCATAGCACGGTGGCGACATCGATCCTGGAAATCCTGCAGTTTACATCCAACGGCGCTTTCGCATATGCACCAGCTTTTGCGTCACTTGGCGAAGACGCTCGCCCTGCCTAAGATCTTCTGCATTGCCGTCTGCATGGCTCGTGGTGTGCGTTTTCCTCATCTGGGTCTGATCGGCGTGCTTGGTGGACACTGTCAATGGCTTTTCACCGACATTCCCTGCGGGGTCACGAACCGGTCCGAGGATGGCTGTATTGAGCCAATCGCCAGTATCGGCCAGCGGTTCCGAATCCTGTCCCAGGACCGCCCCGGCCGACACAGCGGTATGGTCCCTAGATGTTCCGAAGCCGGCGAATGAAATTTTAATATTGAACTGCAGCAAGCTCCGCCCTCAGTTTCCTCTTAATGCAAAGAGCGTTGTGTTCAACGAAGTCAGTTTGAAGATGCACATTCGGTTATCTTGAAGCTCAAAAACTTTAATGAGAATATATCAAGTTGAACGAAATGTACTGAAATCAAAATGGCACGGTTGTGGAAAAGTCAGACACTACTTTTGGTCTATGTACGACGTCAAGCTGTATTTCATCTTCACGTCCGAGCAGTTTGGGTTGGAATTGCTAGCTCCTAAGACACGTTTTGACCCAATCAAAAACTTTTTCTTCTACGTTGAACATGCTATGGGGCTTGTGAGAAACACTGTCTCATTTTGTACCGGCTAGATGAGTTCCTGTACCTCCCAATGTTTGACTCCAGGTATGCTCCAGGTATGCTCCAGGTATGCTCCAGGTATGCTCCAGGTATGCTCCAGGTATGCTCCAGGTATGCTCCAGGTATGCTCCATGTATGCTCAAGGTGTAGTCAACATCGACTCAAGTTTCTATTTCAATGAAGTTTACTACAACCCACATAGTCTACGGACCCTAAAAGAGATTTTGAGAGATTTACAGTACCCCACCTATCGTATATACAGAACATATGTCCCCGATTCGACTTTTCTTCTGCTCTGCCTACACCTGTGTATGCTCGTTTTACTAGCGCAAATTTCGGTCTACCTAGCATACATATAGTGTTAAATAGTTTCAAGTTAAATCATACCGTAGAAAAATCCATTGATTCACTTAATTTCACGTCGCGGAATTAATTGAGCTGAAGCAGACTGTTCTAATGGCTGTACTCTGTCAAACATCTGCACATCGGTCTATCTGCCACAAAGAGGCCCCGTAACAGTCTTGTGAGAATCATTTGCATGCCGCTGAAAATGCATGACCTCAGTGAACTTCTCATCACAGACATTACATGCGATAATCGTGCTTTTCATGAATGTTTTCAAATGCTTTCGCTTGATATGTTTGGTGACATCTCCATGCGAGGAAAACTTTTGAACACGGCAAGAAAAGTCCAGGTCCGCTTGGCCCAAACATATAAAGCAAAACAAGGGCCGGTGATCCGTCACAACAGATTGGAGGGCAGATTCGAGTGTTGTTCCTGCATGAAAGCTGATATCCATTGCTTCTTTTTCCAACGGTTGATCATCAGAGACCTTGGTCTCAGCAATTCGGTTCTCAACTCGCTTATTCCGTGGCAAACGGCAGGTGTCGCCTTCTTGGAATTCACAATAAGCAGCCACTGCATCGATGGCTTCTGTCCGACGAGCCATCTCTTCCTGTAATGTTGGTCGAGGTAGAGTCAAAAGGCTCTTTATTAGTCGTCGTTGAGGGAGAGGGACCTCTGTGGAGCACTCCAGCAATTTAATCGTAGACTTCGCTGGCTGAGTACCGGATAATTGGCGTTTTATCTCAAGCATTGGTTGCTCTCGGTCATATTTGCTTTGGATTTTTGCGAGTAACGTGTCTTGTGCCCGCTTCTTGGCTCCTGCTAACTCCTGGTTTAGTTTCTTGTACATCTCGTACTTTGGTGTTCCTTTGTGTCTCGACAGAGGGCGCCCTAGATCATGACTGATCTCATCGCGCCGGCGTATCAAATCTGCAATTTCCGATTGGCGATTGACAGAAGATGATTGCTCGGTTGTTAGCTCTTGCGGCCTATCTGGGTCGATAGTTCGGCTCATCCGGCAAGCCGCGCGCATAATGTCTTCCTCTGGATCGAGGCCGCGAATAATCGCGGGTAGGTTTTTGTTGATTCTTCTACTGAGGTAGAATTTCAAAAATGTCCGTGTATCCGCATGGTGCATCACCAGATTGCGAAGTGAATCGCTGACGGAACCTGAAGGACGCTCAATTCATTGACATGACAAGATTGATCAGGTAACTCACCACTACTGTCTAAAGCTGTTCCCGCACCATATCGTAAACTATAAGGCCGTGTCACCTGCCGAATCCCTGTAATCACACCCATCTTCTTGACCCATGGCTCCAAAGTGGAATAAGGGAGCAGTTTGTTGGGTGAGATTTTGATTCCATCGAAAGTCCGCTCAGATATCCGGAAGACTGGCACATCATCCATCGCTGGGTCAAGCTGTAACCGCAACTCATTACACCCATCTCGAATTTGGAGTCGGGGAAGTTGACTTGCAAGGACAAGTACCTCTTCGCCGTCGACACGGTCGAAGGCTCGGTCTGCAAAGAGAAGTCCCAACAGGAACACGTGCGGGCTGAGAACCAAGGAAGGATCGAAAATTATTTCGGGGAGGATATACGTGTTTCTGAAAGATCATGTGAGCGAAAAAAAGCCGCGACTACTTCAGCGTACTTACGAGTCCTTAGCACCCAGCCACTCCTTAGTAAATTCAAATGTGAACTCAATCACAATTCGATGTGGACCGCCTTGCGGATCACGGAGGAGGCTCACTTGGATATGACGATATCGCAGATTGAGAATGGCTTGCGGTCGGTTTGTCGTGAGGCCTGCAAGTTGCAAGAACAGTCCAAGCTCAATACGGTGGCGGCCATGTCCGAACTTTTTCTTGGTTGTGCTGATGGTGGTCTCCACGACTTTTGCCAGATCCTCGACGTCCATAGGAGGTTTGTCTCGCCCTGAGATCGACAATCTGTACTTTTTGGCCAACCGTCGAATCACCTAGAATCGGAACCAAATCAGTCTCAGAGAACAGGCGGGGCCGGCTGGGCGGGGGAATAAGGGTCCGTATACTCGACGCATCCGGCGGTTCATCTTGTTGTCGATCTTATTTGAAGTAGATCTTTCGTAGACTAGTCGGAATACTTTCCAGAACGTGTCCAGAGAGCTTTTGCACTTGATACCCGGGAGTCTTCTTCCACTTTTACCGCGTCGTAAGTTAAGAGCCCACTCGAGGAAACTGTACAAAATCGGAATCGATATACGGTGGTATTCCTCGTTGGGATCCTTTCGAATAAAACAGCAGAACCTTGACAGTAAATATATAGTTTCAATAAATTCCAAGAGTAAGCAAGTTGACGCATAGGAGGTAGAACTTACTGGGACCATTTCTCCTCAACACGGTTGAGGAGAGCCGTAGTGCCCTTTCCATAATCTTCCTGAGTATAGACCGTTTCGTCAAAGTTTTGAAGTTGCTGAATGTAGTAGTCTGGGGTGTGTTCATTGTCGGCAAATAGTAAGGCCGCATCGCCAGCATGGCGTAGTTGATCGGCCTTATCCTCAGACTCCGTCAGGTCGGTGTCAGAATTGCTGTCTGCAATGCTTTCTCCCTCGGAATACTCGCTGTCGCTGGATGACTGATAGTCAGCTTGGCGAGAGTGGCGGCCCATGGTGACAAAGAATTTAGTGCACGACAGGACAAGTGGGCCTGACTGAGAGAGGGTCTTAAAATCGGCCTAATTGCAAGACTCGGGATGTTTCTGAGGCAAAGGCCAAGAAAGATTCTCGTCGCTGAGATATTGGGGAGAAGAAGAGTCACCTGCAAGGAGAAGAGAGGAATTGAAGTACAATCGCTGTTTTTAAAGAGCACAATTTTCGGAGGTGCCCTTTTTGGCGCCCTCGGGGACGGGGTATCAAGGCTCCGAGGAAGGCCGTTGAACCCGGTGGCTGCGACGTGCCGAGGGCCCAGGGACGGTGCGTGCCTGCAGTGGTCGGGTGGGTGGCAGGAGAGCTGGCAAATAGGCGGCCAAAAACGGCGTCACTTGCGGCCATTTCTGGCCGTCTTTTTGCCGTCATCTAGTTTATAGAAGTATAGAAGTGTAGGGAAGAGAGGGAACGATTATTACTAGATAACTAATAGCCCCTAATAGGCGCACTTTGTTACTTAATAAAATAGTGCTCGTTTCGAAAGGCAGGAATTACTAGATTTCCCACTATAAAGAGTATAGTCGGGCTTAGGCGAATCCCTCCTAATTCTAGCATTAGGCGATAGAAGCTCCTACGTATCCGAATTCCACCCCTATAAGGATTAGATATTGACATGGGTTGTCCATGGGTCGAAGGTTCGACCTATGACCCAACCTATAGGTTGCCCACGCTTGGACAGCGGACCCTTGTCTGTCTATAGGTTGGGTTGACCTAACCTATAGGCAACTTATGGACACCTAATCCTGCCTAATTTAGGATTTTCGGCCTGATTTGGCCTGATTTAGCCTAGAATTTTTGCATAATTTTTAGCTTATTTACTGTTTCTTACCTCTATTCTGGTCTAAACGCGTACTATCACCACTTTTTTCATCCTTCCCTAATATATTTATATAAAATAATATTATTTATATCTAGATAAGTACTATTTGTATCGGTCGCATAAGGAAGACTAATTATTATCGTCTATATTAGGGTGGTTGTGTATATTTCGATAGTGTAGAGTAGAAATATATATTTCCTATAAGGAAGTGTACTATCACTTTCCACTAGAGATTTTTCTTTTATTTTTCACTTACCTATTTTTAAATATTAAGTAATTATTTTTCTTATATATACTACCTAGATATCTATCTATATATTCTCCGAGTTTGAGAGCTTATACGCTTAATTTACGTAAGTAGTGAAGGTAAAGACTTAATATTAAACGGACTTAGAGAAATTAATTCTATAGAATAGGTATATAGGTCTAGGCTTAGGGTTTAGACTAAAAATATTAGATAAAAGGGCCTACTTAATACGCGTTATAACTAATTAATATATATATAGTCTTACCTACTATTTATTCTATAGTTTACTTCCTCCCTACTTCACCTTACTTTTATGTTCTTTTGCCTTATTATAGCTAGATCCTTATTAGAACACTTTAATTCTATCACGAGTGATAGTATCGACCCTCTTTTATCTAATTACTACTTCTCTATCCTACCCTCCTTAGTTCCTAAAAGCTAGTCTACTACGCCTATTACCACTAAGCCCCTATTAATCCTTAAATGCGTTAGGCCTAAGAGAAACTATATCCTATAGACTAATATAAATAAGGCTATATTTATCTAATAGTGCCTTATAATAATATATAGGTAGAAACTACGAGTAGAATATCCTTAGTGGGATAAAAGGGGCTTAATATCTAAGATTTAGATATATTTTAAATAGGGCGTAGAGATCTCTATTAATAAACTATATATTACCTATAAGGACTATAGCTAGATCTACGCGTATAGTCCTAGAAATAGGACGAATATTATAATAAGGTATAGAGAAAGATATCTACTAAATAATAAGTAGAAATAGATAAATATTTAGGCGATGATTCGTACCTAGGTAAGATAAGGTAAAAGAGAAGTGAAAGAGATATAAAAGAAAAGTGAAAGAGAAGTAAGGCTAATATTTCTTTATTTAATCCCTAGGCTCTATACGCTACTTTACCTAATATATAGAACGAAAACGACTAAAAGAAGTAGCTTTTAGTTATAATTATAAGCCTTCGTCTACTATTCTAGATTATCGAAAACTAGCACTTTCGAGACCTTTTACGCTTAACCTAAGAAGCCCCTTCCCTCCCTATCCTCTAAATAGGTAAAACCCTTACTTATTATCTTTAAAGCACTATCTAGGTCTAGTAGTAAGATATACTAGATATACTTCCGTTAGACGTAAAGCTATCACTTATACTTAACTACTAGACGTCGCCCTTTTATTAAGCGTTTATAGTAATTACTAGTTAGTTCCTTAATAAATAATAGGAATATAGGTAGATCCTACTTAGTTTCGAACCCCTCGAGGGTATATATACTAGGGAAAATCTTACTTTAGCCCTATATATAGTTATTAATAGATATAGGATTAAAGACTAAATTCTAGCTATCACTACTAATAATACGTTAAATAATAAGATAATATTTAATAAGGTCTAATAGACCTATCTAGATATCTCTATTATTTATATTCTATATATAGTGTATATAATTTAGCTTAGCCTTAATAAGCTTCTATATTAGATTAAAGTAAAGCTAAAGAACGATATAATAGATATAGTATAGACTAATAAGCTATAGAGGGCTTCTATCTAGCGAGGATAGAAAGGGGATATTATAAATACCCTTAATAGGGTACGCTAGCTTATAATATATATTAATAGTAGTCTATAGAGGCGTATAGAGTTCCTCTAGCTTTAATCGATAGAACCTAGTTGATTAGTCCCTATTTAGGATATCTAAACTTAGTGGAATTCCACCTATCTAATACTATAAAGGGCTAAACGACTATAGCCCTACTTTAATAGGTATTACTATATTAAGTGCCTAGATAACCTAAAGCTTAATTTAGAGGAATAGCGCTAGGTTAATTATCTTCTTTACCTTATAAGACTATTCTTTCTATATATAAGCACGTTTTTAAAAATAAAAGATATAACTATCCACTAGGTATTTAAGCTTTATAATAAGCTATTTAAACACCTCGAGGCGTTAATTAATTAGCTTAAAAAAAAGAAGGTACGCTCTTACTTCCCTCTCACTTTTCCCTTACTTTTATTCTAATAAATAATAGATTAAATAGAAGTAATAGATACTTATCGCTCTTAAAGTAAGCCTATAGAAGCTCTATAAGTACTATATAAAGACTAATTAGCCTAAGACTAATAATATATATATATATAGCACTATCCTCGCACTAAAGGATAAGTTATAATACTTTAAACGTAAGGAATAGTCTAATAGCCTAGAGGACTCTAAGCTAGGTTAGATATAGGCTAAATACTACTATAGTACCCTTTAAGATTAGATTAAAGCTTATTAATACAAAGAGGATTATACCCTTCTATCTAAAGCTTATATATATAGGTTAGAGCTTAATCGGTTACTTAAAGATAAAGGTGAAACCACCCTAGATTAGGATAAACTCGCATAGTATCTTTAAGCTAATAAGCCTCTTGATTTAAGTCTCCTTCACTCCCCTTTTTAGTTAGGTCGACTCCTCTTTCAAGCTTAATCCCTTATATTCTTAAGTCTAAGCGACTACTCCCCTAAGTCTAATTAACTCCTTCCCTAGGTCTAATCGACTCCTTCCCTAAGTCTACTTAACTCCTAATTTAAGGCTTCCTCGCTTATTATTAACCCTCTTTACCCTTTTTTCTTACTTCTCTTTCTCTCTAGGTATTATATACACTACCCCTTAGGCCTTCTAGAGGGACTATTAAGTGGAATACCCTACCTTTATATAAGTAGCCTATAATATCTTCTCTATCCCTACTATTAGTACGAGTATAGAGAGGCTATTTAATTTAGCCTATAATATTTATTATTATTATAGAGGTCGTCTAAACTTAACCACTATCTAGGATTTAATAATATTCTCCTGCCTTACTTAGTTTAAGATAGAAGACGAATAGCTTAAACTAGCTTAGGCTCTAGAGATTCCTAAAGAAGGTAAAAATAAAAAGATCTCACCTATATTAGAAGGGATTAATCTAATTAGTGATACTAAGGAAGGCGAGGATAAAGTGAGGCTATTTATAAGGGTAGGGAAGAGACGAAAGTGTATTTTGTCTAATTATAAAAGTGAGCAAAGTAATAATAATAAAAGTGGTTTACCCTTAATAAGCTAGGTACGGCATTCTAGAAGGGCAAGGAAGGCGCCTTAGATATATAAAGGGTTCGAACTTAGTAAATAGTTTAGTATTTAACTAATTTTCACTCTTTATTCACTTTATCTTCACTTCCTAATTTAATCTAATAATATTTTATCTAAACCTTACCACTCAAATACGTAAAATACTATATAAATTATGCAAATTATATATTCTAGTATTATAGGTTTCTTAGCAACCTATAGGTTAACCTATCTATAGGTAGCTAGACCTAATCTATCTATAGGTTTGGGGTAGTTATCTAGGACCTATCTATAGACGGGTTGGGTTCGACCTATGGACCCAACCCATAGGTTATGTCAATGTCTAATAAATACTATATAATAGGCTTCTATAGGCTATAACTAGTTTAGCTTCTCGCTTAGAATATAGGTAGGGTGCGATTTAGACTAGCCCTAGGGACCTATAGTGGCACGCTATAATTTATCCTACGTACTACGTTGTCGGCGATTAAATTAGTATATAGGACTATCCTATTCGTGGTCTACCTAGGTACGCGCAAAAAATATTAAAATACGACACTATAGGTCGACGTAACGTTTTAACTTAGTATTAATATATATATACGCCTATAATAGCCTCGTCGGGATAGTCTATATATTAGTGCGCGCGGCCTCGATGCGTAATAAATATCTAGCCTACTTAGTGATGCTCTAGCTTTTCTACGCAATAGCTAATATAGTATCCTAAATCACGCGTATAGTGGCCTTAGGACCCTCTATATCCTTAGCTAGGCTCTCAATATATATCTATAATTACTTTGGCGTCTACTTACGTAAATATATAGCCTATCTAGTGCGATCTAACTATAGATTAGCCTTGTCGATGGCCCTAGGCTAGATCGTCGTCTCGCCCTACTATTACTAGGTCTATATAGCTTCTAACTCGTCTATAGCGTAGGCTACTTAGCTCGCTAGGGGAATAAGTACGATAGGCTTATATATAGCCCTAGGCTAGCGAACCTAGATATAATACGACCTCACTTTGCTACGGAAAACTCGTTAGTAAACTACTCGCTATATAGCCTCCTCTCGTCTCTACTTACCTATAGCGACCTTAGACGGTCGTGGTTTACCTCTATAGCTATATATAGTAAATTAATACTCCTTATACTAATATAATTATATAGTGCCTATACTACGGAAAACCTCGTGATATATTATATATTATAACCTATCTTTATATATAGTTAACCCTAGAATAGGATATTCTACGTTAATAGGTAAAACGAGGTTATCGTTAGATACACTATCTCACTTAGCGATATTCTTAATAATATATAATACTTACTATATAATATCTTTACTAATACGATAGGTGCCTTTAGGGCTAGTTAAATAGCGGACTATATTATAGGGCTTTACGCTATACTTATATTAGCGATAAATAGCGACTCCCCACTAGTTATTACGAATAAAATATTAGTCAATAATAGTGGGTTCTTATAGTTCGCTTATATTAGACGTAGATATATACTTCGTAATGTGGAATATATAATAGATAGATACGATAGAAACCCTATCGCTAGAGATAGCTCGAATATTAATAAAATTGAAAATAGGAACTAATAGGAACCCCTAAATATATCCCCTAAAATTTAAATCGATAATCCCTACTCGTGCGTAGATAACGAATCACCTAGTGGTTAGTGATAGGGTTTATTAATATTGCTGATGGCCTAGCCGACCGTACCCTATCAAAAAAACCCCTAGATTTATACCTCTATAACCCCTTTATAAAATTATTAAATAGACTTAAAACTTAGGGGAAATCTAAATAAATAGCTAACTTAAAACTAGCTTAAATTTAAATGTAAAAAAACGATAGGAACCTTAATGCAGTCAATTCCAAAATATACTACAGTTAATTGTTTTTGTAAACCCTAACTCTATATTAACGACTACTAACTAAACTATAGTCAATTTAACTACATTTACCCCTATAGGATAGGGTAGCCTAAAATAACGTAATAGATCTACGTATTATAGCGTCTTTTTAGGAGGTATAAGTATAAATATAGCGTATATAGGCAGCTCATTACTTAGCGTGCTATTAAGCTAGTGGATTTTGGTATACCTAGGTTTTTTAGCGAGAATTATATAGTGTCTCTTAGAGTAGTGGTCTTAATAAAGTTAAGTAGTATACTAGAAAGTTAAGTAGTACACTAGAGAGTCTAGGCTAGATAGTTATACTAGTGTCCTATAAAGGCTTTAGCCTAAGTTACCTTATATCTTGCGCTAGAGACAGCGGTGCTACTACCCTTATTATTTATTAGAATATTATGCCTACTTATATTATTCTCTTAACTATTCTTTATAATTTAAATACTTAGTAGGTAAAACTATCTATAGAATTATTAATACGATTTCTGCTGATTTTCGACTATACTAAGAGTGAGTATTAAAGGAGATCGCGGATAAAGTAAAAAAGCACTCACTTTAGCTACTTATAGGTTCGATATAGATCGATAATATTATAGATCGCTTAGAGATCCTAGAGTATATATAACTAAGAATAAACTACTACTTTATAAAACTATAGAACTATCTATTTGTTCTCCTAGAGAGGTAAAGGGAACTCTCGGATCTAGTCCTATATATAAGTGATATTCCCCTTCGAATATATACTCTTATTATACTCGTCGATAAACTATATACCTATATAGTTAAAATCCTTTATAGCTATATCCTAGATATACTAGCTATAGTCCCCTCACTAGAGGCGGGGCTTTATAGTGTCCTTCGCGTATAAGGCGCTAAGTAAGCCTTTAGTAGTAGATACTAATAGAGGGATAGAAAAGGTAATATAAGTCGCCTAGAAATGAATTAATCTATCTAGGTTATAAGCGTAGCGACGTTAATAGATAATAATAGCCATAACGAACTTAGTGTTTAGATTATAGATAAGCTTAGTGGCTATAGTTTTATATTCCTTATTATTTATTCAATAGTAGCGAAAATTATTATTAAAGAGGGTTATAAGCGCTAGGTATTTAAGGTAGGTGCCTTTAATAGTATTAGGGAATAATAGATAGGGCCTAATATAGCGGCACTCTACTTAGAATAGTCGTTTTATATCCTAAAGGTTATTATAGCGCTTAACGCAATCTAGGTAGAAGTCTTTATTTAGTGGCTCGATTAGTGGCGCATTTATTATAGCGAAGGAAATAGTTATAAAAAAGGATATCGCGAAAGTTAGTTAATAAGGAGTAATTAGAGATAGAGAGAAGGGAATATAAGGGAAGAGAAAATTTATAGGAATTATAACTTATATAAATAATTCGTTAAAGGTAACTAGGTAATAATAAGAAATAAATCAATAAGAATTATTTAATAAGGAGTAAATAGTAGATAATAGAAATTAGTTAATAAGAATTAGTTAATAAGGAGCAAATAGTAGATAATAGAAATTAGTTAATAAGAACTAGTTAATAAGAAATAAATAATAGATAATAGAAATTAGTTAACGCTAATTAACTAGGCAATAATAAGAAAAGAATTAATAATAGAAATCGCTTAATAAGAATTGGTTAATAATAAGTAAATAATAGATAATAGAAATTAGTTAACCCTAGGCTATTAGGGAATAATAGGAATTTATTAATAGGAATTAGTTAATAACGCGAAAAGAGTTAACTATAGAAATTCCCTAAAAGAAATCTATATAAGCTTCGTACTTTAGAAAGAGCTTAGTAATCTAGAAGACGTAATAAGGATCTAGAGAGGTATTATTAACAATCGAGAATTTAAGTTAAGTCGAATAACCTAAGATTACTAACTTTTTGATAGGCGGCAAAAAGGGCAATAAATAGGCTATATAATCCGAAATTCTAATAGCTATTAAAACGTAAGAGGCTAAGTTTTAAAACTATCGTCTACCTTTTTAATAGTCATTAGAAAACTAGTGCCGTAGCTATAGGACCTTATTTTATATATATAATAAATAAAGGTCCTAGAAAGAGGCTATTATTAGAGGTTAAAGACCCTTAGAGATAGAGTAAAATAGTATAAAATATACTAATAAAGGTGAATGTAGAGATCTTAATCATAATATATATTTATATCTATATAATAGCGGCTTTATTATTATATAGAAAGTATAGCGAGAAAGGGCTTATAAGACTCTAGGTATAATATTATACTTACGGGCTTAATTAATTAATTAATTAATTAAAGTTTAATTAACCTAATAGAGCCTAACTAGTTACGTTATAGCTATATAGGCGCTTTATCTAAACCGAAGCAGAACTTAGTATCCTAAACGTTATATCTATAGAACGAGACCCTATATAAAGGAAAGCTAGCCCTTAGTGGGCTAGTATAGTAAGGAATATAAATAGATATATCTAACGCCCTTAATCCCGCCAATCCCGCGAATCCCGCGAATCCCTATATCTTATATCTAGTCTTCCTTCTCTAGTATCTTATATCTACCTCCCTAGCCCCTATATTCCGTCTACTCTATTCTTAATTAATTATAGTGGTATAGTAACTAATAGAGCCTAACTAGGTACGTCGAGGCTATATAGGCGCTTCGTCTAAATCCGAAGTAGAACTTAGTGTCCTTAACTCTAGACTAGACCTAGCACTCACCCACCCTATAGATCTAAGATTAGGAACCTCCCTCCACCTATACCTCTAAGGGCTAGGGTCCAACCGACCTATATAAGACACGCTTTACCTATTTAGGACACGCCTTAGCTTTTTATAATAAATGACTAAGTGGATTAACACCTAAAACGTCACTTTTTTCCTAAAATTAGTCACGTATAGACCCTTAAAGTGACCCTCGGAGGGTCGGGCACCTCTATATCCGACCCTCAAGGTCTAGAAGTCGGACCCTCCACCTATAAAAAGGAGGTGTGGGTGGAGGGTCTAGAGGGTCACCTATAAGTAAGTACTAAGTCTACTCTAGACTCGTGGCTTATAATAAATAGTCGTATAAAGAAAAACTAGTCTCTCATAGGAGGCTAGTATAGTAGAGAGTATCCTAAATCTAAATCCTATATATAATAAAGCCTATATAAAATTAAACCTAAAGTAATAAAGCCTACGATAAATCACTCCTTCTATATCCCCTCGTCCCTATATCATACTTCTGCCCCTCTTTTATTAGTTCTTTTCTCTAGGCCTAGGGAACTCCTAGCGCTTTAGATTCTTAATTAGTTATAGTACGTAGTGAATTAGTGTTTATTAAGTATCCTAGCTATTCTTAGTGGCCTAGTCTTAGTGTTTATTAGTAAATATATAGCGTCTTTATAACCTACCCTATAGCCATAAGGCCAATTTATTTATAGTCGTTATCTAGTTCTAGCTTAGCGTTCCGGAATTAGCCTAGGAGACTTATTTAATATATTATTATAGTAGCGTAGTGGGCTATATATAGGTATAATATAATTGCGTTATATTCCGTAGTGCTACTAAGATTGATATAAGCGATCTTATCTAGTATAGTTCGCTATAGACTATTATATAGTAGGCACTAAAGTAGGATATATCTTAGTGTCTAAGATCCTTAGTGATAGCTATAACGATCTATTTCCCTTTCTTCGATCTTATATAAGAAATGCCCTAAGCTAATACGCTTAGACCTTATTTAAATAAGAATCGATATATATAGCTTAGATAGTCCCTTAAATAGCTCTAAGGCCTTATAGCTTAGTGCCTTAATTAGGTACTTTGTTGGTTTAGCCGTCTTCTCTTTCTCCCACTACTTCTTCTATCTCTCCTTAATACGCTTATGCGTGTTTCGCTTCGCGGCGAAGGCGAGCTAGATAAAGTATTTCTCTAAGCCTACGCCTATATCTTCTAGAGAATCTCCCACTCCCTATAAAGCGGCTAATTTTATAGCCTTATCTATAGTTTTATTACTAGCAACCTCTATAGACTTACGGGCTCCTCACGGGATCTTAAGGTAGGTGAGTAATTAGGGTTATAAACCCTAGTGTTATATATAATCGCAAAATTCAAACGCCTACTACTACTTCGCTATCTTCTATTATTCACTAAAAGTTTAGATATAAGGTACCTACAGTGGTGTAACATAAGTATTTGACCTCGAGTACTTTAGGATCCACTTTTAGCCTGACCGCTTTATTATACCGCCTACTTTATTAGTACACCACACCTCGCGTTTCAACGCGCTTGCTAACATATACGCTACAGTTAACGCGTTATAGCAGTCTTTCTTACCTTATTATGCCTCCTATACGTGGGAAGAGAGGCCCAGAGCTTGACTGCCTTACTAGGGCCAAGATCTACGAATTACACGCTATAAATGGCTGGGGTGCAACAACTATTAAGAAGATGCGCTTTCCCAATATTCCACGCTCAACAATTCAATATACCCTTACCCAAGAGGCAAAGCGTCAAAAACAAGAAAGCCTTCCACGCTTAGGCGCTCCAAGGAAGCTTACTGAAGAGGATCGTGACTATATCTACGACACTATACAAGAAAAGCCATCGATATTGATTAAAGATCTACTTAGAGAGGTCGATTTTAAGGTCCATCGCTAGTTAATTTGGCGTCTAACCCACGAAATGGGTCTTCGAAAATGGAGGAAAATGCAGCGTCCGGCACTTACGCCTGAATATGCTACGAAACGGCTTCAATAGGCACTCGAATACCAACACTTCACTCCTAAAGACTGGGCCCGCGTCTACTGGTTAGACGAATGTACAGTTGAACGTAGAATAGGCCAGCGGCAAGAATGGACGTTTATATATCCAAAAGACTAGCTTTTTCAGCATTCAAAAGAAGGCTCTTAGGTTCAGATAGTTCCGGCGCGAGGGAAGCAAATTAAGTAGATGTTTTGGGCTGCTTTCTCTAGCTTACCGCGTCGATCAGGCCTAATTCCATTATTCGGAGATCCTACGTCTAGAAGAGGTAGTGTTTCTTCACGTACGATTGAAGAGCTCTATCGGCGTATCTTACCTACGCTACTTAATAGTATTGATAATAATGCTATTTTTCAGCAAGATAACGCGCCCGTTCATACTGCATATATTATACGGGAAGCTCTTAATGAGCTTACCTGCGAGATTATGGAATGGCCTCCTTATTCACCTAATTTAAACCCGATCGAGAACCTCTAGGCGCTGCTAAAAGCCGAAATTCTTAAGCGTTATCCTAAACTAATGCGCCTACCGAACAACGAATCTACGTTAGATCTATTGCTAAAAGCTGCACAGGAAGCCTAGGAAGGCCTAGATATTGAATTATTCAAGCATCTATCAGAAACTATGCCTCACAGGGTAGCTAATGTTATTAAGTATGAGGGGTGGCATACTAGCTATTAGACTGAATTGAATTTCAGAGGTTTCTGCCTGGCAGTATTAGAAAAGTGGGTCCTAGGCCGAAGTACTCGAGGTCAAATACTTACGTTACACCACTGTATATACTAATAGAGCATCTATTAAATTTTGAGAAACATTGGCTTAATATTAATAGAGAAAAAGGCATATAAGGTTTATTTAAATACGGTTAGCGTATATAAGGTTTATTCGAAAGCGGTTAGCGTTCGTGGCCTAAGGTTTAATGCCGCGCTAGAATGCGCGAACTTTAGAAGGCTATTGCACCACAACTAATGTATTAAATAATTATTAATTGACATTTTTATAATGCTCGAGGCCATGGGATTTTCATACAAGTAAAAATAATTTAATAAATCTAGATTGTGGTTGTACGTTGTTGCTGTAACTTGCCTAATATACTTTATAGGGTCTAGAAGTTAGCCTAGTTAACGTATTTCCCGGTTGACCTGCGCACCCGGTTGACCTGCGCACACCGCCTACCACTGTATTTTTAATTAGGATTTTTTCCACCTAAACGCCATAATATATTGAAAACCTATCGATTTTTATATGAATTGATCTTATGCCCTATATCTCCACACCCAGAACACTTTGGTTAAGTACGTTTGGCTGGCAGAGGTAGTAAATTAGGCTATTGAACGGCCGTAGGCGTAGGCGATTTAATGCGCTCTATAGCCTGTGTAGGAGGCTATAGAATCTGTGAGGCCTCAGCGACTGTTAGGCCACCTAGATATGCTATCTGCCTAGTTGATCGTGCGCGTTTCTGCCGCTTTTTCTCATTATGCGCGCGTAGATCACTAACTTCCTTCGCGAGTAGTGCTGTGTGATGCAAAGCAAGAGAGTGGCCTTTAATAATTTGGTCAAGCATAGTTTTGGTAGGACTTAGTGGGCTTTTTGAACGTTGCTTAAGTAGATCTTTAAGCGCTTTAGCCTATTTCTCTAATTGAATAGCTATTCTAGGCGTTTTTGGTGTAAAAACGCTAGATCTACTGCTTAGTCGGCTATTAGGAGGCGTAGGCGTCCGAAGCTGGATATTAAGCTTTGAAAGCACTCGTTCTGGGTCGAATGGCACTAAACCAGCTGCTGCGAAGCTATTTTGAATAGTTTCTGGCCTCAATGTATCCGCACGCGCTTCAGGGTAGGCCATTAAAAAATCGAGCTTATCGATATGATTATAGCCAAGACGCACTTGATTCTCCATAAGGCGGCCATAGGCGCGTTTTAATATAGCAAAGCAACCTACATCAAGAGGTTGTAGGAGATGTGATGAATGCGCTAGCATACAAAGCGGAATAATTGCGTTTTCAGTGCAGATTCGATCAAATTGCGCTATAAGATGGCTACCATAGCCATCAAGAATCAATAATCGATATTTTCCACGCGTACGCCTAGCGGTCGCAGGAATAAAGTGTTTTTCTAGCTAGCGTAGGCCAATCTCATCGGTAGTCTAGCCATTCGGCGAGACCTCAATACGCCAATCACACAGTAGGCCATCAAACCATCCTCTAATATGGTTTTTGCCTTTAAATATCATATAGGGCGGTAACGCCCTACTAGTAGCGTTGATTGATTTAATTGTAGTGACCCATTCACGATTTCCAGCTTGTAAAATAGCTCGCCGACCGTAGTATTCAGCGCGGGTAACGACCCTAGCTGTAGCGATTAGGCCCATCGCGAAGCCTGTCTCATCAAAGTTATAGATATCCTCTGGTTGGATACCGTTCTCTTCGATAACGCTTTGTACAGTCGTAAACCACGCGCGTAAGGCCTTTGGATCTTCGTTTAAGGCGCGTTGATAGTCATATCGTCTCGAGAATCGCGTACAAAGCTCTGACCGGCGGTTAATAAAGGCTGATGGCCAATTTTTGCCGAC
Organism: Penicillium cinerascens; assembly: GCF_028974065.1. Lineage (NCBI taxonomy): Eukaryota > Fungi > Ascomycota > Eurotiomycetes > Eurotiales > Aspergillaceae > Penicillium > Penicillium cinerascens. Next base: position 2,657,432 of record NW_026695296.1, on the reverse strand, counting down.
TGTAGGTGATGGTGTAGAGCCACGCGCTGCGAGGAGAATATTGGCCATTTCTCCTACAGTAGCTGGCCTAGGCGCTGCTCCACGTGTATCCATAGAGAGTATCCATTGTGTAAGCGAATCTTCCTCGGTTTAGGTCAATAGATGTCGTGGATGGCGTTTATCAGCGCGAAAGGGTGTTCCATTCATACGCGTACGTGCTGTAGTTTCAGGCACACCGTATTTAAGAGCCGCTGCGCGAAGAGAGGAAAATTGGCCATTTTTATAGGCCTGGATAGCTAGAAGGGTTTTACCCTCGCGTTCTAGTGATTTTGGAGCGTTTTGACCGCGTTTTGGTGGCATAGTAGATGGTTAAAGAAAGTAGGTGTGGAAACGCGACGCGTTTCGGGCGGTGTGCGCAGGTCAACCGGGTGCGCATGTCAACCGGGAAATACGTTAATAGCTAAGCCTAGTACTTACATAAGGGATCTATAGCTTAAATAGGTATAGGCTACCCGCGCGAAAAGGTCTTGGCATCCCCCATCAAAAATAATTCACGAAAACTAGACCCCCTTAGCCCCTACTATTCTAGGTTGAAATCCAAAAATATAAATAAGCCAAAAGATTAGAAAGGCTTTAATATTAAAAGATTTAAAAGACCCGATCGAAAAATACTAAGATTTGACCTACTTAGGTTGACTCGGTACCCCCCCCCTTGCCAAGACTTTTTAACTATGGGTACCCCCCCCCCTACCGGGCGATTCTATGTTTAGGTCGACTAACTAGTCGTGGGTCGGGTTTCCCAAATCATAACCCGCCCACATATCTGCTGATTAAGATCCAACCCAACCCGGAGGGGGTTGGGTTTCGCGGGCGGGTTGGGCGAGGTCTAGGCCCAACAGTCAAGGCAGCCTTACTGCACGTGGGTTGATATGCTAAGCTTCATTGGTGCCGTGAGAATCTCGGGTTCGAACAATTTCCCATCCTTTCATCTCCGATAGAATAACCGACATCGCTGGTGGAGATAGTATTGTCTGAGCACCTCTCAGAACGGATAGTCTGTCCCAAAACTGCCCGGTCACATTGCCACATCTTGAGCTCTCATTAGCTACAACACCAGCGAAGCTTTTTAGAAGCGAACCAATGCTTTTGCTCGTGGCATCCACTGTTAACGACAGGAATCAGGAATCAGGAACCAGGAACGCGACACACTTCGCGGTATCATGGTTGGATTCTGGAAGCTTGTCCGGAGGGACTTTCAGGCTCTCTTGATGCCTGATCCCAAATTCCCCATATAAAGGGCGAGCAGCCAAGGGATCAGCAGAAAATTGAGCACACAGCTGTCTGTCTTTCCTCATATTCAAGATGCCGTTCTTGTCTCGTGTTGCCCTGACCTTGGGTCTGAGCCTGGGTGCTGCTGCCGCCCCAAACTCCATCATTGCGCCTAAGGGTGCTGAGACCCTCACCGTGGGTATCCTTGGTGGTAAGTACTTGCAGTTTTAGATATTGGGACATCAAGTCCTCGAACAAGAATACTAACGAATCGAAGATTACGGCTGGACTGGTTGGCAGCCTCTGCCTTTGGATTTCTGCAACAATGCCTTGTTGAAGCTCGAGGCCGACGGCGTGCAGGTTTCCCGCCAGCTTCAGAATGACTGCGACCCCGGTGACCGCCAGGCCATCTCCAACGCCACTATCGAGGAGAGTAAGTCATCTATCTAATAGGTCACTTCACGAACCGGAAAAAGGAGAAAACATGGAAAGGGAAAAGTGCATATACGCTAACGTTCATTGCAGCCCGCACGGCTCACTACATCGAGAAGGTCTGCCTCAAGAAGAACTGCTCAGCCTTTATCTCCGTCGGCGATAACTTCTACGATAGCGGTGTCGACTTCACATCGGAAGGTATCCAGCGCTTCTACGAGGGCTGGGCTGACATGTACGTCGGCGAGGCCTTCGACAACAAGACCTGGTACCAGGCTCTCGGTAACCACGACATTGTCGCTGGCCAGGCCGGTGTTGATTTTCAAACCCGTCTTGCTCCCTTGATCGATGATCGTTGGTATTTTGGACACGAGCATCTGCCATATTACACCTACGACCTGACCGGCTCTAACTGGACCGCAACCTTCGTGGTCGTGGACTCCGATTGCTTTATCGACAATTATCAGAAAGAAACCTCCGTCTACAACACCGATTATGTGATCGCCTGTCACAAGGACACCCAGAAGCAGGTGGACTTCTTGCGCGAGTCTTTTGCTAAGTCTGATGCTACCTGGAAGATCTTGCAGATCCACCACGGTTACATCTCCTCCTCGTCCAACTACACTGAGCTGGATCCCCTGATGGAAATTGTTCGCGAGAACAACGGTGTCGTCGTCAACGGCCATGACCACTGCATGGCTCACTACCAGTACGAAAACACTGACTTTGTTCTCACCGGCGGCGCAGGCTATGCCGAGGCCGGCGACTGCAACTATGGTGTTCCTCTCGGCCCATTCGCCAAGTGGCTCGGTGCCGACGCCAACCAGGCCGCTAACGGCTTTGTGACTCTTGACATCAACTACAACACCTTGACCTTTGAGTACTACGCCCGTGACATGCGCCTTAAGGGTGCCGACTACTACCCTGTCAAGGACGACATGAAGCCCTCGTACAGCTTCGCCGTTACCAAACATGCGACCAAGGCTTAGGAACTGCATTTACATTGGGGCGCCAATGAGCGTGTGTTTTTGAATAGTGGGCTACTTTGTGTAAACTAAGTACTTACTAGACGATAGGTATCTCGATTATTTTATACTAGAAAGAGTTTAGGATACTATCTTCTCCTAGCGCTTTCCCTGCCTTTGCCGTCTTCACTGCTTCTTATATTTCTAGTATCGTAATTAGTGGGAATTCGATTGGTTGTGGGTACTAAAAGTAAATAGTGTCGAAGAGATCTACTAGCGATAGTTATAGGAAAAAGGCTATCTAAAAGGCTTCTACTTTCTAATCGACCGTTTCTACGAGCTTTCCTAGTATTTAAAGACCTTAGATCTTTAAAGATAGGGTAAGACCTTTATTATATACTTCGTTGCGATTCCTCGCCTATTTAGCGAGACGCTATATACCCTAAGGGCTATCTTCGATGATCTACTGAACCTAGCGCTAGTGCGCTTAGGATAGTGCTTTCTTAACTAGACGCGTTTTCTGATTGCGTACTTTAGAGTAATATATCTAGTTATAGGGATCCTTCGTTCTTATATATCTACATCGTAGACGACGGACTTCCTTAATAGCCGCTTTATACTCCTAATTAAAATTAGGGTTCGACTATATTAACGGTTTTGCCTATAGGGTTAAGGCTTTAATTACTAATTAGACGATATCTAGTAGTTTCTGATATTAGGCCTCGACCTATAGTGGGCCTACTTAGGATAGGTCCCTTGCTTATAAACCTTCCTCAATCTTCTAAATAAGCTTCTTTTCGTTCGTGGTATTCTAGTTTCTCCGCTTCTATTATATAAGTGCTAGGGTTTCAATATCTAGTATTATTCTAATTAGGAAATAGTTAGATAAGTATTTAATCTTATCCACTCGCTTATAGCGAATAAGCCTACTAGTGAGACTTAAACTAATAAAGGTGAGGTCGATTAACGATGACTAGTCATTTCGAGACTAGGTGGCCCTTCCTTCCTTAGTAATTAACTTAAGGTTCTACTTATTTATAATCTTTAGTAGTTCCCTAGCTTCTTTGTCGGTCTTAGTCCCTAGACCTCCCTATACTAGGTGGTATATATTTATATCCCTTAATACGACGTATTCTATAAAAGGGCGCCTTACTAGTTCGCTTCTTAGCTAGGCTAGGGTGTTACTACTAGGTCTATTATATATATTATATACGAATAGGTCCGTCTAGTCCTTGCCTTGATAGGCCTTTCTAAGCTTTAGTAGCTAATAGTCCTACGAGATAAGCTAGTAAAACTAGGTACTAGAGTCAATCTTTCTCGATATAAAGAAGCATACCCCTAGTTAGTAACGATCTAGACCCTAGTCTTAGTCCCCACTTTAGTCTATTCTACGCGAGGTTTCCTTTACTAGATATACTAGTTAAAATTTTGTAGTCGCTAGTTAGTGGGTTATATATTATTATTCGTTTCTCTATAGCTTCTACACCGCGACGATATCTACTACTAAGACGTTCCTATCCCTAAGAAACGTAGCTATCACTAACTATAACTTATATATATTATACTAAAGTATTTTAAACGACTTTATTAATATATAGATTTGTTATCACTACGCTCGCTAGCCTTATACTATATATCGTCAGTTAGGTCTTTAATTATAGGTATATCGGTAGTGATCGCGGGAGAGGATCTAACTAGCATCGCTTAAATTTAGTTATATTAGAGGGTAATAAGTTTTCGATATTTAGGGCTATCTAGGTCTAGATCCTCGAGGCTAGGTTTTAGTGTAGTGTTAGTGTCGTTAATCGTTGTGACGTCGTTAGTGAACTAAGTAAGCTCTTCTTCTAGGCTATCCTACTAGGGGATATCCTAAGGAGGATCGGCCTAAGAGAGTTAGATATCGAACTAGTTACTATTATCTAGCTATTCGTCTATAATGTCTCTTAGCTCGCCTATATAGCGCTTCTTTAAAATAGTGTATTCTTACGCGGTCGTCTACGACGTCGCCTAGGACCTCGTCGATCGCTAGTTTATCGATATTATAGTGTTAGAGGCGGTTACACTTAGTCTTTGGGCCTAGTCCTTAATCCCTTTAGGCGACTAGGGCCTCTTCTAGGTTTCGTAGGTTTAATAAGCTCCTTAAGTAACGTTCCTATTCTAGTTAGGTTTATTTCTAGGTTAATTATGACATACTAAGGGCGCTAAGAGATAGCTACCTCCTACTATCCTTTTGGAGTATATATAGATAGATCTAAGTCTACTATTTCTACTAAGTCTAGTCTTATTAAAGGGTGTCGGCGTATTAATATTTACTATACTTTTAAAATATAGTGGGTTATAGTAATACGTAGGGCAGTTAGCTAGCGCCTGCTTTACCTTATTTATCGCCGCGATCTTCACTAGGCAATCCTAGCTAATTAGGCGGTACCCACTACTATAATTAGCGTATTTTACTAATATCGCCTACCTCTATATTAACGAGCACTCCTAGGTTAGGTGCTCGTTAGCATAGTGGCTATATTTAAAGACGTTAGAATAGTGTGACTAGATATACCCTAGTTTTTGGCATTTTCTATAGAGCTTTATCCGTCCTTCGCGGCAGAAGCGTAAAGTATTATAAATTTGCTTCCCCTATACGACACTAATAATAATAGCACGGTTAGCTATAACTAGGCTAGTAAACTCGATTAAGACTAAGCCCTTAGCCTATATACCCAGTCGCTCAGCTAGCCAAGATACTAGATCTTAGCGCCTTCGCCCTAGTCGTTCTATCTAAGTAGTTTAGCTAAGACGTTAGCCATCCTCTCTAGGTGTTAGGACTGGAGTTAGACCAGGTAAGGGACCAGACGGAACTATAAGTATGTGGATGAGAAGTTCAATCCTGCGATTGTGACTGAACTAATCCTTAAGAAAGAGAGCTCATTAATTACAAGAGAATGCCTTTTATTCCTTTGTGCGGTCACGTGGCGTTCGCTTTCATGCAGGTTCGCGGGAAACCCTCTCATGTGGCTTCTGATATACCAGATTGGGCATCTGAATTGCCTCATGTTGTTCAAGGGCCGTAACACTAGGGTAACTTTCATCGACTTTACGGGGATATAGTACGCCACGACTCCCCACGAGGGCTCTTAGATCACCGAGCCAGGCCCGAATGCACTCAACCACTTAGGATACTTACGAAGGAGCTCAGCCCCGGCGGCACTGTTGGCCACCATCACCACATCGCCTGATGGCAGTTTTCGAGCTACGACGAAGGCAGCCCCTCCCGCTAGGGCTATAGAATTCTTCTGTCGAGCACTAGTCGTCTTTTGACGTTCTGCCCGTTCGACCAGCTCCCGCGGCGTGAGTCCGCGAATCTGTTCACGATTCGGGCCGACCTTCACGATTACCACTCGGTCTTCGCGAAGCTCGATTTCCGGTACCCCTGGAGATGACGTGCCGTTGCTGCGGGTATTCGGTGCCGCAGCCTTGGCCAAGCCGCGCTGCCAGTCTCTGGCTCGGAAGTCGCGCCACGCTGCTGCGGAACTCGCCGCGGAGGTGGATACATTGGTTGATAGGATACTCGTTTTTTTTCAATGGTATCAATTCGCTGGTTCAGACGTTCGGTGTCGGCGTTGATCTTGGTCAGCGCTTCAAGTACTGGTCATCCCCTGGCCGTCTCCCCGTTGGGCGTTGAGTGCGAACTGGCGGACCGCATGGATATATCCCGTGATGTATGTATCCTCTGAGCCATTGTTCTCGATGTAATTAGGCACGCGGCGGGCTCCCTCTGCGATGTCTTCCATCGACCGAGGTGGATCACCTGATGCTGTGGGTTTTGGTGTTCCTCTCCTGTCAGGGGGCAATCTCTGCGCGTTCGCACCAGTCGCAACTATCGCTGCCATCTCCCCTATGAAAAGGGTATCAGACGGTCGCGTTTGAAGTTACGACTACGATGAACTAATTCCCGAGGCCGTGGGACCTCTGATTGGCTAGATATTCCAAGAAAACGTTTTTGCCAAGAAAGAGTTGCTTTTTTCCGTCAGTCAATTGGCAAGTGATGAGATAAATCCGGTACTTACGCGTTCACTTCGTCTGTGGCATCTTTACCTATCATGTGCTTTATAGCTAGGGCGCCGCCGGGGTGGAATTTGATCCAGCAATCCAGTTTAATCACTTTACCGTCGAGGGTGATGATAGATTTGTCTTCGGCAATCATACCTTCAATCTCACGTCTCGAAAGGAGGATTTCCCTGGTCATAGCCTGGGTAGTCATCTTGCTCATCTGCGATGGTTGACAAAATCCGTGGAGGTACCAAGACTGGTATTGCAGAATTCGGATGGATTTTGGTCAGAAATTTGGGGAACAAGAGCTTTGAGATAAAGAGAAGGTAGGTACGAGGCACCTCTACGAAAGAATCCATTTACTCTGCTACCTAGAATTAGTGCCATAGCGCAAGACATCCCCTTGAACTAGATCTAATGGCCCAAGGGGGCAGTGTAGTGGGTCGTTTCGACAGAAAAGCGGAAACGGCGAGAGTCCCATGGAGAGGTGGAGGAGAATATGGTACTGGAGGAATGGTGGAGAGGCGTGTACTAGGTAAATGGTGTCGGGCTGGGACAGTTAGGGGTAGTTTCCACTCGAGGGTAGAAGTACCGGCATCCACGTGCGCCGGACGAGGCCTGCGATTGCAACAGGCCACGAACAAGCAATTTCCAAAGTCCGAAAAAAAAAACTGACAGCCAATAGCTCAGCCCCGATTGCTACATGGTGAAAACCGTGAATATTCGGGGACACCGTACATTGCTATTTAAGGATAAAAAGGGATTAGGCAGCACCATACAAGTGCCGGAACCTCGTGGGTGGTAAGTTTAGCTCTCGGCTAGATTTTCCGTGTCTCGCTACCTCAACTTCTTGCCTCGCCTCGATACGAATCTAGCATGCGTATATCGGGCGTCCGAGTGCACGGATACTTCAGAAGGCACAGATCCCGATACCCCTCTCCGCCAAAAATACAACAGTGACTCCCAAAGTCCTCCTACACATGGTTGGGAGGAGTCTGTCTATGTGAAGGCGCTCGCTCGGCCAGTTCAAGTCTGGCTCGCGATCAATTCTATGAAAAACAAATTGTTCATTCCATTATATCCTAGGACGAATTATGATTCCAAAGCTCTGCCTATCTACATCAAAACCACCTGGAGAAAGTCCCGCTTTCTTAAGCGGTCTCAGCATGAGTAGGAGTCTACTTTTCCAGAACGCGCTCCTCGGACGGCGTTCTGCGCCGGCAAAGCAACCCCGTGGGAGTGACTTCTCCACCTCGATATGTCAGGTCAAAGATAGACTTCGAGCGAATAACAATCTCGTCAATTTCTCGGGAATGCGGCCCTTTCGGCTGACCATTGTAAAAGAAAAAGCTTTGGCGGCGACAATGATCTTCAGTCGTGAATTTTTACTACCTCGACGGATTCTACGACCACAGCCATTAAGTCTTTTGAATAACCGGTACCTATTTGCTTCGATTACGCGGCCGCGACAAGTTTCCCAGGGTAAAGTCGAGGGCGTCGAGCCATGACTGCAAACCCCATCTCATTGGTTGGCGGTCCGGGATCGCCTCTTGCGGCAGGTGGGGGTCGAGTCCGATACGTGCAAGGCAAATAATTCCGGTGAATGACAAGTGCATCCCTCCCGTTCCTCTGGAAAATGAAAATTTACCCGAAAAAAGGCGCTGGTGACGAATTCAGCCTATGGGCATTGTAACGAGCCAATTCTTCGTCATCTGGAGATTTGCTGGGGGCATCTGCATACGAGCCGTGTGTACGTAGGGCCTCTGATTGGCTACATATGTCAAGAAAACGTTTTTGCCAAGAAAGAGTTGTCTCCAAGAAAGGTTGTTTCCCCTTTCTTGTCAAATTTCAGGCGACCTCTTTCCTAGTTAAAACACTGCTCCACGGATCGGCGTCCAGGTTGCTTCGCCGAACGTTTGAAAACGTGCAGCCTAGTGCAGTTTCTCAAAGCCGACATGATTCTATACAGTTTCATATATCAAAATATCAAAGCTTAAATGAGGCAGTCCACGAAGAAGCTCAGACCATTCCGGGGCGGGAGCGAGAACGAGCAAGAACGAGGATCCCCAAACTCAGATAGGTGTACCGAGTTACCCGGATGTTGTCATCGTTCACGAGCTTTTGCTGCAAAGCAATTTCCCTAGCGGCGGGCTTACCGGGCGGAGGCCGTATTTAAGAAATTTTGGCATCGTATGTTCATTGGACAGCCGGATACCCGTTTTTCAGGTTTCCTGTCAGTTCTCAGGCTCTCTGTCCATGGATATTTCAAGGTTTACGCGTACTGCATGCTGAGCACAAATGAAATTGGCCAAGGGTATTAAAGCCTCTCAATCACTCTCCGTTGCCGTGCAATTATATGGATAGAGTTTGGCTCGTCGTTATTACGTTTTAAATCCGAGAATTCATTGTTCATGTAAATGAGTCGTGTCACACAGCGACTTTCCGTCATTATTTAGAACAACCTTTTCAAAGGTAATATCATTTTCAAGGAACACGATAGTCGAGAGGTATCTCGCGCTTGCTTTTATTTCAGGCTTCAATTTTCATAATATTCATTTCTCACTAGTGGTCAACCGTACGAAAAGAGAAGTTTGTCTCTGCTGTCCGCCGAAGATGTGAATCAAATTGTTGTCCCACTTGGAGCACGCGGCGTGATCTCATTTTGTGGAAGTGCAACACACAGGTTGGAATTGAAGGCAAGCTCGACTTGTATTATGATGACGACGGCGACAGTCGAATAGCCTCGTTCTACTGGAAAGGGCCCTGGCCTCGGTTTGCAAATCGGTTCGAAATAACAAACCACGACACTAAAAAATACCTAATAATTATGTCACCTATTCACCGAAATTGCGTTTTGGGAGAGGTACCAATCACCGTGAATCAGGTTGGTCTTTGACTATTGGGTTTTTAGCACATCGTGTGCTTATTTCGTTACCTACTTGTTATGTATGATCCTGTGAATTCCAACAACTCTTTCTTGGCGAAAAGGTCCAATAAGAGGCCCCACGGCCTCATGAATTAGTTCATCGTAGTAGTAACATCAAACGTTACCGTCTGATACCCTTTTCATGGGGAAGATGGCAACGATACTTGCGACTGGTGCGAACGCACAGAGACTGCCCTAGACGACTTAAACTTCGCAACTGCCTGCCGGGTGGTATTTGCTGGGTTCCTCCGCCTCAGAGAGTTCACTTATAAAACAGAAGACCTCGGCACGTGTTCTATTATCCTAGCCACAAAGCTAACGCGCTCCGACGTCAGATTCTCGTCCTCGTTAGACCATGCGCAACTCACATTCAAGCGGAGTAAGACGGACCGCCGCCACGAAGGAGTACAGATTATTCTTGCAAAAACAAGAGATGGAGCATGTCCGGTAGACGCGCTGCAGAAGTTGCTACTTCTCGACCCCAGAGGGCCCAGTGCCCTGTTGTTCTCCTTCCATAGAAGACCATTCTGTCACAACAATTTTCTCTCTACCTTATCTACTAAGCTGAGAGCACTTTTGTTGCAGGCCGACAGCTACTCAGGCCACAGTTTTCGGAAGGGTGCGGCTCAACATGCGCACGAATGTGGGGATCCTCGTCGACCAGATTCAGGTGCTCGGGAGATGGACCTTGGAGGCATTCAGGATATATTTTACGATGAACGCATCCGTCTTGTACAAGCTCAATTATCAGTTTCAGACGGGCTCGCCAGCTCCGCTGTCTCTAATGGTTCCTTCACCGGCTCCTCCACCGTCCTAGTTTGGCCCGGGTCATTTGGGTCCTCTACGTTATGATCTAATGCGTTTACGTATATGAATTTAGCGACAGGTGACCCTTTATGACCAAACTATACATAATGTATCCCTCTTGACTGTGCGAGGTCACCATTTAAAGAAGCATAATGAAATTTTCGACTTAGAATGCTCCTTATCTTGCTTCCACGACCGAAGAAAGCCTTGCCAGAATCAATCAAGGCCCTTGAATTCTTTTTCCTGCGATTCATCGTGCTTCTGAGGGTTCCCATTCAACATACAAATTTGTTCTTCATCCACTACTGGCTTTGCCCCGGTTTGAGTCTTCCTCTCGCCCTCCTGATTCATGTGTTCAGATTTGTATCCATAATGGAGTCTGGGATGAAGTATTCTTTGCAGAAACTTCCTTACCCTGTGCTTTTCCCTCATTGGAGATCCTGTGTATTACGAACGTCAGAAACAAACAGTAAGCGATATGATTTTCAACTTAACCTTTTGACAGTCAACTTGAATGGACTTAATGAAATCTTGCATCAAAGCTCAAATTTCGAAGATATGATTACCTGAAAGAAAGCGAGTATTAAAAGAATCATTTCAATGATGGCATGAAAACTTCAACTCCGATGCGCATATGCCATATGCGTCAAAGGTCAATCATATCCATGGTTCCGCTGGAGTGGTTAACCGGAGAATATTAAACTTAAACCCATCTTCTCACTCATCAATTATCTCCCTCCTAAAAAGGGGGCTTTTATTTGAAATTTATTCATTAGGTTTTTGTCAACTCTTCAGATGTCGCTTCCAGAAACCATAAAGTCCAGAAAAGAGACAGCGCCGGTCGTGTCTTACTTAGTATGCAAATAATATCAGCCCCCAGACTTCCAAAAACACGCGTCCTACCACAGAGGCCGTAAAGATTATACAAAGAGCATCTGATCAGGTTATTTGGGTTTCGCCGATTATTGACTAACCTCGACTCAGGGTCAGCGAGCTCACTTCCAGAATAAGATTTAATTAAATGACGACAGCAACGCGCTAGTCGGACCCATGTCTTCCGCTTTGATTCCGTGAAAGGCGGCCAATAGAGAAACGCTTACTTCTGGCTTATTCAGCTCGGAGGCGTTTATGTCGGAAGCATTCAGTGATGATATAATTGATTATGCAGGATCAGAAGTAAAACCACCTGAGGAACAAGTATCGGAGACTGTTTAATTAGCTCTAAAAGTTCATTGACGTTATTTTAGAGCCTGAAACTCCTTTTTAAGAATTTCATAGGAATTATTATCACCAACACGAGACAGCTAGTTGGTTATCTCGATTCCAACAAATGCCAGAAGTTTAAGGCAAGAACTCCGGACCGAACGGAAGCGTATAATGTATTCTTTAGAATATGGAAATTAGTGCGCAATGATCATGTGCTTGATCAGTGACGTCAATGACCCGGCATTGAAAATTACTTATTAGCAATAAAGGTGCCGTCTAGCTAAACTAATAAAAGAGCAATGACGAGTAATCAAATGATACTCGTAGCCAATGCTAATGAGGATGACCAAGACAGCTATACTGCCGGCAGGATGGCAGGTTCCGCACAGGAGGAAGCCAGAGTGCTAGGTGCGTGGACACCATCCACACTGCATTCATCATCATATGAGAAGCTCGCGCAAAAGAAACCTAAACTTACGGATCATCTCTCAATCACCATAGGGCCCATTATGATCATAATATTTGACATTGTGGTCCCCTGCATAATATACTACATTTGGTTCGATATCCATCGATCCCACTGGAAGAGCGCCTGTCGATCCTACGAGGCATGCCGTTTCACGAAGCCTGAATTCGACAAGCAGGTCTTAGGCTACGCTATTATCTCCTTTGGCTTAGGCGAGCTCTACATTCTGATTGCCCGGGTCTGTCGCCTTCTTTGGCACCCAGATGAGTGTGCTCCTTTGCTATCACGCTCGCGATGGGAACTCGATGCTACATCCTGGGTATATGGTGTGGCCATGATTTGCGCCTTAATTCCATTCGTTATCGGTAGCAGCAAGGAACTCCCCGAGCTCTATCTCTACTCCCCGGGGGTCCTCATGGCATTTCTCGGAATCCTGATGCTCATCACTCTCATCCCGCTGAAGATTCCCATTGGTATCAACTCACAGGCAAAGGGGACGCCATTGCGGCCGTTGGTATACTACGCGGCTGAAGACTTCATAGCTGTTGATGGCTTGCAGGATCGCGAGTTCCGCATACGGTACAATGCACGTTATGATTCGTCAAAGGCTTTCAGGCGCATGCTTCTCGGTCTCACTATCTGGTGGATCTTTGGAGTCTGTGTCTATTTAGGGAGCTTATCGGCCATAATATGGATCATGGAATTCCACTATGCGTTTGGATTATCCCTAGGGATTCTCTTCGCGTATATTCTTATTTGGGCAGCAGTGTCATATATCTGGCTGCAGATCGGAATAAATCGAGAGCGCAAGGTACAGGAGATATCCGTATGATAGACCAGACAGCAGTTACACGGATAACTTGGATTGAACGGTTGTATTGTATCTATTAGATTAATGGAGATTTTGAAGAAGGCAATGCATTAATGATCGGTCAACCTAAAAAAACAACTCGTTCTTGGCAAAAACGTTTTCTTGAAATATCCAGCCAATCAGAGGTCCTACGGCCTCGGGAATTAGTTCATCGTAGTTGTAACTTCAAGCGCTACCGTCTGATACCCTTTCTGTAGGGGGATGGCAGCGATAGTTGCGACTGGTGCGAACGCACAGAGAATGCCCCCGGACAGGAGAGGAACACCAAAAGCCACAGCATCAGGTGACCGACCCACCTCGGTCGATGGAAGACGTCGCAGAGGGAGCCCGCCGCGTGCTCAACTATATTGAGAAAAATGGCTCAGAGGACAGATATATCACAGGATATATCCCTCGGCCAGGAGCCTCCGCGCGTCAGCGCCTTTGGTTAGGTACACGACCATTGACCCATATGGCTTCGCGGCTTCCTTGCTGCTAAGCCACGTCATTTTGGCGACAGTAGTCTCGTTCTCCTCACCGAGGGCTGCCGCCGCTCCTGACAGGATGTCATGGTTGTCATCCAGTACTGCAGCCCTCTTGACGCTGTCGACCTTGATCGGGTAGAGCTCGTCCCGAAGCACCCGGGCTCCCGCACCGATCTTTGTTTCCGCCACTTTCTTGACCGGCTGGTGCTCGGCTTCATCGCGACACGCGATTCTGATCCGGTCGGTATTTCTTGGACCCACAGTGACAGCGCGACAGCGCTAGTGAGTGTGATCGTCCATCGTCCGGATCTCTGTCTCGATTGTGGCCCTGATTGAGCCCGCGGATATCTTCTCACTTTCGCTTTCGGTCATCTTTGAGGTGTCTATCGTGCAGTATAGCGTATCGGTGAAGGTGGTCGGTGTCGTGTTCGACGTTGAAAGAGTCCGTATGTTGCTCGGGTGACTGAGTCGAGGAATACGGGCGACATCTGCGTAGGACGGGGAGCCTGTGAGGGCGGGAGTGCTAATTGCGTCACGTAGGGTTTGAATTTCGCGTAGGATGTCATCGAGGCCAGTCTGAGAGCATGCCTCGGATTGCGATACCAATGGTCTATCTGTCAGGATCTGTAGCTCGTGTCGCACTTCTGCGAGGGCGGCGCTGAATTCTTCCTTAGCCTTCCGCAGCTCTTCTTTGCGCAATTCATCTCGCAGTTTGATGTCTTTCCTGAGGTTGACGAGCTCTCGTATAAGTTCAGAGGCGTTCGGGTCCTCACTCTCCGTCGAGGAGTCCGACGTTACCGTTTCCCGTTGGGTTACTGGCTTGCCCAGTGTCTTCTTCTTCTGCTGCTGCTGCGAACGCGCATTTATCTGCTGGATGTCGATTTCTTGCTCTTGGCCATAGTTGTTAGGCGGTCTGGTGGTGCGTCTCGGTCTCAATACTCGTGGCGGTGACTTTTCGTGTTCGTCGCGGTCAGGCGGTTCAGAGGTTCGCGTCTCGGCCCGCCATTCTGGTTTTCTCGCGTTTCTCCGACAAAAGGTACAGGGAGCTAGATAAAGTACAGTAGTTCCCGACAAGTGTCGAAGATATATACCTTGCGTCGTGGTCCGGCACTGCCTACAGTCTTCTAGGTACAGTACAGTCGATCTCAGGATGAATACTGTAGTCGTTGGTCCACTCGATTGGCGATACAGTCTGTCAGGGTACACACACACAAACACATAATTCATTACGCCCGGAGGCATCAAGCCTAGAGGGCACCTATAATTAGTCTACATTGAACTATAGCGTGATTCTCCGACTTTACTAACAAAAGCTTCCTAGCGCTAAACCATAAATAGACTAGACTGCGCCATAACCCGCAATGCGGGTCAAGACCTTCAACCCGCACCCGAACCCGCAGCGGGTTCGGGTTCTAAGTTGTAACCCGGACCCAACCCAGCGGGTTATAAATCTAGATTTAGAAACCCGCAAATAACCCATCTCAACCCGAATTTACATAAAATTTAGGTCTTGGCATTCATAAAAATACTTAGTAATTATGTACGGTATTCTTTAATACACTTTATATCTAGTTATCTATTACCTTATATATATAAATAGATATTATATCGGCTATATATAAGCTATATATATTTTTATAATAGATATAAGGCTAGAATAGGTAAGTGGGGTAGGTAATTAGGTCTAAATTATATATATATATATTTCTCGGAGGGTAGGTGCACCACTTTTTCTAAGAGCTCTGTAATTTATTTGAAACCTCGAAATCTAGCTTTTATATATATATAAGCCTTTATATAAAATATATAGCCTATTATCTATATAAATATCTCTATATATACTAATATTACCTAGGATAATATAGTTAATACAACACTAGAACATACGTATTTTTGCATAATCTATATATAGCTCTTGCGGGTTGGGTTCGGGTTATGCGGGTTCGGGTTGGGTTATCTACCTCGACCCAAAACCCGCGTGCGGGTCCAAGAAGTCGACCCGAACCCAACCCATTCTAGCTACTAGATAGCTTAGGGGTAAATAGCTATAGGTTCTCCGATGCAAGGTACGGAATACTCTCTATATTATTAAAGGTAGATAACGGAAATACGTTAGAGTATTAGCTTTAAGATATATCGCGAAGTAAGAGGGTACTTAGGGTAAATAAAGAAATAAAGAAGATATACTAAGAGATTATTATAGGGAACAAGCTCCACGCTAATAGACTTATCGATTATTCACTAGATTAGACTAATAACTCTTATATTTCTTATATAATTAGTTTAGCGTAGGCATTTTTAGTAGGCCTAACCCACGAAAACCTATTTTAACCCGCGAGAATCTATCGAGAACCCACGAGAACCTATTATAACCCACGAGAACCTATTATAACCCGCGAGAACCTATTAAGAACCTATAGAAACCTATTAAAACCCACAAAAAACCTATTAAAACCTATAAATAACCTATGCCTAACCTATATCGACTATCTCTAAACTAAAAAAGTTTCACAAAGACTAGAGCTTTTTAACTTCATTTCTACTTCACGACTAACAAATATAGCTTAAGGATTAAATAAAATATATTTAAAATAAAATAGGCTATAAAGAATTACTTATTAGAGAAAAAAGTACATTTTATAGGCGTAACGTAAATAAAGCAGAGAAGATTTATTATCTTTAAAAGAGCGCACTACCTTCGCTCTATAATAGATATATATTTCTACAGCAATATAAGCTTCTTAGAATATATCAGGTTTCCATCATAACTCTAGGGCTATATTATATTAAAACTACGTAAATAACTAATTACCAATATTAATGAATATATATTTAAGTGAATTTCTTAAAGTTACCAATATATTTTAGAGGAAGTCGATAAATTATTATTATAGTTACAAAAACAAGTGTAAAAAACAGTATTAAATTAAGATGAATCAGCCAAATTATATACGCCAAGACTAGGATTTTATATAAGAATAGGTCGAAATAGGTTATTTACGGGTTTTTAACTTTAGATTTAAAACCCATTAGGTTAGGTTAGGTTCTAGGTGCAGAACCCAAAACCCGCGTTGGGTTGGGTTGGGTTTTGATTCCAGAACCCATTCGCGGGTTATGGCGCAGTCTACCTATACGTAGTCTCTATTACGCTTAATAGTATAGAATACGTACTTAATACGCTTCTTGCTATCCTTAGGGATATCGATGCCTAAGATAGGCGACTAGCTCTTTAGATAGCGTGCTAAGGATATACCGTGGGCTAGACATTGACACTCCCATGGGTATTCCCATTTGGGACAGTCCCGTCCCGCCCATGGGTGGGATATGGGACCGACCCTTAGTCCCATGGGTGGGACGGCCTTTTCCCTACCCACCTATGGGACTCCCATACTCCCATAAGTACCCATAATACAAGGAGGTATAATTAATGTATATTATGTAGGAATCTTTGGTATTTAGGTGGTAAAATTACAGTCGAAAGGTAATAAAATAAGAAAAACAAAGTGAGGTTTGAATGAGAGAATAGCACCTATATTATTCTATAGAATTTCAAAGCCCTCAGGCCCCCGAGGACGTCTTTTCACCCGACTAGAGGCCCGAATCTGGCTTTCTGGAATTATAGGCAAAGAGACCAAATCATCATCACTCTTATTAGATAAAACACTCTTTCTTCTCTTACTAGCCCGAACAGAAGATAGCCTAGAAACATCTATCCTATCTAGCTCATCTAGCTCATCTAGCTCATCCACCCTATCCGCCTCAGTATCACTAATTAGCTCAAAACCTTCTATTTGCTGAGAAGGTTCATCTGTTTCACCGTCCTCGTGGATAGATAGAGATCGGATAAAAGCTAGCTACTGATCTTCTATCTCGAACCTAGTCGTACACATAAATATCATTAGGTCTTAGATAGTTGAAGAATTCAGACGACCCCTCCGATAATAACAGATATCCTGGGCTAAATTAAATAACCTTTCTACACTAGCACTAGTAGCAGGGATAGAGAAAATATCCTGTGCTATATATGCTAGTGTAGGGAACTAATGCGTATGATCTTTCTAGAATAGACGAGGGCTAATTGGGACCAAACCTAAGTAAAACTAAAGAAATTAGACGAGAGGTAAAATGAGAGGTAAGACTAGAAGTGAGAGAAAAGTGAGAGGAAAGTGAGAGGAAAGTGAGAGGAAAAAGTAAGCTTACCTCCTTGGAGATATTAGGTTAATTCATCCTGATCCTTAGTGGATTTAGGCTTAGAAGCAAGCAATTGATTAAGCTTAGAAGCTTGGATAGAAGCCTAAGGTTTTGGGATTGAATCACTCTCTATTTGATATACTTTTATTCGCTCTTGAAAGCTCGCTCGATATAAAGAAGTATAGTCTTTATCTATCTAGTCGGGGCTAGAAAAGAACTGCAACTTATGCTAAGGGGCGAGGATTGTGCTATGCGCATAGATATCACTAAGTTCTAGATTATCTGTTTTTGCATAGTACTCTCGAAGCTTATTTTTAGCTAATTCAAGAGCTTTAAGCATCTGCCGTTTCCACCTAGCCTAGAAGTAAAGGAAAAGTAAGTAAGTGAGACTTAAATAAATCCCTTTTCCGCTAATTGTGACTCTGATTTTTCGCACTTTAACCCTTATTATATAGGTTGAAGTGCGAAAAATCAGAGTTATAATTAGCGGAAAAGGGAGAGAATATAGGAGACTAACCTTTTTTCGCCTCAACTGCCGAATCGAAGCTTCAAGGTGGTCAAAAAGCTTATTATAGATACTAAAAACACTGTGGATAGTAATATCCTTGGTCTTAGATAGGGCAGTGGTAAATTAGAAGAAAGGCTTAGTTAAACAAAGAAGATAATCAATCTAACGCCATTCCTCTAAATTAATCATTAACTATTTAACCTAGTAGGTGATACAGTACTAATTTAAATTAGATTGAAGCCTTTTAGCCTAGTAAAGCATTAGATATATCGAATTCTAACGCGTACGGACGTCCTAGATTAGGACTAATATAGGCTGATTAGTCTAAAGCTTTAGGAAGTTATCCCGTCTCTATAGGCTTGTATTAATATAGATAGCAAGACTGTGAGCCTTACGAAGGGTATTCGCAATATCTAGCTTTCTAGACCTCTGCTAAGCCCAAGTAGCAGCCCGACTATGCTCTTCTGTCCAAACCATTTCCACTATATTATTCTAGGGGTTTACCTTCATCTAACCAAGAAGCTATTTCAGACTAAGCTAAATCACATACGCAAGGCAAGGAATGCGGATTAAAGGTAGACTAGGATAACTAGCTTAGATACTTATAATTATCGTCTAGTTATTTAACGTATTATCCGTAGTAATAGCCATAATCTAGTCTAGAATCTGATACTTTTGAAGGGTATCAGTTAGGACTAACCCAAGATTCGTCCTAGTATATATTCCTTCTAGGGGTTCAAATCCTAGAAGCACCTCTTAGTAATCCTAATTCTAGTCTAGGAAATAACTAGTAATAGCTATAAATGCTTACTAAAAGGGTGATGTCTAGTAATCTAGACTAATTAAGAGCTTTGAATGGGGTGGAAGCATCTAAAGGGTGTCTTTCTGTCGGTCTTCGACTATATTTTATAGTCGGCGCTATATCGTGCGACCGGTAGGAAAGGTTAGGATTGAAGGGGCTAACTAGGTTAGGCGTAGAAGCTTCTGGAAGTGCTCGCTCTCGATGATTTAGAAGGGTAGGCGTAGGCTAGTGATAGTGGTTAAAAGCTATTGCTGCTAGAGCTCTTTAGACCAAGGTTAGGATAGATTGGAGTTGACTGCCTAGTGAGAGAATAATAGGTTAGTTTTCTCTTATTTTGCTCTCACTTTTCTCTCACTTTTTAGTAAACATACCACTTTCTATATTAAGTGCTTAATACTTGTTTGCTTACTTTTTATCTAATAGGCACCATTTTTTAGATATCGTCGCATCCTAGATGTCCTATCTTTTACTAGATGCTTTATTATTATACCACACCTTTTGCAAGCAACCATTGGTTTTCCTATATTAATATATACAACTTGGTCAAAATGCGTCTATACATTAGATTGATGGCCCTTTCTATCCTAATAGATATATTTTGCTTTGGGTTTTGTCCCATATAGAGTAGTAAGCCACTATTTAATAAATTCAGTCTTAGTCATTTCCGTCTAAAGTGCCCACTGTTTCGTCCGGTCTCCAACACGTTGAATAGAGGGTGGTAGTAGTGGTGGTGGTGTAAGCTTAGTTGTTTGGCTTTTAGTTGGTTCGTTTAGTTCAAAAGAGAAAGAATCAGATAGAAGGATAGGATCAATACTATCGCTATATATAGATTGGCTTATAGGGTCCGAGAGGTGTGCTATACTAGCGAAAGTGAAGAGAAACTAAGACCAAGGTAAAGAGAAAAAGCTTAGATAGAAGGTAAGGCATATTAAGGGCTTTAAGCACATAGCCTAATATTATTGGTTCTTTATAAGCCAATCACTACTAGGTAGGTCTACCTAGCCTATCCTATTGGCCTAACTCTCTATATTTATGTGGGTAGTCCTATGGGAGTCCCATAGTCCCATAGAATTCAGTAAGAGCCATGCCCCCTAGAAATTTCTTAACTTTTGCTCTCAACTCTAACCTTTTTCTCAACCACACACCCTACACTAGCAATTAGGTGTTTGCAAGATAAATATATATAAAAGAAGCTATAGTAATTAAATTAACTAGTAAAATAAGCCATAATAACCTAGTATTATAATATAATAAAATCAAAGGAAATAATAGCAGAGTGGTTGGTTGTATACAATAAATATATATCTTAGAGGACAAACTATAATTTCTACCACCGCTTTTTTACCTTTACTTCGATAGGCCTAAAACATTAATGCGACCGATGAAACGGACCCTTTTATATATATAAACAACTTTATTTCTTATAATTACCTAGTAGGTAGGTTAAAAAGTAGTGATATTACTTGTTCCAACCGAAACAGACGTAAATAACAAAGATTAGTCAGTGATCTTATGCACAAAATTCAGGCGAATTCAGGCGAATTCAGGCATAATCAGGTGTCTATGGGTACCCATGGGTCCCATGGGTATTCCCATGGGTGGGACTTGGGACGGACCTTAGTCCCATGGGAGTCCCATGTCAATGTCTACCGTGGGCACTAGAGGCCCTTAGAGGATCGTTATTCTTAGAGCCATCTCTTTCTCTAATATCGCTATCGTTGCCGTTGTCTTTATCGTCCTTAGAGGATGGGTTATCACTTCCGTCGTCAGAGGGTCTATTAGGCTACTATTAAGCGCTATCTAGTGCATTTAGCTACTTATAAGCCGTCTCGCGCGATATCTACGCGCTTAGTCTATCGTCTTCGGGTTCTATAAGCGTTCTCAACGACGTCTATAGAACTAGGTGTTGCGGAAATGCTCTAGCGGCAGCGGTTATAGCTATAGTATTAGCCGTCTTAGCACGGGTCGATAATAGCATAATACTATACTATCTATACGACTTGAGGTCTCTTAGGGGTGAGGTAAACTAGGCGGGTATCTAGTGTCTATAGTTTAAATAACCGGGCTTATAACCTATTAAGAAATAAAGGGATAGATAATCAGACGAAAAGAGGATGGACGGATAATTGATTGTAAATTCTAATAATCTTTTCTGCTCGTTCTCAGGGGGATATTTATATCCTTCTCCTGAGAATAGTTTTCTAAGGGAAATGCATACAAAAATGTTCTCCTACACCGCTGCCCAGTGTCAATGAGAGAACCCCCTAAAAAGAAGCAAAGAAGGTGATATAGATGAGAAAAACCCATATATACGGGCGCCCAATTTCAATAACCTCATGGGCCTAGCTAGCCAATCAGCAGCCATCGGGGCAGAGAGATGCCGACCGATATTGGCGCCTTAGGATGAGGGCTCCAATTTCCAACATGTGTGTGCTATTGAACGGAAAAGGCGTTTGCTTAAAATGATTTAACCATTAATATTGATTATTAATCGTTATCATCATTCTAGTTTCATATTTAGGAGAGCAAGAGTGGTAAGAAGAACACGAGCTACTAGAATTTTTGACGCATAGAGCAGCGGTCCCGTTATGTCTTTTACTTCTATCCGCCCTTCTTCCAGTTTTCTCACACGACCTAAGAAGCCGCCCCCGTCCATGTCCGACCACACCCTATAACCCCGCACTTTCCATTGCCCCTACCCCAGCGTTGACGCAAAGTACCACCTCGATGGCCTTACTCTCGCTTATCCTGTACCTTACGAGGTGGAAGAAGTCGACTAATATCGCCAAGCGGAATCTGAAAAGGAAATTCCACAGCGGCCAACATGAGGAATAGAAAAACATACCAGCCGAATAGGTCAGCTGCAAAGAAAAAGGCCCCGGCAGTCTAATTAAATGCATTTATGGATTAGCAGCTTTCGTTTTTAAAATAAAATGAACACATTTCAAACATACAACTTCGAGACGATGGGCTACCACCGTGTTGAGTTGGGCAAGTTCCCAATATGAGCCAGCCAATAGGCTAAATCCGCCTGTGAGACAGGCAAAGAGAAGAACATAAACTATATTAGTCCGCATAGAGCAGATAAAGAATATGAATGTTGGTAGGCCCATATAGACGAGGGCAAAAGCTTCCCATTTCAAAGATTGATGGTCAGTATTGTCGGAAATTTTCTTGCTCAGCGTTCAGATGACATACCAAACGAGTTATGAAACCCAGGGTTTGCGGGGTTGGAGGGATCATATGACGCCTGGGCATTATATAAAGGGGTTAAAGTAATTGCCTGGGCAATCCACCAGCCACCTGATCCATAGGATTAGTGAATGATATAGGGTTTTTGATTGGGGAATTTACCGTAGGTACCAAAGGCCACAAATGTGAAGGTATTCCCGATAATAAATTCGAGAATAGAGGCTATCAGCATGAGCACACCGCCCATTGCATACCATACACCACTGTAGGGTCAAAATTGTCAGCTTTGAATTGATTGGGGAAGAAAAGTGAAAAGTCAAACGTACACCTGAGATGCACTAGTACCAGCAACCCCTCTCCATCCCATCAACTGACAGGAAACTGGACCTAAAGACACACAGAAGCCTAGCAAGCCACTTTTTGAACTGATGCGTTAGCACATGCACCTTTATCGTAATCCCAAATAGAGCGGCTCCTGCACTCACAGTGGGGAAGGATTGCCGACAGTGGCCCGCAGGTTTCCTTTAACACGAGTTTTCGGAGCGAGGTATAACTTTTCAAACAGCTCTGGAGAGATTGAAAGGCTTCCAGCGGTTCTTATCTTTTGAAGTGTGTCATCGCGACTGTCTGAGGGTTGGAAGTCAAGATTTGCCGGCCCCTCGACCCCTTCGTTATGGCTAGCTTTTTTTTCAATATCCCACATGTTTTTGGCTCTGGATGGGTAAATAAGAGCACCAGTAGTTCACAATAGAGACGAATGGCAAGGCCTCGAAAACAGGTCCGGAAATAATTCAAAACTAAAAGTCTTTGGGAGCATATTTTTCAACGCAGAAAATAAGTACATTTTTGAGCATGAATATAACACACTATATAGTTTGTTAACCCCGCTCGAAATAATAATGGTAACCAATCAGAATAGCCATTGCGTTTACGTCAATGCTAATTAACTTGATTTGTGAGGGGCGTTCTCGTCATCATTCTCAGACAATGTTGTCATTTCCCCGCATTGATCTTCCACTGACGTTGTTGTGGAAGGGCATTCCGCAGAAGGGTCTGGAAAATGCCGAGAAGCACGGGATTAATGGGCTGTATCTTAATAAGACGTAGACCTTATCGAAATCATTGGCGGATAGTTCTCCATCCACCTAAACAGATTATTGTGAAGCTTCAAGGCACGTCCTGAATAAATGTGCGCTTCTCCGTGGACCTGGCACTCACCCGCCCTTCGAGTCTAAGATCAAGAACTTCCACCCAGACCTCCAAGGGTAAGAGTCTAATATACCCGCATAAGCCACGCTTTACCTTTGTAGGATAGATGACTAAGTAGATTGTATTAACTACGGGCCTCAGCAATATGAAGCTACTCGGATTCCCAGCCGGGTATGATGGGAACTCCATAAGAGTCTCCAGAGAACCTACATAAAAGCTAACGCAGCTTGATCATACCAAGGCATAAAAGGCACTCTCATAAAATTAACCATGTTTTTTCCTCAAGGATTGGTTCAGTCACAATCATAGTACTGAGTTCTCCATTCGCAAACTTACAGTTCCATCTAGTCCCTTACCTGTTCCAACCCTAGCCCTAACAAAGCTCATTAATTTTGTACCTCCGAAGTGGGAAAGGCGCAGGGAAATTATATATTTAATGGGACTTAGAGAGGCCTATATAAATCTCTAGGTGTAAGAGTAGTATGGTTTTATACGACTAGCCAAAGCGCACCCTATCAAAAAAATAAACTAAATTTTACATCCTTATAACTACCTTTCTAATGCTTGAACGATCTTTAAATTGAAACCGGGTATATTCTGATCGCTGACTTAAGAACTCCTAATCTTCTTAGAGTTGTCCGGCCGATAAATTTAAATAGGATGCACTCGCGGAATCCAAGTGGCATGCACTCACTAGGGCCGTCCTCCCCCACAATAGTAAAACAAAAACCGTAACTGGTACGTAGTGTATCCCACCAACCCCCAGAGGATCCGTCGCGTGGCCGATCTCTACATGTTTCAAAGACATCATACTCTAATATTGGGCCTTGGCACTGTTTCCTTTTTATACTTCGACAGGATATTTAAAGCTTCTGATGCCGTGATGATACGAATCATATATATATTCCAAGAAAAGGAGAATAAAGGCATACTTACAATCCAGCCACTTCTCACGACGCGAGCGCTCCATTACGCCTGCACATTTGGCTCCCTTCTCCACTGTTTCACCCACATATCCGCTGGGTTGGCATTGAATCGCTCGATCGTACTCAGCTCAAAGTCATCGCTCTTAAAGCACCAATCGTAACGATGGACCAGTGTCGCGATCAGGATTTGCTGCTCCAGGTATGCCAAGTTGCGTCCAATGCAGGCCCTCGGTCCGGTGCTGAATGGCAGCACATATGTCCGGCATTTGGGACCTTCCACTTCATCTAACCACCGCTCAGGTCTGTACGTCTCCGGGTCGGAGAAGAGCTCTGGATTACGGTGCAGTGTGTATGTCGGCACCGAGATCGTGATGTTACCGGCAATGTGATACCCTGCGATGGTCGCACCTTCTGGTGGCGTGATCCGTGGTAGCCCTAGTGATGTCGGTGGTCGCAGTCGCATGGCCTCATCCAGACACGCACGCAGATATTTCAAATCCTTGACTTGTTCGTATCGGGCAGCTGTGGCCTGACCGCCAAGGACCGCATCCAGCTCCTCGCGCAATTTCTTCAAAACGGGAGGATTGCGGATAAGGTAGTAGAGACAGTGGGTCATCGCTGTGGCTGTGGTATCCGAACCCGCATTGATCATGACGCCGGCCTCTTTCTCCAGCTCGAACATGGACAGTCCGACATCCTCCCCGTTCCGGTCTTGCAAGAGATAATGGAAGAAGTCGGTGTATCCTGCCGGCTTTCCGCTTTCTTTCCTTTCCCGAACCCTGAGAATTGTGAGAGCGGAGAAGTCTGCTCCGCCTCTGTTGCCAGGGTGCCATTGTGTCAAACCTTTCGTAAGCCAGAGAAGCTTCGGCCAATGGGCCAGAATCACATCGTATTGACTGTTCATATGAAAGGAGCGCATGGCGTGCATGTGATATTTCCTGCCGTCCCAGGTCTCCGCAGGCGCTAGGTCGTCACCCTGCTCGAGGAAGCCCATCGACTTGCCAAACGCAGCAGCGCCGATCACGTCGAAGATGAACAGATTGAGCCACCTCCGAACGTTGTAAATCGTCCCATCACCCGGACCACCTTTATTATCTGAGGGTGATGGGCTGCAGAAAGAGTCCATCTTGGCCAGAAATATCGCCACTTGCTGTTGAATGATTGGCTCCATGTCTACGATATTCTTCTGCGCAAACCTATGAGATCTCATTTAGCATATCATCCGGGTCTCTGAAAGTGGGATTGGCACCCTACGCGTTCGAGACATATTTTCGCTTCCGAGCATGTTCTTCTCTAGACCGTGTGCCGACGATCGAAGTATAATCACTGCTTGTGAATGTGTCGTAGAAGGGATCCTTTTGGATCTTCGTTGCAAACCCATAGATGTCTGTGACTGCCGCAGGAAGGTTGAACGAGATATGCTCCGGCTGGATCCGCATTATAGGGCCGAGCCTTTGATGCGCTTTGTGTACCTCAAGAGACCGCCGACCTTTTCGAAAATTATTTGCAGACCACAGGTTTGTGAATCCGGCTATGGATGGCGCGGGAAAGCGACGTAAGCTTTTCTCGTCTTTGAAGTATACGAAAATCGGATGAAAAATGAGATAGCACAGCACGAAGCTGGCAAGAATGAGTAGGACAATCATGTTGGACCTTCCTTCTTAGATTCCTTGGATTGGTTGCAAGGAGATTCAGGTCTTCCCGAACACTCTATATAATTTATCCCGCGATAATGGCTTTGCCCGACACATCGCGGATAAAATACTCCACGAATATCGTCATGCCATATAGAAAGACATGGAAGCATTTTCGGAGAAATCAGAAGCGATAGGATAGCTCTCCTCGTGATGTCTAAGGTGATAGGACTTGCATCGAAGACGACCCGACAGTTCATTTTCAGGACAGATGAAAATTGTCCGACCAATCATATCGACCATAAGACAATGCGGCAGTCCCCACTGTTCATGGATCGCTTAAACTTGACGAATGCGTCGTTTCAAGGATCGACAGTGCGTGCTTCGAATTACCCAATTTCCCATGTTTGAAGCTACTTCGGCTTCATCCCAACACGCGATGCCGATCATCCTGTTCCCACTCCCACTCCTCCACAGCAGCCAGTGCTATCGCTCGAGTCGGCCAGGAATTCTCACGCTCTCGGCGTCGCAAGATGCGGATAGTTTCCTCCTGATACGTTCGATTTGTGATCCAGGGTGCACAGATGCTGACAACGTGGCAAGCACCGAGCCTGGCCTGGACGTCGTCCCCGCAGGCGCTGATGCCGAACAACATAGCAAAATGAGCTGAGATCTCTGCCTCCAGGATCTGCCTGGATTCTCGGTATCCTACTCCGAGTCTGAGACGACTCGTGTCAGTTGCCAATAACAGTATCATCGCTGTGTGATAGTACTG
The DNA here is from genome assembly GCF_028974065.1 of Penicillium cinerascens. Lineage (NCBI taxonomy): Eukaryota > Fungi > Ascomycota > Eurotiomycetes > Eurotiales > Aspergillaceae > Penicillium > Penicillium cinerascens. Next base: position 2,630,766 of record NW_026695296.1, on the reverse strand, counting down.
CAGTCCGATCGCTGCTGACCATCAGCTCGCCATCTTACTCAAAATAGAAATGTTATCTTACCATGCCACGGTCGAACAAAGTGAACCTCTGGGAAAACAGCCCCTTGCGCAACGTGCAATGGTCTGAAGGAGTCTGGCTTGTGCCGCCACCAGTCTTCAGTCTTCGTCTTGAACTCCTCTAGCCGTGATTGAGACTTGTCTCTAGCAAATGCGAATGCGACGATTTCTGCCGTGATCCAGACTATCCGGTTAGCCCACGCCCAGTCATACCCGAGCACGTTCGCGTTCATTTGCGGAGCGAATGCGTCCAGATTTAATTTAAGTGGACGTTGATGATTCAAGGCTACGTCGATATCTTGTGTCAGAAAGATCCAAAACGAAGCTTGACGAATCCCTCCTGCGGTAGCACAAGTGCTTTCCGAGTTCATGAAAGCACTAGTTCCACTAAGATGCCTGGCGCAATCAGACCCTGTGATGGCAGATGACATCTGCTCGTAGAGCCGTAGGAGTACGGTTGCGGCAACGACTTCGTCCGGAATAAAGGATAGTTCATCCAGCAGAGGGATCAGCAGTTCCACACACAGTTCATGGTACATATCCGCGACCAGTGGATCATAATTGGTCACCCGTGACAGATGATGGGCGGACGCCGCCAGGGCAGCATTGAGGAGAACAGGCAACCGGGTTGCTAGGTCGGGCACTACGCTGCTAAAATGCCGGTGTGAATCGCAGACATCCAGCGCAACACCAAGCGTCGAGATATAGTGACGTAGCAGAAATGCTTCCTGTGGATCAACCAATTTCGGACTCTCGATGGGCAAAGTGGAGAAATAGCTGTAGAGGATGCTCGAGGGAGAGTGTAATTCAGAAGGGGTTCCATGGACCCCGCCGGCGCGGTCATGCGTGAGTGGGGAGCTGGTAAGAATGGTATCCTCAAACGATGGATACAGGACCGGAATCGTTTCCGCTTCCTTCCCGGATGGAGAAACTTGAGACGACTGAGCCAGTTCATCCTCATCCGCGTACCATGCGCGTGTTTCGCTGGTCTCATCCACAAAGGATACTGTTCCCGTAAGTCGGTACCTGCAGATCGTTGGTCTCCCGCGGCAAATAACATACGCGACTGTCCCCGAATCGGCAAGCACACGTCTGCCATGCCTCGAACAAAAACTCGGCGTTCTCATCCTTTCCCGTTGTACCGTCACGCCCATTCCTACTCATGCCGACGCCATGGATGAATCGAATGTTCCATCCCTTGACGCATTCCCTTCCCGATTTTACGCATCGTAGACAGTTGGGTTGACCTTCGTCGCCTGACCGGAGGTTAGTATAACTTGCTTCTTGGAAACAAATTAAGCTCTCAATTCTACATGTCAGGGTGAGACGTTTCTTCTCGCCATTTGCAATCATCTCGCGTGAGAGCAAACAAAGGGTGGATTATAAATTTCGGCTCGAACACCGGACACAACACAGCGACACATGCACCGTTTGCTTTCATAGACCTCCTTGGCACGGAGCAAAAGAGCTGAAAAGGAAGACTGCGCCTCGTCTGGATACTTCATTTTCTATTCGGAAATGATATTCTGATACGCGTAACAAAGATGGTACGTACATTTCACTCGACGATGGCGACACGTCAAACTAGATTCCACGACAGGGGAGATGAATTAGGTAAGCTTCAATGAACCTGAAATAGGACGAGTCTGAGGCAGGGATGATCGCCTGGCGTTCGTGTTGGCGATGATGGGGAAAGGGAAGGGAAGCGAAGAGAGAAGAGTGAGCAGGTGCTTACCATCCACTGCGTGTCCGGCAATGCTTCATCGTCGTTATCCTTATCTTATCCCATGCATCATCAATCGATCTGTCGGAATGGTACTCTCATAGAACAGAATAATTGTGAATTCGATATCATATCGACATGGCTGCCACTTCCGAAGGCCGAAGAAGGGGTTTTTGTAACCGAGGAAGACAAAGTTCCCTCCCGATCAATTCAAGAAACTGCAAGCGAGCATTACTCTGGTCGGCTTAGAGCTGTGGGACTCCCCCGCAAAAGTTAATTTAACAACATCCTAGGGATCCTAAATAAGCGTTTTGCCTAGTCGTGACCCAGTCAGCTGCTTTCCCCTGGTGCCGCATAAGAGTCAAACCCCTAGGATAATGGGCTCCGGTTGTAACTTACTGGATTCGTAATCAATCGACGTCAATGATATCATTTTGGACCAGGACCAGGTGACGTTGGAACCGGTTCAATTGCGGGGTAGCTCCAAGCGATCCACTTGCGCACGGGATTTCCTAGTGGAGGCAGTCGGGTACCAACACCACGCGAACGATAACCCCACGAGGTAAATCTTGGGGAAGCAAACAATGCTGGGACATATCACACATAGAAACCATATAAGGTGTTGGATCGAGCCCTGTTTTCGAAAATATCTGAAGCATGAGGTGGACACCTAGTACTCCGGGTCTTGTTGATCTCTTTCCGTTCTGGTAATTTTAATTCTTGACATAGCATTCACCATAATCGGGGAATATCGAAAACTAGACAAGATCCGATATCTCCCCGTACGAAACCATAATGGGATTTCGAACACTTCGAGGAGACTCCCTCGGGGTCGCTATCAGCGGTGCCTCCAGCGCTGCCTTCCTGCTGTTTGGATACGACAATGGCGTCTTCGCAGGCATCATCAACGCGGATTCCTTCCGTTCGCAATTTGGATATCCCTCTTCCTCCATGACCGGCACCATCGTCGCTGTGTACAACCTGGGTTGTTTCCTCGGGTGTATGATTGCGTCTCAATCTGGACGGAAAATGGGTAGACGCCAAACGATTATCGTGTCGCAGTGGATTTGTGTGTTGGGGACCATCCTGCAGTGTACTGCGTTTACAATTCCGCATATCATCGTGGGGTGAGTGGTGACAGGTGTGGCGACGGGGATGGTGACCTCGTGAGCATTCTCGTCTCGTTCCAGCTAAAATTCAAATTCAATTCGCCAATCTCATTATTATTTGACAGGACCATACCTAAATGGGTCTCGGAGACGTGTAAAGCAAATCGACGCGGTGCCCTCGTCGCATTTCAACTGGCGATCGTCAGTGGCGGGATTCTCATCGCCTACTGGCTCGACTACGGCATGCTCTATGCGACCGGACAGGTTGTCTGGCGCTTTCCCGTCGCGTTTCAGGCAATCTTCTCGATTGCCACCATCGGAATGGTCCACTTCCTACCCGAATCTCCACGATTGCTGTACGACAAGGGCCTGATCACTGAAGGCGATGAAGTACTGTGCCGCCTGAAGGATCTACCGTTGGAACATCCGGTTCTGCAGAAGGAGAGAGCGGAGATCTTCGCAGCCATTGAACTGGAGCACAACCAACCCAAGATGACATTGAAAAAACTGCTGTTCGAGGAATCGGAGCTCAAGCTACTTCGCCGCGTCATCATCGGGGTTTCCTGCCAGTGTATTCAGCAGCTAACCGGTATTGCGGTTGTGATCGGCTATCTGCCTTATGTCGCGCATAACGAGATCGGATTGAGTGAAAATCTGGCTCAGATCATGGGAGGAATTGGAGCTATCATTTATTTACTGGCTTCCTTTCCTCCGATGTATTTCGGTAAGACTTAGCTTTCTGCTTGTCAAGTATGATGAAACAAGGCTGACTAACTTTACGTAGTCGAACGGTTTGGCCGTCGGAAGTGTCTGATGGGTGGATCAGCAGCCATGACACTCTGTTGGTTCCTGTTGATTATTTTCCTCGCACATGGCGAGAAGAAGAATAACAAGGGACTATTGTACGCGGGGATCGTCATGATGTACATCTATCAGGTATACAAACTGCCTCCATCCGAAAAGCGCCACTATACTAATTGATACTGATATACAGATCGCCTTCGCCTTCAGCTGGCTGTCAGTGCCATGGATCTACCCCCCAGAACTCACCCCATTGTAAGTCTTCCCGCGTGCCCCCAGTCCCTGTCATCCAGCTCTGACGTATACGTATTATACAGAAACGTCCGCCACATCGGTGCTGCAACGGCCACATCCGCGGAATGGCTCACAGCTTTCCTCGTGCAAGAAGTCACCCCTATCGCCGTGACGAGCATCGGATGTAAATACTACATCGTATTCACCTGCGTCTGTCTGGTATCGATTCCCATCGTCTATCTATATTTCCCGGAAACCAGTGGTAAATCGTTGGAGGAGATTGATATGATCTTCTCGTCGGGGAGCTTGCATCACCCGGGAAGCTTGGGGTCGATGGACGAGATATTTATCAGTAATAAGAGAGATAAGGAGGAGGAGGAGGAGAAGCCGACTGTGGAGAAGATGGAGGTACTGTAAATATTTCTAGACTCTCCACCCATTGGGGGGGATATGGGTGAGGGAATGTGTTTTTCGAAGAATCGTAGAAAAGCAACGGAATGAACCCATTGACCGATCGATCGATTAATTTGGAAGGAAGTGAACTAGAAAAGTTGAAACTACCGAGGTAGCAGGAAATTTACATATATCTTCCCTTAAGTTTCCTTTGTATGATACTACCTAGGCACTATTTTTACCAGGAGATAGAAATTTGACGTACTCTCAACACCACTTTCCTCATCCGTCTTATTCAAGCTCACAGGGTGATTGTTCATTTGTCCATGGCGATGCGATTTCCATTTTCGTTACATATTTCAAAGTCAAGTGGAACCGACTATAACTTCTTCTCCAAAACGGTTAGCGCGGTTGGCCTCTAGGTAGATGCCGCGCCAAAACTAGCCAAGTTTAGAAGGCCATTACACGGAAACTAGTTTGTAAATAATTCTTAGTGTACATTTTTAATATACTGGGATACTAGGGGCCATGAGGCTTCGATACACCTCAGTATATTTCAAAAAGTATGTGCGTTGCGGTTATGTATTGTCGTTGCATTTCACCTAATATGATAAATCTCCACAGTAGATCATAGTGAACCCCTTATGGCGATAGGAAACCCGGGAAGAATACCAATGCTTAGCCTATCTGGACACTCATCGCGATTCGAAGACGAGATTTTGATAGGGGTGGTCAAAGGTGGGGCGGTAGTTAATTCATGGGGGTGCTGATAAGCCGGTCTGCGGGGAAAGTTGCGGCCTGGATTGCTTGTATTGCAGGCAATAGCAGTAATCGTTAAGTATTGAATACTTATTGGCTATATCTTTGAGCACGTACTGCAACTAGTAACTTCCACTGTTGTATACTCTCTAGATTTGGAGTAGATTATTATGGGCTATATAAACATGTATATGGGTAGAATAAATGTTAACTGCATTACCCTTGCCATACCCTAGACTGTCTTTGAACCAAATTCGTATTATGTTTCAGTACCTCTGAGCAGAGCAAAGCAATAGTTTGGAGCAAATCCGACGCGGAAAAAATATAGGAAACAATATAATCTATGGAGATTCCGTGGCTGAGAAGCAGTATCGTAGGAAAGTGGGACTTTTACGAGCTACTGTTGCTATTGTTGGTGAGAGCACCCCACCCGAACAGAAAGACACTCGACTGGTGTATACATATGAACTTCCTTGACTGCATGGATTGGGTAGGCAATCCATCTGCTCGCCTGTGCGATCAATACAACTCAACTAGAGCAACTTAGCTAATGCCAAAAATTGACGGCCTGGATGAAAAGATGAAAACTTGAATTTCCAAGGAAATGACTACTCTTTTCTTTGCTTTTTTACTGTGCATCCTATTTGACCTCTTCAATTTACCATAGAATCTACTCATCAAGAGATACTCGGGCCAGCTTATGTTTTCGTTGAGTGAACTGAGCAAATATGTTGGTAATGTTCTGACAGTCTACTCCATAGTGCCTTTTGTCTGAGAGCATTATTGCCATCGGTTAATGCACAGCCAAGGGCTTCGGGTCCCTCCTCGCCATCCAGATCATCCTCGGCGTTTTCGAAACCGGCTCCTTCATCGGTGGGACTGTCCATATAACAACGTTCTATAGACGCGACGGGATGGGATTATGTCTCGCTCTCGCCATTAGGCACTCATTCGCTGTCTTCGCATTGCCTTTCAGCTGGATGATCTCCTATGGCGTTCTTCAAATCAAGGACACCGCCATTAAGGGGTGGCAGTGATTGTTTATCATTGAAGGCGGCATAATCATCACTGGAATCATCGGCTTCTTTATACCTTCAAACTCTCCGGGTAGAGCGTGATTTTCCGTGACTGTTAAAAGGACGCAGCAGTGGCTCTCATGCTTTGAGATGTGTCGCCTGAGGTGGATGCGGTCTATAATTTGAAAGTATGTTTCCATTCGTCTAATTAGTTACAGATTCCTCTCTGGTGCATTATCACCTTTACATATCCAGTTACATAGATGACTTGAATGTATTAATCCCCCTAGTGAGTCCCCGGCATCGCCTTTCAGCTACTCCGTCTATCTGATACAGATCATTCAACGACTGGGATTCTCCACTGTCAAGACCCATTTGTGGACAATTACTCAAACCTAACCGGTGCAGTGGTATTGCCACACATCACCAAATCATCCGACTATATCTGCGAACGAGTATTCCATATTGTATTCGTGTTAACGGTCTCGACGGCGGCTATAATCATATCGAGGGCGATCGACATACTAGGCAATAAGGTAGTCGCATACTTAGCCTGTTTCCTGGTGGCAGCAGGCGCTTATATCCACTCCTAGCTCATCCACGCTTGGCATAATACTAACAACGTGCGCGCATCAGAATTTGCGGGTGGCTGATACTGGCTTCTTGTGGGCCTAGGCAATCTGGGCGGGGTCTTGAGCGCTGCCACCTTTCGAAATTAACCCAAGTGAGTTTTTGACCAGCCTACCAATACTTACAAAGCTATATAGATATATTCCCACGGTACTGGTAACTTAATGCTCCAATGCCGTTTGCATAGTATTTGTATTAGGACCGGGATTCTGGGTACGATTCGAAAATCAATGGAGGGATTGAGAACAAGCACTGAGAGCCAGAGAACGCGCGATAGATTCCAGCCAGATTGAAGAGGGCACAGACAGCCTGAATTAGCGTTTTCCTTCCCCTTTGAGCCACAGTGATTCCGGTGCTATAAAGTACCCCTTGGAGAACACTGTCGGATTTATGATAATTTTCATCCTTTTTATCTTTATCTCCGATAGACCCACTATAAAGTATAGTACCATTGGCTGGCTATCATGCACAGTGGGATGGACGGCATATCACTTTCGTTAAAGCCGCGCCAATCACCTGCTTCGCCTCCGCATCCTTATCAGCGGCAGGTGTCCCTGCCCCTACATATTATGGCACCCTGGCATCTGTGATTGCGTGCGTCTCTTTTTATACCATGTATTTGTATCGCAATGATAAGTCACACCTGTCAATATCCTACTTGTGGGAAACGATTTACTAGAGCTGAACATCTGCGTCGCCATGCCTTGAACCATGAGCAACCTCGGAATGACTTTACTTGTGAGCGCTGTTCTGTTCATTTTCAGCGTCCTGACCTTTTAGGCGAGATCATATTATTCGACCCGTGATCAATTTGATCTTTATTCTAATCTGTTGTTTAGTGAGACATATGATGCGGCATACGAAACGGGACGAAGAAGCGGGAGGGCCAGGAATGGGGGTGTTGAAAACACGGAAGAGAACACGGAGAGCGAGGGATGGATCTATTATTGTGCGCCCTTCACAACGAGAGATGCGCTCTGCGGCGAGATGTACGACGTCATCTGCTTGTTCCGACCGGAGGATGGAAGAGTATGAGGAGGGGATGGAGGGTGAGGAAGAAGAGACGCCGTTCATAGATGAGGAACCCCTCTCACCACCCATTTCTGGCACGGATCATAATTCTCTGTCCATCGATGGGAATGATTCGGTATTGGCCTTTATGATGCCTGGCGGGCCTTTTGAGCCCTTTGTTGAGCCTGTTCCTGGACAGTTTGACGCTGCCGATGGATCGTTCAACATGGGTCTGGATGGCATGAGTGATTTCTTTGGCATGGATACTGGTATGTATCTTCCTACTTCAGATATTCATTTATGTATAACAGATACAGCGACCGATTTCAATCTACCCTTTGCGGCTACGTGTAACTACAACTGGTTGTTCAATGTCAACTCGCTCGATGAGGCCTTTCACCAATTCGACTTTCCCCTCGGCTTCGACACCAATCCTCTCCCAGATAAAATCAACAAAGACGGTCAGTCTCCGGAAAAGTATGATGGTCCATCGATGCTGTTGGAGGGGGTTTCGATGATGAACAAAGTCCCAAGTTCACACACATTATCTCCGAACCCGTCCGACCTTATTGGCATGGACTGGATGTCTGGTTCGTCATATTTGGGTCCCAACTCTCCACAAAATCTGCCACAATTGTCCGATGATGCCCAAAGAGTCATCCTAGCACTCGTGGCTCAAACACAGCCTGCGGACAAAGACGGCCAACCGATGGCCCTCGATTCACCTTTGCTCACTCTACCCGCATTGCAAGGTTACTGCGATCTATTCTTTACTCATTTCAATGTTACCTATCCGCTCATCCATCAACCAACATTCAACCCAAACGTTGTCGACCCGGTCTACCTGGCTGCTATTCTATTTATGGAGGCTACATATGGCACCAGAGAAGCCCATCAGCTGGCTGTGGGCGTCCACGATAAACTACGAAATCAGCTACTATGCCATGTCGACTTCTCACCGCAACCTGAGCTCTGGGTACTGCAGACCATGCTTTTGATTGATTGTTTTGGCAAGATGAGGGCAGGTCCCAAGCAGCGAGAAAACGCTCAATTGTTCCATTGTGTCTTAATAAAACTGATTCGCCGGCGCAATTGTTGCAATATTCAAGATTCATTCGACCTAGCTAGTTTAGGGGACCTCGATCAGGCATGGAGACAAGCCATGAATGCGGAACAGCGGAAGCGTTTAGCCATGCATTGTTTCATGTGGGATACTCAGCATGCAGTTCTCTTCTCACAGTCTCTGTGCATGTCAGCGTTCGAGATCAGATCTTCCTTACCATGCAGCTCAATTACCTGGGAGGCATTGTCTGCCAGGGAGTGGGCACACTCCGCGGTTCGTGAACCAAAGCGCCAATTCCTCACCGTCCTAAGAGGGTACATCACCCCGAGCACAGTCACTCGACCCCGGGACTTGAATGTCTTCGCCCGCACAGTTATCTTGCACGGATTGATGTCCGTTTCTGCGGACCTGAAGCGTCGCGATCAGACTACACTTCGCTCAGAGACTCCGGAGAAAATCGGAGCATGGACTTCACGAATGGGTCGTTCATACGATTTATGGAAAGTCGACTTCGACGCAGATTTTCTCGCGATGAAACTGGCGCAGACTGCGGACCCCCGTTACTTCACGGGATTGAAAATGGCTGCGCACGCCCTTTACCATGCTGCAAGTCTGGCCCTGAATGTCGAAATTCTGGACTTGCAGGTTGTCGCAGGAGCCGTACAGATCCTGGGTCGCGTTGTTGCGCCTGCGGATCAATCTCGGTCTCAGAGCACTATTCTTCGTTGGCTTCATGAAGGGCCTGAAGCCTCTTCTGTTGCTGCGAGATATGCTTCACATCTTCTTCAAGATGCTGTATTGAGTCTGCATGATTGGGACCAGACGAGTGCTCTCCATTTCCCTTGGTGCTTGTATCTGGCTACGTTGGCGTGCTGGGTGTTCCATCGTGGAATAGATTCGTCTGCGGAAAGTCGGATCACTACGGATGTGTCATCTTTGATTGTGATGATGACCAATTGTCCTAGTACAATTGAGTTGGCGGCACTTTCAGGGAAGTATGATCCGAAACCGCTGGCGGCGGCGATGGCTCAACAATTAGCGACTGTCCGGTGGGCTGTTATACACGATGCTATGAAGGTCTTGGTGGGTTTGTCTTTATAACCCATAGGTATAATTGTTAGTCTGTTTATCCGTCTAGATTTGAATAGCTGTTTGATTTATTTGGAAGGCTATATCTAAATCTACTTATCCATAGATGGGGTAGTCTGTATATCCCTTCTGCGGAGGATCAGCCCCATAAAACGTCGTCCGATCGTAAGGAGTCAACAAGAAACCCTCCCTCAACCGCCAAGGCAGATCCGGGTTGGAGATGAAGTAACGTCCGAAAACAACTGCATCCGCTCCATCGCCAATCAGTTTGGGACCGGCATTCTTCGCGTTGAAGTTGCCCGCGGCTAGGAACAAAATGCCACTCTTCTTTAACGTGGATCGGAACACGTCCAGAGAGGGCTTCTCCACTGCGAGCGAATCGATCTTCGCGCTCTCATCCAGGACTTCGTCGAAGCGAGGCTCAAACATGTGTACGTAGGCAGGGCGTGACTCGGTAGCAAGGTTGGCAATCTTCGAGCACAGCAATTTCCAGTTAGCGTGGGGCCTGGAATCGCGGGTGTCTTGGAAGTAGTTGTATGGTGAGAGACGAATGCCCACACGGTCAGCGCCGATGGCGGCAGCACACGCTTTGAGGACCTCAAGTATAATGCGAGGGCGCTTCTCAATCGAGCCACCGTACTCATCGGTTCGGATGTTAACGTTATCGTGCAGGAACTGGTCGAGGAGATACCCGTTGGCACCTGCATTCCTTAGCATGTCTTGTCAAATGGCAATTAGAGCAGAGATGCCTACCATGAATTTCAACACCATCAAATCCTGCCTCGATCGCCCGCTTTGAAGCAGTCGCGTACTCCTCCACGACATTCTGAATCTCCTCCACAGTCATCGCGCGAGGAGGCGAAGCCCCATACTCACTACCATCCAGAGCATTACCACTGATAGGGATATTGCTAGCACCAACAGCCTGTTTGCCCTCAATGAAAGAGGGGACAGTAGCGCGACCAACGTGCCACAGCTGGCAGAGGATGAAACCACCCTTCGCGTACACTGCGTCGGTGACCTTCTTCCAGCCGGCGATTTGAGAGAGGGTAAAGATCCCCGGGACTCCTGGATAGCCAGCAGCCTAAGCGATCAGTCTCGTAATTTCCGCTATTTTTGTTGAGTATAGGAAAATACCAATCTGCTAATAGGAGTGGCCTCTGTAAGCAACAACCCGCCCTCCGATGCACGCTGTGAATAATACTCAACATTGAGAGCATTCGGAACAAAAACACCATCTGACTCCTTGCTTGAGCGCATGCGCGTGCAGGGAGCCTGAACAATACGATGGCTCAACGACAGAGCGCCCAGGCGCAGAGGCTCGAAAAGAGGATCGATAACATCGATTGAACCCATTTTGTAGAGAGTGGATAATGAAAGAAAATGCAGCGACTGTGTTTTATATTCAAATTTAATCCCATTCTCGGCACAAAAGTAAGATACTGTGGACGCTTACCGGAGGGGTGCAATCTGGTGTTCAAAATCATGTTTTTTTGACCCCCATTCTATGAGTGTGTGGAGCGGACGGTGATTCCCCCCACTTTCGTGTATGTGGACGGTTGGTGTGAGTTCCGCAGGTGCAGGTGAGCTACCGGTCGGCTCAAATTTATGAAACTAACTAAACTTAAATTGGGAAGTCATGGAGTTTCCTGGAGTTCGTAGTCGACGGTATGTGCAAAGGAATTTTGGCGAGGTTGGAAGGTTTAGACGGAAACAGTAATCTCAATGTTTATGCACGTAACTTATCCCTATTTACCAATGTGCAATGTTGCCCTACTGTAGCATAAACGAGAAGTAACCCTCTATACTCTTCCTAGCCTCTTCGGCTGCAGACATATCCCACTTATCGATGCCTCCAATATATCCATCCGGGCGCACAATCGCAATCCCCACTTGTTCCTTTCTAAGAAATCCGAACCACTTCACAGTACATCCAATTGTCTCAACATCATCGAGATACAAAGTCCATCGACTCGCCTGAAGCATGGGTGGCAAGTCTGCAAGTTCGAATTCTGACCTAGATGATTGGGTCACCATGGCAAACGTAAATACATTGGACACTGTCGTGTATCTTTGGAACTGAAAAAACTCATCCGCCGGGGCGATACCACGGGGCTGCTTTTCATATGTTGGATCTGTCCGAGATGATAGTGTTCCAAGAGAGGAGTCGCTGGATAGTCTTGTGCAGAGAGTACTGAGGAATCCAAGCGATGCTTTGATATCTGGCACAAAGAAGTAAACGCGGAACTGGCCGAGCAATGGAATATCCAGTTGAATATCCACTGGGTTGGAATCATAGTATCGAGTGGCTTTGGCTGGAATTTGCAAAGCACCCGGTTGGAGCGGAGTTGGCATAGTTTGGGCATGACTCAATAAGCCAGTGGCATATTCAGCACCAATTCCAGAGATGAAACGAATGTTATCATCAAAGTTCTTGGTAAGTGCCTCCACGCCCTTCTCAAAGGCTGCGCAGTGCTCTGCATCAAATCTGATCAGATCAGTTGCAATCTTGCGGCGTTCCTCTTCGTAAGTTGATAGCAGCGATGGGTTCGCAAGTCCCCGATGAACAAGGTTCAACTTCCATGCGAGATTGAAACTGTCGTGCATGCTTGTATTGGCTCCCTGTGCTGCAAGAGCAGAGTGACAATGCGCAGCCTAGATTTCATCAGGATCAGGGGCTCAATACTTCAAATGGGTCTGCATACATCACCGGCAATGAAGATCCTCGCGTCCGGATCCATGAAGTGCGTCGCCACCCTTTGGCCAACAACATAATTGCCAAACCACTCCACGGTCTTCAACTTAAGAGTATACGGGGCCATTGATTCTCTGGCTCTCGCCATAACATATTCCTGGGTAGTTTTGGTCCTGCCCGCCTTTTCGCCATCAGCCGAGCTGAGCTCAACATACAACCGTGTCATGCCCCGCTCTCGAGGGATCCAAATAATCGAGCCAGCTGTGTGACTACGCACGACTACTTTGCTCCAAAGGTCGGGGAAAGACGTTTCAATGATGCCTGTCGCTTAGCAAGGTTCCTATTAAATAGCGAAGGAAACTCACCATCAAGGACTCCCCAGGACGCATTCGTAATCTCTCCCTTCAGTTCCCCATCAGGGATGAAAGTCCTGACTTTTGATCTGGTACCATCGCATCCGACGAGATATTCGGTCTGAATTTTTCTCATCGTATTGGTCGACAAATCTTCAAAAATGACATCCAGCTGGCCGGTTCCCGCTACGGGTGAACAAGACACAAACTTGCTGTTCTGGACCACGAACTCACCTCGCGATTCCATATCGTCAATCAAAATCTCTTCGAGCATTCCTTGGTGGGCAAGCAGGATGTAAGGATCGGATGCGCCCACGAGGTGCTCGGGATAATGCGTCTGGCGACCGGTTCGCTGGAGGGGCTTGCCTGCCGTAGATTGCTGGACCTGTTAGTAAGAATTGAGATTGGCTCTAGCGAGAATGAACATACCCATAATGATATGTCATAGACACGCGATGCGTTTTTCAGCAATGAGTCTGCCAGACGCATTTGCTTGAGTGTCTCAATCGTTTTGGGCTGTATGCCATCCGCCTTCCCCGTCAAAGTCTTGTCCGGTCGATCATCAAGGAGAACGACGCCAATTCCAAAGCGAGCGAGGTTGCATCTGGACAAGACTTAATAAACCGTAGCTTACTTCCGGTGTTCGACTTACGTGAGCATCAACCCCGACGGCCCTGCGCCGACCACGACTACCGTGGTGAAGGCTTCAACAGGGCCATTGAAACTATATCTTTCGTTATTTGCGCCGAGTGACATTTTTGAAACAAGGTTAAATTAATACTCGTTAGATTTAGGAAGCTCTTTTCTTATAAACCGACACCCCAGAAGGTGGAGTAAACCCCCACCTTTGTACTTCCCGCTATCTACCATCGGGTGACTCCCCCATCTACTACGATATCCTGCCCCGTCATGTACGCACTCGCGTCACTAGCCAGGAACACACATGCCCCCATGATATCTTCCGGCTCCGCAATGCGCCCATTCATCGCCTCGCTCTCCCATTCTTGGAGAAGATGGGGGAACTATCCATTAGTTGGGATTTAATTGGAATACAATGGAAACTTACAGCTGCCGTCATTTCCGTGCGCACGTACCCCGGGGAGATTGAATTGACCCGGATGTTCTGATTCAGTGTTAGACGGCTTTACGTCGGATGGAGCTGCATTGAGAGAAGCTCACGTATTCTGCCATCTTCGCAATGGCCGGAGTCATTGATCGCACGGGACCCTTCGTACCGCAGTATGCGCTGCACAGCTGCGTGGGCACGGCGATGTAGCTAGCCATGCTTGCCACCAGTACAATACTTCCGTGTTTGGTTCCGTTGGCGATCATCTGCTTCGCTGCTAGTTGAGCAGTAAAGTATAGTCCTAGCACATTGACCGAGAGTAGGTCGTGGTGGTCTTCAAAGGTGAATTCCAGAAATTTCAGATGACGATTAATTCCAGCGCAGGGAACGCAAATGTCGAGTGCATTGTCGAAGTCCTTCTGGAACTCGACGAATCCGTTCGCAAGAGATTCCTGGGATGAAACATCCACCCTTCTGCAATTAGCCATTGAAAAGGGAATATCGTAGCTCACTTACTCATAATAAGCGGTTCGAATACCATAGTTCTTATTAATAGCCAGGAAACCTGGCTCTGCTGGGACAACGTCGAAAACAGCAATATTGGCACCTGCTTCGGCCAGACCGCGCGCAAAGGCGAATCCACAGCCTCGCGCGCCTCCGGTCACTAACGCTGTTCAGCCTTGGAGAGAAAACTATAGGAGTTAATTAAACCTTGAAAGATCTCAGGACTCTCACCTTAGATATAGCGTGATTGTATGTGAGTAGAATGGTCGTGTTATGTTTCGATCGACAATGGATTTTTGCCCCTCAAATATAGTCCCTGCCTTCAACCATAGCGGACATTGACAATGCGGCAGCAGCTAACCCCCACCTTTGAAGCTCCCGATCTTGCATACAGATCAGCGATAATAGATATCCCCAATATAGATTACACTAAATTTATCTAGTCCCAGGGTAACCTTTGCTTTACATCAAGCACACTGGCAAGGATTTATTTGGTATGCAGATACCCGTGGTCGCCATAACCGGTCTATCCGGTCGAACCACAAATTCTCCTGTCATAGGAGACGAAATATAGAACGCTGGCATGAGATGTCTTCCTCTCGTCCATGCCGCAGACGTGGCATGTGAGATATTTTAGCTCTGTTCTATGTCTTTTGCAAAAGGATCCATGATCTGGCTAGCTTGTTCTTGGAGCGCCGGGCCTATGTGTCGGCTGCGAAAGCATTGGACCGAGTCACTCCTCATTATCCCGTGAGGACAAGAGATTTCGTGATGGTTCGAAATTATTCTCCGTCATGATCCCACTGCTACCCAACATGGCCTAGAGATTGATGTGCAAGGAAACACTTCTCTACAAAGTCTTCGCTTTCTTTATGAATCAGATTTGTGCAACTGTGCATCCATTGTAAAACTAGGTACTAAATGTAAATCCAGTTTTATATCTCATTTTGAAAGTCATCAATGTATCGCTGCCCGGTAAGGGGTTAAAGGCTCCAGACATGCACTTTGAATACATACACAATCTCCTGTCAAGGCTCTGGTGGTCTTGTTTTTAAGGCGTTTGCACGGCACAGGATGCCTCTCTTGTATTAACTTAGCTTAACGTGAAAGCAACCAACCTCGAATTGTAATAGCTAAATCTAGGGATCTGGAATGTGTCATGCGGTTAGAGCCATACGAAGAAGTGAACGAGATAATCAACATTATGATCAATATCCAGCGCAAAATCATGGACGCGGACTGACAGGGAAAGAGCGAACTAAAGCCAGGGTGGAATTAGGATACATCCGAGGTAGGAGGACGGTAATTGTATGTATTGCAAAAATACTGATTTTCGAAGTATTTCGAGGGTTATTGGGATGGAAATACTTCCGCTTCAACCTCGTTTTGATGTATGACTTGAGGTTGTCACAGTGGAGTGCATCAATTCCATGGTCTCTTTGCATACATGACCAAAATTCGACCAAGGCCGGAAAATGAGTAGCAAGCCCTAAGTCCTCTAAAAAGCACATGACGCACAGCTTTACGCGTAGGAGATGCCCCCCTGAACCCTCTAAACACACTAGAGCTTTTCCTGGGCGGTAAATTCCCTCCAGTCCTTAGCGTACTGGGTGCTTCTGATACCCTCAGGGTATTTGCTTAGAAGCTCCTTGGCATTATCCCACGCCTTGAGGACACGCCGAGTCCGTTCAGGATCTCTCTCCATCAGTCTGTACGCAAATGGTATCGGTCGACACACAATCCCTTGGGTGACTGCTTCAGTAGATACCGGGATCATGCTGCCGTTCTCATCTAGATTATGTTCAAATGTAAACGCCCACAGAATATACGTGATACCTAAGAAGAGCGAACGCTCAGCTATATTTAGGCCTGGACATACGCGCCGACCGGCGCCAAAAGTGAAATGATCGCGCTTGTAAGGATCGTTCTGGCTGGCACTCTCCTGGGCCCGCATGAAGTCGTTCTTATATCTGTCTGGGTCAAAATTGCGGGGATTCGGGTATCTTTCTGGGTCATTATTCAGGGCCCACCCATTGATCATCATGCCAGTCTTTGCTGGGAACGTGTACCCATTGTATGTGTCTTCATTGGTCGTTGCGTGAGGAACGATGCCGAGGATGCTTGAAGGCAGGAATCGGAGTGACTCTTTAACAACGCCACGAATGTATTGCAAATTGGGCTATAATAAACGCTCAGCATAGCTCCACCATCATCGTTTTTAAGATTCCTTACCTCGTCAGCCATAGTTGGCAGTTTGTTGGGCCCAATCACACGATCAATCTCTTCTTGGGCTAGGAATTTTGATTAGCGATGATAGTTAACCTTTATGAGGAAAATCCACTTACCTTTCTTATGGACCTCTGGAAAATTGATCATAGCCACTGCGAACGAGAGGAAGATAGAGGCCGTCGTGTCAGATCCCGCTTCAAGAAGAGTACCGCTCACATAGCTTGCCCAGTCATCCGAGAAACCCATTTTCTCCTGTGACTTGAACATGTCTTCACAGAAGTTTTTGCTTGCAATCCCTTTTGTGATTCTATCTTTGACTTTGAGCATATAGCTCTTGTACAACGCTATCTCTTCTTTGTGAAGCTGCTTGCCCTTCTTCTTGCTAGGGTTGATGAAGTCGGGAAGATTTCGCAAAATCGGGAAATAATCTAGTATCGAGGCAGACACTTGCGATGCCACAGCAAACTCTTCGAACCCCTAAAGTCATGTAATATTAGTATGAGTAGGAGTGAGGTTGAAATTGAGTGTACCTCGTAAATTTGCTTAACGTCCGTGTCGTTGAAAGCTAAACTTCTCCATCCAAATGTCATGCTGGTGACTAGCGACGTGCTGTAGCGTCTGACATGATCGTGATATTTGTTGGGCTCTTTTATCATGTCTGCCAGCATCTGCCGAAGTTCGAGTTCTTGATATGGAATATAGTCGACCGCAGTTTTGATGTTGAGAAGGTTGTGGGTCATTTTGCGGGCTAGACGCCATCCTTCATCGTATTGCATGAGGACCAGGCGGTAACCACCCGATATCAGTGTCTGGCCGACATATATCTCAGGTCGTGAGGAATAGTTGTTGGAACGCTGATCGATCAAGTCTTTGACAACTCGCGGTGAATTCAGGACAACCATGCGTTGGTTACCAAGCATGACGGAATAAATTTCCCCATATTCGTCAGCCCACTCCTTGAACTTGACATGCACGTTCATTGACGGCAATTGGTGGAGATTGCCGACTATAGGTAAAGTTGGTGGTCCTGGGGGCATATTTTTCGGCCTTCTTCCGACTTGGAAGATTTGATAAATCAAGAAGGTTAGGCCGGCGATGCCGACAAAGGCCAGCCAAGGTGGTATCGCAATTGGCACCATCGTCGGGCAGAAAAGTTGGCAATTTTAGAAACTTTTTGTCACCTCAAAGCTTCAAAAGCTATTTTGGCCTTAAGTAATGAGAAGTTCAGGTCCGTCAGAGAACCCCGGAGGGAGAGGCGATGTGTTGTGTAGAGTAGTGGGTAATGGTAGGCTGTCGGCATGGTTCCCGGCCACTGTGCCATCATGAAAGTCGATTCGAGAGTGGGGGAGCTAATCACACCTATGTAGATAAACGAGTACTGACTATCCTTATCTTGACGAGGGTTTAGAAGATGGCAAATGAGTGGAAGAAGCGGCTCCCACAATCGGGGCCAACGTTTACCAGGCTGAATGGGTGAGTGATGCCATTCATCCGTGCCTGGATTACTCCCTATCATCTATCATTTCCTATTAAAACGACAAAATGCGGAACCACGTCCATACCGTCATGGATGATATTAGTCAAGGACAAGGATAGCATCCCCTTTATTTTTCAAACCGGGGACCAGTGGAGCTCCGAAACTCAAAGCTACGGCCAACACAATCTGTGCCAATGAAAAGTCAGATGGGCCACGTGTACGAAGATATAATTGGGTCGATGCTCTGGCCACCGTCCTGGATTTCAAGAATACAACAGTGATGGCTAAGAGACACCCCGTTAAGAGGGAAAAACCCAGGCGCCTCCAGAATGGCTGATAGTATGCTTCCCACGCTGCAAAATTGGGAGATCGAAAAATTTCAGCAAAGATGAATTGGAACTTAGGCCGACAACACAGTGGCGGGAATTAGCCATTTTAGCATTTAGCAAGATCAGGGATGACTCGGGCGCCATAAGAAGCATAGTTGCTGGCTGGCGCCGACCCACCTTGATACAAGCTTCCGTTTCTTATCTCGCGACTTAACGGAAGTTGACGAGCGCTGATCTGTCAATACTACTACTACCTTGTCCCTCAGTGAATCGCAACAATCTTCCAACAGAACAGATCACGTCATCACTGCTTTTCGTTCTGTGGCAGAACTGGCGTTCAGAGGTGGAGCACACTTTATCAAAAATAACACATCAGGTCATTATATTCTACTTTCGTCGAGTTCTTTATCTTGTAAAGCGTTCATTATACCCCACTCCTGTAAACTTTGTTGCCTGATTATACACCACTCCCACCCTAGCATACAGTAGAAAGTGGTCGTGGAGCAATCACTAGCGCAAGTATGTTTACAACATCCGAAGTTTGTCCACTTACTGCAGAAAGGTTGGTGGATCTGAGCTATATGAAGTTATCAGATGAGCTATTAATTATTGTAGCAGGAGTGGGGTTAGATCCACTCGCCCTTACCCCGCGTTTCAAAAATGGATTTTCTCCAGTGTTCCAGGAAGTTGTGACTATCGGTCATGGTGATATTGCTTCTAAGCTCGAGAGTGGGGGATAATATACACAGAATGGATTATGACGAGGATTGACTTTTTGGTGGTTATCATTGAGGGGGTCCCAGCCACAGGGATCCATATCAGATAGCCCCTGTGATCGACCATGCAGATAGCTCCCAAGCCACGCAACATCTAGGCTCTTCACATTATAAGTGTTAATTACAATTAATTTTGTTCCGCTCGGTGATATATTCTCTTCCCACCTTCCCGGCTTTACTATCCTCAATGGCCGACAACCGCATGTCTGAGACAAAGGAGGAGCCCCATGACGATGCAATTCTCACCAAGCCATTACCTCAACAAACTGCTGCACTTCGTGATCTGATGAATGCTGAAGAAGCTGGTATTGTCGCTGTGTACATTCGACCCGGAAACAGGGTGCAAAAATTGGTCGATAAACTCGAGAGCCTTGCTGGTATTGAAGCCAGAGGCATTGAACGTGTTCCCGACAGTATCAAAGCAGAAAAGACCACGACGGAAGACTACGTGCAGATGTGTTTAATCTGGCTTTCAGCTAATCTTACCGCCAATAACATGATGATTGGCATGCTGGGTCCCTTGACCTTTGGACTTGGGCTCCGAGATAGTATGCTTCTAGCCACCTTCGGGTCCCTTACTGGGGGCGCCGGGAGCTCCTATATTGCATCATTTGGGCCTGCCAGTGGAAACCGTACTTTGGTATGCTCTGTGTATGGTCTATGAGAAAAAATTGCTTTCTGACCCAACTCACCAGGTAATTGCTCGCTATACGATGGGATGGTTCCCTTCCCGCCTCTGCGTTGCCCTCAACATCGTCATCATGGTTGGTTATGGAATAATCGATATTCTTGCTGCGGGTCAGATAATGTCAGCTGTGAATGGTAAAGGGATGTCTGTGATTGTTGGCGCTATTGTAGCGGCAGCAATCTCGCTAGTTATCTGTGTTGTTGGTATCCGGCTCTTCCACATCTACGAACGGTGGGCATGGCTGCCTCAAGCTGTAGTGGTCTTGATTCTAATCGGCGTTTCTGGGCCTTATTGGAACCCAAAGTCTGTTTCAAGTAACACCGGAGCAGCCAAGTCCGCAGATCAGGCAAGTTTCTTCTTCCTTTGCCTGGCATCACCTCTTTCGTGGTCCCCTGCCGCAGCAGACTTTTTTGTCTATTTTCCAACCGACTGCAAGCGGTGGAGAGTTGCTGTTGCTACCACACTTGGCCTTGGAGGCTCATGCATGATTTCCTACTATATCGGTGTCGGTCTAGCATCAGGGGTTGCAGGCAGAGCGTCTTGGGCTACGGCAGCGGATGAAGGTCTTGGTATTCTCCTTGTGGAAGCATATCGTCCTTTGGGAGCCTTTGGTAACTTCTGCTCTGTTATACTCGCTTTGGGTGTTATCTCCAACAATATTCCTGGCACTTACTCAGCTGCATTGAGCTTTCAATTGCTGGGCTCCTGGATGCAAAAACTGCCTCGCTTTTTGTGGACTATTGTTGTGGTTATAATCTATACTGTTTGTGCATTTATCGGCAGAAATGAGCTTTATGGCATTATTCAGAACTTCGTGGTGATTATGGGTTATTGGACGGCGGCGTGGATCACCATTTCTGTTGAAGAGGAGCATATATTTCGCCGCCGAAATGGAGGTTACGACTGGACTGCATGGAACGATAAGAAGAAGCTTCCAGTCGGACTTGCGGCATGTACCGCATTCTTGGGTGGCTGGGCTGGTGCAGTGTTGGGGATGTGGCAGACGTGGTTTACTGGGCCCATTGCAAAACTGGTTGCCTCCGGTATTGACATTGGTATCCCTCTTCCTATGAGCTGGGCAGCACTTGTTTATCCTCCGTTGCGATACGCTGTACTCAGATACTTTGGTCGTTAAGTTTTGGTTATTTAGACAATTCTAATATTGTTTCCATGGTTGTTCAGTTCTAGAACTATACTACAATTCCGCGCAAAGATAACACCCATGTGTTGCTGTTAAACGTCATCGTACCAGAAATTCCAACTTCCAGCCGCAGTGTGCGACAAGTACGACAGCCATATATTTTGTATCTTCCTATTTCAGTAATATCTTCCCGGATATTCAGGCATATTTTCTTATACTTACCTGATTATTGGAAACTATTATATGGATTGTGAGTAGTTTGTGTGCTAAGGAAGCCTATACTAAGCTTGAAACTATTTTGGCTTTCTATTAAACGAGAAAATAGTATACTAGCCGTCGGTGGGCTTGGGACCGGGGGGAGTGGTCTTGACGCCAGGGGCATACGCAGACAAACCCAGCCCGCCGTTCCCCCTGCTGATGGTGGATCTCCAAGCCCTACAATGAGACGATGGCGTTCTTCTACAAGGGCCTCAATAATCTACTGAACACTGAAGGCATGTGGGAATCCTCCTGGAGAATGAGTCGGGTTATCAGCTCCACGTCGGACAAGGGTACTGCCTTCAATGGTGACAATAAGCTAGACAACTTGAACGGGTTCCACAGGCGGACATCTTGGCCGTTCTAGTCCTTGATAAATACCACTAAAATTACTTCAAAAATTAATAGTTGTGATTTACCATAGTAACCGTAAGTTGACTAATATAAGCAGAGGTAGAAACTCCTTAATTACGGTTTCAAAGGACCTTACGTTTGGCGCATCAATTTCTTCCGTGAGAAGATAGTGGATCCGAGAAAATTAAGTGGGCACATTGCGAGTTACTGCCTAATGACCTATCCGGAAGTGCCCTACTCAACTATTTGCGCATTCCAGCTACATAAGTTTAGGGAACCGGTAATCCGACCCCCCCCCTAGTAATCCGACCCTCCCTGCCTGGTGTCTTAGGTGTTCACTTTTATTTCTGGCAGAATTCTAAGATCTTTCATTTTTATTAGTTATTTTCTTAAAAAATGAAATTAATTTTTTAGAATACTATAACTTATATAGTGCTTGCTATATTTTATTAATTACTAGTAGATAAAAATATTATATAAGCTAATTAATTAGTAAAAAGGGACTAGAAGTATAGAAAAGTTTAATAAGATTTGTACCTATATTTTTTATAGGAAACCTATATTTTAAGAACATATTATAAATTGAATAAGTATTTGATTTGTATATATAGTAATATAAGTAGTGATTTTAGCTTGAAATAAAAGTTATTACAAAAATTGTAGTTTTGTAGGTAATTACAAGGATAGAGAAAAGGCGGTGTAGAGAGCGGTGATAAGACACCTAAAACTTTAGGCAAACTTAGGCAAAATCAGGCAAAATCAGGCAGAGGGGGGGTGGGATGAGGAACCAGGTGATCGCAAGTGGGCACTTATAGGGAGGTGACTACAGGTCACTGCACCCCGGTTTGAGGTCACTGCACCCCGGCACGTGACCTCCACAAACATATACAAACATTTTCTTTTCTTTTGTTACAGGGGTGTAGTGATCTTATTACCTTTACAGTACCTGACCACCAACTTTCTCTTCCGTTTACCTTACCTTACACCACTCACACCACTATGGCTCCTCTGGAGAAATCGGAGAGCCCTATCCTGATGAATCAGAGCAATTGAGAACTAATCCTGAACCAGTCGCACTACGAATTCTTTTAACCTACGAAACAACGGTAACGGACTGTAGATATCAAGAGTGACTGTAACAACTGTAGATAGAGAGATAATAATAAAAACGACTGACTGTAACGACAAGAACTAGCTAGGAACTAATTAAGAAAAGATAAGTGATCATTAAATATTATACTAGTGAACATAGCAAACAATAAATAGGTGAATGGAACTAGTTCTTAGCTTGTTAGGGACTAGTTCTCCCCTGTCTAATAATTGCAAGCTCTTCTTCGAGCTTCTGATTTTCCAAATCTATCTTTCTTCTCTTTAAACGTCGTTCCTCTCTCTCATCCTCTATCTCCTGACGTCGTCGCTGAAGCTCAAGACTCCTAAGCTCATTACTGTGGTCTTCATATAGCGCGTTTGCTGTAGCAGTACGACAGAGGCCGATACTGTTAGGCTCAGGGCTTGCCGGTGTTCTATAAATTAGTTAGTGACTAGTTACCAACTAGTAAAAAACTCGTTGGAGACAAACCGTGAACGACTAAGAGAGCGAGATAACCTCGGGCTGAACGGCTTTGGTGTTTTTGCCCTAGGCTTTACAAATCCTGAAGATGAGGCATCGAAGAGGATCTGGTAGTCAACATCTTCTTGGTCTTTTTGGTCTTGGAGCACTCTTTCTCGTTCTTTTTGCTCCGTTTCAGCTTTTAAGCGCTTTCTTTCTTCGCGTTGTATGTTATTCTTCCACTGAGTCTCCATATTATTAGCGTGATAGCCATGATGGATGCCGAATCTCTCTCGGATAGCGAATTGGTCAATATCTCGCTGATCAATAAACCGCGACCTAAAACTAGTAAGTAACTAATTAAGTACTAGTTGTGCCGTACTTACTTGATCACCGCGCCTAGTAAAGTGTCGTAAACTCCCAGAAAATATGATTTCCAGTGGCTTTGCTCAACAGCATTCGTGTGGGGTCTAAACATCTTGAAAAATTTAGGTTTGATACACGAGTAAGCCTGGCATAAACCCGCAGCGATTACTGGGTGTCTCTTATGCCGTACCTAGTGCTTCAGATTAGGGTCGTGACCTAAAGAATCAGTTAATAACTAGTTAAGTACTAGTAAAATATCAATTACCCTCGATAAGTTCAAGTAACTTATAGTAGTCGGCTGATGTTTTGCATGAAAGAAGGCTAACTAAGCGTTCGCGGGCCTCCGTGTGAGTGCCATCATACCTATCAGGGTAAATCTTAGACACAGTACGCATAAAGTGAATCGAGCAGAAGATCATAATATGTGTGAGCTGCTAGGTTCGATCACGTTTGTAGGGGTCTTGGTCACGAAGGAAATCCCCTAGGCCTAAGTACGCGATAACTATTTAGTGACTGGTTCATAATTAGTACGAATAAAATGATTTACTCACCGCACATTTGATTCGGATATATATCACCAACGATAGCCTTTATACCTTCACTATGAATAGACTCGAACCTAATTGGCTTTTGAATTGCCTGCGACACGAGCTCGAACACTCTTTGGAAGATAAACTTATATGCCGTTGGGTTTTCTTTGTCAGTGAAGACACGGCAGAGCGTAAAAACTAAATATTTAGTTAGTAATTAGTTAGTGACTAGTTAACTCAGGAGGTTACCACATACTCTTTCTATGTTCTGGTAGCATAGTGGCAAAAATCACCTCGTTCATCACCCCCTTCACACGTTTATAAGACATATCAACCTCGATAGCATCAAGAGACGTAAGGTACACAAGCTGCGTATGGAACGCACAGAAAATAAATGTCCCATCTAGTCGGTGGTGCGTTTCGCGGACGTATTGCTAAGTAGAACTAGTTAGGAACTATTTCAGGGCTAGTAGAGAACTAAGCAGTAAATACGATACCTTCAATGCAGGATCAATTAAGAGCTGATGACGAACACCCATTAGATTTTTGCCCATCGGGTAGTGTAATGCTCGTTGTTTCTAAATCATAGCTGCGATTTTGTCGCTCTTCGCGAAGCTAGAGTGAATCTGAGATAGCGTGAGACATTGCTTTGCCTTACAGTATTCGCGGAGTGCAGGACTGCGGAGAAATACGCCTTTAAACAGTTAGGAACCAGTTCTCAACTAGTAGAAGCTATTTAAAACTCACTCAGTGTCAGGTCAGGGTTCATATTCCTATAAATAATATCAAGGACTTCGCCCGCAATATCCTATGGAGCTTTCGCAGGTGGCGGAGGTGGATAGTTATGGAAACCACGCGAGTAGAAGATTGCGTATGGGTGAGTCTTGATGTTGTGGGGAATAAAAGGGTAGAACACAACACCGCAGGTGCTATATGTTTGAATCGAACCTTGGCCCTGGGGATGGATCATTCCTAGAAGTAGTTAATAACCAGTCGTAATCTAGTTAACTAGTTCTTACCGCATCTTGTCCTTCGAGAACCTTGCTGCTCGATCACACCATATGTTTTTGGGGCCGCATGGTGGCTAGATAGGAAAAGTTTCTTTAGAAGCGGAATATCTAGCGAGTTCTCGCGTGCGACTAGAGCCTTATGGAAGTGCTTTTGATGATTCTCCCGGGCTGCGTTGACACAGCTAATGTAATAGCTAGTCACGTCAGCGATATTCTAGGAACTAGTTAGTAACTAGTTCAGGACTAGTAAAAGGAAGGTCAAAGATCTTACTTTTCTGGGGTACGTGCTAAATGTAGGCCGACAGCTCGGGAGTTGCGGGCCTGGCCTGCAACTATTGTCTGCATCGAAATTTCCCTTAATTGAGTAGTACAACCTGCAAAAGATTGAATAATTTAGATCGGTATGCAGGGAACTAGATCATAACTAGTTCCAAACTAGTTAATTCATATGACGTACGCAGTGCTATTCCGCTGAGGAAGCCCGTACTCCTCGGTCTACTCTATCCGCCGCTGGGCCTAAGCAATTGTAGTGAAAAGGGCCTCGTCCGCGTGAAGGTGACCCATCCTAGTGAGCTCGGGGTCAAGGAACTCGCAGCACTTAACACTAGAGCAGGTGTAGCGTTTTTTCTCTGTTGTACAGCCAAGATACGCGTTGTAAACGTTTTTTGCTGCACCTTTACCGTGGAACGAGTACTGGACCTGGAGAATAAGTTAGAAAGTAGATCTTAAGTAGTAAAAACTATCCAAAACTTACCGATTTAAGCGAGTCTTTCACTTGATGGGGCTTGATATTTTCGAGGTTCACTACGTATGCGAATCCGGCGTCATGCGTTCGTGGATACTTAGGTAGTATGGCCACATGCTCAATAAATGCAGCTGATACAGGGTCTGATGTTCGTCCTGTTAAAGGAGTCGGAAGGGGATCTAGGTGCTAGAGAATTAATTGGTAGTTTGTGTCTAGTTATAGTGAATTAAGATGTATCGTAGTCAAGATATATTTACCTCGTTTGGGTGCGGGATAGCTATATAGCGATCTTCAAATGTACTATCCTCCTCGAATTCAGGGTCGCTATCGTAAGATTTTGGTTTAGGATCAAACTGTATAACATCCCCAAGTAAACGATTTGCATGGGTCTTCCAGATGGGATCATTAAGATGCGCCATGGTGGTGGTAATGGTGGTGAAGACTAAAAAACATACCAAAACAAATACAATATGTAGGTAAAATACCTGGTTACTATGGCATACCACAGCTGGTATGTGTCGATTCTGCTGGGTGCAGTGAGTTTTTCAAGAAAAGTGGGGCGGGGTGCAGTGACCTCAAACCGGGGTGCACTGACCTGTAATCTGACTAGGGAGGGGGGGTCGGATTACCGGTTCCCTAAATTTATCGTGTATCCCGCCATATCTAATCTATTCTATTTAGATAGTAGCTACTTGTACTCTGGGAGCCCGTTAATTAGCGGCTCTGGCCCCGTCATCGTCCGGTACGCATAGGCGCATGCTATTGAAATTTACAAATCTAATCTTCCTTGCTTGCAATAGGTCACATTCACCAATGCGGTCCTGTTGAATTTCCTACAACCTGTAAAAGACTTGAACTATGGCTCTGAATCTGCCGTGGTAGGCGGCAGATCGCCTAATCTAGGCGGACTGGGCCGCTTCGGGCGCCATATCCCTAATTTGCTAATTACCCGGGTTACATTTTACCATATTACCCGCCTAAATAGCTATAAGTCATTTCTTGGAACTCACTTCGACCGTAAAAATTCTAAAGATTTCGTCACGTACGTTCACTGAAGGCAACATGGATCAAAATAGACACTGGGTCCATACTTGGACCGCGATGCCCATGCCCACCGAACCAGACAATCTTCCCCCGAAAAAATTTGTAAGTGCTTACCTAAGACACTGAGAGTTACCTAAAAAGGTAATATTGATCAAAGTCTCCAAGACTCGAAACACGACAATTTTTCCCAATACAACAATCCGACAAACCGTTAAAATCACGCTCGGCACCGAAAATTTCTTTCGTCTGCGCTTATCCAACGCGTTTGGCACCGATTATCTGACTCTTTCCCAAATTACCATGGCCCTGGCACATGATAACATATCTGGAAGTAGCAGAATCAAAGCTAATACGCTGCGAAACGTTACCTTTGACGATGGGCTGGAAACGACGAATATTGTGTGCGGGGCGCAAGCGGTCTCTGATCCTATTAGTTTCGGGTTCCCCTTATCGCCGAATACAGTGCTCTGCATTAGTATCTTTTTAAAGGATGGGCAAGACAGCCAAACGGGAATTACTTCGCACCCAGGCAGCCGGACGTCATCATTTTGCAGTCTGGGCAATTGCGCTTCTGAAACTGATTTGATCGATCCTTCTGTTCAGGAGATTGAGCATTGGTCAGTCGATATGGTATTCTAGAAGGATGAATTCTTATTCATTGGCTTAGGTTTTACATCTCTGGGATTGAAGTTTTGGTTCCGCGCGAATGGGGCGCATTCGCTATTATTGGCGATAGCATCACGGATGGGAGATGCAGTACAACCAATGGGAACGACCGGTAAATAGAACCTTTTCATTTGAGATCGTCATACTTCCACTGCATATTTAGACTAACTCATCTGTATTTCAGTTGGCCTGATCTTCTATTTTCCCGTCTACAGTCCAATCCAGTCACTGCATTCATCTCTATACTCAACCAAGCAGCGGGTGGCAACCGTATCCTAGCAGACGGACTAGGTCCCAACCTTCTCAGCCGTCTCGATCGTGACGTCCTTTCTCTCTCTGGTGTGAAATATGTTTTAATATTCGAAGGCGTGAATGATATTGGAACCGCCGAAGCCAATGAAGAAAGCCAGAAAGTCATTGGTGATCGGATGATTGCCGGATATAAACAGGTCGTGACGAGAGTACATGCACATGGAATTTCTATATTTGCTGCGACTATCACGCCCTTTGAACGGAGGAAAGGGGAAGTCGTGGCTGATGCGGAAGCTGAGGGACTTTCGAGGTATTCGCATCCGATTCGGGCCCGGACGAGACAACGGGTCAACAAATGGATTCATGAGAGTGGTGTGTTCGACGCTGTCATTGATTTCAATGAAGTCCTTGAGGATAACGATGAGAACGGGCTGTTGAAGAGAGAGTTTGATTCGGGGGATCGTTTGCATCCTAATACGCAAGCCTTTAAGGAGATGGCGGATTTTTTCCCATTAGATGTTTTTGAGAGGGTTTTATTCTTTTAAATATACCGAATTGAACAAAGTGTTTGATTTCGCTGTTATGTGACGGTCCTAGCAATAGGTTTTATAGAAGTAAGGAATTGATACAGCGAACCACCCCTCCCCATTTCTCCTACCAACCTTCCATGCCTAATTTCTTAGGCCTCAATAACCTAATAGGATTAGCTTAATAAAATCCTCACCGCGTTTCTCACCGATTTTGACCATTTCTTTACATCTCAATCTCCCTTTTGTTATCTCTTTAAGGACAGGGAGGTCATGGAGAGCAGGGTCCTAGAGGGCGTGGACGCGCGGTCGAAGATCGGAGGGTACTACGCAGCAGTCAAGGTGGTCAAGGGATGCTGAATAATCATCATATAGGCATAACGTAACCGGTAAGCGAGCCGCCCATGTAAGCGAGCCGCCCACCCAACCATTTTTTCGCGTCCACACGCGTCCTTCTATTTTCTACCAACCACCATGCCTCCAAAACGCGGTCAATTAAGCCAAGATTTTATCGAGCAAGAGGGCCGCCTCGAATTAGCCGTTCAGGCTATAAAAAACAAAGAAATCAGCTCTATTCGCGAGACTGCGCGCCGTTTTAATGTGCCTCGCACTACCCTCCGCGACCGCGTTAATGGCCGCCTATTTCGCCCTCAAACACGCGCTAATAGCCATAAATTGACCCAAACTGAAGAGGAATCGCTAAAGCGATGGATATTATCAATGGACTCGCGTGGAGCAGCCCCTAGGCCCTCTATGGTGCGAGAAATGGCGAATCTTTTGCTTGCAAAGCGCGGTTTAACCCCAATCCAAACGGTCGGCGAAAAATAGGTCTATAATTATACCCAACGTCATTCAGAGCTAAAATCCCGCTTTTCACGTCGATACGATTACCAACGAGCAAAATAAGAGGACCCAAAGGTTATTCAAGAGTGGTTTAATCGCGTACAAGCTACGGTTCAGCAATACGGTATCCTACCGGAGGATATCTATAATTTTGGCGAGACGGGCTTCGCGATGGGCCTTACGGCGACCGTAAAGGTCATTACCCGATCGGAATACTACGGTCGGAGAGCGGTTTTACAGCCAGGAAATCGGGAGTGGGTAACTACAATTGAATTAATTAGCGCTTCTGGGTGGGCGCTTCCGCCGACGATTATCTTCAAAGGCAAACTATACAATCAGGCTTGGTTCGATGACCTCCTAGGGAATTAGCGCTTCGAAGTTAGTCAAAACGGGTAGACGACAGACGAGATAGGCCTTCGATGGCTTCAAAAACTATTTATACCGTCGACGAATAGCCGCACGCAAGGCCGATATCGTTTATTAGTCCTTGATGGGCACGGTAGCTATTTAACCGCCCAATTCGACTAAATTTGCTTAGAAAACGAGATAATTCCTATTTGTATACTAGCGTATAGCTCGCATCTTTTACAACCGCTTGATATTGGTTGTTTTGCAGTTTTAAAGCGCTCTTACGGAGGCTTAGTTAATCAAAAAACGAGGCTTGGCATCAACCATATTGATAAGCTTGATTTCCTTATAGCCTACCCAACTGCCCGCGATAGCGCTTTTCAAGCGCTTACAATAAAAAATAGCTTCGCAGCAAGGGGTTTAGTGCTATTTGACCTAGAACGAGTGCTTTCAAAGCTCAATATCTAGCTTCGGACGCCTACACCCTCAGGAAGCCGCCCAAACAGCCGATCTAGCGTTTTTACCCCAAAAACACCTACGACCGTCGCCAAATTACTTAAATAAGGAGCGTCAATCCAGGCCTTCCTAAAACGACGCTTATATAGCCCCCCATCGCCCTCACAGACCGCGTTAAACTAGCTTATCAAGGGCTGCTAGCTCGCTATGCAGAACGGTATATTACTTGAGCAAGAAATCAAGGAATTACGGGCTGCCAACGCGGTGCAGAGGCGAAAACGCGCACGAATTAGTAGGCGTATAGCCTTCGAAGCTGGTATGTCAGTTCAGGAAGCTCAGGAGCATTTACAAGCCCGTGAGGCTATTATACAGCCTACGGCACCGTCTCCAGCAGCACCCAGTCAGCCTATTCAGCAGGCGATAGCACCAGCGCGACGACGTCAGTTTACGTGTTCTTTATGTAATTAGGTTGGGCATAGGGCAAATCAATGTAATCAGAGATAATTTAGTGAATATAAAGGCGTTTTGGTTGAAAAAATAGGTGTAAAGTAAAAAAGTAGATGGTTGGGTGGCCCACTCGCTTACATGGCCCACTCGCTTACATGGCCCACTCGCTTACATGGCCCACTCGCTTACCGATTACGTTAAGAGCGATGCATGTAAAAAGCCAAAAGCGAGCGATTTAATGGGATAAAAACCAACTGTTTTACTATGTAAACCAACATTAAAAATCTCTACAGCTAAGAAAACTTCACCTTAAAAATTAGGCATGATTTATTCGGCAGAAATTACCTGTCTAAGAAATCAGGCAGGCGGGGGTGGGGGGTTCGCTGTATCAATTCCCTAGAAGTATTAGGGTATGTATTTACTAGACCAGATCAAGAGCTATACACAGCCAGCTGACGAATGGGAGTATGTGTCAAAAGTGTTGCACATCAATCAATCATGAAAACAAATAAGTAACCATAGACCGGGGAGGAACCTTAACCTGGAACGAGCCACCACTTGCCGACACGATGGGGGCTAGGAGCTCCAAGTCATAATCGTTGTTCGTGATATAAGGTTCAACGGACAAACCCGATTTGAGGCCAGTGACTTGTACGTTAACCTCAACGTCCAAATCGCCTTGGTTCAGCAACTGAGTAGCGATGCGTCCGTTATGGTTTTTGAAAGAGCTGACGGTGAGATTGGCATGTGAACTAACAGCCTCAATGCGACGAGCACCAGGACGCACAAACTTGCTGAACTGTGTGAATGCCCAAAATCTCTTGGAAGGAATTACCTCATTATTGATGAGGTTGATCAGGGCACTGTTCGTAGTCGAGTTCTCGGCACCAATCCAGTAGAGAAATCCACTAGTACCGGCATCTCTCAGGGCAACCTGAATATGATTGGCCCATGTCAGTCCCTCTCCAGGGCCTCCATTCTTGTAGAAAGTGTAGGGAGTAAAGTCGCCAGTGAGATCAGCCCACTCTGTCAACCAAGTCTTCTTATTGGTGCTGAGAGGATAGATGGGAGGGGAGTCGTATCCGTGACCTGTCACTACGTCGAGGTAGTTGATAGCTGGATCAGGGCCCGCTTTTAGACCAGCCATCATAGCTTCTTGGTCATCCCAGCCGATGCTATCGCAGCAGTTTATCTTGAGGTTAAGACCAGACTTCCTGACAGTCTTGGCAAGCACGCGAATAAAATCAGCAGCCTGTGTGCCATTTGAGAGCATACTGGCATAGGTGGCAGCAAACTG
Organism: Penicillium cinerascens; assembly: GCF_028974065.1. Taxonomy (NCBI): domain Eukaryota; kingdom Fungi; phylum Ascomycota; class Eurotiomycetes; order Eurotiales; family Aspergillaceae; genus Penicillium; species Penicillium cinerascens. The sequence goes on along the minus strand of NW_026695296.1, from coordinate 2,598,931 downwards.
CGGCTCATTCAAGAAGCCCAGGTGAGTGATTTCCACCCCGGACTCTTTATAAAAGCGCGCATACTGGACGAGATAGTTGGCATAAGCCTGCATCCAGTTTCCAGTGGTACATGATTCATTGGTCACACCACAGAGGTATCCACCATTATCATTGTCATCGTCGGTCTTCATATAGCCCGGAGCAGACCAGGCATCGGCGTACAGAGTCTGGAGACCACGCGAATAGGCTTGTTGGGCTAGCGGGAATTGACCGCTGTCGTAGTGATCCCAAACATACTCAGGCTTTGCATTGGGACCCCCTGGGTTTATAGGCTCAATAGAGTTCATAAAGTTGCTGTCAGATGTGTTGCTAGACCCGATTCCGTTGCGTAGAATAGTGAAGCCCGCGCCGAAGTTTTCGTCATAGAGGAGGTTAAGAACGAGGGTCTGATTCACGACTGGCAAGCCATATTTGCCAAAGATATCTTCAGCACGTTGAAATGCTTGAGAGGCTCCGAACCCGTCTATTTCCTGGAATTGAACTTTGGGGTTGACGGAGACGGAGATGCGAGATGACACTGTGGGTGTTGCCCCGACTCTCGCGACCAGTGCATTGAGAAACAAGAGTTTTTCAATGACAGAGAACTTCATTTTGACACACAGAAGCAAAACAATTGAACTTGAATAACACAACACAATGCAAACCCTTCTTTGTCCAGGATATTGATCCGGTTTAAAACATAGCTAGTGCACCAGGATCTCGTGAAAATAAATTTGTATCAGTGCGGACAGCACCAAGTATCAAAGAATTTAGCATAATCTGCACACTGACCCTCATCTCCGGATAAAAGCGAACCCCGGATTTGGGTCTCAGGTTTTCCTAGTGCAAGCCGTCTTTCACTCCTGCATAGGCTAGCCTGAATCCTGTACGAGGGCATCCTGGTCGGTATGTTTTAGCCTAAAGCCAACTGCCAGATTATTACAGAAGAATGGAATATGCCTCCAATTTTGTTTACTATTCCTTGCGTGAAACCAACTTTACCATAGTTTGGTTAATCTGGAAACAGCGGGGAAGTGGGGGCAGCAAAGAACCTACTCCGTTCTTAGCTTGGCCTATATTTCTTTCAGTTGGTGGAGTAATATACCCTATAACTATTCGTGCTCCGAGATTCTTCCGGCGAAACCGTCATTTATTAGGCAGGTCATAGGCGATCCTTCTATTAGCTACGTGAGGAGTAATATATTGACAAATTTTTCCATGATGATCTATCTCCAAGACCCGAGGAAGTCTTCAGACCTCTCCAGGCAACGACACGTGTGGCGTAACCCCCACGGGTCAGCGAATCTGAAAACCACCAATCACCATCATTTGTACCCCCACCCTCTCGCTTGCAAGGCTATGCTAATGGCGCCTGTTGGGTTCAAGCTCTCGCTAGGTAGTCACAAGGCTAGACTAAGTTACGTAGATGGGAGTTATGAGGTCCGGTAAAATTGGCTATTCTAATCAGCCCATTCAAAAGCCACCCAGTATTGTTTTGCTGTAACCGTAGAATACCACGGGCGTAGTTAATAATAAGGGCTGCCCTATCCACTACCTTTTTACAGAGCGTTCTTGACCTATTCCTTCTCCTAATTTTCGCAATCTTAGCTCGACAAATTATAATGTCTACCGCACAAGCAACCAAAGAGGATAAGGGCCAGCATGTTACCCACGATTAAGTCGTTGCGCCAGATCATGAACTTCCGTGCTGGGTTGGATTGGCCGAAGATGGTCGCAACGCAACCGCTGAGGAACACAGATTAGGCTTCTGGGATGCTGTCAAGCTATACCCCAAAGCGTGTATGTGGACGATGGTGGTTTCCTTAGTTGTCATCCTCGACGGTTACGATACTGCTTTTATCGGCTCTCTGTTTGGTTTCCCTGCTTTCTAGCAACAGTTCGGCCACGAGACCAGCAAAAAGGTCTCTTACCAACTTGACGCCAAATGGCAGACCGCGCTCGGTCTTGCCAGTCCATTGGGCAACATCTTCGGAATTTATATCAACGCCTTCTTGACCGAGAGATGGGGCCACAAAAAGACCTGTTTAGGTACATTGGGCTTCCTGACCGGGGTTCTTTTCATCCCTTTTTCGCGAAGAATATTCAAGTTCTCTTCGTTGGAGGACTTCTCTGTGGTCTCGCATGGGGCGTATTTACTACCTTGGCTCCTGCATACGCCTCTGAAGTGGCACCTGTTGTGCTCCGTTCCTATCTTGAAACATACGTCGTGCTCTGCTGGGGCATTGGTCAATTCGTCGCTACCGGTATTCTTGGACAGTCTCGACCATCGGACGGACGAATGGGCATAGCGTATCGCTCTTGCAGTGCAGTGGGTTTGGCCCGTGATCATTGTTCCTGCCCTCATCGTTGCGCCTGGGTCCCCATGGTGGTTGGTCTGCAAGGGTCGCATCATCGAGGCTGAGAAGTCCATCAAGCGTCTCTCCTCTCAGGGTCCGGATCACGCTAAAATGTCCATTTCCCTAATTATTGAGACTACCAAGCTGGAGATGGCAATGACTGAGGGTGCTCCATTCATCGATTGCGTTCGGGGCACCAACGCCTGGTGCACAGAGATTGGCTGCATTGTGTGGACTTCCCAGGTACTCAGCAGCTTTGCTATTACCTCTTATGCTACCTATTTCTATGAACAGGCTGGATTGGCTACTTCTGATGCGTACAAAATGAGTGTCGGCCAGAGTGGTCTGCACTTCCTCTGTACGCTGCTGTCAGTCTTGATTACGGGCAACTTTGGTAGTCGGCCGGTCCTCTTTTGTGGATATATTGGCATGGGCACATCCACGTTGATTTTGGGTATTATGGCCTGCGTTCACCAGACTTCAGTCCTAGGTTACGGAGAATCTGCGATGTACCTCCTTTGGTATGTCTTCTACGAGCTCACCCTCGGCCCGCTCGCATTCATCATTGTCGGAGAGATTTCCTCTACCCGGCTGCGCTCGAAGAGTATCTCTCTCGCGCGTAACGCTTACAACGTTGCCAACGTGTTCAGCTCCTCTGTCGTCCCTTATACCCTCAATCCAACTGAAGGTAAATGGAAAGGCAAGACAACGTTTTTGGCCGCTGGTTTCACTGTCATCCTTACTATTTGGGCCTACTTCCGCCTTCCCGAGTCTCAAGGACGGACCTATGAGGAACTGGACATCCTATTCTCCAAGAACTTGAAGGCTTGGGAGTTCATGAATGCGCAAATTGACGATGATGCTGCAGAGCATATTACAAAGAAGGATTAAGAGAATTAGGAGGAAGGGGATGTATTCCGTGCTCCTATAGCTATCATCTCTTACATTTGAGCTTTTTAATACGATGAAGTTACTGTATGGTTAAGTTCACGGATCTATGTTAGGCGACGCGCAAGTTGGATGGATATTTCTGAAAATGCCTTACTTTAATTGAAAAGAAAACCCACTTTATCAGTAGAAGATACTATAAGTTTAGATTAACGTATGCCAAAGCCTGTTGTTTCGGCGGGTCTACAGAGTAGAGCAAAAGCATGAACAGGTAGATGTAAATTGTCCGGGTGACCCATGCACGAACCTGTGCAGACCCCCAAGTAGCGAAGGATAATACAGCTTGAAAAGCTCACTATGCGTCCAATGGGAGGAGTTAACCAAATGCGTGGTATAACGTAACCGGTAAACGAGCCGCCCAGGTAAGCCAGCCGCCCACCATAGTAAAGTTGATATTTTACAAAGTAATAACTCAACAACCATAGCTTATTAGTAGTCCATACTATGAATCTTAGCTTAGAGATATTTAATAGGCTGGTTTACAAAGACTTAAGAAAATTCGGAAAACAAAGTCGAGATATAGCTATTAATGGTATATTACAGCCATATTCTGGTAAGCTAGTCGAGGTGATATTAGATCATTCCGAAATTAATATACTTTACTTCATTAACTGAGGATAACCTATATATCTCATATCAGCCCAATAGATGGCATGATTGTTGAGTTATTGCGTTGTAAAATATCAGCTTTACTATGGTGTTTTGGGGTGGGCCGCTGGCTTACATGGGCGGCTCGCTTACCAAATACGTTAGCTTTAGCCTGAGACGGGTAAATCGATCATTAACCAGGATCTAATAAAAGAGTGCATGTCTACCCCGCCTAAGGCTCGCCTAGGGGTAGAACGTGAAATATATGACTCCCAACTGACATTCTGAATCAATTCATTCTCAAGATGGTGATAGACAATGGTCTTGAGGGATGGCTGCGGTACTCTGCACTTCCCGCAGTATTTAGCAACACTCAACGGCGTTATTCAAGCATCATTGTCCTGAACAAGGATGAGACGAGCCCTGTTTACACGGCCGGAAAAGAGCTACAAGATGGTCTGAAACGCATCTTGGGTCAACATGTTGACATTGATTTTGTATTGACCGGTTCACCTACCTCCATCGTCGTCGGCACTCTTGGCGCATTCTCATCAGCCGGTGGCGACACCCAAGATATCCCCGCACTTAAAGAGGATGGTTTTTGGCTCCAAACAGATGCAGCCAACGACTGCGTCCACATCATCGGTCAGAATGAGCGCGGTGCTATTTATGGTGCTTTTGAGTATCTGATGCGTCTGGCACAAGGAAACTTCACACCTGTCGCATCTGCAAACAATCCGAGTGCTTCTATTCGATGGGTGAATCAATGGGACAACCTAGATGGAAGTATTGAGCGCGGATATGCGGGTCCGTCTATCTTCTTCAAAGATGGTGAGGTTGTTAAGGACATGACCAGAATTTCTCAGTTCGCTCGTCTCCTCTCATCGATCCGGATCAATGCTGTCGTCATCAACAACGTCAATGCCAACCCCAAGCTTTTCAGCGAGACAAATCTCAATGGTCTCCGTCGCATTGCAGATGCTATGCGGCCTTGGGGCGTACGTATTGGTATATCACTATACTTCGACTCTCCCAAGGAGTTTGGTGGTCTTCCTACCTCTGACCCCTTGGACCCCGCTGTCAACGACTGGTGGAAGAAGATCACAGCCAAGGTGTACGAGAACGTCCACGATCTCGTCGGATACACAATCAAGGCCAACTCTGAGGGTCAGCCAGGGCCCCTAACGTATAAACGCACCCTGGCCGATGGGGCCAACATGTTTGCCCGAGCTTTGAAACCTCACGGTGATGGTGTTGTCATGTACCGTGCCTTCGTGTACAACCACCACCTCGACGAGTCTGTGTGGAAACACGATCGGGCCAATGCAGCTGTCGACTTCTTCAAAGATCTAGACGGCTTCTTCGAAGACAATGTCATCGTCCAGATCAAATGGGGCCCCATTGATTTCCAAGTCCGCGAGCCGCCCTCTCCCTTATTGGCCAACCTCAGGAAAACCAAAGCTGCTATTGAGTTCCAGGTCGCGCAGGAGTATCTCGGTCAACAGTCACATTTTGTTTACATGGCGCCGCTCTGGAGAGAGATACTTGACTATGACATGAGGATCGACGGCAAAGACTCCCACATCCGGGACATTGTCTCTGGCGAACGCCTTGGTTGGAGCCGCAGCGGCTACACCGCGGTCCTCAACATCGGAAGTGATACAACCTGGATTGGTAACCATCTCTCTATGTCCAACATGTACGCATACGGCCGTATTGCCTGGGACCCCCTCTCGGATCCAGTGTCTATGATCCAAGACTGGGCACGTCTCACCTTTGGCCTACACAAGATCATTGTTGATACAATTACCAAGATATCCATGGAATCCTGGCCCACGTATGAGAATTATAGCGGAAATCTGGGTATCCAGACACTCTGCGACATCATCTACACTCACTACGGTCCCAGTCCCGGATCGCAGGATGGCAATGGGTGGGGTCAATGGACCCGCGCCAACGCGCATTCAATCGGTATGGATCGAACCGTTGCTACCGGATCTGGGAATTCAGGCCAATACCCCCCTGAAATTGCCGCTATGTACGAGAATATCGAAACAACTCCTGATAATCTTCTCCTCTGGTTCCACCATGTGCCTTACACCCATCGCCTGAAGTCCGGCAAGACAGTTATCCAACATTTCTACGACGCACACTACGAGGGTGCCACGAATGCACAATCTTTCCTAGTGGAATGGGCGAAATTAAAGGGCCTCATCGACGACCACCGCTTTGACCATGTCGCATTCAAGTTGGAATATCAGGCCGGTCATGCACTTGTCTGGCGAGACTCTGTTAACTACTTCTATTTCGCAAAATGTGGGATTCCAGATGAGAAGAATCGCGTCGGAAATCACCAGTGGCGCATACAAGCCCAGGACATGCAGTTGTCCGGCTACAAGGTTGTCTCAGTGACACCCGTCGAGGCGGCGTCTCAGGGGAAGGCCATTATCACCAAGACGAACGATGCACCTGGTATTGCCCAGAAGGAACTTTCATGCCTATCTGGCACCTATGATATTGCAGTCAACTACTACGACCATCTTGGTGGACGGTCCAAGTATGAAATTTTTCTCGGAGAGAAATTGATTGGAGCCTGGACGGGTGATCTGGAAGATAAGCTGGGGCATGATTTCTCGGAGTTTTTGGATGGTCACTCTGCAACAAGAATTACTTTCCGCGGAATCAAGGTGGAAAATGGTGACTTGCTTAAGATTATTGGTCAACCTGATGGCAGTGAACTTGCTCCATTGGACTATGTTTCTGTCTTGCCGAAGGGTGCCATTGATTAAATGATGATTTGGGCTATCTATTTTTATTTCTCGAAATGGATCCATTCGACTTTACATAAATTGGTGATAGAAAATGGAGGAGGTGGAAGCCTGCGCCCTTGACACAAATTCTGAGCAGTTGTTCCAAAATAAAAAGGGAATTGTTCCACCCACCCCCTTTACTGCTCACAGAGGGCACAGGTGATCGCCTATATGCACCTGCTCACAAGCCCCCATGGCTCCATGCCTGATTTCTTAGGCTTCCTACGTTTCTGCCAAATAAATCATGCAATTCTGGTTTATAGAGTAACTATCCATTTTTAGCTTATAAAATCGCTCCATTACTATACAATCAAATTACTATATGTCAGAATTCTAGGTGTACGCATTTGTATACAGGGCTTTATATATTTGTTATGTTTGTTGACCCTCAAAATGTTTCGAGGGCCACCTTCAGAGGGCAGCATCCTAGAGGCAGGAAGAGCACGCCTTCCGAACGCAAAACTACGGGTCCGTGGGCGGCCCTCAGAGGGCGGTTCACGGACGGTTATGAGGTCTAGTGTAACATGCCACCACAGAAAGAAACCATATACAGTCACAAAAAATACCAAGTTGAAGAGAGAAGAAAGAGATAGAGATGGAGAGCCAGATAACACCTTATTGCGGGAAGCGCCATTCCTAATCTAGTTAATCCTCCTCTAATACACCGCCTTCCTCACCGCCTACGCGTCTAAGCCTTTTGTCCTCAGGACATGTATCACTGTCGGAGTACGCAATATAAGGGCCAATCGGCGGTGAAAAAGACTCTGTATTGCTACAACCCCTAAATCTGAAAATTTGTAGGAATCATTGCTCTCGGTGGCCTATCACTAGGTTGCGATCCTTCAAGTAGTTGGCAGCTGCAAGAGTAGAGCCAACAGTCTTATAAATAGTGCTATAAGTGTAACTACTGCATAAGAGGGGAGAATATCATCCCAGTAAAGCTCCATGGGTAGCCTGACTTTTTTAATTAACGTACAATTCAGTTGTAGACGAAGCTAGAGTTGTAAACAGAAGTTGTAAACCAGCCTTGGCCGAATGCGGCGGTCAGAGAGCAAAGCGGTGAAAGCTTCGTCATACTGGCCTACACCTTCCCTTGACGACGATTACGATTCTTATGTAACCGAAATGGCTTGGGAATGCCGCGGCCTCGTTATTTAATATCATTATCCTTTGATGGCTGGCTGTGAACACAGCTGGATGCCTTCATATTCTAAAGCCCGTCGGTTATGGAGGAAAGCGATGCAATCATTATCAGCACCGCGGTGTTTCTAAGCATCTCGCTTATCGCAGTCTATCTTCGGTGTTTCGTTCGTTTGAAGATTGTGAAAGCCTTTGGGCTAGACGATGCTTTGATGGTGGTGGCGACAGTAAGCCGTCACAGAATTTGTCCTTTAGGTCCTCTCTCGCGTACTAATCTTTCTTCAGATTTTCAACATCGGGTTTGCCACATGCGGAATAGTGGGCGCCGTATATGGGATGGGAAAGTCGCAAGTTTATTTAGCTCACCGACCAGAATATTTTCGACGTGGACTATTGGTAGGTCTTCCCGTATCATGACTTATGCCGTATCACTGACTGTCATGGCCACAGTGTTTTTGGTTAGGCCAAATCTTATATATATTTACGTGCACGATGGCTAGGCTGTCTATTGCCATGACTTTGCTTCGTCTTACAGTTCAGCGTATTCATTCGTGGATTCTGTACGGAGTCATGTGCTTTTCAACCACTATGGGGATGATCTTTCTCTTCTTCACCATCTTCCAATGCCACCCAGTCGCGTTCTATTGGAACCATTCGTTAGAAGGTGGCCATTGTCTCGACATAAATACGCTCCTCGGTATTGTTTATCTATACAGCGCGGTGGCCGTGGGATGTGATTTTACTATTGCTTCACTCCCCGTGTGTATGATCTGGGGGCTCCAGATGGATCGACGAACTAAAATTGCCGTGTCAGGAATTCTGGGAATTGCTAGCATGTTCGTCCACTCTACTTGTTCCACTCACCTATGTTCTATTCTCACAGAAAGCTTCTTCAGCGCGAGTGCCGCCGTAATCGTTCGCATTCCGTTCATACATTATGCCAAAGATCCAGACTTCCTTCGTGAGCCTAATCTGCCGTTACGTCTTGTCTCTCTTGATTCTAATATGGTAATAGAGGCCACAACGCAGATTTCAATATGGTCGAACATAGAAGCTAGTCTTGGTATTACGGCTGGTAGCCTCGCAACTATACGACCAATTATCCGAGTTTTATCAATTGGGGATTGATCCATCTAAAGCCAGCAACCTGGCAGACTCTTTTCCCAAAATCCAAGGAATTATGAGTTATTGGATCGTTACGGTCGCGTCCTGAATACCTCAAGGACCGTTCAATTTGTGAGCAAATTTTCCAGTAAGGATAATTCTCGCCATGCGCAACATTCACCTGGGAGAAACGGTACAACAACAACAACAACCCCCGCCCGCCCCAATGTTTATATTTCGCAATTCCGCCAAAGCAGCGCCATTGCCACATCACCCTTCAGAGCAGCTTGCAACGCTCGGAACATTTTCACAGCTGCTGTATGTCTTGCCTCCCGTGACATCAACCTTGCGCCAAGTCCAGTCAGAGCAACCAGAGCTGCCACAAACAATAACAATGTTGTACCCACTCGAGGAAACTGCATCACTTCCAGATACATTATCAATAGTCAATTCTGTGATCGGAATTCCACTCGAGGGTGTACCCCCATCAAGATCTCCACCGTCATAGTTCTGTTCAATAAGAATTCCATAACTACATCTTGCAGTCAGCATGAGTCTTTAGCGGAAGCTTTCAGGCTTTCGTAGCATACCCGGTAATGTTGTCGAGCGTGATCTCAGAGTAGGTGACACCCTTGATCTCACCGGTATCGCCTTCTGTAGCCTTGATGCGTATACCTAATTGGCCAAGGCGGATTAAACTTGATGAATAAGCATACCAATGTGTGAATGTTCCTTACCATTGACAGAATCTTTGACTTCACAGTTTTCGAAAGTGACTGTATCAACTGTATTATCGCTGCGGCCGCCCACGCTTCCTATAGAGAGTCCATGTCCTCCGGAGCAAACACCACCGCTGAAAGTAATATCCTAAAAAAGATATTAGATCCTCGGTTTAATAACATGCCGTGACTTCGACAAGACCATACTGTTCCAGAATTGACTGCAACGCAATCATCTTGATTATATACGTTGGCGCCAGTGATAACGACGTTTGTGCTGTCGCCGATGTCAAACCCATCGGTGTTATGACCACCCTCTGTATCACCGGCTTCATTGTTGATGGTCATACTCGTAATAACCAAGCCGTCACAGCCACTTATGCTCACTGCTTGGACCGGAGTATTCTCAATGTATAGGTCGGTGATTGTAGAAGATGCGAGATTATGGGCATAGAAGAATTTCGGTTTTGTTTTCCCGCCGTCAGATCCTTCGCCGTCCCACCAGCGCACTCCATCAGGGTTGAGATACGCACCGCTGGCCCCTTTGACAGTAATGCCGGTACCTGAGATTTGGAGCAAAGGACCAGACCATTCCTCGTATCCCCAGGTGGTCTCGCCTTCAAAAATAACCTTTCTCAGTGTTGTTTAGCATCATTCTTGAGAAATGATTACCAGACGCTGAAGAATTTCAGCTTACCGTAGTGTCGTCTGCAAGATCACTTAGATCTAGCGTCGTACCGGAAGGAACAGCCACAGCCGAAAGAATGATGGTTGAGCAGGATTTTTGGGACACACTGACTTGCGATGCACCAGTAGATCCAGAAAATGTACAGGTGGTCGCTCTCTTTCCAAGACTAGGCGCCTGGGTGATGGCAGGCTCAGCCATGGGCGAGCAGGCCACGCACCATGCGAGAGCCGCAAAACCGAGAGGGATGAAGAGCCTTGTCATCGTTGTTGGAATACAGCTACCCTTTGAAGAGGTGGCTTGAAACTCTGTTGATCGAAGAACAGTGCCAATTTATGTGGTTTCACTGGGCTGTCAGCTTGCGATCATCTACGCCGATTAATAATATCATTCCGGGGTCTTTTATTAGTGAACACATCAGTTGAGAATAACTTTTATCCTCCAATAATTTCACCTAGTTCTCTTCAGTTCCATATCTTATTGGTGGCCGCATCTATGTGCATGGCGGGGGAAAGCCGGTGGCGGTAGTGAGAGGCATGTGCAAAGCCGAGAATCCAAGCTAGTCCGTTGGTAGTCCATTTATAAGAGCGGATAACTTTGCGAGCCTAACACACGGGCGAGGAGCTTGTAATTCCCTTTTGGCCTTTAGTGAACGCGGTTTGTGGACTTTTCAAAAAGCCCTCATTTTCTGCAGGTTTCAGGTATGCCCTGACGCTTGTTACGGTGCTATTTTTTATCCTTAATATGCCACGGATCTACTGGAAATTAAATATGTCCTCGCAGCTTGTGACATGTGGGGGTTTATTAAGCCACCAATCATACGCCTCTTTTCGATTTTTCAAAAGACGAGCTGCCTCCATGCAGATCGGAGACAGCCTAACTGTCATAGAAACAGCAAAAAGTGGAAGAAAAGTATCTTTAATACCATTTCAACGATTTCCTATCTTTCTAGCATGTACATACTATTTGGGTCGAACAGTATAGTACGCGCTAAGAAGAGAAACAAAACCCGGTGGAAGGGAGCTAAGACTGTTCAGTTGATAAAGGGAGTCTCCGCAGAAAGTTAAAAAGGATTAGAGAGCAACTCATCGTCAGCTTTGTTCGTAATGGCATGTTAAGTGTGAGCTGACAAAAGTCCTCTCTTCAAATGAGGTTTCAAAATGATTGCCAGTGCCACGATTTGTATCAAATTTAACCGGCCCTGATTGGAGAACGCTGCGATTTTGTGCGTCATGGGATGAACATACCCAACTTGGGTTTTCTATGGTGGAAATAAAGAATCCCGACCGGAGAACTTAACTGCTTACTGGGCTTCACAAACTCTATTTTCCGTTCTGTCGTTTTCTTACCCGCGCGAAACCGACCCACAAATCACGCCGATCGGGATAGACAGATAGCTATCACGACCAAGAATTTCCGGACCCGAAATATACCGTCTACTCATTTGGTAGTCCTGATAATCTGAAGCATAGGTGAGCGAATGATGCTTTTCAATATTGTCCGCCAAAGAAGCAGGTCCCGCTATTCAGTAGTGCGGCATTGGCTCTGCAGCCACGCCATCCGGTTCAAGCAACTAGGTGTTCGGCCACGTATGCCGGGTATCATCTCTCCACGTTTTAGTCTGGTTTACAAGAAATTAGATACAACGGTAGAGCTCCAATCCCTGGTGGTGGTAACCGTCCCGAGACACTTACACCACTATAGATAGATGTAGTGCAGCGAGAACATGTTTGCGGGCCGCTCGCAAGGAACTCTTGTCTAGCCCCGAAGGTACATGGTGAAATTCTGCGTTAGCTAATTGTCTGGGTACCTGGTCGAGTCCCAAGCCTAGAGAGCTAGTTGGCCCTGCCGAGCTGTTATCTTCAAGCCTGTAATATTAAATTGAATTGGAAGCTTGGAAAGTTTGGAGTAAGATTTATGACGCATGAAAGTTTTCGCTCTGTCATACCCATATATGCCTTTGATATGCCTATGAGGCAAAATTCTCTCTGTGAACAGTTTTTCCTATTTACTTATGATAGGCAAGAATAATCCTGGGGCCTGATGAGCTTTAATACATGAACTATCGGCCGTCTCCCGATTACGGCGTTGCACATTGTTCTGTTAGACCTCATTATTCGAAACCCCGGAACTTAGGTAGCTGTACGTCGATAGTTTATACGAGTACCCTGGTATACCAAAGTAAAGTCTCTCTAAAAATTGGGAGCTAACACGACCATTCAATTCTGATAGAAGATTCCCGGCTGCCTGTACAATCACCTAGACATTGACACTCCCATAGGTATTCCCATTTGGGACAGTCCCGTCCCGCCCATAGGTGGGATATAGGACTGACCCTTAGTCCTATAGGTAGGTAGGGAAAAGGCCGTCCTACCTATAGGACTCCTATAGTCCTATAACTACCTATAATACAAGGAGGTATAATTAATATATATTATATAGGAATTTTTGGTATTTAGGTGGTAAAATTATAGTCGAAAGGTAATAAAATAAGAAAAGAAAGTGAGGTTTAAATAAGAGAATAACACCTATATTAATCTATAGAATTTTAAAGCCCTTAAGCCCCTAAGGACGTCTTTTTACCTAACTAGAGGCCCGAATCTAGCTTTTTAGTATTATAGGTAGAGAGACTAAATTATTATTACTCTTATTAGATAAAACACTCTTTCGTCTCTTACTAGCCTAAACGAAAGATAGCCTAGAAATATCTATCTTATCTATTATATCTATATTATCTACCTTATCCTTAGTATCACTAATTAGCTTAAACCCTTCTATTTACTTAAAAGATTTATCTATTTTACTATCCTCGTAGATAGATAGAGATTAGATAAAAGCTAGCTACTAATCTTCTATCTTGAACCTTATTATATATATAAATATTATTAGGTCTTAGATAGTTAAAGAATTTAGACAACCCCTCTAATAATAATAGATATCCTAGGCTAAATTAAATAACCTTTCTATATTAGCACTTATAGTAGAGATAGAGAAAATATCCTATAATATATATACTAGTATAGGGAACTAATATATATAATCTTTCTAGAATAGATAAGGGCTAATTAGGACTAAATCTAAATAAACTAAAGAAATTAGACTAAAATAAGACTAGAAGTAAGAGAAAAATAAGAGAAAAGTAAGAGAAAAATAAGAGAAAAATTAAGAGAAGAAATAAGCTTACCTCCTTAGAGAAATTAAGATAATTTATCTTAATCCTAGGTAGATTTAGGCTTAGAAGTAAGTAATTAATTAAGCTTAGAAGCTTAGATAGAAGCCTAAGATTTTAAGATTAAATTACTCTCTATTTAATATATCTTTATTCGCTCTTAAAAGCTTACTTAATATAAAGAAGTATAGTTTTTATCTATTTAGTTAGGGCTAGAAAAGAACTATAACTTATACTAAGGGGCTAGGACTATACTATATATATAGATATCACTAAGTTCTAGATTATCTATTTTTATATAGTACTCTTAAAGCTTATTTTTAGCTAATTTAAGAGCTTTAAATATCTATTGTTTCTATCTAGCCTAAAAGAAAAAGTAAGTAAGTGAGACTTAAATAAATCCCTTTTCCGCTAATCTTAACTTCGATTTTTAGCTCTTTAACCCTTATTATATACGTTAAAGTGCTAAAAGCAAGAGTTAAGATTATTAGAAAAGGGAGAGAATAGAGGAGACTAACCTTTTTTCGCCTTAACTACTAAATCGAAGCTTTAAGGTAGTTAAAAAGCTTATTATAGATACTAAAGATATTATAGATAGTAATATCCTTAGTCTTAGATAGGGTAGTAGTAAATTAGAAGAAAGGCTTAGTTAAATAAAGAAGATAATTAATCTAATACTATTCCTCTAGATTAATTATTAACTATTTAACCTAGTAAGTAATATAGTACTAATTTAGATTAGATTAAAGCCTTTTAGCCTAGTAAAATATTAGATAAGTAGAATTCTAATATATATAGACGTCCTAGATTAGGACTAATATAGGCTACTTAGTCTAAAGCTTTAGGAAGTTATCCTATCTTTATAGGCTTATATTAATATAGATAGTAAGACTATAAGCCTTATAAAGGGTATTTATAATATCTAGCTTTCTAGACCTTTACTAAGCCTAAGTAGTCTAATTAAGCTCTTTCGTCTAAACTATTTCTACTATATTATTCTAGGGGTTTACTTTTATCTAACTAAGAAGCTATTTTAAACTAAGCTAAATAACGTAGGTAAGGTAAGAAATATATATAAAAGGTAGACTAGGATAACTAGCTTAGATACTTATAATTATTGTCTAGTTATTTAATATATTATCTATAGTAATAGCTATAACCTAGTCTATAATCTAATACTTTTAAAGGGTCTTAGATAGGAATAAACTAAGGTTTAGTCTAGTATATATACCTTTTAGGGGTTCGAATCTTAGTAGTATCTCTTAGTAATTCTAATTCTAGTCTAGGAAATAGCTAGTTATAGCTATAAATACTTACTAAAAAGGGGATATCTAGTAATCTAGACTAATTAAGAGCTTTAAATAGGGTAGAAGCATTTAAAGGGTATCTTTCTATTAGTCTTCGACTATATTTTATAGTTAGCGCTATATTATATAATTAGTAGGAAAGGTTAGGACTAAAGGGGCTAACTATATTAGGCGTAGTAGCTTTTAGAAGTGCTCACTCTTAATAATTTAGAAAGGTAGGCGTAGGCTAGTAATAGTGGTTAAAAGTTACTACTACTAAAGCTCTTTAGACTAAGGTTACGATAGATTAGAGTTAACTACCTAGTAAGAGAATACTAAGTTAGTTTTCTCTTATTTTACTCTTACTTTTCTCTTACTTTTCTCTATCTTTTCTCTCTCTTTTTAGTAAATATACCACTTTCTATATTAAGTGCTTAATACTTATTTACTAATATTTTATTTAGTAAGCACTATTTTTTAGATATCGTTATATCCTAGACGTCCTATCTTTTATAGGATACTTTATTATTATACTATACTTTTTGTAAGTAACTATTAGTTTCCCTATATTAATATATATAACCTAGTCAAAATACGTCTATATATTAGATTAATAGCCCTTTTTATCCTAATAGATATATTTTACTTTAGGTTTCGTCCTATACTAAGTAGTAAGCTACTATTTAATAAATTTAGTCTTAGTTATTTCTATCTAAAGTGCCTACTCTTTCGTCTAGTCTCTAATATATTAAATAGAGAGTGGTAGTAATAGTAGTAGTATAAGCTTAGTTATTTAGCTTTTAGTTAGTTCGTTTAGTTTAAAAGAGAAAGAATTAGATAGAATAGGATTAATACTATCACTATAGATAGATTAGCTTATAGGGTCCGAAAGATATACTATACTAGCCAAAAGTAAAGAGAAACTAAGACTAAAGTAAAGAGAAAAAGTTTAGATAGAAGGTAAGGCAAGGTAAGATATATTAAGGGGCTTAGGCACGTAGCCTAATATTATTAGTTCTTTATAAGCTAATCACTACTAGGTGAGTCTAACTAGCCTATCCTATTAGCCTAAATCTCTATATTTTATATAGATAGTCCTATAGAAGTCCTATAGTCCTATAGAATTCACTAAGAGCTATACCCCCTAGAAATTTCTTAACTTTTTCTCTTAACTCTAACCTTTTTCTCTTAACTCTAACCTTTTTCTCTTAACTCTAACCTTTTTCTCTTAACTCTAACCTTTTTCTCTTAACTACACACCCTACACTAGTAATTAGGTATTTATAAGATAAATATATATAAAAGAAGCTATAATAATTAAATTAACTAATAAAATAAGCCATAATAACTGGTATTATACTATAATAAAATTAAAGGAAATAATATAGTAGGGTGGTTATATATAACAAATATATATCTTAGAGCACTAAGTATAATTTCTACTACCACTTTTATACCTTTACTTCTATAAGCCTAAAATTAATGCGACCGATAGAACCGACCCTTAAATATATATAAATAAATTTATTTACCATAATTACCTAGTAGGTAGGTTAAAAGGTGGTGATATTACTTATTCCGACCAAAATAGGCGTAAATAACGAAGATTAGTCAGTGATTTTATGTATAAAATCTAGGCCAATTCAGGCCAATTCAGGCCAATTCAGGCCAATTCAGGCCAATTTAGGCAGAATCAGGTGTCTATGGGTACCCATGGGACCTATGGGTATTCCTATGGGTGGGTATGCTAAGGGCATACCCAATTGGGTATTCCTATAGGTGGGACATGGGACGGACCTTAGTCCCATGGGAGTCCCATGTCAATGTCTACAATCACCTATCGATCTGTGGCTGGCATCTCTTCCTCTTCCTCCATTCCCATGTTTAATATTCTGGTTCTGCTACCACCAATAATACACCATATGTTTGGCCCTCATCTCAGGTAACGAAGCTTGTGACGTCTATCTTATCTACTAACTACACTTGATGAAGGTAAAATCAAGAGTCTCTCATTAATCATCGCTTTGCATCGTACATAACTATCTATGTGCGAACCTCACATTTCACTTCATCTTTTCATCGCGCATGAATTAGCTAGAGCCCATAATCCACATTAAAAACTTTTGTGATTGCCCCTGAGTCAAGAATCTCCCCTCAAACAATTGTCATTATCAGAACTCGATAGATGTCTATTCAAGATGGAGAATTCTCCCCGGAATGTCCATTAAACCGATGCGACAAAATGACGTGAGAGACTTGCTATAAAATACTTAGTCTATGACCTGCTATTATTTGAACTAGTCTGGGTTTTCCTCATCCCACAATGCGTACGATCCCTGTGGCCACCATTTAGTTTGGGAGTTTTTCGGTCTACGATTTGCCAACTTATCTTCAGCAGATCTGCAGCAACCCCGATATATGGAACTTCAAATTTTGTTCTCTTATTTATTTTCCTTCCCGTATATACAGAAGTTTGGCAAGTGTAGAACTTAATTAGCCGGCGGCTTCACTATTGTCATTGACGGTGCTAGTACTTTGGATACTGTAGTGACATTGACGGACCAATATCCCCACATCTCTGGTAACGGCGGTCAATATGACAACATGGATGTCGACTATAATGGGTTGAATGACAGAGATGGCACCAGGGGCTCAGATGAGATTGGTTAAGGTGAAACAGCGTTCAAGGTTCAGCCAGTAAATATAGAATGGATGATTGGGAAGCCGACCTGCAACTATATGAGGTAGTTTGGAAATATAAATTTGACCCTCGGCGACGTGGCGTCAATTCATTGAATGTAATCGCTGTCATTTGTAACAAGGCAGTGATAGGTGCTTCTTCCCTTTCAATCGTTCAGTTTTTAAATGTGGTAAATTTATAGTGTCTGGGTTGACACTAATGATGGAGATTTAATAGTTGATGTGAAAAGTTCTATCTTTCGGCCCCAATTAAGTCTCTCTAAAGAAAACATCATCGGAAAGGTGGGCCACGGCCCGATCCATGTCCTAAAGCATTGGCTTTATGGTTTAACGGCTGGCTGTTCCTGGCAGGAGTTCAGGCTGGTGGGCTGGAGACTGCAATACATTCGAGGAAAGCATTAAAGAACTTGGCAACAAGGCAGTTGATAGCCTCACTGCTTAAAGTGAGTGTATCACAAAACCATATGCAACTCTGCAATCGCATTTAAGCTAAAATATTTAGTAATTGTACCTTAATAGATCAAGCGCCACATCGAGGAAACTATTTCCACGTATTAATTCATTTTTATAGCCATAAAGGAAGACCAGTTCATAAATTTGGATTGGGGGCAAACTTATACACGATCACGATATGAACGATTGTATATATAGCTACTATGCTCCATAAACAGTAAACCAATGAATCGATAGCTCCACGGGGAGTAACACCAGATATACCCGAGCCATGAACTCCAAGAAACGGCCCCTAGGAGGAAATAGGCAGTGGTATGAAGACTAGCCTCCCAGTACAGTCCAGCCCATCAGTCCCACCCATCCGGCGACAAAGACAACAGTCAGGATGCCGGCACCAGCTCTCTCTCCCGCGGTAATAGGAACGTACGTCTCTGTATCCGAGCTGGTGTCATTCTCGCCCGCGGTGGGATCGCTTGTACTGTTACCACCCGTAGTCGAAGTCACAGGTGCCGAGCCGCCAAAGTTGATCATGTTTGCAACAAAGAGATCAGTGGCACTGATCTCTTCTTCCATTCCTATCCAGCCATCGTATTCGGATTTATACCAGCGAACTCCACATGTATTGTTGTTGTGCCCCGTGCAGGACAACGCAGCGGCTTTGGCGGATGTTTGTAACTTGGGCAAAATGGTATCGAAGGTTGATGGAACCAAGAGAGCTGTGAATGACAGCCAGGAAGATACAAGCCCCTTGAAAAGGATCTCATTGTCATTGCAAATCTCCGTCGGCTCACATGTGACCTCCTCGAAAATGCCACCGTTGCTTTCCGGGAAAAATTGCTCGAACGTTTTGTTCATCAAGCCGTTCACTGCACTGAGCCACTCAGAGCTACCATTTGTCTATATTCAGGACGCTTATAATTAGTGTACCGTCAGGAAAATGCGACACTGCCAGAAGCTTGAAGGTTTACTGGCAGGTGCCTATACATACATGTCGGCAAACTCACATAGTTGTACATATAGGCGGCACCCATCATGTAAGTTCCATAATTATATGACCATTGAGTATTTCCCTGAGTCGAACAATCGCTTTCGGCACTTGTGGAATCGGCAACATTCCAGGTCGAGTTGCTCAACAAAGGTGAGGACAGAGACCAGTCCCAGATCTTCTTTGCCCATTTAAAATAAGTATCCGACCCGGTGTAGCGGGCAAGACGTGCGGATAATTGAAATAGACCCCCGTTTGAGATCGAATTTTTCAAAGTGTAGCCAGATTCGTAGGGCCATATTTGCCACCTCATCCCTCCGTCGCAAGAGGAGGTGTCCCATCGGTTGATCTGAGTGTTGAAGACTCCCTGGGCAAGTGAGAGCCAGGAAAATCCATCAGAAACATCTGCAAATTGAAGTTCGGCCGCCGTCATTGCTGCAAGCCCCCAGAACATTTGGTCGTCATTGCCCTTGAAGGTCGATTAGCACGTGCCATATATTTTCTGCCACGCGACTTCTTACTAGATAGCTGCTGTAGTTAGCCGGCATGTAGTCGCCATCATCAC
The DNA here is from genome assembly GCF_028974065.1 of Penicillium cinerascens. NCBI lineage: Eukaryota > Fungi > Ascomycota > Eurotiomycetes > Eurotiales > Aspergillaceae > Penicillium > Penicillium cinerascens. The sequence goes on along the minus strand of NW_026695296.1, from coordinate 2,579,403 downwards.
CGGATTGCCACTCCAGTCCAACGCGCAGCTCGTCATTGTACGTCGTGTCGCCCGTGAAATGCCAGTACTGAAGCAATGCCATGAAGAGGGCTGATCCTTCCCACCATTTACTCGGAAATGCTCCTGGGATATGTCCGGTCTCATTTCCTTTGTAATAGGTCATCATCGCATAGACAGTTGTGCTGGCGGCGTTTTTCATAGATTCTGTCGTGTGAAATCCATTAGCGCAATGCTCACACCCGTGGGTACCGTGTCAAGATGGTACGGCATACGCTCATCGCTGATATCCAGATCAATCGCATCTGCCGGGTTAGAGATAAGGATTGAAAATAAAAGCCCCTCCAACAACAACCAGAGGCCAGGAGAATGCATCATGATTGAACCAGTCAGCCCTGAATGGTGTAGAGTGGGCCGGCCTATCACAAGCGGAGGCAGATCATCGATCGGCTGGATGGAAGAACGTTGATACACACGTTATTGTATCACTTAGAGAAGGCCGTAAGTCACTGGCATTTCGAAAGAAGGAAAATTTTACAACTCAAAAGAATTTAAGCGGGCGACCCCATTTGGCGCGCTGCGGATTTAAATATAGCGTCAGAGGCATGCGTAATCCTCGGCGCTAGCGTCGTCAACTTTCGCTGTGAAGACACGCCTCCCGGCACTCCGGCAATGGGCGCAAAAGTGGAGCCCGCCAAGCTCATTCAAGCTTTCCTGTTGCGATGATCAGGAACGGTACAAATGTATTAGGGCACCATTTCTATTGATTTCGACCAGGATTGGATCGGGGCCGGCGTCGCTCACCTGCTAGGACAAAATATATGGAGAAAAAAAGGTGTTTCAGGTTTGCTGACCGTCTGGGGGGTCGGGTGCCGCAATAATTCAATTGTCCGCATCCTGAACAACTCTTTTCTCTATTATCCGTGCGTACCCAAGATTTTTCATATACTACATCGGACTGTTTAAGTCGCTTTTTTTTCCTTTTCTGAAGCCACCTAGAGTGTTTTTTTCTAGCAATAAGCTGCGCGCTTTCTTACATTGGATCAGAAACGAGATGAAATGATTGATCAAAGGGAACACGGAAGCTCCCGGGATGAGCGTACTATCTTCAAATGACACCAGAAATCTTGCTTCAGCGTTTCATGGTACCCTGCACTGCCAATATAACTTCACTGGACTACAATTTCCTCGAAATTCTTATTGAATTCAGAAAGAGATTATTCGATTACTCGATTTGTCAAGACCCTTTTGCGAGTGGAGGCACTTGGACTTCCAGTTCATCCCGAACAGAAATAGTGCCGAATGAATTTCCACGCTGCCTCGAGGCTAGTTTTTAGTGCGGAGTGTGGCCCATTTCTATCGCTACTCGGCTTTTACCGTTGTCAAGCGGTTGACTCTCAAGTCGAAGTCGCCTGGCTCCCGAGCCCGGACAGTGAAGTTTGCCTGTAGCGATCGTCTCATATACAGACAGTTTTTTCCTTAATGCTACTTCCAAAGAGAGATGTCACGTCAACAGTAAGCCCCAATACTTAGTCTGTAATATGGAAATCACAACCTGACGAGACGAGATATTCGCGACGAGGAAAGTTTATTTAGGAGCCCACGCCAGGCAGCAGTCTGGCGGCAAGTCTGTGCACTGTACAGGCCCGGGTTAGGGGGTAAGCAGAGTGCCCGATTCGGTGCCTCTACTTCGAGGAGCCAACATCAATTGAGCTACAAAAAATGGATACCTGTGGGGTGTTATAAAAAGATGAATACGACTTCTGATGTTTATTCGAAATAAGGAAACGAACCAGGGTTTCATCTCCTTGTAATATTAATGTATTTATATATGTAATACTTGTTTCAAATATGACACCAGACCTACAGACCCCTATTCATGGAAGTTATTAGCAGGCCATAAGGCATGCTGAATGCCACTTGTATCTAATGCGTATTGTCCATTAGGCCACTCAATGCTGGTTTGTTTTTTTTTTCTTTTCAGACCTTTTTTGTGCCTTTTCAAACCCCATTCGCGCCACATATGACCTCTAAGAAGGACCATCCACAGGAGTGAGCTAAAGACGACCCAGAGGCCGGTAATCAATGCTGCCGTCCGCCCAAGGCCAATTGCATCGAGAAGGGGTGCCACAAATGCTGCGGTAGCAGTGCCCATTAAATCATTCGCAAAGCTTATTTGTTGCAACAGCTGGCGCAGCACTACGGTAGTCTACGTCAAGGGTGTTGAGCGTGTTGGATAAACCCGCGGGGCCGCAGTCGAATGACCCGTTGAAAAAAAAAAACATCACAAGAAATTTGCTTATGCAGTTCGAAACTGCATAAGCCAACCGTATGTGGGAATGAAGACAACTCCAAAATAAATATGGACAGGGTAATCATCAGTCGACCTCGTTCAATAATGGAATTTCCTATCTGCTCGGCCGGTCTCAGGAAGGACCACGAACAATACGAACAGGGCCCCGAAAGAAACATCGGAAACCAAGAAATCTCTCACGGACCAAAAAATAAAAAGAGAAAAAGAAAAGATCCAAAAGCCCGCCAACGACGGGGCCGAGGACAGGATCTAGTGCATTCCAATGCCACCATATTGGATGTATATTTCAGGCGTTCAGCTTGTTGCAAGATCCGCAACAACGGCACTGCCGGCAACAATCACAAACGCCTTTTCGCCAGAGCGGCAGAACACCATACCGTGTGATGGGCACTGGATCCCCTGCTTCTTTCGCATTGCCATTTTCAATTGTCTCGATGGTTATTTTGCTATTGGTTTCTCTGGATCCTGGTTGCCGCGACCCGATCAAATCTGTGAACATTTCTCGCTGAGGCTCCCTAATGGCTATTTACGCCCGTAACAAATAACCGCGCGAGTGCTTTGAGAGCCCGGTAAAGATTCGGCTAAGGAAGCACCACATCGACTGTCGATGCAATATATTTATTTAGAGCCACCATGGGCAACTCAAGAGCTCAGATGCTTTTTTTGTTTTGACACTGGCCACGGCCCAATACCGGGATGGGACCACATCTTTCATTAAACAGTGCTTACGCGGTCCCAGCGCTCGGCCTCTTTTAACATACCCATCACGTGAATCACCCCTTGTCTGCCACCGTCTAAGCGTATTCGGACGAAGGGACCAAGGGAATGGGGGTCTGAACATGCTTATCGACTGGCGCGATTAGTTGTCACTCACCTTCGGGCCATCGCAATATCTAAAGGCAACACAAGTCTACAGTTCCCCTATCTGACTTTTGGTAAACGGGTGAATTGGGGACCCGCACCCTCCCCCTCCCCCCCCGGGACTAGGGGCCTTTCACGGCCATCGATCTAGATCTCGGAGAGAAATCTACCAGAATGACGAAATTGACTTCGGGATAGTAACTGAGTCTGGAAATTCACCATTTCGATGCAATCTACACCAGGTGTTTCTCAAAGAAATCGGCCAGCTGCGCGTATCTAGTGGAAATTCGTTTAGTCCTACACAGCTTCCACTCGAGTCAAAGCTTCCAGGAATACTCACCCGCGAATATACTCAGCTCGGCCTGCTTCCGCAGCAAGATCGGCTCGCGCACCCATCCATCCATGCCACATAGTTGAGTAGGTTTCGACATGGCCGCCCTTCCCGTTCTTGGCAATAATGTCGGCGTACGCGGCGACCGCATCGACTGGCTCGTCTTTCGAGGCAAGGACGATGTGGGGGATGGTCAGGGCACCTGCATCAGCTGGGTCTATGAGACTAGGAGGAGTCAGCATGGCATGAATTGGCAAAAATTAAATGATCTCTTACCCAGGATGAACTTGGCCTGATGCAGTAAAAGGGGTCTCGTCACCTGATGCCAGAGCCGTCACCTACGGTAGGAACATGTCAGCAATACTTCCAGGGGGACCGGCTTGTATAATTCACCTTTCCCCCCCAGCACAGACCGATAGCACCCCACTTTCCAACCGAGGGGAACCGAGTCCGGTATTGCGAGACAGCGTCGACCAAGACGCCTTGGTTACGAGATATATTGGCCTTATTGGCCAAAAAGTCCCCGATTGTTTTCTTCGGGCGGTATGCAGTCATGGGACAGGGCGTCCCCTTCGAAGAAGTCAGGCACCAAAACAACGACGTTCAGTCGGGCTGCCAGAAGATCGGCACCCTGGACTGTTTGGTCGGACATTCCAAAGATATCATAAACGTCCACAAGCCCGATACCCACGTTCACATTGCCGGTGACATCTTATTTTGAGAATTATCAAATTTTGCGAATCCAAAGAATCGGAAGCAGACTCACAGGTATTAAGGCCAGCAATGGTCTCATACTGGCCTTTGGGAGTGTATCCCTCCATGATCACGGGGGTGATAGTACGGCACGCTTCGCACGTCATATTGGTGAAAGTTAACGGGACAGATGTGAGATCTGTCGGGGTCAGATGCAATTATAAAATCAACGTCCCGCTTCTCTCTTGCGGCTAGTCCCCGGGACCAGCCTGGTAAGACCCACCTCTCGGACTTTAGGCACAATACTCCGAGGGATCCTGTTCGGGGCGGACCCCTACATGTTTTCGATATTGAGGGCAGTAAATGGGGGGAAATAATGAGAAAAGATGTCATTCAAGAACGAAAACTACTTTCGATTAAATCCCGAAGTTTATGAAACCGTGGACCACGGGATAACGACCACGTGGACATTGTATTCACGAAGAATAGATTCTAATCACCAATAGTGAGGCCCCAAGTCGTCCCAAGATGTTATTCGAGCGATACTAAGTTACCTTCAAGGTCTCCGCCAAAAACCTGGGTTTCACCAATCCAAGTCTTGAGTTTGTTTCTGCGACAGACCTGACAGTGAGTTGATGCAGATGCGACTACGCCTCCAGTTGTCCCACGCCATATTTAACTCAGATTCCAGCCAACGACCAGAGTTGCGGTTTCCATTGCGCGGAGGTATTGGCGTTGCAAAGAGCACCGAAGGGAAATGTGCTACTCGGGATAACGAAGGTAGCTTCATAGCAACCCATGTTGTTCTTGATAGTCAAGGACATGATATGATCCGTAAGCATCAGCGGCGGCTGATGATGAAGCAAATTAATCGGTGATCAAACAGCCAGCTTAGGTACGGGAACAAAGCAGTGACGAAAGCACTGACGGCGTTTAGTGGGACTGTGTGAGGTTGCAAGAACACAACGCTGGAATTCGGATAAATCGTTTTAACGATAGTGGCGCTAGAAAATCCGAGACCCTGAACAGTAATGTTACTGAGCAAAAAGACAAACGCAGTGGTGAGTGTCACGTGAATGAAGATGCCACGCGGTGTCTTAGGAAGATCTAGCTTGTTAAGAACTTCGGTAGTGCCAATTCGTTCGGATTTTACTCGAGTAGTAGCCAGATCCTTTTCTTCTAATTAGAACCAGCGTGCTGTCTCGAGGCAATCTGTCTATGTTAAGAATACAATCAGGGCGTGTCCGACAGTGATGATTCCTTCAATCGCGGAAAGCATTCGCCAGGTGCCAAGACCTCCGAAATCATCGATCTTCAATCGAAGCCGAGATTCGACGGCGAGGTCAAACTCCACTAGGGCATGTCCGTGCTGATCTGTCGCCAGATTACCACGCTCGGCAGCATCATGAGCAACATCCGTCGTCAAAGCTCCCTTGTGCTGCGTGTCACCTTTCTCATCCGTGATGGACTCGGTGCCCACTGAGAGGGCAGGCATGAGGGATCTACCGATAAAGGAGAAGTGGCGACAGAAAAGCTTGTGAGAAGAAGAACAATTCGGGACATTCCAAGGCTGCGTTAGTCGAAAGAGGTCAGCCGTCTGTATAGTCAAGGGTTATCACTCAACAGTCAGGATTTGCTCGGAACCCCCTGTGCAGTCGCGGAGAAAGCCACAATGCACATGGAGCCGAGATTCGTCTCCAGGTGCATTTGTTCCAAGGGTCAACTTGCCGTCGCCAATAAAGGCGGGAGTCTCGTCTCTTCGGAAGTGAAATGGGGAATCGCTTAGCTCGGCTGTCACCGGAGACAGAGACACATTCCTGGTATCGGTGATCAGAAACCGACATTATGTGAGATTACCGAGACATTTCCATTTATGCCCGCGCCAATAGGCAAGGGTCTCTATTGTACGTCGCCTTTGAACCTGTTATGACAAAGCAATCTATCAGGTTTGCTGTAAAGTCCATACCCGAAACGGAAGGAGACCTGCTAGCAACGAAGTGATGCACGCATTCGTATTCCTCCGGAAGCCGCGGCAATAGCTCTTTCTTTTACTCCAGGGTCTGGGCGATGTGCAAACCCTCAGGTATACATCGCTAAAGGGATACCGATGGATCCGCGATCACGAAGCTTGCAGACAACAAGTGCCGACAGCTCCAGCCGACCCGGTGTAGGCAAAGACTTGCCAGTTCCAACCACCCAATCCACATGTTTTCATTGAGTCACTTTCATCAAAGCATGGCCGCCAACCCCGCGCCTTGGGGTTGTTCGGGGGATCTGAGGCTCGTTGAGAGACTATCGGAAACCGTCGGAATCGAGGGGTCAGATTCTATTGCTAGGCAAACGAGACACGGGTACACAGGTCAGCGTATTGCCCCACGCATGGTGGGCAAGGAGATTCTCTGGAGACAGATCATTACCGAGAAACACTGACGTGTATTCTGGCCACCAGAGGGGGGCAGAAATCAATAACAGTCAGAGTCTCGAAGACCCTGGTCCTTGAATTCGTAAATCCGCAAGAAATAATATGAAAGCAGAGATCTCGTCCGAGTCCGCGCCGTTGGGCAACGTCTGTGGATAAACACGAACATAGAACCACGTGACCTTCGGATATACCCTGCCGGATATAGACGGACATGCCGGATCAAAGATCGCAGTACAGAAAGAAACCAGGAGCACGATCAGTGCCGAGCGTACCCTACACAGTGGAAGTGTTCGGATATGGATGGATCATCAAGTTCTCCCAAAGCGAGTTGGCGTATCCCCAAGGCGTGCCAAGAGTGCCGAAAGCGCAAGATCCGCTGCAATGGCCTAAACCCGTGAGATCACTCAATCCGATGCCCGGGGAGCGTCACTAATGATCCTCGAAGTTGCCAAACCTGTGATAAACGGAGTACACAATGCGTGTATAGAGATGTTACTCGACATCGCAGGAAGAAACGTGAGTATCAAGAGTCTCGTCATGAGAGCCAACTCCATCAGGTTGCTCCCGGCTTGACACAGCCTTCTGATCGGCAGAGCTCATCTGTCTTGCGTAACTTCCCCAATAGTGTGACAGCAACACATATGGCATCGCCCTCATGTCAAATACAGCTTTACTATGGACCCACATCGCATTTCTCTCTTATGCAACACGTTTACCGGGATCTCGTCTCCCATCCTACCGCTCAGACTGAACCCTCGGGCGGAGTTGATGAAGCTGGAGCTGGCTTGGATCTCTTCAGTTTTCGCCGCATCTTTTTTGGAACCCCGGACACCCAAGAAGGCGTTAAGACATCCTCATGGGGAGATGCCTCGGTGATGTTCTTGCCATATGAACTGGCCAAACTATTCCTTTCGCGATTCTTAATGGCTCTCTATCATATGCTGCCACATCGACCCAAGTTATGGTGGGAGCAACGCCTAGAGGAGCTCTATAGCCCGTCACCCGCAATCCATCCAGATACATTAACTCAGGCTCTCTTACTGCTTGCCTTGGCAACGGGTTCGCTCGGCACCGAGTACTTTGCTTGGGGTGATGTGCTGCTAGACCGCGTCAAGGCCTCACTCACATCCTTCGATGATGTTGTCAACCTTCAAACCGTCCAAATATCGCTCCTCATGATAAGTCGGCCCTCTAGGCTTACCCCGCCTCCAGCCGTCGTACTGACCAACCAACACACAATTTTCCAGAACGAACAAGGTCGGCCAAATCCGGCTTTCTTGCATCTTGGATCGGCTTGTCGAAAGGCTATATCAGCAGGCTTACACAAAGACGTTCCCCGCGACGATGCACAAACGCCTGAAAATATTGAAGAGCGTAGAATGACGTTCTGGAGTCTTTATATCTGTGAAACGTAAGTACCGACCTCTTCGTTCTCAAGAGCCTCCCACTCATCTGGTTTTCGAGATGGTTTTGTTTTCACTCTGGCCATCCTAGCTCATTGTGCTTGAAAGATGTCGCCATTGAACACCCAAATGACTCTTTCCTCCGACTCCTGGTTCAGCTCTGCAAAGCCATATCTCGGTCTACCAATGAGATCTACGGTGAGCACCATGAGTCTTTGCTTCATATGTGGCGGGTTGCACGCTCCATCTCGGATGAACTTCGTGGGTTTCAATCCCAGATGCAGCATGCCTTGGGCTTCGGCCTTGATGCTGACGTCCAAAACGAAAGTATTGGTGTAAAACAAATCATTTTCACCACTTGTAAGTGAAACTATCAATTTCATTTTGAACCCACGATACTAAAAGTATGAAGTGTATTATCACACGCTCCTGTTGACCTTTCGTCCTTTTTTAATTTTTCGTGGTCATTGGAATCGCGATATGAAGGCATCATTTCACCAGCCTGGTAGTGGCACATCTAATCGCCCGACTGAAATGCCATCTTGGCTCAATGAAGCCTGCAAGCATGCGCTTACGGCAGCCCGACAGACAATACACCATATTTGTGGCGCATCCCGTACCAATGATTATGCCAAGGTAATGACATCTCATCCAATTGACAAACATTTGGTCACGGTTTAACTTGTATTAGCAACTGCGGTATCATGGTTACTTTATCGCTAGTTCAGCCTTCACCTTGATATATGATTTCCTTCACGAACCCAGTGCCGCAGCAAGTCATCTTCCTTGGGTATATGCCTCGCTGCAGAATTTTTCGTCTATGCGAACTGGAGATCCAATAGCGAGCACCATCTCCGCTATCCAAACGGTCCTACGGAACATCAGCCCGACTTACGAATGGATACCAGATCCCAAACCTGATAACAAATATTCCACTGAAACGGATGGGGGAACGGCAGTATCTCATGCATCTGGCGTTGCGGGTCGCCAACCAGGAATCCTCAAAGAGAATCGCTTTTCTTCAAACACCTTATTCGGTTCAACCTCTAATTTGCCGCCATCCCAATGGACTCTGCCGCAATTTGAAGGTCCAGAGACCGGTAGATCCGGTGGGTCGAGTGAGGATCTTCTTGATTTCACTCAATCCGACATGGGATGGAACTTTGACTTTTCTACGATGGATCTAGAGGCCTTTTTCTCCGTGTATCAGTCGGCCGATGCCTCGTTCTCCTGAATCATTGCGCCCAGCTGTTTGAGTTAGTCTGCTTCACGTATTCTTCGTCTGGTAATGGTTCTATGTGGATCAGTAAATGCTTTTCTGTGACCGCTTTGTCTGTATAAAGCTTTAAGGGAATAGAGACATCATTTCTCACTTCCTCTACCGAATCCAATGTGAATTTCGTGGAACCTACTTATCACATGACTAAAGCCTTCCTTTCAAAAAGCAATTTTGTCTCGGCGATCGAAAAAGTGAACAAAACCCAGAGAACTAGAAGATAAAAGCTTGAGCAGGGATGTTTACTAATTTACATGATGGAAAGGAGACACAATTATCTTTTGTCTGGCTGGTGACCTATGCATGTATAGGGAACAGACATGGCAACCTACGATGGAATTCGAGAAACACGAAGGGAATTCAGGAGAGAGAAGACCCATATTCTGTTTTGAAAACAAATCTCACATGCCAAGACTGTGACGTAGGTAGACTTCTGGAAGCATCTGCTGGCTACAGCAAAACGCTTAGCAAAAATAGGACGTATCGCTTTGAAAATTGACCCCGCGTGGAACTACCCTTTGTTCTATATCCGGCCATTTTGCAAAAATTCTACCGCCGTCCTGGCAGCCGGGACAGTGGGTCTGGTTTACGATTGGTCAACGATAACGAGAGATGAGACGAGAAAGATAGTGCCGTATTATGTTTCATTTACCCGAACACTCTCTGTGATACCATTCGCTCGGGCGTATTATGAAATGGAGCCAAGAAAGCGTTTTACTACTTTCGCCCGATACGGTAACACAACAGGAACATCGAGATCGCGATGGAAAGTCCATCATCCGGCACTGCTACTCCGGTCGATGTGGAAAATGGCTTTGGAAATATTCGAAAGCGTCTGACAGTGACATTTCGAGATCTCAACGTTCGAGTTACGGCACCCGATGCCGCACTTGGAAGCACATTGTGGTCGGAAATCGACCCTCGTCAGCTCGGCAGCCTCTTGAACCGAACAAAGAAGCCAAAGAGGGTATGAAATGAACAAATTATAACCAACAATATTATGCAAATGCTAATTTTTCTTTTAATCTTAGACCATTCTGAAAGACGTCTCTGGTCAAGTGAAACCGGGAGAAATGGTAAGCAGCGTTGGCCATTTTTCTGATCTCTTAACGGCTAATTCATGAAGCTTCTGGTCCTCGGTCGTCCTGGCTCGGGCTGCACCTCGCTTCTTCGTGTTCTTTCAAATGATCGAGACACCTTTGATGAAATCAGCGGTGATACTCGATATGGAAGCATGGGTCACAACGCTGCAAAAAGGTTCCGTCAACAAATCATGTTTAACAACGAAGGTGAGCTTTGCAGGGCTAAAGATTAGGTCTTCCTCATTGACTCGTGCCAGATGACCTCCATTTTCCTACTCTTACCGTCAACCGAACCATGAAGTTTGCGCTCCGAAACAAAATTCCCAATGAGCGACCAGAGGAGCTGACGGACCGAAGCAACTTCGTGCTGGAGAAGCGAAATGAAATCCTTCATTCGTTGGGAATCGGACACACGAAGAAGACTCTAGTTGGTAATGAATTCATTCGCGGAGTATCTGGAGGTGAACGGAAGCGCGTCTCATTGGCAGAGGTCCTGGCTGGACAAGTAAGGCCTCAATTCCGTCTCTCCTCGATCGGCGAACCTGGCGCTGATAACATGTCAAATATAGAGCCCTGTTCAGATGTGGGATAACCCGACCCGGGGGTTGGATTCGAAAGCTGCCGTGGAGTTTGCTCGCATGCTTCGACGCGAGGCGGACCAAAACGACAAGACCATTATCACAACTACCTACCAAGCAGGCAATGGCATCTATGACGTATTTGACAAGGTTCTTGTTCTTGCAGAGGGCAAGGTCACATTCTACGGCCCGCGCAGCATGGCTAAAGAATATTTTGAATCGTTGGGTTTCATCTGTCCAAAAGGTGCCAACATTGCGGACTTTCTCACCTCAGTCACCGTACTCACCGAGAGAGTCGTTCGCCCAGGATGGGAAGAAAAGGTACCCCACATCCCTGAAGAATTCGAAGCGCTCTATCATAGTAGCTCCATATACACCAACCAGATGGCCGCTATGGAGACCCCGGAGAAGTTATCCCACGAAACGGAAGATCTTGAGGTCGCCGTTTCAACCGAAAAGCGAAAGCAACATCTTCCTCGGACGCAAAGTGTTTACACGGCTGGAATCTGGCGCCAAGTTGCTTCCTGCACTGTTCGGCAGTTCCAAATCATGTGGGGTGATAAGTTCTCCCTGATTGTCAAGGTATTTTCAGCTATTATCCAGGCTCTAGTCTGTGGATCTCTCTTCTACAACCTCCCTGACGACAGCTCTTCCATCTTTATGCGCCCGGGAGTGCTATTCTTCCCTGTTCTCTACTTTCTTCTCGAGTCAATGTCCGAAACCACCGCGTCATTCATGGGACGTCCAATTTTGTCTCGTCAAAAGCGATTTGGGTTTTATCGACCAACGGCATTCTGCATTGCCAATGCCATGACAGACATTCCAGTGGTTGTTATTCAAGTTACTTGCTTTTCGTTAGTACTGTACTTCATGGCCGCTTTGCAGATGGATGCTGGTCGCTTTTTCACATTTTGGATCATCATCATTGCCCAGACACTTTGCTTCATTCAGCTTTTCCGCGCTGTCGGCGCCGTCTGCAAGCAGTTTGGAAATGCTTCCAAGATTTCCGGCCTGCTTTCTACCGTGTTTTTCGTCTACGGAGGTTAGATTATTGAGCCATTTTTCTACCTACCCACGAGACCTACTCACCACATGTTTGACAGGTTATCTGATACCCTTCCATAAGATGCATGTCTGGTTCCGCTGGATTTTCTACCTGAATCCCGGAGCTTACGCATTTGAGGCCCTTATGGCGAACGAATTTGTTGGACGAGAATTCCGATGCATCGAGCCTGATTATATTCCCTACGGTCAAGGGTACCCAAGCTCTGCATCTCCATACCGAGGATGCTCTGTTCTTGGGAGCAACCAAGAAGGCATAATTGATGGAGCGGCTTATATCCGAGAACAGTACAATTACTCTTTCGATCATATCTGGCGCAGTTTCGGAATCATCGTTGGCTTCTGGGTGTTCTTTATCTTCCTGGCCTCGCTGGGTTTCGAATTACGCAACAGCCAGGTCGGTTCTTCTGTTCTTCTTTATAAGCGTGGCAGTAAACCAAACCGACAAACCGACGAGGACAAGGTCATCAGCCGAAGCCCTGCGGATCTGGGTTCGGTTTCGGGCTCGGTGAAGCACTCAACGTTTACTTGGAACGAGCTCGACTACTACGTACCATTTAACGGAGAAAAAAAGCAGCTTCTGGACAAAGTGTTTGGCTTTGTCAAGCCAGGGCGTCTGGGTGCCCTGATGGGAGCTTCTGGAGCTGGCAAGACAACGTGGGGAGCATTCGGGTTTCTAAATTCTTCGATCAGTGCTAACAAGGACCTCGACAGGTTACTGGATGTTTTTGCTCAACGAAAGGACTCCGGTGAGATTACTGGATCAATCCTCATCGATGGACGTCCACAGGGCGTAAGCTTTCAGCGTGCGACCGGGTATTGTGAGCAGCTGGATGTACACGAGAAAACCGCAACCGTCAGGGAAGCACTCATTTTTTCTGCGCTTCTCCGACAACCCTCACATGTTTCACATGACGAAAAGGTTAATTATGTCGATCACGTCATCAATCTTCTGGAGCTTGGCGACATCAGCGACGCCCTCATTGGAGGTGAGTCTCTCAAACTAAAATTGGAGACCCTTGCTGACCATTCCAAGTACCTGGTGCGGGCCTCAGTATCGAGCAGCGGAAGCGTGTGACCCTGGGCGTTGAGCTTGTGGCAAAGCCTGCTCTGCTTTTCTTGGACGAGCCCACTTCAGGCCTTGATGGACAAAGCGCATTCAATATCGTGAGGTTTTTGAGGAAGCTTGTGGATGGCGGACAGGCCGTTTTGGTGAGCAAGAACAAGAACGATTGTCGGAGCAACGCACAATATTGACGAAGCAAAGTGCACCATTCATCAACCTTCTGCAGTTCTGTTCGATGCTTTTGATGGACTTCTTTTGCTGGCAAAGGGTGGCAAAATGACGTACTTTGGAGAAAGTGAGTTATACTGCAGCCGTTTTTTCGTTCGCTTGGCTGCTAACAGAGGAGACCACAGCCGGTAAAGATTCTAGCAAAATTTTGGAATACTTCGAACGAAATGGCGCCCCATGCCCGCCCGATGCTAATCCAGCGGAACATATCATTGAGGTTGTTCAAGGGGCCACAACTCAAAAGATCGACTGGGTTGACGTTTGGAAGAACTCGGATGAGCGCAAAGTTGCTCTTCAGGAACTGGAAGCTCTCAATGAATCCGGAAGAGCTGATCCCAACTATGTGGAGGATACCGCGGATTACGCAACTTCTCACTGGTATCAATTCAAGATGGTCGCTAAACGCCTCACTGTCCAAATCTGGAGATCACCGGTAAGATGGAAGAAGAAATCCCCCTCGAAATGACCACACTGAACTAACTTCTTCAAAGGATTACATGTGGAACAAAATAATTCTTCACATTTTTGCAGCATTGTTCAGTGGATTTACATTCTGGAAGATTGGACACGGAACTTTCTCTCTGCAATTGCGACTCTTTGCCATCTTCAATTTCATCTTTGTTGCCCCGGGTTGTATCAACCAGATGCAGCCTTTTTTCTTGCAGAACCGAGATATTTTTGAGACTCGTGAAAAAAAGGGTTCGTTTACATCCCAAGATTTTGGTCTACCATTCGTGTGACTAAAGTTTCCGGTTTCCAAGTCCAAAACCTACCATTGGATTGCTTTCATTGGAGCTCAGACCGTCACCGAAATTCCATATTTGATCATCTGCGCCACGCTCTACTTCTTGTGTTTCTACTTCACAGCAGGCTTTCAAACTCTCCCCGGCATTTCCGGTCATTTCTATTTGCAGATGATCTGTAAGCCTTCTAATGATGTTTTGTGTCATGATAGCTAAATACTGATTTGTGATGCAGTTTACGAGTTCTTGTACACTTCCATCGGTCAGGCCATTGCAGCATATGCTCCGAACGAATACTTTGCTGCTGTGATGAATCCTGTTTTGATCGGAGCTGGCCTGATCAGTTTTTGTGGTGTGGTTGTTCCATACAGTCAAATGCAACCATTCTGGCGGTACTGGATCTATTACCTCGATCCATTCACATACCTTGTCGGCGGTCTTCTTGGAGAAGTACTTTGGGACGTCAAAGTTCAATGCGAGCCGTCTGAATATGTTCAATTCGTTGCCCCTGCTGGACAGACCTGCGGAGGATACATGGCAGATTTCCTTGAATCCCAGACGGGCTACCTGCTAGACGCAAATGCCACAGGAACTTGCTCATTCTGCCAGTACTCCCAGGGTGCCGACTACGCCAAGTCCTTCAACTTGCGCGAAAAATATTATTCGTGGAGAGACGTCAGTTTTGTCCATTGTTGGAAAGGTTCGATTTAAATTACTAATACTTGCATCTAGACTGCCATCACCGCACTGTTTTGTATCTCGTCATATGCTTTGGTCTTTCTGATGATGAAACTCCGCAGCAAGAAGACCAAAAGCGCTCGGTCTGAGTAAAAGAGGCTCATTCCAAGGTTGGCCGCCCCGTGCGGCTCTAGAACGTGAACCAACCCAAGAGTCCTAAGGGTATGGGCGCGCCGGCAGTTTCAAATACTGGGTCATTTTCGCGTGGTGATATCTATAGGCATTCTTCACAACCCTCTCTTGCGTCAACTTCCTTCCGCCCCGCAATCGTTGTAGTGCGATTTTTCCCTTCTTTTTACTGATTCTTCCTTATCATACAGAATGTCGTTCACTTATAAGTTCCCAAGGCATAATAGATTTTCTTGAATTCGTTTGTATCAAAAAATGAAGTAGCGTAGCGACATCAGTTCTCCAATAGTATGTAACATTCTCATCAGACAATCGGATGCATTGACAATGTGAAGTGGTTTTGAACTCGTGCTAGGGGCAAGTCAATGTAAATGAATTGCTGAGTTTCTAAGTACACGATTTTGGAACAAAGTGGACTCGAATACCCTCACTAGAATATGGCATCCGCCAGGCCATCAATAAATGGCACAATGGCACAATGGCACATTCGAATCAGTGGAGTCAAACGTATCCTGTGCTGATAGGAGCGATACAGGCAATCAGAGACAGCGTACCGCAACATTGGTTGTCAAGCCACCTTGTAGTCCACTGGCCAGGCACTATAATACCTAATCAGCGAGGCAGTGCCATCCAGGGTGTATGCATCAGTGCTGCAATCCCATCTGCCGTGAGCAGGTGTGCATACACCAACGATATTGTCCGCGGTGGTGCTCGTCGGTTCCGAAAGCCAAACGAGCACACCTTCCTAGCCATGACAGCGACCTAGTCCTGTGGATGGCTCACTTTTTGGATGTCAAGAACTGAAAAGGTGAATGTCCGAGTCTCGGTAGCCGTGATAAGCTCTTGCTTGGTTTTACCATATTCGTCCATGGTTGGAAGGGGAACACAGCGATTCAAAATGTATAGATCAGGCCAAATCGCAATCCCCAGTGGTTCCGAAAGGTGCAATTTGGTCAAGATCGACAGCCATATCTGAGGCGGTAGTTCCCCGAGGTGATATCTTGGGTCGAGCGATTGTCGTGGGCAGGGTCGAGAGGGCCAAGAGCCCAGCGAAGAGATGAAAAAAGGATATTTTATTATAAATCAATAACCGTGCAAATCAACGGCATAGGTGCCAGTGCGCCTAGCGATCCTTGTTATATGTCCCCACCCCCCGATAACTTAATTGTATTTACCCGCTCAGGCAGGTTCGCGTCTATAGAGAAATAGCCCACCTCCGGCTCGGACGCTACCCGCATCTTCAGACCAAAAGCAGAATGGCGGCGACAGGCGCTCCACTTGAATGGGGGCCACCTCTGCAACTATGATCCGCGTGGGTTCTGGATCAATCTTGAACCGGTTTTGCCATGGGTTTTCTTGTTGTAACTCATTAAGTGAGTGGACTTGGATACAATTTACGTGTGAACCAGTAGAAAGAATAAATTTGTACATACATCTCCCAGCGACCAGAGTCCGCGGAGGAGATTGTATGTTGGGTCCATTTGATTAGCTTGCAGGATCATCTGGCGAGAGGTGAACCATGCACATGGAACAAATATCCATCAATCAAGGCAGACAGGTGAGCAGGTTAGTCAACTTTTTGAGAACGACTGCCTGTACTGTGGCATTGGCATCATCCTTGGTTCCTGCCATTCCCACCGACACGCTAGCGTAGCAACCTGACTTCAACGAAACCTCGATCTCATTCGGGAGACGCGAGCTACCGCAAGTTGTCACATCATCAGGGGTGATGAAAGGCACCGCAACATGGATACGTGAAAGAACGAATGAAAAGTCCTCTGCCTTGGCGCAATCAGAGGAAACAGAGTTGAAGTTGACATTGAGCCAGACCTAGCAAGTGAAATGTATTAGCAAATACGAAGGATTCGAGACAACCACTACCTACATCGTCGGGCAGATACGGCTTCCCGGAAGCAACCAGAGAATCGGTCAGGTTAAGCGAAAGGTCAGCATATACTTGAGTGTACTGCGGGAAAGTTGACGATGCACTCCAGGCAGTTTGTGACCCCGTTGCTCCTGAAAAGGCGATCGCGGGGATCCCTGCAGTGTGAGCAGCATAAGTGGCCGCCCCAGCAGTCCCGGACAGTAGAACGGCCAAGCCAATGTTATTGCCGACCTTCAGTAATCAGCAAGTTTCTTCGGACTCCATTTGCTTCAGACTCACATTTGGTCCAGCTACAGCAAGTTCAGGAGCGCCATCAAAGAATTGGGGGCCTATCGAGTTAATGCCATATTTCATCGAGGTGGCTGGGTACGAATTGACATAGTTAAGCCGGGGTTCCGACGCATTATGTCCTACGGCAGGACTGCCAGGTGGACAGCTATTGAATTCGCAAGCTTCGGTGAGGGCAGTCGGAGTCTTTTGGGAGGAGCCTGCAGTAGTTGCACAACCGATCAGTGGGGTGCTGGATAGCAAAGGAGCGGCGAAACCGACCAGTTCCGCTCTCGTTTTGAGCAGGAGCCGAGACGACGACCGAGTGGCCTCCGGCTATCAGTGACTGGAAGAGGGCACGGATGTTGACCTCGGCCCAGCCATCGTCGTTGGATGAAACAATGTTGATCGCGCTGGCAGGCCCGAAAGCAAGGGATGCCACAAGGGCAGCTGTGTTGACGCGCATGACGAATGATCTTAGAGGTGTGTATTTTCAAAAGACGCGACTCATTTTCATTCACTCCGCACAGGCCGGATCATAGTTATCTTATACGACTTCGACGGGTCTCACGGCTTTCCAAAGTTGTTAGATGTCTGGTCGGGTATGAAGATCACCGCGGGCGCCTTCTAAGCGAACCTGCAGGAGGAATGGCTCGGATGGACACGGCTCCGTTCGTGCACGCGATCCTGCACCGGGGCATTTGTGCATCCAACAGGAATCTCAGGGCTAGCCATGTGGTCGATCATTACGATTCTTGGACTCCATCCCGTCTTCTAGCCGACACTCTTTTAGATTGCGTGGTTTCTATACGTTCAGTACGCCTTGATGTGCATCATTAAGGGATAATCACGAAGAAAAGGTTAAACCTCGGTTAATCAGGATCGTTAAGAAAAAGTCGTGATACATGAGCGGTCGCCGCAAATCGCAACCCCAGTGCTTGGAGGTGGGATTCTGATCCCTAGGGTTTAGGACTCGAATATATTTTACGGTGGACGGTCCTTGTCGTCCTGAAAATCAGGAATACGGAACTCTGCTACACGCCGAAGTGGCAGCCCATCGTTATCTCTCTTGCGAATTCTATCCATATCAACAGTATCATCCTCGGAAACATCCGTCATAAATCTCTGGCACTTAACTCGCTGCCGACCGAATGTGTGCCGCGGCGACTTCTTGAATACCGAATTCGCTCGTCCCGGATTCGCGAAATGAAGACTTGGCCATGATCATTCCTTTAGAGCCATCGAAGCAGGATTCGCTCAGTCTTGTGATGCCCTTCCGGATGATTCCCATGAAAGGTTGGAATATAGGCTTTATGAGTAACAGACAGCCACAAATGATTGCCATGTCTAATTCCAAGATGGTCCAAATCAAATTTAACGAGCTGCTCACTGCTCATGACATCAGCACTAAGTATTTGCATCCGCATAAATGGCACTTTACCATTCAAATTGTCGGTCTGGTAGTATTTGAGCCCCACTAGTCCTAGGATGCTGAAAATGCAGACTCTGTGTGATGAATACGGATTAGTCCTGGTACCAACAAGGGAGGGATAGTTTGAACCATCTTACAAGCATCCCATTGAAAACAGTAGCGTGATCTCTATCTTTTCTCTTGTGGGATTGTGCAGACGCCACACTATTGGTAAGGGGAGGCAGAGAATGACCACATCCTCCACCACTGACAGCGACCCGATGACTAGGAAGAAAGTGTTTTGTCCGCTCATGCAGTGTCCCTCGATACGCTTAATCCAGAAATATTGGACTGGCCAGCATTGTAAAGTATTTCCAATTATGGCAGTCAGCCCCCAGGCAACGACGAAAATGATGACTGTCGTGGCGGCATGTCGAAAGCGCTTGTTGAGGCCAAACAGTCGGCGAAGAAATAACACAACCGAGACTTTCACGAAGACTTGGGCAGAGGGCCAGAACTTAAGAAGTATCCAATTGGCCTATAATGCCAAGATTAGCAATTGCTTCGAGCTGTGAACGATCGACCAGCGTACCAGTGTAATCCGCAATCTTTGCTCACGGGGCAAGGCCCATATTGACTGACCAATTCCAATGCCTTGTATCGCCGCTAGGTAGCGAAAACGTTAGGGTACCGCCGTCGTGAATAGACCCAAATACATACAGTATACCTGGCAGATGGCAACGCGGTACGTGCACAACAGTTCCATGCCCATCAGAAGGTCCTCGACGCGGAACTTTTGAGCCACGACATAGCGACAGCAAAGACGAAGGATGAAAAAGATTGTTGCAATAGCCGTTCCGATAATGGGAACGATGATCAGAACATTTCTCCAGTAGTGCGGTCCTGGCAGCGTCATCTCCTTAAGATATCGCGACCGTGGGAAACCACAGGCCTTGAGACAAGATTGTTCAGGAATGCGAGGATTCAAATCTTCTCGGCTGCGGGTATCATTACGACACGCACCAAAACCGAGTTACTCTTTGATAAAGCGTAGACATCGATTTTCTCCGACCATGTCGACCCGTGGCCGAAAGCCTTGTTCTCAAAACCCGAGATCATGCACATGGATGAATGTGTCGGCAGGGTAAGAACCGGTGGCAAACAGAATGAAACCTCCATATTTGCTGAGATACCTCAAAAAGGCTTGTTTTTCCGTGCGTATGCGTCACCTCCGTTTTCCCCACGATTCAATCGCGTGTTGTGGCGATGCTCGCTCGAACCCGCGGTTTAGTCCGAAGTGGGCAAAACGGCCCCCACATGAAGCAGATCAGTCCAAAACAAAAAACCGCTGGACAGTTCGCCTTTCACCTTTTCACCAACATGACATCACCAAAGCGGAAAGAGAAATACCCGCCTGATTTGAATGAGGAGCAAATGTTCTATCTAGTCACCCAAATTAAGGTTCCTACCTTGTTGCGGTAGATCTCGCGATTCGAGGCTAACCAGCGAGCAGGATTGGCAGATCAATCATGGATCATTGCTGAAGCTCGTTGAATCGGACATAGAACACAGTGTTCTGAGTCAACCCGTCGGAGTCGCCGTCAGTATCGCCGATTCATGAGATGTTTCAGAGGTTACTGACGTCGCGTCGAGGTGCATTAGTGCTTCCCTACGCTTTTCCCTCGAGCACGATTCCAGCAAGCGCTGGGGATCCAAGAGATTTATAATCGGCTTTACTGCTCCGTCGCTGAAGATGAGACATGGATTTTGGACGCTATTCGAGATCTCATACCCGTTGAGCCCCTTGCGGGTGCCCTCTGGGGGATCCATCAAGCCGCGAAGAAAGCGGGATCTATCCAGGATGTGCATCTGGGTATATTCCGGTCGGACTACATGCTTCATCTGAGTGGAGACTCGGCAACCTCCCCGAAAGCTTTGCCTGAAACAACTCTGAAACAGATCGAGTTCAACAGTTTCTCCTGTGCGGGCGCATCGCATGCAAACAAAGTAGCAAACATGCATCGCTATCTGACACGGAAGGGCGTTTACACTTTGGACGATGCTTCGTTTGACGTCGCGTCCCTTCCCGAGAATAAGACCATTAGGTCGCTCGCCTCCGCGCTTGCTTTGGCTCATAAAACCTACGGTCGGCCCAGAAGCAAATCAGCAAAGCGGACGGCGGTGCTGTTTATTGTGCAGCCGTATAATGTAGGTCTCGCCGCCAGGTCAGAGTCAAGGGCACACGTTTGACCATCTTTCTAGTTTAACATCGCAGATGAGCGACCGATTGAATATGCTCTGTGGAACCGAGAAGAGCCAGTGCCGGCTTATCGGCTCGATTGGGGCCCGGAAGTGCTTCAGTATACACGATTGACCGAGAATAACGAATTGCTTTTCCAACCGCCGTGGTTGCTCTCGACAGACCCGTTGGAGATTTCGGTCGTTTACTTGCGGGCAGGCTATGAAGCAGAGGAGTACAATCTAACCGGTTACGAGGCACGTCTTCAACTGGAGAAATCCGCCGCCATCAAGTGTCCCTCCATCCTGGGCCACTTGACCACTTTCAAAAAGGTACAGCAGGCGCTCACCCTGCCCGGCGCCCTCGAGCGTTTTCTCTCCACTTCAGACGCCGCCGCTATCCGTGAGACGTTCGTCCACCTGTATCCATTAGACGAGACCGAGGCTGGTCTGTATGCTCGGAGCCTGGTCCGCGATCAAGAGCGCTGTGTCAACTACATTCTGAAGCCGTCCCTGGAAGGAGGTGGCAATAATGTTTATGGGGAAGACATTCCTGGCTTCTTGGCCTCCGTTCCGGAATCGCAATGGTCGAGGTACATTTTGATGGAGCGGATCGATCCTCCGATATCGTCCAATCTTCTGATGAGCTCCGCAGGGATCAGTAGTGGAGACGTGGTGTCGGAGCTAGGCATCCTGGGATGCTGTCTTTGGAAAGCCAACCCGAGCGAGGGTCACTGTGACATGCTCCATAACTCAGTCGGTGGCTGGACTTTCAAAACCAAGTACGCGGAGGTCAACGAGATGAGTGTGGTGAAGGGGTACGGATGCTTTGATACGCCACGCCTGGTTGATACATGAGACGCTCGTACCCACTCCCAGGAGTCTCTCCAACTACTCTCACGGTTCGTTCGAAATTATCGCCGGGTAGCGGCAATCGGAGTTGTGCCATGTAGTTGGGGATTTCACGACTACAATGCATGGAGGATTAGTACGGCGCATTCGACGATTAGAAATGTACAGTGCCAAGATGGGGGCCAACAGCGACTCCGAGGCAACTGGAATCACCTCCGGCCATCGCACCACACTCAACTGCCGATCTACGGAAATGAGACCGGCACACAGAGCAAAATCCCCGGAATCGGCAGCAAACAGTGATCGACTAGCGACTGACGCCACACGCAGTAGGCCCCGACAAGATATGCCTCAGTGGCACCAGTGCCACGGTCGACGTCCGCTACTCAATTGGGCCCCGCTCAGACCAGATCTCGGAGCGATAGACCTTGGTCAATGCTCCCCGCCCCTCCCACGCCAAGCGCGCGGCGCATCTTAGCAATGCAGGCCAAGAACTTGGTGACGGGCCAATGACCGTCTCAGCATCTGTCATGGTCGAATTTCCCCAGTTTGACCCCCGCGGAAGCCGCGTCTTGGCAAAGCGGCTCGCATCAGCCTGCCGACGGACGTTTCCCGAGCCCTAGGTGGCTGAACTCTCCTGATCCGCTCGGGATTGCATGGCTTGAATGCAACAGGAACTCGGTTTGACCTCGGTCACTTCCTGAAAGTCAAAGCCAGAAACAGCGCTAACTACAGGGGTCATGTACGGCCCAGACATCAACCATGTGGCCTCGCATGGCGATGCAACATCCCCGTCAAACGCTAAAATATCCGACGAAGCCTGACGGCGAGGCCGTCGAATGGCGAGCCGACACTGAACTGGCTCGGGATCCAAGCTCCCTTGGCACTGCTCCCCAGGCCTTGGCCGACTCCGTTTCTTGTCCCACCGATAGCCGGCCCGCCGCGTGCTGCATCGCAAGAGGCCGGACGCTGGGTACTCTGGGGTGCATTGCCGGTAGAAAATGAACACCAGGCACTGAGGGCTCCGAATGTGCCCTGGTTCGTATTCTCGTGCAACTTTCCTGTCTTTGTCCGGGGCCCCTCAACTTTCCCCACAGCACGCGGAGAATTTCCCCGGACTCGTGCAGCTATTAAAAGGTCAGAAGGTCGTCGTATTTTTCTGCTCACTGTCTCACTCTCCCTGTCCCAACACCTACTCTTCTCATTGGGAGCTACTCCCGTTGATACAGATTCTAAGAGTTTGCCCATCATGGCAGGTGGAGCCAAGAAACCAGTCAACGTCTTCCGTCTGAGGAACTTGGGTGAGCCCAAGGAAGTCTTCAACTGGAAGTTGTGGTTCGCCGTCGTTTCCTTCGGTTTAATGGGAGCTGCGCGAGGTATCGATGAAGGTCTCATCTCCGGCGCTTTCAATTCCAAGGACTTCCAACGGTACATCAACTATAGTTCATACAGCCAGGTCGAGCAGACCAACATCAAAGGAAATGTCTCGGCGATGGTGCAGATTGGATCCGTAGGAGGTGCTCTCTTGTGAGTTGATCGTTCTTGCATCCCTACGGGTCTCTTTCGCCCATGCTGATTCGATTTCTATCGCAAATAGTGCCTTCGTTGTTTGTGACCGAATCGGCCGCATCTGGGCAACCCGTCAACTATGTGTGCTATGGATTCTGGGAATAGCAATCTTCTTGGGCAACAATGGCAGCCTCGGGGCCGTGTATGCTGGTCGCTTTATCGCTGGTCTCGGCGTCGGACAGACCGTCGTCGTCGCTCCCGTTTATCTTGCGGAGATTGTAAGTTGTTGAGGGCACGGCTTCGACTCGACCAAATCCACTTCTTATGCTGATCTTCTTAGGCTCCTGCTTCTATTCGAGGTCTCTGCACCTGTGTCTTTACGGGTTTCGTCTATCTCGGTACGTGCTCTACATAATGGGGCAATGTTTCTTTCCAGCCGGGTCACTCTCGGGAGGCTCCATTCGCTAATGCATCCTTTCTCAGGAATCGTCTTGGCCTACTTTGCGAACTACGGCTGCCAAGTCAACATGGGCGACAACACACACAAGAGATGGGTAAGTAAATATATCCGCTACCCAAAGCCCGGTACTGACGACGTGTGCAGGAGGTCCCCACCAGTCTTCACGTTATCTTTGCAGGCCTGATCTTCATCCTGTCGTTCCTGCAATACGAGTCTCCACGATACCTCATCAAGCGTGGCCAACCGGAGAAGGCGCTTGCCAACTTGGCTCGTCTCCGTGGCCTTCCCGCCGACCATGAGTATGTGGTGCGTGAGATCAACTCCATTCAAACGGCGCACCAGATCGAGATGGAGGCTACAATGGGATCCGGACCGCTGGGTGTCATCAAGGAGACCTTCCTAATTCCGTCCAACCTCTATCGGATCTACGTCGCCCTGACGGCGCAGGTTCTGTCGCAGTGGTCCGGTGCCGGTTCAATCACCGTCTACGCCACGGATCTTTTCAAACTGTTGGGCATCACGGGTAGCAACGAGAACCTGCTGGTGACGGCCATCTTTGGTATCATCAAGCTGACTGCCGCTATTCTCTGCGCTCTCTTCCTCGTTGATGTCATCGGTCGTAAGCGTGCGCTGCTTCTGGGAATTACGCTGCAGGCCATTTCGATGATCTACATTGCCGGTTTCCTGACCGCGGTGCCTGAAATAGGCACGGTCGACGGCTACAAGATCCCCGCCAACAAGAAGGGTGCCAGCGAGGGCGCGATTGCCATGATCTACATCTCCGGATTCGGATGGGCCCTGGGCTGGAACTCGATGCAGTACCTTTTGACCGCCGAACTGTTCCCTCTCCGCATCCGTGCACTCGCCACCTCCCTGGCCATGACTCTGCACTTTGCCAACCAGTACGGCAACTCTCGCGCCGTGCCCAACATGCTTCTCCCCGTAGCAGACGGCGGCATCAGCCCCAAGGGAACCTTCTGGTTCTTCGGTGTGGTGACCCTCATCGGCGGCCTCTGGGTCTGGTTCAGTGTACCCGAGACCGCAGGCCGGAGCCTCGAGAGTATGGATCAGCTGTTTGCTTTGCCGTGGTACAAGATTGGTCTGCATGGTAATAAGGATGCCGATGAGCGTGATCTGGTGATCAACGAGAAGATGGAGGCAATGGAGGCTGAGGGAACTGCCCATCATGTGGAGAGGCAGGATGCAGCCGCCCGGGTTTAGGGGCAATTTTCCTTTTTCCAGTGTTGCTGCTATGCGATCGTAATAAATGATGAATGCCAAAGGGACCTTTGTCCATTGAGCCCGCTACGGAAGTAAAAGTAAAGCCACACGTAACCCGTCGAACGCCGTGTACTCAGCCAGCGTTGATGATGATTAACAAAGCTATAAAACCAGGACACCGTCTTATAGTTGAGGAAAAAACAAATTCATCGGTAAGGTTATCTCCCGTTCTCCGCCATCGAAGTCCTCTCAGATGTTCACAGGAGATCCTTCCAAAGGAATAATCACAATTCGTGCTTTGAGAGCTGCTTTCTCACGGGCTCTTTCATCGGAATCTTTTGAAGAGCCATTCCTATGAAGATCCATTTTCCTCATGTCGTCGAGATATTCCTTTGGCAGATCGACCCGAATCAACACCCCTCTAGGTCGAAAGAAGGTCTCATTCCAATGCGAGATGTGACGGATTAGGTTTCCCCCACGCTCGCCAGCCATACTGGCGATGACATTTCGTTGTTCCTGGTGTTTCCGGGCCGTGCGAGCGATAAGAAAAGCCGGGATAGCGCCAAAGAAGCCGATCACGAGGCCGCCGATGGCAAGCGCACCGAGACCTTTGCCGATCACGGTGGTCCACTGTTGCGGAGAGAGCTTGGCTTCGTCTTGAATTGCTTGTGTGAATTGGCGCCAGTGTTCCAGAGTTATACCGTATCGAGTCAATTCATCGGGGTAATCGAACCCGGAACTGCAGGCGGCAGTGCTTGAAGGCACCTGAAGGCCTCTGGATAGAGTAGATGAAACCGCGAATCCGGGCTCAGCTGCCTGATGTGGAAGAAGGAATTCGGTATCTGATTTTTCACTGGCGGTGTCTTCAAAGGAAGAAGAATATGGCGGCGGCGCGTCCGAATGGTCGTCGCTCGCCATGGTGGATAAGGGATGGATGATCGTGTTGTTGCGGCCAGCGTAGCAGTAAATAAAGGAGACAATCGGCGAGTAGCGGCTGATGCCTTGAATGGGCTATCGTACCAAGATGTTCCCAGTTGACAAATGAAAAACGGCCTTGCCTAAGGAATAGATATAGAAAGTCCAGGCATCCATCATAGCGTCATAATCCAAGGTTTTCCTCTGGGAAGTATATGACTCCTCGCCAGGTGGTGGCAGTGCTGCCTGAGTCATGGCGTATCATTCTGAGTCCTCCGGTCATCTCGTATCTCACGTCCGGGCCGCACGATTCTGAGGTTTGAGGCGTTTAGAGGCCAATCCTGCCAAAACGCTCGCCTCACCGACACATCGCGACACATCGCGACACCCAATTTCCCTCTGAGGACGGATCGGGGAGCTGCCTAGAATACGGTCAGTCCCAAAGTCAGTCAATCGAAACGCGTGAAGCCCGGAAAAAAAGAAGTGGTCGGCCCAAAGGTCAAGGTGAGGCGACGTGACTCACGGGGACGTGCGGGAGGATTCGGAGACTCGGAGACTCGGAGATCGTGTTGTCAACAACCACCTTGGGTTGATGTGCTGAACACCATGACCACTCGTTATCGCGTTGAATGTAAGCTTTTCCATCTTGGGACCCCGATCTCTGGCCCTGCTGACCTGTCCAGATGCTCTCAAGGTACGCGCTCTCCCCAATGATCAATGATCGATGATCGCCCCTCGCTAACCCCGCGCAGACCCATCGGCGGGATCAACTGGTAAGCACGCTCCAACTCATGTACAAGTCGCCGTCTGACCTTCTAGATTGAATGGATCAAGGTAGGCTTGAATATCGCCTCGGGTGAGCCCGTTTGCCCGTGAGCGGCGGCTAAGAAGTGCCAGGGTCTGTTGGCCGTTCCCTTTGTGCTGCATTCCCAGCCGACGGTGATCTACCAGGAACATAGCGAGGGGCTCAAGCGTGTCGCCGCAGACACCCACCAGCGCTATGCCGAGATCATGCGTGATGTCGAGAATCTGATCAACGATCACAGTAAGTCGCAGGTCGCAGGCAACCCGATTTCTTCCGCTCATCACCCGCCAGTTCAACATCACCAACGAGATGCCCCCGGCAAATCCAAACTCAAACTGCTGGTGCCTACCGTTGGCTACTTTTTTACTCGGCTGCACTTGGAGGATGCCTTCAATTACCAGGACGAACACCGATTTATCAGCCGGCGAAGATTCGTCGCCCCTTCCTTCAACGATATCCGACTCATCTTGAACTCCGCCCAGCTACTGGGCCTGGTTCGCTCCAGTGAGGTCGAACTCGTCACTTTTGATGGAGATGTGACGCTTTACGATGACGGTGCTTGCTTGAATCCAGACAATCCCGTCATCCCGCGAATCTTGCGTCTGCTAGAGCGGGGGTGCAAGGTCGGCATCGTCACCGCCGCCGGATATGAAGAAGCACCCAAGTACTATGGCCGTCTGCAGGGCCTCCTCGATGCCGTACACGACTCCAAGACATTGACTCCGTCCCAGAAGGAGGGAATCATCGTGATGGGCGGTGAAAGCAATTTCTTGTTCCGTTTCGATCAGGACTCGGAGTCCCGATTGACCTACGTGTCCCGCAAGGAATGGCTGCTGGATGAGATGCGCGCATGGCGCGACGATGACATCAAACAGTTGCTGGATATTGCCGAGGACTCTCTACGAGCATGTGCGTCTAACCTTGGGCTGCCGGCTGCCGTGCTCCGCAAGGACCGAGCAGTCGGTGTATATCCCGTAAACGGTGTTCGCATCGATCGCGAGCTGTTGGAAGAGACCGTGCTGGTTGTTCAGAACACGGTTGAACGGTCAACTGTTGGTTCACGTCTTCCTTTCTGTGCATTCAATGGTATTGCCTCCCTAAATTCTGGCTACAGTCGCAGTCATGTCTAACTTCGCCGTAGGTGGAAACGACGTTTTTGTCGATATTGGGGACAAGTCGTGGGGGGTTCGGGCGTGTCAACAATACTTTGGCGGCATTGACCCGTCGAAAACCCTGCATATTGGTGATCAATTCTTGTCCGCCGGGGCGAACGACTTCAAGGTAAAGAAGAAGACTCCATTTGAGAATTTGCAAACTGATGCAAACGTTTCACAGGCTCGCCTGGCTTCCACGACTGCTTGGATTGCCAGCCCCGCAGAGACTGTCGAGCTCTTGGATGAGCTGGAAGCAGCGGTCAGCAAGTGACAGCTATATCTGGCACGTGAGTACGGGTCATAGTGGCATCGCAACGTGCTTTTCGGGCAAACGAGTAAGCTCATCGTCGTCGCCACTGTGATAGCATCCTTTCTATAATTAATTCATAACAACAATCTTTGAATTCGGCGACGCGTGCATCGATACCGTTACTGGCATCTACCGAACTAGAAAGCTACCGGGTGTAAGGCGTAGATTATACAAGTCATTGGCTAAGAGTAATGTGATCTAGGTCTACCTGACACGATCCAGGCGTCCATAGGCAAGATCCAGATAAACGCACGAGGATATGGAATATAAAATGAAGCCCAAACGCCCATGCCTAGAGATCGCCGAGATCTAGCACTGATCTAGGCGCTGCGTTGTGTAGCATCGTACAAACGTGAGGAGGCGTCCAGCGGTCACTCATGGAGCACGATGGTGGCCTTCAGGGGCGACAGTCTGGGTGGACAGTGTCAGTCTTCGTGAAAGACATCAATGTGGCGGCAAATAACTCGCGGTACCAATGCTAGTGTTGAAAAGAAAATGCTGCATGAAGCCATCAGGGAGTCGATCCTTCAAGGCGAGTTGGGGACCGACGGGATGGACTGGATCGAAGAGGGATCTGAAATGGGAGAAAAAGAAATTCGTTAATATCCGGAAACGCGGGAAATTAGGAACAGCATCAGGATCGCACGCAGCAGCAAGTCGATAAGTCGAAGGGGGCCAATACGCGGAGTAAACGAGATGCAAAATCCAGGGGTTGTCGCAATTACGTACTCTCGTAGCAAAACCAGCCCTCTTGGGTGCGGGAGGCCGAACGGCCGGAAAGAGTGTTGACGACGTCCTGCAGCTCCAGCCAGAATTCGGACTTGGGCCGACGGCGAGTCCAATCAGTCTCGGTCTCTTCCAAGCCCGAGTCGCCGCCCATCGGCGAGAATAGAACCTGGGAGCCCTTAACACCGATCACGGCACTCGACAAAGGATCGTTCGCAATGGCGTCGCGACTTTGGCCGGTGTAGGATTCGATGTGGCGCATGCATTTGATGGCCATGCGAAGAGCGCGGACACGATCCATAGGGGACGGCTTGCCACCCTGCTGGAAGTGACCGGGGACCGCAGCACGCGACTCGAAGCGGCCCTTGGCCTCCTCCTTGATCATGTCAGCGACCACCTGGGTCGTGTAAGTGCCGGAAGCACATTCGTTGCGCAGAATGATCTTGCCGGCACGGTTAGCACCCTTATCACGGACAAAGTTGTCGCGCAGGAAATCAATATCGCGAGACAGCATCTTGATGTCAATACCCTCCTCGGGAATGTACACCGCCACAGCACCAACGGCCAAGCCGGCCGTGGTCGCAATGTAACCAGACTTGCCACCCTGGGTCTCGATGACGAAGACACGGCGACGAGACGAAGAGGCGGACTGGCGGATGGCATCACAGAAATCGATCAAGGTGTTCAAGCAAGTGTCACTACCAAGGGAGTACTCGGTGCCGGGAACGTTGTTGGAAATGGTGGCCGGGAGGACGATGAGGGGGATCTTGAAGGCGTCGTACTTCTCGCGAGCTTGGCGCAGTTGGCTGACAGCAGTGAAAGCCTCGAATCCACCGACCACGAAGAGGGCATCGAACTTGTAGAGGTCGAAGCACTTGGCCACACCGTCCATGTCATCGGAAGGCAAGCTACGGTTGGTTCCGATATCCGAACCACCCTCGTTGACCCAGCTATCGGACTCGAGCCAGCGGACCTCCCGGACCGAGCTGACCGGCTTGTCATTGTGGTGTCGGACGAGGCCGGGGAAACCGTTGTGAATTGCAATTGGGGTGTGGCCGCGGGTCAAGCAGTAGGCCACAGCAGCCCGTGTGGCTGGGTTCATACCACCGGCGGGCGCACCGACGTGAATGATGGCAATCCGCATTCTCTAAAAAGTCACAAATTAGCATCGCCGGCACCTCTCGCACATATGGCTCCATTCGTACCTTGCCCTCCGGGAGATGCAACCTGGGGTGATCCGGGGTTGCAGTGTTGAGATAGGCGTCGTAGTATTCCTTAAACTCGGCGTCCCGCATGTCCATTGCGGCGTCGAACTGCTTGCTCTGGATTTTCTCAGTGACATCCTTGGTAAGTTGCACTGCTTCCATCAGAGGGGTGCGCATGATCTTGTTCTCGCGGATGGTGATGACAGGGACTGGGGACTGAGGTGTCTGCTCCAAAATGGCCTTAACGGCCTCGACGCCCTGTAGAGTCGACAGCCAACGATCATAGGCGCATGCGGCACCACCTCGCTGGGTGTGACCGAGAACGGTGGTCCGAGTGTCGAGTCCCAGCCGGTCTGTCAGGATATCCTTGATCTTTGAGCTCGAAATCTTGTTGAGATGGCGGTCCTGCGCTCCCTCGGCGACAATCACGATCGTACGGCGCTTGCCTCGGTCTTTGCGGTTCTGCAATCGCAGCCGATTAGCTCTGGGACAGACTGCCACTGGGGCTACCATCAACGTACCTTGGTGATCATGGAGCACATTTCATCCTCCCAGCCGTCCTGCGGAGGCATTTCGGGAATAAACAGCCAGTCGGCGCCGGTGCTGATGGCGGACATCAAGGCCAGCCAGCCACAGTGACGACCCATGACTTCTATAACGAAGCCTCGTTGGTGTGAAAATGCAGTGTCGAAAACGTCGTCAACTGCGTCGCAAATGCGGGTCAAGGATGAGTAGCAGCCGATAGTGGCGTCGGTGCCGGACATGTCGTTGTCGATGGAACCGACCAGTCCCACGATGTTCAACACCTTGTAGGGCTCGACCTGCTCCCGGGTCAATTCGCCGGCCGCAACGAGGTCCGACAGCAACGAGGGCCACTCGGCGCGGAAGACATCGGCACCGGTCAAACTTCCGTCACCACCGCAGACAACCAGTGCATCGATGCCGCGCAGAACCATGTTCTTCGCAGCCTTCATGCGGCCAGCACGCTCTCGGAAGGTCATGCAGCGAGCAGAGCCGATCAAGGTACCTCCGCGCGACAGCCAGCCGCGAACGTCCTCCCAGTGCAGCTGGCGGATCATATTGCCGCCGTTTACCAGCCCCTCGTATCCTTCGAAGACGGCGTAGGCCTCGCAGTCGCTGTGAATGGCCATGCGGACCACGGCGCGAACGGCGCCGTTCATGC
The DNA here is from genome assembly GCF_028974065.1 of Penicillium cinerascens. NCBI lineage: Eukaryota > Fungi > Ascomycota > Eurotiomycetes > Eurotiales > Aspergillaceae > Penicillium > Penicillium cinerascens. The sequence goes on along the minus strand of NW_026695296.1, from coordinate 2,548,339 downwards.
CCGGAGCATCACCACCGGAGGTGAGCACGCCGATGCGGCGCTTCTTGGGCGGTTCGACGGGAATCTTGGCGGGCTCCATGTTGGAATCGTGAGTGTCGACCGTGTCAGAGGTCGCAGAGCCAACAGGAAAAATGAAGATAGAACGGTCGAATTGAATTGAGAAAATTACTATGCAGCGCGGGGAGCAATTAAGAAACCAATGGAGGGGTTGAACCCAATTCCGGTGAGATAAAACAGAAGTGGGGTGGTGAGGTCACAGACACGAACACCGTGAAGTCTTGAGTGGAGGACGTCCGGTAATGGGGTGTTGGGAAACCGGATGGCAGTTGAGAAGCTGAAGAGGATGTGACGAAAGGTCAATGCAAGACGAGGGTGGTTTCAGCCGAACTGCCAGCACCCGTGAATGCGAAACCAGTTGCTTGACCTTTGTTGAGCAGCGCGAGCGTGATGTCACCGTCGAGCTTCCAGGTTGGGACTAGTGCGGGCCATTTCACGTGGGCTTCCATCCCAATCGGGACTTAGGGCTCAGGGCTTGGGTGGGTCCGTTGTCGATACCTCATTTTCCAGGCATAAACATTCTGTCGGTTCACGTCAAGACACCATGAACAAGGACGGTGGTGCCTGGGATATGACCAAATTCGGAGGCCATCGAATAAGGGATGGGGAGGCGAGAATGGCATGCTCTTTGTCTGCCCAGTTGGATTTCTATCCTCGAGGCGGGCACTAAGGTGTAGGTCAGCGCTAGTATACAGAGTGGAACTTGATAACTGGAAGCGATCTAGCTCGACAGGATACAGTGATGGATATTCCTATGCCTACTGGGCCGACGGCATCGTAGATGCGACCTATACCGATGGTGTTGGTGGTGAATACAGTGTCACCTGGTCTGGGAATGTTGGAAACTCTGTTAGGGGCACATCCAAACCCCCCGTTACCAACGCGTCAACAAAGCATTGATTAAGGGAACTGCTACCTTCAGCCAGTACCGGTCGGCTCGCCATGCCAAGCGCGTCGGTGGTACTATTACTACCAGCAACCACTTCAGAGCCTGGGAAAAGCTTGGCTTAGAGGTTGGGTCCTTCTCATCATTGTTGCGATCGAGAGCTACAAGCCAGCTTCTCCTCGGCTATCACGGTGGGGTAATAAATAGTTTTTTCCCTTTCCAAGTAGCAGAATATAGACTAGTCCCGAGATCGCACTCTCACAAGCAGAAGGACCCGGGGGACTAAGGCTGCGAGGGAAAACTAGTCATTCCCAGGCGTGTGCCCGAACGTTCAAAAGCGCCATCAAAATTCAATGCAGAGGAATTGAAGGCAATCCATCTAATCAACACAGCGAGTCAATAGAGTATATACTGCCTTACTACTGCCCTACAGCTAATCGAATCCTATTTATTCGCGAGTTGCGGGGTGCTATGTGCTATGTGCTCTATGACGTAAGCCATTGACCCGCGGTTTGCTGATCTGGCGCCGCGGTTGGGATCCCGAACATCCCCGGAGACAACCCATTGGTAGCTCCCAATCTCCGATGCTTGCGCTCAGATTGCGTCGAGATCCGCTCGGGGGATCACCTGCCCCCCCCCGGGGGCCACCCACAGCTCAAATCTCGATTCTGAGACGTCACCTCAATTCCACCACCAGCTCCGTCAACCAACCACAATGTTTTCTCATGTATAAAGTGATGCAACCTGGACTAATTTCAGCTGCTACCCAGAACCCTTCATCGTAAATGGTGGGGCTACTGCGGTATATAATCAATCGCAATCTCCAAGTAGGCTTTCACTCTACTACCCTCGACACTAACCTTTCCTCAACCATCCGCACTACGAATTTCCCGGCACAATGGCATTGAACGGCAAGGTTGCACTGATTGCGGGAGGAGTGAAGAACCTTGGAGCCGAATCGGCTCGCGAGCTTGCTGGGGCAGGTGCTGATCTTGCTCTTCACTACAACTCCGCCAGCAGCAAGAATAATGCCGCAGAGCTAGAGACAGAGCTGAAGCAAAAGTACCCGAATGTGAAGGTCGCATTTTATCAAGGTGACCTGACCACCGCCAGCGCCGTGGACAAATTGTTTCAATCGGTGCTGAAGGACTTCGGCAAGATCGACATCGTGATTAACACGGTGGGCAAGGTGCTGAAGAAGCCAATTACCGAGATCTCGGAAGAGGAGTATGATTCGATGTTCGCGTAAGTGGTGATCTTTATAGTATACTGAGACCCGAATGACCGGATTGACGTATTAAAACAGGATCAACTCCAAGGCTGCTTTCTTCATTCTCAAGGCGGCCGCCACTCACATCGCCGATGGTGGCAAGATCATATCTATTGTCACGGCCCTGTTGGGAGCTTTCACCGGATTCTATACCTCGTATGCTGGATCGAAAGCGCCAGTGGAGCACTTCACCCGAGGTGTCTGCAAGGAACTGCAGGCGCGACGTGTGAGCGTGAACAATGTGGCCCCCGGGCCGATGGATACGCGTAGGTTTTCCATAGCATTTACACTCATGTCTACATGTTAACAGTGTGCAGCCTTCTTCTACCCACAAGAGTCGCCTGAGGCGGTCGAGTTCCACAAGAGCAACGCCATGGGCAACCGGTTGACGATGGTGCAGGACATCGCCCCGTTGATCCGCTTCCTCTGCACCGATGGAAAGTGGATCACCGGTCAGACCATTTTCGCCAACGGAGGATACACCACCCGTTAAAATGAGGGACTCGAGATCTTCCACAGCACCTGCTCCCGCTCCGTGGAATATTGCGATCGGAATATATCGATTATAGGTCAAATGAATTCATACAGAATGGTGTTCACCAAGTCTTAAGTATTGGATTCAACGTTAGGTAATTCTATCAAGTAAATGTGTGCCAGAGATTATACGATAATCTTGTAAATTTCTAAGCCTATAATCTTTCTAATGGAAAATAGCGCAATTAGATTTGGAGCAAATTAACCAAGTAATTTGGATGATGGAGAGGAAAAAGTTTATTTAACTAATTCACGGATAGTTTGTTAGTGAAAGAATATCAAGTATCCAGACATCATCAGGATTAGCTTACCCGTCACACTTGTGACTTCCCTCCTGCTCGGGGTCCTTGCACCCGCTCTGGCAGAGCTTTGGGTGGCCAACGATGCCGGGGTTCTTGCAATGGAACAAGATGTTCTTTAGAGGCTCATTCTCAAGATCAGTTCCCTTCAAGACGTCCTTGAGGTCCGCTTCCGTAAAGCCTACTTTATTAGTCGAAAGTCTTGTATCCATGAAAACGAGACCTTACCCTTGGACTTGATCAGCAAATCGGAGCAGTAATCAAAGCTCGGAGTGCAAGACTTGTCTGCTAGGCCAGTGGAGACCAAGGCGAAAAGGGCGAGAATGACTGAGGAGAACTTCATCATGGACCTGTCTCAGTAGATTTTTTGGGGAAACCCGTGGAGGATAGCTTCAAAACGAAAACTGAATGCAGAAGGAGGAGAGGGATTTTATCTTATGACCTCAGACATTGCGGGAAAAAATGATTCTTACATTCCAATCTACCCAAGAAGTTTGCTCCCGCATGTTCCGCTCCCGCATGTTCCTGGCGAAATGTTGATTGGAATGCAGTTACGCCATGCCTCATTCCGTGAGCCCGAACATCTGCATCTCCCCAAGTCAGCCCCCTTTGCCCAATAAAACAGCCACACGCAAGGGGAATTCTTAAGAGATCTTGAAGCCATTGGCGGTTGTTTGAAGAAACACAAGGAATCTGGATGGCTGGACGGATCTCCTTTGTTGTCCGCGGGGAAAACTTGCCGACCATGTGAAGCCTTATGCAAGGACCGGTCGATCCCCCAGAGAGGAACCACGCCCCATTCTCATGCCATCTAGTCAATCTCATTTATCTCCTTACAAAAACAACACATTTGGGATCTTTGCCATTTAAATTGGAGTTACTACCTTATCCTGGATAGCCCAGTCTTGGAACCTCTGGGAAGCCGACAATCAGCTGACTGAAAATTTAGTCGGGGCACTGCAACAAAACCGAAATCGGAACAGCATGTTAAGCTTATCACGAGGCTTTGAATAGTATCACTAAACAAAAGCCGAAGGCAGGACGCTACTGTGTCGAGGGCGTTGCAATCAGTGGCCCGTTCCCGTTGAGGCAGTTATAGCCGGACATCGTCATGATAAGATAGACCCCGCACATGAGCAGCCAGGTTGTACTGTGTATATTGACGAGGTAGCTGGATTTTCTATGCTTTGTAGATACTGTCTTCCCACTCAAACTCTTATTTTCTGTCCTCGAAACCGTACATTCGTTACACTTGGAGCTTCATGATGGCATCAGAGAAGGAGCTCGGTAAGTATTTCCAGATATCCATTCCGAGGCCATGGACACAGCACACTTGCATGGATTTCCCATCGATCTACATGGTCAATTGGCTTAAAGCTAAGCTATCCTCTATAGTCGCCAAGTTGGTTATGGCTGACCCTGGCCTTCCACGGCCTAATCCAACCCAAGCGTACTGGCAACACGTCCCCCATGCCCTCGCAAATGCACAATCGGCCAGCTTGCCCACGGACAGAGACTTTGCCGTTATCGGATCGGGGATCACGGGTCTTTCGGTGGCCAAAACTCTACTGGAACGTCATCCTGCGGCGACTGTCACTGTTTTGGAAGCTCGCACGCTGTGCTCTGGTGCAACGGGTCGCAATGGTGGCCAGATGGCAGCTAATGTGGGAGAAGAGTACATGGATTTGGCCGAAGTTCATGGGCCAGAGATGGCGGGCAACGTCGCCAAGTTCACCTTTCGAAATTTGGAAATGATGCGGGAGTTGATTGAAGAGTACGATGCAGTGGAGACAAGTGAGATGCAAAATCTCAGGAAACTGCGGGTCTTCTTGACCGAAGACAAGTTCAATGATTTCAAGAAAAGTATTGCACGTCTAGAAGCAGACCATCCCTCGTTGGGCGGACTATACACGATTTTGGACCGAGAAAGTGTGTTCAAGGTGAGTTGTACCTGCGGCCTTCGGAATGAAGATATATTCTAATAGAACTAGGACCACGGAATCCATGGTGCAGCTGGGGGTGCTTTGCTTCCAGCTGGCACGGTGTGGCCATATCGACTGGTTACGAAAATATTTGCAGCCCTCATGAAGAAATACCCAGATCGATTGGCCATTGAGACAAACACACGAGTCGAGTCCGTCGAGCACAGTGACAGTTTTGCCACTCCGATCACTTCCGTTTTCCCTTACACCGTTCGCACTTCTCGCGGACCGATGCGAGCAGGGAATGTGGTTTACTGTACCAATGGATATAGTGGGCATCTCCTCCCTCAACTACGAGGACGCATTCATCCCTTCAAAGGCACCATGACAGTTCAAGATCCTCAGAAGGCCATGCCTAATCAAGGAACTTCTGTGTCTTGGGGCTTCCACTACCCGCCAAGGTACGACCCGGAGACCAGAATATGTGGCCAGGGGTTGTATTACCTTGGCCAGAGTGCCAAAACGGGATACTTTTACTTTGGAGGTGAAGAGGCCCGGATGGATGAGACTATATCTGCCGATGATAGCGTTGTAGGAGAGCACTCGGTTGCTCATTTGCGCTCCGTGTTACCGCAGTTCTTTGGCCGGAATGGTGCAGCCCCGTGGAAACTGGTCAGTTCCTGGAGTGGGATAATGGGCCTCTCGTCTGATGGCTTGCCATTAGTCGGGCGCCTCCCATCGACACTTACCGGTCGGACAGGGACAGGGGAGTGGATCGCCGCTGCCTTCAACGGCTACGGCATGGCCAATTGCCTGATGAGTGGCGAGGCGCTCGCCTTGATGATCTTAGGGGAGGACGTGAGCGACTGGCTTCCAGATGCATATGGACTTGGTGAGAAGAGATTGCAAGGGACTCTGACGCCTCCAGAGGCAATCAAGGCGCTGAGTGCAAATCTGTAAGTCCCACGTTGTTGACTACATATTCCCGCTGTTTGGGGGTTAGATAGAAGTGAACATCAACAATCAATATCAGTGTTTTCAAATAGACTGCATATATGCAGTCTTGGTAACACGCAAGGGTATCTAACAGCTTCATAGCGCCATGTCAATGCATCGAAGATTTTATGAAAAAAAAAAAATTGGAAGGGCCCCACTCGGGATGCTCTCCACGCCTGTCAGATGTGTTTTCGACCACGATGAGAGTAGAGCACATCTGATTCTCGAAAGAACAGCAAAAAATGGACTCGCGGGGAATCGAACCCCGGACCACCCCCATGCTAAGGGGGTATTATACCACTAAACCACAAGCCCATTGGATGTGGGTCGGTATCCGGAAAGTAACTCAGGACGCCTGAGGGGGGGGGGGGGGTGGAAAGTTCGGCCCGATCATGCTCGGCTTCACTCATCGCGGAACGCCTGGGCAATGACGAAGTCCATCATGGAGGAGTTGTCATCAAGGGTACTGGTCGAAGTTGGGGGCGATTTCCATGAATGAGGCTGGGAATGGAGAGATGGGCGTTCCTGGGCACCTCGTCCGACACCGTCGATGTTGCGCACAAAGTAGCTCGAGAGAGCCAGCTCGGAGCGAGATAGGGAAACCTTGAGTTTCCTGTGTTTTTCGGAGTTTTCTGAGCTCATCAACAATTCCCCCAGATGGGGGTACACTGCATCCCATTTCCGCATCTTGGAGACTGTTATGTCAGGACTGTCCACATTCTTTGTCGAAATGTCTCTGGATGCAATGTTGGAAACCACGTCAAGAAGAAGTAGATGAGTGATTGCAGCCTCGACTTCATCTTTCAACCCAAGACGGCCAGGGGACTTGAGGTCGGAGACTGTTGACAGATCGAACGAGACGTCAAAAAGGGTACCGAGTGGTGGGCCGGATAAATTGGTCCGAATTGTAACGGCGAAAGAGCTGTTGGGTGTGAGGAGCTTCCCGCGAAATACGGACTCAATTGGTCCGAGGAACTTCTCAACGAGCGCCTCAACCGTAGGTACTGAAGGGGACAGGCGGATCTGTTTCCAGGTCGAGAATGTGTTGGCAGTATGCTCCGGAGGTTCCAATCCAGATGATCGCAGGACACCGAAGATGTCACTGAAGTATGATTCCAGCCATCGTACATTCGACAAGTGCTGCAGATAAGCTAGGGCGGGGCGAAGGAGATGGTATTCTGGAGTGTGTCGCCTCTTGGTAGTAAGCGGCGGTGGGGTTTGTGTCCGACGTTGCATATTCTGGCGATGAGCAAATGCAAGAAGGAGGCGGATTGAGTGTGCCAGACCGTCCGCGAGAACACAGTCCTGTTGCGAGGCGTTTTGATCGGCTTGGAGGCTCTCGTCATTGCTATCCACCAGGTCTAAGTGGATTTCCAATTCATCAGAAGCGGGGATTCGAATTAGATTCTCACGCGTTGTGACACCAGAGCTTGCCATGGATCGGGCCTCTCGAACCAGTTCGTGGAACAGCTCTTCCTCAAAAACAGAGTCACGCGCCTGCAGAATACGTTGCTCAATCGTCTCGGTATCAGTCGAGTTTGACCCGGTCGGATTGGAGCTGGTAGAAACACGAGACCCTTGTTGCACGCGAACTCGGACAAAACGAGAACCAGAAGGAACCAAGCCCTTGTCCAGGATCAAGCTTCCATCCTCGGCTCGCCGAAGAGAAGCAAGTCCACGGTCGCGGAAAACGGGTGTAGCTTCCAGAAATCCGTATTGCACACCCAACGCTTGTCTTTCACGAGGCAGTCTGCAGACCTTCCATCCTTTCTCCTTGATAGCCAGGACCTCATTCCAGTATCGAGTCTCCGATGTGATTTCGCCTTCAAGTCTTGAAGACGCATTCAACAGCTTGTTGGCTGCGGAATTGAAGTTCTGTGTCCTCCATCCTCTCGACACGATTGAAAGGTCCTTTGTCGCCGATTCAGGTTTTGGAGGAGGGTTGACGACTTCGGAATTGAGGGAACCGACGGGTGCGACTTGCTTCAGAAACGCGGACATGGAGGTTTCGGCCTGGCGGGGAGCATGTTTGGATAGCAACAAGGAGATGAAGTCAAGAGCGAACATGGTCTCCATATGAGATTGCCTACTCATATTCAGTCAGCTGCCACATACGACAAAAAATGCAATGGTGATAAGATGACGGACATGGCAAATTGAGTGATATCGGCACGCCGCTTGTACAGCTGCTCGAGGCGCTCGGTCGTGTCGACATCGGATGTTTCCTGGTCATCATCCTCGGAAGGCGCACCATCTCGAGCTTCCTCCTCGGCAATCTTCGAGCGAAGGACATCCTCATTGACATCGCGAAAGGAACCCCACTGCTTGTTGATCTGGGCGATCTCGACGGGGAGAGTATCGGGGCGGTCCTGCTGCTCCACAAGCGGGCGCAGGGGGATGGTGAAGGAATCTGCCATGATAGGTGCAGTGACAGTCCTCCAGCTGCGATCGAGTGTGACAGTCGAAGAAGAAGATGTGAGAGCTGAACGAGAACAAGGACGGATTGGCCCGCGGTGCTTCACTGGGTGCACGTGACTCGGCGATAATATCGACGCTCGGCGTTTGCGTCACTCGGGCAGTCGCACTTATTTTTACATCTACTCTTCAGTTACAAACTTACACAATACGGCAGCCCTGGTTTGTTTCAAGTTCTCTTTCTTTGTGCAATAGTCTCGTTATCCGAACACGCGATCTACCTCCTCCTCAGTTGGAGCGCTGGCGGGTCTTGACAAAGTCCACAAGATCGAAGAAACTCTTCTTGTAAAATCTTTGCTGAGTTGTTCGGTTCACCTGAGAATAAAATTAGCTAGAATCGCGTTGATAGATTTGGCGACCTAAGGAAGGGGCGTTGTTGCTATTGCGAAGACAAGGAAATCGAGAAATAACCAACGCACCTTCTGAACCCCAAACTGGGCTGAGTAGTCACCAAACTCCCAATTGTCCATGAAGCTCCAGGCCAGCGCTCCCATAACGTGTACTCCATCTTCATAGATGGATTTTAGGATCTCCTGCATGAAAGAGGAATAGTAAACGCTTCGGGGTGAGTCGAAGAGCTGATCTGATAACTCCTTGGTTGCTTCTCCGTAAACCGGAAATCCAAACTCAGTCACAAAGACGGGAGTCTTGAAAGTATTCCACAGATAGAAAAGGTACTCCCGGAAATAGGTTGGCGTAATATAGACATAGCTGGCCGATCTGTAGCCGATATTCCAGCCGAAGATGTTTTTTGTCTCCTGGTTGACACAGAAGGGGAACAAAGAGTTGGAGGACGAGAGATTTTTGGCGCAGGCTTCAATACCCTCATCGACGGGTGACACGACAGTTGCAGTATATGGATCAATGCCAAAGAAATCCGAGGTACCATTTATGTACTCCAGTTGCGTGCGGTTCAACGGCCTGGCGCCTGGCATGGTCTTCAAAACAGACTCCGGATATTGCTTTCCAAGGAAAATAGGGTTTGCAAAGATCCCTAGCTGCATTTCCTGGAATCTGTTGGCCGCTTGAACGTGAGAGGCGTTGTGAGGATCTTTCGGCACGCCGAAGTTGTCATTGAACTTGATACCGATGCTACCGGTTCCTTTCAAGACATCATGATAGAAGTGGTACATCTGGGCATGGGCGTGAACCACATTATCAACGCCTTGGAAGTTAAAAGAGTAGAGCAGAGGCTCATTGAAGGTTACCCAGATCGGCACCTTTTCGGCATAATGCGCGAGAAGAACTTTGCCATAATTCACAAAGGCATCCACGAAAGTAGAGTTCTGATAGCCGGCGTTGTTGTAGCCGATTTCCGGGTGCCTTGCTGTAAATTTATTAGAATATTCGATAATTCCGAGGAAACCCAAAATAGAGACATACTCATGTTGTCACCGGCGATGAACATCAGAGGACTGTCAAAGTGAAGCATGGTGACAATCGGTTGCATACCAGCCTTCAGAACGGTGTCAATTAAATCGGCGTAATGGTCGATCCCCTGCTTGTTGACGGGTGTCCCGGGCAAGACGAATGGCAGAATGCGGGACCAAGGAATTGTGAAACTGTAGTACTCGACTCCCATGGCTGCCATACGCTCAATATCCTGCTTGTATAGGAAGTAGTTCTCGTTGGTGACATAGTCCTTAGGCTCATTGTCAGGAACCAGCTTTTCTAGCAAGGACGGAGAGCGACCTTCAAGGCCGACTCCTCCCTCGATTTGAGCAGCACTACCAGCAACGCCAAACACAAAGCCGTCGGGGAAATCATAGCAGTCCATTGGAGGTAAATAATCGCTCGGTGGCAGGACCAACTCGCTGCTTGGAATCGGAGTAGGGCTGACAGTGGTGGAATATAAACCGGTAGTTGTCTTGAAGTCATGAGCATGCGGTCTCGCAGGGCTAAGATGGATCACAAACGTAGTTGTGCAGATCAGCCTGCAGCCACATTGATGACCATGCCGTCTGTCCGTACGGATCATCAGTATCGGTGGCGCTGATTCTAGTGATACCGGGAAGCCAACTGCCCCACGTGGATGTTGAGAGCGATGTCAAATGCTTGGCCGCATCTGTATAGGCGGGTGCATATGTTCTGGTCGTTGTCGGGGACGGCATGGACGTTGCATATCTTAACCGTAAGCGAGGAAACTCGAGTGAAGCAGTGTACTTACCGGACTGTCTCATTGAGTGTATACGAAAAAGGCTGGAAATAATAGCTCGGAGTCGCAGCTGCCTGGGTGCATTGAGGGCGAGCCGAGTTGCCTGTCGTGGTGAGGAATATCTCCTGTGCCCCGGCGGCCACCACGAGGCCGGCAAGATAGACCGTTGTGCCTAGCATCGTTTTTGTTTACGCATTATATGGTCTGCCCCTTCGGTGCCTGGGCTCCCTTTAATAATTTTCCTCGATCCTTGGCTCGTTCCCGGTCCATGACGCCCCACCCCCGCAAACATGATGTAGTAACTTTCGAGTACACGTCGATCTATCAGTGATGTCTAAATCGACTTGCGAATGGTATAGATCGGCAGCTCCCAAGAAGCCCGGTTACATAGCGCATCGGGAAAATAGGTGCTCCACCCCACAGCGGGGAATCATGCAGGGTTCCATCGGCGAAACTGGTTTCCCCGCATTTGTGAATGGTGCGGACTAGTGCGGATATTCCAAGAGGATAATCGGCATACACGGGCTCAATAAGGGAAACCCGTGCACTCTACGACTTGTCCGACATCCACGAGTTCGGAAATTCCGAAAGTGGATTTTCCCGTTCATTTGACTAGAGTCCAGCTATGGACTTGGCCCGAAAATAATGCATTGGCATCGAGTACAGAGAAAAGAACATCCTCGCAGAGCTTGTTCCTCAAGCTCCCTTTCTATACCCCTACGGCCTCTGCGTCGAAGACGTGGGACTGACTATGGTAGAGGAGAAAAAAGAAGAGGAAGTGTGTCGACGTGTCGAGGGGAGGAGGACGGTGTTCTATAGATGGATGGCAGCTGATACGGCGATAAAAGCGCCAGGGTTCTGTACTCAGGAGATGGCTTTGAGCAGGTTATTAGGAGCCCCGGAGCCGACTAGGATTCTCAGAGATGGATTAAGCCGCCCATGAGTCGACGTTAAAAAATTTGTGATGTCTACAGAGCTGAATGTTCATTAAAGGTCCGTCTTCTGTTACCTATTCGCAGATCCAGCAGGTAAACTCGAGAACACCTAGAGATTATTAGACGAGATCAAAAAGGCTGCTCCGATAATGCCAGTCTTCAAGATCGAATTCCGGGCAAGTCTCATCGAAAGCCAAACCTTATCCTCGTACCAGCCCTAATAGGGCAGGCCCGCACGTCATTGTTGTGCCTTCATTTTTATCGCCGTTTCTTCCTCATAATCACCTCTGTAGGGTGTAAGGCACGAACCTGCCCCTTAATTGCGAGCATGAAACCTTAGACTTGACCCAGATATGATTGACTTCGGGTTGGAGAATACAGAAGCTACCGATCTGGTTTTCTGGCAGGTATTTCGATTTTTGAATCATAAGCGAGCGAGTCAATTTGAATTGGGCGGGCGGTGCTCGTGGTTGTTCTTTATTATTTACCAAGGAACCTCGCCTCCAGGATACTGGTTATTTCCTTCCGCCTCCTCCCATCCCGGAACATGGATGTTGACGAACTTTCCATTCTGCTCGGGGGTTGTCTTTTGCATGATATCAATTACTTTCTCCGCTCCAGTCTCTACGGGGAGATCTGCGTAAGAGCTGCCGAGATCGGTCCGTAGCCACTATTTTAGTTAGCAACAAAGGGGTGGTGCTGCAGAGTTTCGCTTTACTCACGCCTGGGCTAACGGCGAGGAAGGTGAAGCCTTCCCCTGCATACTCTTGGGCGTATTGTACAGTCATCATGTTCAACGCTGCCTTGGAGATCTTATAGGCGGGAGAACGGCCCTGTGCGTAAACTTTGGCCCGGGCAATGGAGCCCAAAGTAGTTGATCTGGAAATTCATGAGCTACCATCATATTAATTGAATGGCAATAGATTCTCACATATTAATCACAGTTTTCTTCTCTCCCTTACGAAGAAGAGGTAGGAAGGCCCGCGACACCAGGTGGACTGCAGTGACATTCGTGTTGAAAATCTCATTCAGATTATCCCTGATTCCACCATATTAGAGTATGATTTTGACAGGAATCATGAATTGACTTACATGCTCTCCAACCCATCCTTCGACCAATCCATCACACCCGCATTGTTAATCAGGTAGTCGAGCCCCTTGCCTTTCAGTTTATGCTCAACCGACTTGACAGCCTCCTCAACACTGGTTTTGTCGGTGACATCTAATTTGACAAACTCAATTCGTCCCGATGATGCGTTCACAATCTCCTTGAGCTGATGTGGGTTGTCTTGGCGCGCGGTCGCAATGATACTTGCGACTTCGGCCTTGGGCAATGACGCCAGTCGGGAAACAAGTGCCAGACCGAGGCCGCGCGATGAGCCGGTAACCAGGTATGAAGCCATAGCGCTTGACTTGAAGTAACTCCGTTTGCGTGTTGGAGGTTCAAGGTACAAATTGCGGGAACCGGTTATTCTTAAGATGTGGGTTCGTCTGCCGTAGATCGACGTAATCTCCGGATTAAATCCGCTCTCCTCAACCCGAACAATCAACGAGTCTGGCCATTTTCGGCCTCGCTAGATGCCATTTGTAATCTAACTACGCGCCCCCGAAGCCACCGAAGCTCGAGGATCAACCAAGTTTGTGGTAATGTCGACACGGTATACGTGAGAACGGCATCGATGTCTAACCAAACAAAGCCACCCTTCTATTTGCTATACGGAGTCAAAAACTGAAAGAAGCAGATATATGGATATGAAATAAGCCATCATATTAAAACGACCTTCGATGATGGATCTGGTTATTTGTTCGATAATTTATATGTGCTGAGACTTTCGTGGAAGCTCAAGTGAGCTCCATATTATAATCTGTCGTCAGTAGGGTGTTGCTCCGGTTTGGTCCCGCATTGGAACATTTTCAACATCTGTTTCGGCGTGGAAGTCGTTGCGGACCTTGTCAATTTTCCGCGTATACGTCCAGCTATCCACACCGAGAGAACTAGGGAATCCAACACCACGAATGAAGGCCCTTCGCGGGCCGCGAGGTCCCCAAGCCCAGCCTGCGCCGCGCTGCATCGGAAGGTGGTACATGCGGAAGCCAATGTAGGCAAAGAAGATACCAACAGCAGAACCGAAGAGGATATCGAATCCGTGGTGTCTGTAGTTCATCCAGCGAGAAGCGGCAATAAAGCATGCCGTGGCCGTGGGCACAAATGCGAGGATCATCATGAGAATCGGAGGCGCCGCGCCGCGCGTACGGACCGAAGACCGGTCATCGCTAAAGTCTTGACCCTCGACTGGGTATTGCGGCAGATAAGGGAAAGCGATGGAAAACTTCGAGGCCAGCCAGAGTGTCAGGTATCCCAAGCCGGCGAAAGAGACTGCGAAAAAATGTAGGTTAATAAGTGCTCTTCTAACCATTCACGGGTCAGGATATACAGGAAGAGTGGCCGCTGGGGAAACTCGAGAACCCATCCACGCGCACCAGATCAGACTGATCTTGGCAGATCGTCCAGTCGACAAGAACTGCGGCGCCCTGCAGACGATCACCGAGTCCACCGACCACATGAGCAGCGATGTTGCTCACATCCGGGTTGCAACGCGCCAGAAGATCAGGACGGGGCTTTCCAGTAAGGTCCTTCAATCCCTGAGTGGACGTCCAAGCAGCTGCCAGCGCCAGAGCCAGGCCCAGCCAGCCTGCATTCCACTCCCATATTTTGCGACGGATCATTTGCGTCTTCAAGGCTTTCGCACCATCGGCCGTGGCGGTCCCAGGAACGAGCGCGAACGCACCGAGAAGGACGATAACAGCCGGAGCAAACAGTCCGACCAAGACCAGGGTTTCGGTCGTCACGGTCTCGTTCTCAGTATAAGGGAAGGAGATGCTCGGGTCGGCGAGGGAAAACGGGTGGTGGTTGGGTTCGACCTTGTAGAAGCCATAGCCGATCAATGCGAGGCCTCTGGTTTTCGAAGTTAATTGACATCCAAGGAATGAATCGCGCAGTTAAGACGTACACAATGAACACCCAGTCGACAACGTATGAGAGCACCAACAGCTTCGAGATACGCGCGATCGCGTCCACGGGCGACATCTCGGTGGACATGCGGTGTGTTGTTCTCTATCATATTCAAGGGGCGGAACCCTTGTAATATAGGAAGATCAACTTCATAATTCCCTAGGAATTGACTCCTGGTGACCAAGGAAAGAGGCAAACACTCGGCGCGTGCTCGGTCGGCGCTAGGCAACGATCGCCCTTTGAACTCGGTGGGCCTTGCGCCTGCCCCTTGTTCTGACACAGACGCAAGAATGATAGGGACTGAATTCAACGAAAGAATTGATGGACAGAGCAAACAGAAAGAGCGAAGGAAATGGTTTTTAAATCACAGCAATAGTGACGCTTTATTGTTAATACCCAAGTGATATATATCTTCGGCTACTTATATATTTCTCACTTCTTGCTTGCGTATTGAACTGCAGGTGAGACTAACAAACACCCAAGCTTCTAGTTTGTTTTTTTTGAATATTTGGACATTTTAGGGATTGTATTGCATAAGATATATCTGTTCCAAGGCCCCAAGTGACCATGAAATGGTTCATTCGTTGATGAAATGGATTTAGACCAGGTGCTGCAAGTCGGAGAGACACGGCATTACACAGAAATACCAGGTATTTTGAGTCCGCTCTTAGTGCGTCGATATAAAATACATACTATCCATTGGGCTTGTGGTTTAGTGGTATAATACCCCCTTAGCATGGGGGTGGTCCGGGGTTCGATTCCCCGCGAGTCCATTTTTTGGACCTTGGGTCACCAGAACACTTTTTGGAGATGAGTTTTTGGCATTCGCTATATATAATCCGAAAGAACGGAACGAATAATTGAATGTTTTGTGCGTCAATTTGCCTGTTTGAACAAAAAACTACTCCTCCCAGTTGAAATTGACCACAATGCGACCGGCAACTTGTCCTCGGCGCAATTTTTCCACGGCCTCGGGCAATCGGTTTATCGGGTAGACTTCGCTGATCTGCCGAAGCATGCCTTGGTAGCCGTTAGTGAACAGTAGCTAGGCCTGTCAAGATCTTATGGCACGTACCTCTTCTGGCAAAATCCAGAGCCGCGGCCGTGTCTCGTCGGCTGCCCACCAAGGTCCCCTTGATGCTAAGATTCTTGAAAATGTACTCACAAGGGTCGGTCCCGAGAATCATCGACCCCCTTTGCGGCAATCCAATACACATCACCATGGATCCGATTCGATCTCCGACGTAAGAGACTGCAGTTTTATATGCGGCTGGAGCCGTGACGAAAACCCCGTGTACCCCGACACCATCTGCGATATCAATTACGGATTTCGAAGGGTCCTCCGACTCCTTGAAATCAACAAAGGCTTCTGCTCCCATCTCCATTGCCAATGTGCGTTTTTCGGCCCCGGTGTCAACGACGATGGGGCGCATTCCGAAGGCTTTGGCCAGCTGCACGCCCTGTATTCCAACGCCACCTCCGCCGCCCGGGAAACATACCCAAGAGCCGGCTTTCAGATTGGATTCAATGATTGATCGGTAGATAGTGCTCGCGCTGCACATTACGGGGGCGGCAATCTCGTCCGGCACGCCATCGGGAATTGGAGACGCGTACCGGGCAGGGGACACGAGATATTGCTGGTACGTTCCTAACAGAAAGTGAGCCTCTTCCCAAAGATTCTTGTACATTATAAGCTTACCGGCCGTCATCAATCCAGTGTGAATGGCTTTCTTGCAATAACATTCCTTGTCATCCCAACAAAGATGACAGGCATGGCACGTGTCCATGAGAGGTTTGATACCAGCTCTGTCACCCAACTTGAAGGTCTTCACATTCGCGCCAACCTTGACGACGACACCCGCACCCTCATGACCCGGAGATCGGACACCGAAGGCTGACATAGGTGGCAGGCCTAGATCCCCCTGCATCATATGGATATCGGATGAGCAAAGACCGGTGAAGTTCAACCGCAACAAGACGTCATCCGGCCCTGTGAGAATAGTTCAGTGATTGCATTTCAACGACTGATAAATGTTCTGCAAATATACCTGGCTCAGGGACCGGCACCACTTGAACCTCGAGATGGAAATTTGGACCTTCATTGATGACCACGCCAGCCTTGCAGTGGGTGGGAATCTCAAAATGCGGAGTTTCAGTTGCAGAGCCCATCGTGCCTTTTGATCTTGCTAGATTTGACCAGTGAGCCCATCAACCGGTAAGTTCTGATTTCACGATGGCGACTCCCCGAGAAGAGAGGGGGTATATGAATCTCGGGGCAGAGCCGATCCAGCACCGAGGCTGACCGCGGAATCTAGCCGCTATAGCTGCCACCCCTCTTTCCGACCTGAGATCCTGTCATAATTACCTTGGGACTTTTTCAGAACCCCTCTTTTACGGTGCAGTGAAGATGGGGCTTTCTCTGTTGGAAAGCGGGGAAGTCGCTCTCCCCGTATATCCAAAGTGGAGAGCTCAAGGAATCATCTATACTCGGTAAAATAAGAAACAAATCCCCCGGATGATTGACATCTCCGGTATCCGCTTGGCATCGACCGCTGAAAGAGCGTCTATGTTTCCGACATGGACGGCAATAGCGGTCGCCACTGTACTTGGTCTGATAACTCGTCAGGTTTCAAGATTCGCGATATGTCAGAAGAAAGATAAAATTCTATTTCCAATCGCTATTCACAGAAACTGCATGTCACGCCAATCACACGAGCACATCGACAGAAAAAGCAAAAGAAAATAAATCAATCCCAGATCAACCATCCGCAGGATCCCCCAATCATGACCATCGTCATGGCTGTTAAGATACCGGCGCCTGCTTTATCGGCGGTGGTGATGGAAAATGACAGAGCCTTTGGCATTGGCTCCTTGGGTTTACCACCGGCATCGGGATTTCCTTTGCTGGTACCGCCATCGTGACTGGTAACGGGGGGAGCCACATGCGTGATGAGGTTCGCCTGAATTACGTCCAGAGAGGCCATCTGTTGACCGAAATCCTTGGTGTTATCCCATTTCTGTTCTGTCCATTTCAGGCCACAGGTTGTCCCTTCACTTCCACCAGTACAACTCTTGGCCGCTGCCTCGGCGGTGGCCCTCAGTTTGGGCATGATCTGGTCGTAGGTAAATGGCGCCATCTGAGTGGTGGCAGCCATCCATCGTGCGAGATAACCCTTGAACGAGCGCTGATCCACCATGCATGTGTTGACTGTTTCACAGGCACGCTCGTACATGACGTTTACTGGGTTCGTCGCAAAGAAGACGTCGGAGGCATTGAGGACCTGTTGAACCCGGTACTTCCACTTGGGGTCTTCAGTCTGTTGGAGAGTCAGCCCGTAATCTCAAAGGATCCATAATCTGATGTTCAGTACTTACTGCATTGTACATGCTGGCTGCGCCGAGCAAGTAGACGCCAGTGTTGTATGTCCACTCGATCTTGTTCATATCTTTGCAGCCCGTCAGATCGCTTGCGCCATCCCAGAAATGATAGGTGTCGGTCATGAAGCCGACTTGTTTGGTCCAGTCCCAGGCTTTCTCTGCCCAATCCGCATACGTTTGGTTGCCGGTATACTTGTACAGGCGCGAAGCGATATTAAAAAAGCCGCCCGTAGAGATGGTGTTCTTGTAACTATAGCCGTTGTTCCAGGTGAAGATCTGCCAACGAAGTCCACCACCGCATGTACCAGGGTCCCATCGTGACGCCTGCGTGTTGAAAACAGCCTGGGCCATCTCGAGCCATTGAGGCTTGTCGGCGGGAGGGTTGGGGAAGTTGCGCTCGGCAGCAGACATTGCAGCGAACCCCCAAAATGCTTGATCGTCGTTTCCTTCCGTCTTACTCTGGTTACTGGGCATGAAGGCTCCGTTGTCACCGGCCTGCCACAGCATACCCTGAATGGTGATGTTGTTCCATTGTGTGTCACCGGTGAAGAACCAGTAGTCGACTAGCGCGCCGAACATGGCACCAGCCTCCCACCAATAATATGGATCGGGCAAGTTACCTGGGTTATCACCAGGGTTCATACCGGTGTAGTAACTCATCATGTTGGTGGCGACCTGCTTTGAGGCCTTCTTGATAGAGACTGTAATACTAGTTAGCCGTCGACCACAGATTGTCTGACAACTGTTTGCACCTACGGTCGTCATCGAGATTTAACTCAACAGCCCCAACAGCCTGCAACCCCATAAACGAGGCTGTTAAGAGGCCCACCCATGAGGGGCGGGGAGCCCGTCCGGTCAGGCGCATGGCGGGCGATTTCGGCGTGAATCAGAAATGAAAGGTCGTTCCCGGATGTCTTGATGTCCTATCAGTCTCAATTCATCAAGGAATTGTTTTTGCGCAAAGGTCGAATGCTGATGACTTTCTTGATGCCGTTAGATACGACGATCAAGTATCTCCAGACAGAAGATTAGACATAGGAAAGGGAGATCTGGGGTGCAACTCCATTACCGTGATGAACGAAGAGAGGGGTTGTGTGGATCAAGCGCACACATTCCACAACACCAGGAGTGCTGGCATGGTAACAAGGCGTATATCCCTCGAATCACCTCGCGTCCTACACAGGAGTGTATGGGGCGGTAGGGGCGATATTCGACCGCATAAAGCCTTTCGATTGCCGTATCCTGTCAGTTCTGCCGGAAGGAGCCCGAGGTAGGTGAAAGTGCAACGTTGGACCTGAAATTCATCGTTCGTTCCATGGTTCTGAAGACTTTCGGTCCACGATAGGGATCGGCGAGGAATGCGGGCGGGGAGCTGTCAAACAGGGGCTGCATGATCTGTTCAGGGCCGCAAGAAGAGGAGACCGAGTGTGTGAGCCAATGTATTGGCCTTTCTCGGGATGAGATGGAGTCACTATGGAAGCGGCTCGTTGCCGAAAGCGAACGGGATGCAACTATCGACGCATGCCGATGTTGTAACCTTTACCCCTTCCGGCAGGGAGTGGTCGAAATTCCTGTGTCTCGTCCCTTTCCGCCCTGGTTTGACGAGTCAAATAACATGGACTCAGAGTACAATGTAATTGTCGCCTGTTTAATCTGTAATTAGGTTGATGTTAAAAACGTGTCGAAGGCAGACATGGAACCCTGCGCTGAAGGGTGGAGTGTTGACCTTGGAACAACGTTGAAACTCCCTGCCAAGAGAAAAGGGCTGGAGTGAGATAGATTAAACATATTACCTTCCATTCAAACTGTTCAAAGCACATGCGTCGGCATCTCTTCATCAATAATTAGCAACGATGTCGTATTAACGTCACTGAAGATGGACAAGGTGGGGCGTTTCGAAGAGATGTCGGCGTCTGTGAGTTTGGCTCATCATGTGCGATAAATAGAGAGAACCCAGGCGAACTCGAGATTGATCTGGTATCTCGGACCACTGGTCCGGCGAAAGACAAGCCATTCCTTTCCCATCGTAAGGGGATCTCCTCCTTCTGGCAAGATTCGTATCTAGTCTGGTGTGAGGTTGTAGTTGTACTTATTGTTAGGTGATGATAGAGCATAACTTTCATAGGTACTGCCAGTAGAGCGAACACTTTTATAGAGCTCGGAAACTCTATTGGCAGGCGCTAGCATCCCGTTAATGTTGATCCACCCTACGATGTCCCCTGCAGGCCCCGGGGGAGATGACTTAGCAGTGTAGACCGTCGATGACTTTATAGGAAGAGTGGGAGTATACGAGGATAGTTCGTTGATAATCTAAATATTGTTGTTATCATCGACCTCTACGTCTAACTTTTCCTGGTTGAGGTATTCTTCCTTAAGAGTCTATAACAGTGCCTCGATCGTACCACGCTTTTCTTCGTAGATTAACGCGTTGCGTAAGTTCTGAGCTTTTCTGCGGGCGAGAAATAACAATATTACTAGTCTATAAAGGATAATGTTCTCTAGCTAGTTCTTGCTTTCGAAATCGTAGTGCCGAATAACAGCGAAGGCTTTAGTGGCACTAAATATTATAGGGCGTTGTTCTAAGATAAATCTCCTCATAGCCTTCTCCGCTAGGAGTTTAACTTCCTAGCGGAGTTCAACGGAGATATTACTAGTGAGAACTATAATTACGGTTGGGACAGGGGATATAGAATACAAGAGAGGTGAATCAGAGAAAAGGATATAAAATAAAGATAGATTAGAGAAGGCAAAAGTTGGAAACTTAGGGATGGGTGGAGGAGCCCAAAGGTGCGCAGGACTCTTAAATACGTGCCTCCAACTTGCCTTCTCTCTATTCCAAGTCACTCTCATTTTCATTTCGCTGACCTTCGTACCGTGATATCTACGTGTCATGGCATGTAGAGTTTGTATGATGGGCGTGGTCCTACTTATTCTTTCTTCCCTCACTTTTCCTCTCACTTTCCCTCTCAATTTTCCTCCCACTTTTCCCTCACTATATC
Source organism: Penicillium cinerascens (assembly GCF_028974065.1). NCBI lineage: Eukaryota > Fungi > Ascomycota > Eurotiomycetes > Eurotiales > Aspergillaceae > Penicillium > Penicillium cinerascens. Next base: position 2,527,420 of record NW_026695296.1, on the reverse strand, counting down.
TCTCTAATCCCTGTGCATTAGCGAAATTTGACCCAAACACATATGGACCTTACTTGTTAAAAATGACAAGTTCCTGCTCTCGGGACGCTGGCTTTTGTGGGTGTTTCCACAATACGCAATGGTTTACGATCGCGCACTGAGATATCAACCCAAACCCAAAGATCTAAGATTGCGTAGTAGATGGAAAAAGCAGCCAGAGCAACAAGCTATCCTTGATGATAAAGGAGAAGGTGCAGATGATGGTTGGGTTTGAGGGAAATCTGCACGATTCTGCCATTGGGGTTACTGGGCGAATTTGAAGAAGCAGACGCTGACGCACTTCATCCAAGTTGTGTGAAGGTAAGCGCGGGATAGACCGTGACGATGTAAATTGCTAAAAGATATTGCCATGATCTTGTTCTACAACCCGTGAAGTAGTTTTCAATGTTCAAAGTAATAGCCTATGGTTGATATTGACAGCCAAATGACAAATTCAAGTTGTTTAAGAAGCACATGCGGATATGGTCATAGGTTCAAAAGAAATGCAAGTGCACAATATAGAAGGCAAGTATCACAATACAACCAAATCGTAGGGGCTATTCACATATACACAGCTGCAGTCTGTAGCAAACTTAGAACCTGTGGCACCTTCGATCCCGAATACTCTACCCCAAGAACCGAGGGACTCTTGATCGGGTTTTCAGCATATAACATGTGAAGTCGTTGACCCGGCGACTCGCAAATAATGGGCGCCTTGTGCAGATCCGGAAACGAGAGCACTTCCTTGGTCGGTGCACTGGTCCACAGATAATAGAGGGAGATACTCGTTAGCGCTGTAAAGTCTCGACTGAGCTCCTTGAGAATAGAGGTCCAGTTGTCATCCTGTGCTAATGAAACGTGGTAGAAGGTCACCGTTGCGAGATTCTTGCGCAGGCGTTTGAGCAGTTTGATGAGATCTGGAGCTCTCACCAGGGTTCGGAATAATGCTAATTCTTGAAGCTGGGAGAATGTGGCTGTCTCCGCTAGCTCATGCATGAACTCGCAGGCCAGATCATGAGAGCCGAGATTCAGGAGCAGGGTTTTCAGGTTGGGTGCGCTCAAGATTAATTCCAGCAGAAAGCCGAAATTGTCGAGAGTCAGATATTGTTCCAGAGATAGTTTCTGTAGATTTGACCAGACCATTTTAAACTCGGGCTGTCGGTATAACAGTTTAGGCAAGCGACGCATGTCCATGATTAAAGTCCGAGAGAATTTGTTTGCGTAGATGAGATGGAATGATGAGACTGGTAGTTGTGCATCGACGATGAGCGCAAAGAACACAGCGACCGCGTCGGTTATAGTGACGCGACTCATATCGGGATGCCCTTCGGGGTATCGACAGAAGATGAAGAACGAGCGACAGTTGGTTAGTTTATTGATGAGATTATCGCGCAGACGACGGATTGCTTCAACCTCCATCGGAGCCGACAATGAACCCCAGGGGTGACGGTCCCAGACCAGGCCGCGACCGACCCCATTCTGAAGCATAAAAGCTAGACCTTGTACATAAGGACGGAGGGCCGGGTGTTGTGAGAGAGCGTCGACTCGCTGGAGACTGTCATCGGAGAGGTCGGTTTTAATGGAGGTGAAGAATCGTCGCGCAAAACAATGGAATGTCTTTTTCTGCAGCTCGCGACACGTCAGGCGGAGGTCAAGTAAGCCATCGCCTTCGAGGTCATTTGCGATGAGCTCGACGAGTTCGACGGCTAGCGTAGGGAAAAGAGCCGTGTTCGATTTCATCTTCTGTGGGCTGTATGGGACTGTATGGGAAGTGGAGGGATGATCAAAATCACATTGCGACCGGGACAGATACAATCATCACTACCAAGTGGAGCAGCAAAGCTTCCCCGGATTCCAAGAAATAAGCGGATTATCAATGGCTACCCCTCACTTTGTCTGGGCTGGCGAACGGGATCAGCCGGAATGGGAAACCGTGGCGGAAGATGGGCACGGAGAGGGAAAAGGTGAGCCAAAAACACGGAAGGGTGGACTAGGGAGGAAGTTTCATTTCAAGATTGACGGAGCGCTGTTGAATTACTAGAACCCGCTACCAAGATGTCCCAAAAGATGCGCCCAAGGGATCGCCGATGACGTGCAAACGCCGCAAGTACAACTCCGTACAAATGAATCATTAATGCTCCATGGCCGCAGCTAAACCCATCCACATCGCACATCGCTCTGCCTGCTCCGGGGGAACTTCTTCCATCTTCGTCGAGTTTGTTTGTAGCTTCAACCGCTGGCCTTGGTTGTTCCCCCAAGCAAGCCATACGGGCGCATTCTCATTCCGATACTCGTTGGGATCGAGCGCCTTGATGAAACTGATGTAGTAGTCCATGGTGATGGGGATAATCGCAGAGTTAGTGGTGGCATAGGAGTACGTGGGCTCATTGGTTTCTCCGACTCCGAAGATGGCTGGCAGGTCAAAGACGTGGGGAACTCCCATTCCGTTTGCGATCTCGGTCGGGTCTTGCACGTTGAAGCGGTAGTTCCAGACCTTGCCGGGCGAAAAATATCGAGACATGCTGGCAGCCATATGATTTCCGGGGCAGGTGAAAGTTGACTCTCCGTAGGCTGCGGCCGCAGACGGAAAGTATGCTGCATGTTTGGGAAGAGGATCCATGACTGGATACGCCTTGTTGATGGTATCTAGCTGGAGGTCACTAAGACCTGGGTAGTTGTTTTTTATGAACTGTGCCACTTCATCTGGACTCGTCGCGTTGTATGCAAAATCGGTACCCTCGTTATTATCGTCGGTGACAACGAGAGGAACATGGATGAGCTTGTCTTGATCAAACGACGTGTACAAGCGATCCTGGACCAGCTCGCCATCCACAACTGGAAGGAAATACCACAGAGGAGCGGGATTGCTACTCCCACCGGGAAAAGGCTGGTCGACGTCGTATTCCTGGATCGTGTCGATATGAGCGGAGCGTAGACAGGAAAGAGAATCATCGTGTCCATCGCAGCCGACATCCTTGACGAAGCGCTCGTACTGGAATTGCATCTCCGCGACCGTCCGCTGCGTTGGCCAAAATGTGGACTCGGCCACTGCTCCCACGAAAAGATTGTCATTGCGACCGCCGTATGCAGTGAGATGATGCGCGACGGAGCCAGACCCTGACGAGTCTCCGTGGATCACGACGTGGTTCGGGTTGCCACCGAAGTGTCGAATGTACTTTTTCACCCAGAGGAGCGCCTTCCGCTGATCGAGCAGTCCTGCGTTGAGGCTGCCATTCTGGCGTATGGTTTCGCTCGCAAGAAAGCCCAAAGCACCAACGCGATAGTTGAAGTTCACAAAGACAATATCATGCCCGGATTGCTCCACAACATCGCTCCCGTTGTAGTTGGCGTTGGCGTTATTTGCGTATCCGCCGCCCTGAATGAACAGCCACACGGGGAGATTCAAGCCACTGGAAGCATTTGTCGGCTTCCAGATATTGATGAACAAGCAGTCCTCCGCTAGGGAATCACTGGGAGCCTGTCCGACACCGACACAGATAGGTCCGAACTGAACCTGTCAGCCAGTTCTGAAAGGATACACGCAGGGTTTTTACCGATGATGCATCCAGAAGCTTGCTATTATGCTCGGGATCCTCCGGTGCTCGAAATCGCAATTCATGCACCGGAGCTTTCGCATACCTCATTCCCAGATACTGGTCCACATCGTTGTACAGCGACACCCCTTGATAGCGGGTATACCCCAGGTCGAGAATCGCCGCCTTTGGTAGGGACGTGGGGGGCGCGGCTGAAAGAAGACCTCCAAAAAGGCCCACAATCAGCACAAGTGACATATAGATGGTCATTTGATTCTGTATACTTCGTGTAATACGAAGCTGTACGACGGACTACAGTAGTTGCCGTGTCTTGGCTGACGCCATGTGTGGACCTGGATGCCACGTGATTAACAAGGGTCATTGGAGTCCAACCATTTACGTATGGTTGACGACTGTTGACGATTGTTGATACGTTGACTGAACTGTGCTTCAAGAAATCTCTTAAGTGTATATGCTACAGACGTTGGTGAAGGTACTCAAAAGGCAATGCGTAATGTTACAATTATGACAGCATATGATACAGGGCCAATTTCCGAATCTCGTAAGTCATTAACTCATAACGGGCCTCTCTAGTACACTCGATGAGAATGGCTCCCACGACCATCAGTGCCATGCATACGGCGAGTTCCAGCGGCCTACATGAGTGGTTAGTACCATCCCCAAAACGAGAGAACACTAATGACATACCTTGACACCGGGACGATGAGTCAAACTTCCCTTCAACTTCAACATGGCCCCAGAGAACTTATCACCCATGGTAACCTTGCGGTGGTGGTGCTGAGGTCTAGCGGTTCCCCAGTGTCGCTTGGTGGTGCGGTGTGTAGAGGGAGCGTGGCGGGTAGTGGTGGTCTTGGTATTAACCGTTTGCTTCCGAGCACCGGGGCCACGGAGACGAGTCATCAGAGAGGGCTTCGACTCGCTGGTAGTGGTGGTAGTTGGGTGACGACGGTGAAACATTTTGATTTTGGTGTGATTGTTTGATTGATTGATAGAGAAGTAGGTATTTGATAAGAGAGCAGTCTTGAAGAATAATGGATTTGTGGAGGAGGCGACCGTGTTAAATAAACCGTTTGTTTCGATAGAGGCGGCAAACCTGATACCCCCATGACAGAAGCTAACGTGTGTCAAGTGTGCCATATCGTGGTGTAGATTGGAGTTGACAGGGATAGTATGGTGTGGCGTCGAGCCGGGACGTCATTCGTGGAAGATCAGCGCTGCCGATGACCAGTCTCCTCGACAGGGTGGAGAGCTACTGGTCAGCTCCACAGGATGATGTGGCTTGTTTGTACCCCGTGGCGAGAATCGTCATCAGAGGCAGGGGCTTTCCAATATCGAATTTGGCTCATGCTGTTTAATGAAAACTGTTGCCCGTGCGGGTGTGACATCATTGTAGCGGGACGTCACCGTAGGGCTCAGCTATTTTTATTTCTTATCTGCAAGAAAGCCATGTTGCAGAGCAGTACAGTAGATCACAGGGTAAGCCACAGTGGACGGATGGAGGGTGTACAGGAATGTTGTCGCCTTAGTGGACCGGGCCATAACAGCACTCGAATTAGAGTCATGACGTGTGGCCGTGCAGTCTAGTGTTTTTCGTCTTGGTTTTTGCGATCATCTATACTGTACATTACATTTCTGCGCCAGAACAAAATACCCCAGTTCCTGCGTGGCGGCAGGATCTTCCTCCGTCATCCCCAGCTCCTCCAGCAGCCGCTCAATGTTACCCAGCACCCTCGCATCCTGCCTCACGACGTATTTCATTCCCTTGAACTGGTAGCTGCTTCGGGCCCCGTGTTCCAACAAGCATTTCACCAGCCTTGTATTTCCCAACCGAGTGGCCGTACGTAATGGTGGCCCCCTTCTCCCCACTGCGTTTGGGTTGGCTCCCCCCTTCAGCAGCAGCATCGCGGCTTCCACCTCCCCGTCTCCGATGGCTCGCTGGATGGGGGTCTGTGAGGCTCCAGGATCCCCATTAGGATCGACCCCATTGTCAAGTAAGAGTTGGATCATTGCCAATCTTTTCTCGGAAGGACAGTCGTGTAGCGCGATGGATAGGGGGGTCTTATGCCTAGGAGAGGTCCGCGTTGCGACCGAAGATCCTTCACGACGTAGAAGCCATTGCACAACTTCCAACATCCCGTTCCTGACAGCGTCATTAAAGCAAAAAACCCAGAGAAGGTCCATATCCGACTGTGACCAATTCATATATTTCTCCAAGATAGGAACCATCTCGGTTTTGCCGATCCGTAGCACTCCCAGCACAGCCGCACGCAATTCCGAGAAGAGATTCTTCCCAAGCTGGTTCGCGCGCTCGCTCAAAAGGGTAATCCACGTCTCCAGCACCTCTTGATTTCCATGCCGCGCAGCTACAGCCAGCCCACACGTGCTATCATGACACCACGACGAACAAGTTTCGTAGCGGTTCGGACAACCGTTCTTCACTAGCGTCCGGATGACCTCTCGCGTGCCCACCTTGTAGGCCATATCGATCGGCACCATACCAAGAGTGTAATTCCAATTAAAAATCTTGGACCTAGCACCCTGATCAAACATTGCTTGCAGCTCCTCATGGTCCCCTCGGCGGATCGCACTGACGGCGAGTCCCGCCGCGAGTGCATCTTTTGCGGACTCCAGACGCTCATTAGAGGTGTAGGTGCGTCTTAACTTGCGAGCGTAGTCTCGATCGCTACGGAGTCCAAATAAAACCTCAGGATCATCGCGACTCCCCATCACAGCACCTACCATCTTATCGATGATGATATGTTGCTCTTCGTCGCTCATAAGCGCAATATGAGGCAGATCCAGAATGCGCTCAATCAAACTTGAAAAGAAAGATGGTCTCTTCTTGTGCTCTTCAATCAAATACCAAATGTATTTCTGCTTATAAGGGAAAGTACGCCATGACGTGAAAAGAGTCCTTTTATTGTCGAGATGGGCGTTTTTCGGCCAAAGTGCCTCATTAAAAGTGCCTAAAAGAAGTTTAGTATGTGCCCTACCGCGGTACATGACTTGAATGAAAACTCACGGTTGACGAGCCTGAATCGCAGAATGTCTCGGTAGGACAGGGTCTCGACCGCTTCCCGGAGTATGATCTCGAGAATCTCGAGCGGGACTCGCATTGTGTTGATCGGGCGTAGTACGGAGAAAAGATGCCCGGGAGTTTTACCCCCCTTTTATTCACCCGGCGTAAAGGTCCGATTGCTACTGAGTCATTTCGCTCCCACACGTGAGAATCCGTTTTGACTAGTACTAGAATCCTTGACTAGCTATGTAGAAACGGGTGAATTGTGGGGCGATGCGATGGTAATTTACAGCTTGTTTAATTGGTAAACATTCAGAGTGGAGATGGTACTGTAAAACGGGTCCAATTGTATTGACAATCTGCAAGAACAGCGGTTCTTTCGAGATCGCCCAAATCCAAAGGAAAAAAAGATTATAGCGTGCTTGATGTACCAAGATTGCGAAGAAGTGTCTCTAAGAGCTCTTCCTCAACCACAGCGTCTGCGAGTTGCAATAGCCCAAAAGACCGGTCAAGCCCCATTCCATGCCTATACCACTCTGCTTGTGACCACCAAATGGTGCTTTGGGGGAGATGTCAAAGTGAGAGTTAACCCAGACACTGCCAGCCTGGAGCTGATTAGCCATACGAGTGGCCCGATCGAGATCCTTAGTCCAGACCGACGCGCCCAGGCCAGTCTCCAGCGCATTCGCTTTCTCAAGGACATCGTCCTCGTCGGACCATTTCATGATGGGAAGAATAGGTGCAAACGGCTCCTCCTGCACGACCCGGGATGACTCGGGCGGGTTGTCAATAATGGTCGGGTGGATGAAGTAGCCGTGAGAGTCATCGGTCGAGCCACCCAGCACTGCCTTGAGCTTCTCGGCAGTAATGGAACCCAAGAGCTCCTTGGCCTTTTCAAATTGCATCTTGTTTTGAACAGGACCGAAGAAAACATCAGGTTCCGTACCGTCTCCAATCTTTAGCGTTTTCACGAACGCGATCAGCTTCCCCAGGAATTCGTCGTAGATCTTCTCGTGGACGTAGAGACGCTTGATCATCATGCAGATCTGGGCACTGCACAAATAGGCAGAGATGCCAACTTTGGGAATGACCGCATCAATGTCGATATCGTCACAGATAATGGCTGGGTCATTGCCACCGAGCTCCAGAGTTACTCGCTTGAGAGTCTTGGCGCAACTAGCCATCACCCGCTTGCCAGTCGCAATGGACCCAGTGAATGAGATCTTGTCGATACCAGGATGTTCTGTGAGCATCGGGCCAAGGCTGTCATCACCACTCAGGCACTGCACCACACCAGGTGGGAAGAACCGAATCGCCAGCTCGGCCAGCTTCAAGTCACAGTAAGGGGTGAAGGGTGAAGGCTTCACAATAACAGTATTACCGGTGTACACAGCACCGACAACCTTGCCCGTGGCAAGCAACACGGGGAAATTCCAAGGCACAATGGCACCAGCAACGCCCATAGGCACGTGGCGCTGAACAATCTTAAGATCATCCTTCTCCTCGATCACATTCTCTTTGATCTCGATATCAATCATGACCCGAATCCATGTAACGGCCATTCCCACCTCGGTTGCGGCCTGGTTCAGCGGCTTTCCCTGCTCCATCGTCAGGGTTTTGGCGAATCTATCAGCATTGGCCTCGATCGCGTCGGCATAAGCTGACAGAGCTGCCCGGCGCTCCGCGAAGGATGTCTTGGACCACTTCTTAAAGGCATCGCGGGCACACTTGACGGCCTGATCGACGTCCTCCTGGGTTGTAACAGGGACTTCGGGGTTGGGCTTGGAGTTTGCGGGGTTGATGCTGTGGCGAGTGGTGGCAGTTGACCTCAGTTCGTTATTGATGACATTGTGATAGGTCTGTTTAGTGAATTGTCAGCGACCAGTTCGCTTTCCACGTTCTAGCATAGAAATACTCACGGCGAAGTCCAGGGGACCGCTCTTGGTAGTGTCGACAGTCATCTCCAATAATTAAGGATAGCTAGAATAGCTCAATAATTGCAGAGAGTAATTCAGTCCAACGACTTTCAAGTATTTATAGAGGACGTCGGTGTAATTGCACTGGCGGCGAAGTGCTAATCAGCATAGGCTTTATTTATAGTCGAAGCCGAGCATCGTCACGACTCCTTTCAGTAACGTGAAACCCGTGAAATCATTCCGACTCGCCAAGTCCGTAAGCTTCTTTACTCCGCTTCATCACATGGATAGATGAACCAAAATCTAACTTTAAAAAAAGACCAAGAACCTAAGAGAGAGAAGAAGATGACGATCCCCCAGTTTTCCCCAATTTGGGGCCGAATCCCGGATCCGTTCGGGCATCGCGGGGAGCAGATCCGATGTACGGGGAGTTTGCAGAGAGTTTGCGGGGAGTTTGCGGGGAGTTCGCGGGGTCCATGGTCACGGGTCTGTGTTTCCACAAACCCTAAACTTCATAATTAGAGAGTTCCTTCGGGTGTGTTTTTCGGAAACTTTCGGGCCTTGAACTCGGCAGGCAGTGTGCACCGGGTTCGAACTACGGCATTTGGCCGGTGTAATGTGATCATTGTCTGGGGCCTGAACCGTGCACGGCGTCTAACTAGGCTGAAGATGGGTAGTTTAGGTTTAGAGAACGAACAAATTGATGGTCGGGATTTGAATTGCGTTTTGTAGGTGGCCGAGAGACGAGGTCCGCATATTCATCTCAACCCAGCTGTGGTAGTGGCAGATGTAGTCGGATCTGACCATGACAAGTTCCAAAGACTGGCCAAAATTGAAGGCTCGGGGCCCCGTGGAAGGATAGCAGTAATTTCAACATTGCAAAGGATATGTTCAAATTTCACCTAGTTCGACTTGGACTAGACAACCTAGGTAAAGTTTATCTATTCCACAGGCCACCGGCCCTGCATCTTGCTGGACAAGCCAGATCTCTCAACAACTTCCCGACTTCGCTTCTTTGCATCCTCGACAATCTCCTGCTCATTCATCGTCAGTAGCTCTCCACCTTGAACAAGGACCTTTCCATCCACCACTACGAGTTCAACATCTCGTCCCGTGGCAGTATACACGACAGCACTGGCCGCATTGAACCAGGGCTGACTGTGAATCCCACGGACATCAATAGCCACAAAGTCAGCTTTCTTGCCAATCTCGAGACTACCAATACGGTCATCCAGTCCAAGAGCTCTGGCGCCATTGATGGTAGCCATCTCCAGAACCGACTCAGCCGGCACAGCAGTCGGTTCATACGAGATACTCTTGTGGATGATCGCAGCAAGCTTCATCTCCTGCAGGAGGTCGCAGGTATTGTTACAAGGCGCGCCGTCGGTCCCGAGGCCGATGTTGACGCCGGCCTGCTGCATGTCAGGTACCCTGCAAATGCCCGATGCCAGCTTAGCATTAGACGTCGGACAATGTGCCACATGGGTCCCCGAAGCCGAGAGCCGCTCGATATCCGAGTCATCCAGATGGACCATGTGTACTAGTACAGTGGATGGGCTCAACAGTCCTACCGAATCACAATACGACATAGGCGTATGCGACACAGACGCAAAAAAGTCGCGATCAGCTTTGACTTCCGCACAGTGCATAGTGACGGGGATTCCCTTCTCCCGGGAGATCGCAGTCATCTCCTTATAGAGAGCATCGGATACCCTAGAAAATGTTAATGGTTTTAGGATCTATTAAAAGTAGGTGCCTACCCTCCAGGAGTACGAGCTCCGAACCACACGCGGATACGGTCATTGGCAGCACCGTTCCACTTCTCCCACATCTTGAGCGTTCCCAGCAGGGAAGTCTCGCGGTTCTCAACGAGGCCCGGGTGCATAGCCCAGGCGTCGTCTTTGGCGTACTTGGCGATGTCCATAACGATTTTGCCGAGACAACCTCGAATACCGGACTCTTCGACTGCACGGGCGAGTCCGTCGAAGCCGTAGCGATCGGCAAACTGAATTCCAATTAGCATGAAGCCGAAAGTATTCAAGACGACGAACAACTACATACCATGCTCTCGAGGAAGCAGGTCGTGCCCGACTTGAGCATCTCGCCGATACTCAGCCGAGCCGCAGCATACCCGTCAGCCTCGGTGAAGTTACCCTGCAGCACCCAGATTCGTTCACAGAGCCAAGAAACAAGCTCCAGATCATCCGCAGTGCCTCGCAGCAGCGTCTGAGCAGTATGCATGTGAGTGGAGATCAGCCCAGGGATGATGATGCGACCGGACAGATTGACCTCCTCATCATCGGGGTATCGCTCTTTCAGCAGAGACGTTTTACCAATGTCGGCGATCGTTTCACCAGTGACGCGAATGGCACCGTCGTCGATGATGCGACGGGTGCTATCGACGGTGATGATGGTGGCGTGAGTGTACAACATGATGGTGTTTTGGAATTGCTAAGTTGGTGCAGAAGCCAGTGCTAGGTCACAGTATGGCCGGGTTGAACAGGTAAAAAGAGGTTTGTCTTCTACTTATGCGAGGCGGGTAATTTGGCGATGCCCCTCACTGTGCGGGATCGACTCGGAGACCGCCGACGCACGAGGGGCAGCGATAAGAGATAACATGGACTCGGCTTCACGCATTGCAAATGGCAATTGCAAGCGTGGAGATCTCCGATATTTATCTACGTAGTTTCGTGATTCATTATGTCATTGATCTATTTCATAAATTAGCTCCTATAATTCGAGAAATTCATAAACGTAATATCTAAATATAGGTCCGCAAGTATTCCCCGAGCGCCATGATGGCCATCGCCTGCCCATAGGGCATGGAAGTCAAGGCAATGTCCTTGTAGAACTGCGAACAATCACCCATTCCCGTTCCGAAGCTGGTGTTCCGAAGCTCACCCTTGCCATCTACATCCTTCAACACAGAGGCGATGGCTTTTTCAGCGACAGGCCTGTATTGTGCGCCAATGTATCTCTTCCGAACAGCCTTCAGAATACCATAGGCGAATCCAGCAGTTGCAGATGCCTCGAGGTACGAATCAGGGTGATCAAGCAGTGTGTGCCAGCCACCAGACTCCGACTGAACCCGCTGGAGAGCCTCGCACTGCGCCTCCAGTGTCTCAATGAGATGTAACCGGATAGGATCGGTAGGCGCCAGGCCGAGCACCTCGATGACCTCCGGAATGACAATAGTAACCCAACTGTTACCGCGAGCCCAGCGCGCATCGGCAAAGTTGTGACCACCGTCCTCAAAAGTCCAGCCGTGGAAGAACAAGCCGGTCTTAGTATCGAACAGATACTTGATGTGGGTAAGGAACTGTCTCTTCGCCTCGGCAATATACTCAGGTCGGTTCAGGAGCTTCCCGATCTTAGCCAGCGGCATAACAGTCATCATGAGTGTATCATCCCAGAGCTGCTGATAATTCTCATCGATATAAGTGATGTGCTGCATGCCGCCGTAGCGTGTGCGTGGCAATTCGTACATCGCCCATTCAGCCCAGGCATCCAGCCAGGGGCGGTAGCTGACGTTGCCGGTCTTTTCATAGACGTAAGCGAGGGTCAGGAAGACGGCCATCGTATTGATGTTCTTGGTGGTGCCCCCCTCCGCAAACCGCGCGGCAAACCAGTCCTCGATGATCTTCACCAGCTTCTCGTCGCCGGTCATCTCGTAGTACTTCCACACACCATATAGGCCGATGCCGTGAGTCCATTCCCAGCCAGCCCAGGACTTTGTATCAATAACGCGACCGTCGGGGAGGGAGAGGAGGAATTTGCCATTTTCATCCTTGATGTTGACGAGATTGTCGATGAGGAGGTTGATCGCGCTGTGCATTTCGGGGGCGGGCAGTCGCGTCGCAGCCATGGTGGTGAGATCTTGGCGATGCTTGAGCACGGTGATTGATGAGAAGAGCTTAAGCCCAAGACTGTTCTCTTCGATGGCCAGAATCTTCAAGTCTAGTATTAAGTAGTTGCGGATGATTGCTGAAGAACTCGACGGATCCCCGCGCGGGCCTGGACCAGCTCGGGGTATCGCAGGCCGAATGCGAGTGGGCGCAGGTGCCGACACTGGGCAAATACAGGTACATCGAGGCGCTAACGAGGACTAAGGGCGCATCCGAGGGCAGGTGGATTCGCTCGGGACTTTGCTTCCCATATTTCCCCCATGAAGTGCGTGGGGGGACGTACTCGCTTTGCGAGACTCCGGCTGCCAATAAGCTAGGGAGAAACAGGCGGCGGGAGGCATTGCTACATTTCATATGCTGCTAAAAAACAAACTTCTTAAGAGAAGAATGGAGAGTTGATATGGTCATGGTACATGAGAGGAGAAATGCAAGAGGGGAGAGATCGTAAGTCATAAGTCACCGGTCAAATCACCATCGAGAATCCACGGGTTCAAACAAATTGCTCTGGTTCTCGTGTTCGGCAGGCATATCCACGATATTGATCCCGCGCTTTCGTGCAATGTCGCAAAGATGGTCACAGGCCTCGCGTGCCTGGCGCAGTACCTCATCCGGCGCTCTCTCAGCCTTGTTTCCCCACGATTCGGAAGACTTGGCTTTGTGGTGAAGGTCCAGAACAAATGCCAACTGTCGGAGATGCGGGAGGAAGGTCTCGGACTCGAACGACTTCAGCCAGTCTGCCCAGTGCTCTGACCGACAAAGAGATGCAGGGCCACGGAAGTACAAGGTTGACAGATTGGGCGGCAACACCTTGTAGAACGTGGGCAGGTAGGAAGGGTCCTCGAAGACTTCACCTACGGTCAGATTGAAGGTTTTCAAATTGTCAAGGGTGGGCAAAAAGTCTTGAAAGTGCTCCTCTGTCAGATAGTGAAAGTCTAATCCGCTTGTTGAGCGGATTTTCAGGGTCTGCAGGTTTGACACAATATGTGGGAGAGCTAAAGTCATGCGGCAAAACGTGTCGATGGCATCATTCTCAAAGATTTCCAGTGTCTCCATGTTGGTTGGACCTGTAGGTGGTTCATTTTTTGAGTCTTTCTTGGCGTCAGGATCGCAGTAGTGTTCATTCATGTACTCCGCAACCAAAGTAGGGAGGTAGCGAATCTCAATCTTGCGCTCCTCGGGCGTCCCCTCGTGAACTTTGATATGCTCTGCTTCCTTATCTCCACGTTTGATATCCTCCTGATGCTGTTTCACTAGCTCATCACTCGTCGGGCCCACAAATCGAAGACCGCATGTCAGAAGTAGGGTGAGATGTAAGACGCGGCCTTCCAGGATAAATGGGGTTTGGATCACCTCAGACACTGCCGAGCTCAGCTGAAGCCGTTGAAGGGGCCAGTGTAAAGGGATCTCGTCATTCAGATCCTCATTGAATCCACTATCGAGCTCCAGGTTCTCAACCGCGGTAAAGTGTGAACCAAGGAGGTCCCACTCATCACCGGAGGGGGCGTCATCGTCGATGCGTAGGTAAGGGGTATCTCGTGGAAGACCTTGAAGTTGGGTTTGGACATCAGGGGTATCATTGGGATGACCCTCAACACCCTCCCAAGGGATCCTGACGATGGCTGGGGAATCAGGCATGATGACTGGGGTCCGTTGGTAGGTCGAGGTGTACACAGATGCGTGAACAGAGCATTTGACCTCGACAGAGGTAAATTTCGAATCCAGAGGTTTGGTCGACTGAGAACGTGAGATTGGTGTCCAAAAGAAAGGTGAAGAGACGTGTGAGAAGAGAGGGCCTCGTGCTTTTAACGTTCGGCCAAGGGGCAGGCGCATTGCGTGACAGTTACGAGATTTCTCGGTTCACTGCCCTGGTCTTCAAAGAATGATATCACTCAGTGTTGTCAACGTTTCTTCTGAGCTCTTTTGGATTGAGATCTTGACTCATCTTTCCAGCGGAAGGTGTTCTCCTTTGGTCAGATTCCAATGAACTGTTTACGCCGGAAAAACAACCGCCCGGAATTGCAGGGATCTCGATAAATGCGACTTTTACTTGAAAAGCTTTATTTATTTTTCCGTTCTTAACGTTTGCTTTAAAACTTCATGAGTACAAATGGCTATGTTAAAAGAGTGCGTATTCTGCAACTTGATCCTTAGCACTAAGGTTCTCAAGCTCCAAGCTCAAAAGATTGAAACTTTCTTTCAAACCATTAAGGGCAGTTTAGTGTTAGAATCCTCACCCATTATCGGTTCATTGATTTGTTGTCATTCATGATCCGTACTAGTCAAAAGACAGCGCGCAGGGTGGTGATTTGAGAATGAGGAGGTAGCTTGTCGATCTTGGACTGGAACTGATCTACACCTCCAGCACTTTGGTCAGCGATCAACAACCAGACAGGCACTGACTGAAGGGCATGATATACGGCAACACAAGCCGAGAGCGTGAACCCACGAGGCCAATGAGGGGCTTAGCCACGACCGCCACAACTGTTCTCAACCCACTTGTTCACAGCTGTTATCGGCACTGCGAAAGTAAATACAGAAATCATGTTCGAATTTCGGAACAATTTTACAACTAAGACAACGTTTAAACCTTATTGGCTATCTCCCCTTCCTTTGAGCCGTCTATCCCATTCCAAATCAATTTCCCTCTCAGCGTCATACCTGGAGTAAATATTAGCAGTCACCCCGGGTAATATGAAAAAGAATAGAAAGATATACCCATAGCACCACATCTGCGTCGCAGGGTCACTCCATTGATTCGGGCTATGGGAGAAGGGTCGGCCCTCGACCTCCGGCCGCATAGCGGCGTCGCGAGCCTGTTGAGCAGGGCCGTCCGCGAAATGCCACAGCTTCCCCTGGAGAAGACTTGCTTCTTGCATTTGGTTAGCTCTCTGCATGCGAACTTTCTCAAAGGCCGACAGGGCATGTGGAATATGAGCTTTGGATGTGATTTTGCTCAGTGCTTGAGCGAGGGCGACCCCGTCTTCCACTGCGATTGCGGCGCCTGCAAAGACCATCAAAGAGGTTAAGTCAGGCTGTTATACAAACGGCGATCATTGTGTTCATACCTTGAGACATATATGGGAGCATTGCGTGCGCAGCGTCGCCGAGAACGACGAGCTTGCCTGATATCCAGCGATTCATGATCGACCCACTGAACAAGGGCCACTTGAGTGTCTTGTCGATCATGTTTATGATCTTGGACAGACTGAAGAGAGTCAGCAACATCATGCATAGAGATATTGCTAAACATACACTGGATCCCAACCCTCAAACTCTTTCCGCATGTCGGCGATCGTTTCTTCTTCAGTCGTATCCCAGCCGGAGCCATCATCAGGATGGGACAAAACCATGTTAAAGGTCTTTCCGGCTCCGATTGCATATGTCATAACATGCCGCTTGTCGCCAAGCCTGGTAAAGTCATTAGAAACAACCTGGAAGAAGCACAAGCTGATGCATACCACAGGTTAAAGGAAGGCTTTTCCAGTAGCCACGCAATGTCAGGGTCACCCTGCAAACGATCGATATCCACCACGGCCCGATAGGCGGCAAAACCAGTCCTTTGGGGTGGATGGTCGGTGCCTCCTTGAACAGTTCTCCGTGCAGTGGAATTGACACCTGTACACAGATTAGCCATGGGCCTTACATACGCATTTCCCGAGACGTTACCATCTGCAGCTACAATTAGGTCAGCGGAAACCGACGAGCCGTTTTCCAGTGAGAGGCTTGGACCCTCGACGTCGTACAAAACAACCTTTGAAGCCAAGTTGACGGCAACGCCTAAGTCCACGGCCAGCGCATGCATCGCCTCGTGGAAGTGAGCCCGATGAATTACCCAATATGGCGCATCAAATTCCTGTTCAAATTCAGGATCCAGACGCGTTCTGCCGATGACTTGACCGTTTTGCCATCGACGCATAAGAACGCTCTCTGGTTGTGTCACATGTCTTGCTAGATACGGCCCCAGACCAAGTTTGAGCAGCAAACGTGACGAGTTAGGGGGATCTGTATCCCTGCGCCAACCTACAAAGTACCGTTAGTTTGATGATTATGATGGCTCGCTGCATTTTCGTACTTCAGCCAGTCGATTTGCCTGCTCATAGATGGTTACATTATGACTCTTCCGAGCCAGGGCAATGGCTGTAGCAAGACCACCAAGACCGGCTCCAACAATAACGACATTTAGTTTTTCGCCGTTGCTCGCGGCGTCTGTGTGACTACGCTCAAGCGACCTCAAAAAGTAAAGGCAGTTACTGGGATAACCCGGCAACTGGACAGTGCATCAGCAACTCGTGGCCAGGGGCAGAGTAGAGAAAGAAAGCTACCACACTCGACAGAATACGGGTACTAACCTTTAGCCTGTCTTGACTACTTCCAGAACCTGTTTCCATTGCACCGATGCGAACGGAGGTTCCTGGGACTAGGTTTCACGCCAGAATATCGGTCTCAATTGAGTTGTCACACGTGGTGAACACGGAACCAGCAAAAAAAAAAAGGAACCAAACATTCCCGCGCAGTGCATGGCGTTTGGTTCCAGGGACTGAGGAATGGGGGGGGAGGAGGAAGTTAAACGCCACGGCATCAACCCGGGACTGCGCTAGAGCGTAGTGCCGGTTCACTGTTATTTGCCAGATCGAAGTGAGATGGCTGACAGGACTAGCTGTAACAATTGTGACAAATGAAACCTGGCAGTCGCTTTTCAGCGGGGCCTTCAGCGGGCCCCGGTAAGGCCACGGCGTGGAGACGACAGTCGAGTTCCCCACGGGGCGGATCGCATTCCGGTACGTGGCCCGACCATGCCTGAAGAGACTTGGTAAGCTTTGTCCAGGATGATTGTAACCCTACTGTAGGTATACGCCCAATCATGGCGGTGAATGGGGATGCAGCGCTGTGGTAATTCGCTGCGAGGCGGAGATCATTGCCTTCGGGGCCAGCAAGGCGACGATGCGTTGCAGGCGCACAGTCCTCGGCGGTAGTTTCGGCGAATGGAGACTTCCCGTGCAGAACCGGATAAATTGGGGATCACTGGAAACACGAGAAACGTGGAACTGTAAATGGAACTTGTGAGAGATCAGAGGGTGGTGGCGGTCCAGATTTGAGTTAATTTACAAGTCGAATAAGTTAATTGATGGATCCTGCGCAATAATACACTCCCGCGGTCTCGCATCGATCCCATGAGATGTAATCCACAATAAGGATAGACCCATATCCCCGCATGACTGCATCCGTGCCTCTTTCTCCCCTCCTTCATTCCTGTATGATTTTATAAGGCTGCGTGGCTGTGAGAAATGGCTCACGCAGCACCAGCCGGCTATGGCACCACTCTGCTGGTGGTGACTTGGGTCGAGGCCGCCATCGCCTTCCTGCTGCTGCTGGCTCGCGTGTACACGACCTGGCGGATTACTCGACATGTTCGCAGTGATCTGTTCTTGGCTCTGCTGACATTTGTACGGAAGATACCTCCTGGACAGCAAACACCGAAGCTAACAAATATTTTGATGTATAGGCTGTCGCCATGGCAAGCACGATATTCCTCACGGTCAGCATCGGCTACGGACTCGGCGAACACGTAGCTGCGGATGCCCTGCTACCCGAACAGATCAGCGCAGCCATAAAATGGAGTTGGATCAACCAGGCCCTGGGAATTTTTGCGATCGCGCTGGGTAAGCTAGCCATTGTCGCCTTTCTTCAACAGATCCACGGACCTGAACACCGAGGGCGAGTCTTGATGCTATGGGGCGTAGCCATCAGCAACCTATTGATCAACTCAATCACCATCGGCATGATCTACACTCAGTGCTCCCCTCGAGAGAAACTATGGAACGATGCAATTTCGGGATCGTGCGATGGGCGACGGCGAAACCAAACCACCGCGTACTTCCAAGGAAGCTGGTCGGCCTTTTGTGATCTCATTCTCGCTCTGTACCCCGTGGCTTTCTTCTGGAAAGTGCGACTCAGCATGCGCATCAAAGTCGGTCTATGTCTCCTGATGGGACTGGGCATCATTGCCTGTGCTTGCTCGATTGTAAAGACCACATATCTGCGAGTACTCTCTCAGACTCAAGATGTTACGTACTACATCGCGCAGCTGGTGACATGGAACGAGTACGTCTCTCTCCCAACGAAAGCACAGCACAAACTAATAAGACGATAGAACGGAGAAATGGGTTGTTTTAATAGTCGGGTGTATTCCGCCTATTCGTCCTCTGTTGATGGTCCTCTTCCACAAAGTTGTCTCCTCTGTACGCTCCTCTCCCGGACATAATAAGCACTACAAGGAGACCGAGCTGCACTCCTACTCTCAAGTATCCAGTCCAGCCGTTGGCTCACGATCCGACACTGCACGACTTCCAAGCGTGCTATTCGCAAAACGCAGCGAAGACAACGCTCTGGAAGAGGGAGCCATAATGAGAACCACTGATATCATTTTGAGCTACGAGGTTGCACATCAGCTCCTCGCACACCGCGCGCACCAAGCGACAACCGACTAGTGACTCCCCACGAAATATATAAAAAAAATAAGCTTAAGGAGCTTGACGCGGGTGTATCGACGGGACCAGGTGCGCCCCCACCGAGAGACTTCGCAGCGGCATATTTAAACTAATATAGTTCATTGTACATTTGGTTTCGCTCCCTTAAAGTTTTTCACCGATCCAAGGTTGAGAGCAGGCCAAATATATTTCTGAACACCAGTCATTTCAACCGCCCACGTGGCTTTTTATCTTGATCGAGTCTCAGCGGCCATGTGGGCAGACTAGGCAGAATCCCGAGGCCATAAGGTCTCAGCAGCTTACATTGTTCACATCGTTCACTGATGAGCTGCAAGACTCCCCTCTGATTGGCGAAGGGAAGTGCGGGAGGTTGACCCCACTCGCAACCAACCTTCAACTTCGTTTTGTTTCGCGGTTTCCCTCCGCATCCGATGCGCTGTTCTCTCGACTTCGGGCTTAATGCCCTTTCGTACTGACCGAATGGAGATGGACGAGATGGAAGACCGGCTTGTCACCACCCCGGAGCTGGTGGGCAGCAATGGCTCGTCTTACCGACCCCGCGGCTATCAGTTGGAGATGCTTGAAGCGAGTCGACAGCAAAATATCATCGTCGCAGTGAGTCGATTCATCCCTCTGATGACAGACCTCTCTAAAATTAGATCTTAGATGGACACGGGAAGCGGAAAGACTCACATGTATGTTGATCTTTTACTTGGAAGGTACGGTTTCGACAGATACTGATGCGGGCGCTAGAGCGGTTCTGCGGATCATCTTAGAATTGGAACGATGTGACCAAGAAAAGGTAAGAGCGGGCTCTCACAGTAAGCATTAATGGTTGGATTTGACGAAATTCAATACAGATTGTGTGGTTTCTGGCTCCGACCGTGGCGCTATGTCTCCAACAACACGAGATCATCGCCTCACAGATCACATCAGTGAAGACTCGAGTTCTCACTGGTCTCGACAACGTAGACCGCTGGACCGAGCAGGCAGTTTGGAATACTGTGCTTAAAGGTATCCGCGTTATTGTGTCTACCCACGCTGTCCTCGCGGATGCCCTCGGCCACGGCTTTGTGCGCATGCCACAGTTAGCTCTCCTTATTTTCGACGAGGCCCATCACTGCATGCGTCGGCATGCGGCCAACAAAATTATGCAGAAGCACTACCATCCGAGGCGGCTGAAAGTTGGCCCACATGCCGTTCCTCGAATCCTTGGATTGACGGCGAGTCCGATTGTCCGGTCTAGCAGTCAAGAGCTACAGTGTGTTCTCACAGGAGGCTTCTTCCCGTTCATGTCTGACGTTCATCTAGCTTACTCGAAGCGAATCTCGACGCGATATGCAAAACACCCCGTACCCATCGGGCCGAGCTTCTTGAGCATGTTCATAGACCGCATTTGGAGCGAATAAACTATGTGCCTTGCGAATTGGAACGCAGAGGAATTGGCAGTCGACTACTTCTCCCTTTGGTACATTGCATTCAGTCCTTTGACCTTAATGATGACCCGTACATAGAGATGCTTCGCGAAAAGCCGGAGACCCAAGAGAAGGCAGAAAGGGCGTTGAATACCGGCAAGACATATTGCAGCGAGCAACTCGCCAAGTTTCTCGAGCGCAGCAACTCCATCTATGAAGAGCTTGGTGGCTGGGCAGCCGACTACTTTATCGAAGCCTCGATTGATCAGCTGCGGAGATCCATTGAAAACGACACCTCATTGACAAGACTTGACCGCGCCGAGCGAGACTTTCTCCTAGAGCTTCTCCTTGGAATGGCCATACCCGTGGACACAACCGAAAGCACACACTTGTCCCCGAAACTCGAGACCTTGCTCGCCTTTTTGGAAAAGATGGATGGCCCTGGATTTTCTGGCTTGATCTTTGTTAAACGGAGAGCCACCGTTAGCGTGCTGACCCGTATTTTGTCGTTACATCCTGCAACCAAAAACCGTTTCCGATGTGCATCCTATGTCGGATGGTCAAGCATCAGTAATCGCAAAGACTCACTGGGCGACCTTCTCAGTCGGGATATGCAAAGGGACACACTCTCCGAGTTCAGAGCTGGCCGGAAGAATCTGATTGTGGCGACTGATGTATTAGAAGAAGGCTTGGATGTCAGCTCGTGCAGGTTAGTGATCTGCTACGATAAGCCATCCAATCTCAAGTCATTCGTCCAGCGCCGTGGACGTGCTCGGCACCAGGAATCGACATATGCTATCATGATATCCACCGAGGATGAGTCGGTAGATCTGCGCAAATGGCAAGAATTGGAACATGTTATGGTTGAAGCATATCAGGATGATCAGAGACGATCTCGGGAAGCATGGGAACTCGAGAGAGTTGAAGAGGTGGTTGCAGATTATCTGTTTGTGCCGTCAACCAATGCACGCCTGTCTGCCGAGGACGCAATGCAGCACTTACACCATTTCTGTGCCGTGCTACCCATTGATCAATATGTTAATAACCGTCCAATGTTTTCATTTGAAGAGGATGCCAGTGGACTCGTCCGAGGCACTGTCACACTTCCCAACTCTGTTCATCCAGCCGTACGCCGTACCCAAGGCAAGGCATGGTGGCAAACAGAACGGGCAGCAAGGAAGGAGACGGCCTTCCAGGCATACAAAGCGCTCTACGAGTATGGTCTTCTAAATGACAATCTGTTGCCATTGACTCGGAAGCCAGAGCTTCGATTTGCCGAGGAATCGGACTTACCGGCCATTGTGGACGGGTCAGAGCAATACGACCCTTACGTGGACTTGGCTCACGCTTGGTCAACGCCTCAGCTTCAGCTTTACAGGACCACTATAACAGTGTCGAACCAAGATACCGGAAGGATGGACGAAGACCTGTCGATGTCAATTGTTCTGCCAAGATCGACTGCCATGCCGGATCCTATAAATCTCTATTGGGAGAGTGATGTAACATTGATAGCAACATTCACACGACCGGAGCCACTTGACGGAGCCACGATTGACACGATTCAGACCATGAGAGAGATCACTGCCATCTATCTTCAAGCTCCCAGTTCCCGCATGCAACCGGCTACTCGAGACTATGTGGCCCTTTTTGCTCCTAAAATCCCCAGCGAGCAATTGAAAGCCTGGCTGTGTCAGTACGAAGGGGCAGAACAAGCTTTGGATGTGCACACTCGCGATGCCTCGACAGCCCCCACGGGAATCATTCGCGACAGGGCTAAATACAGTGAGCCTCGCCTGTTCAAAAAGTGGATAATTCCAGACGGCGACCCCAAACGTGCCTTGGAAGTCGAATGCCGGTCTATCCCACGACGACGCAACTTCTTGCAAAGTGGAAGTATTCCGGTACCTGGCGAAGATGGGGAGCCTGTATCCAAGATCTATCAGATGCCAGCGGTGGGATGCACGATTGACCGACTCCCCGCTTCCAAGGCCATGTTTGGGCTTCTCATCTCAGCTATTTTGGATAGATTTGAAGCTACTTCAGTCGCGCACAGGCTAAATGAGACCATTCTCAGGGGTGTTGGGATCCAAAACCTCAGTCATGTTCTCACCGCCATCACGACTCCCATCGCACAGGCCAACACGCACTACCAGCTGTACGAATTCTTCGGCGACTCTGTTCTGAAGTTCACTGTCAGCTGCCAGTTGTTCTTCGCACAGCCAACCTGGCATGAAGGATATCTGTCCGAGAGTCGGGACAAGCTGATCAAGAATAAGCGACTTGCGCGCGCCGCTCTGGACACTGGTCTGGATAGTTTCATTCTCACTGATCGCTTCACTCCTCGGAAGTGGGATGCTCCTCGGATTGGCCACAAATCAACGTACACACCGAAGAAACGCAAGATCTCAATGAAGGTGTTGGCCGACGTGGTTGAAGCCTTAATTGGGGCTGCATACATGGACGGCGGGATGCACAAGGCGCAAGCTTGTCTGCACCGATTTCTTCCAGAAATCAACCACTTCACCAGCAACATTTCATCCATGATTGGACCCGCTGACCGAGGGACCAGCAATCTCCTAGAGCCGCGTCGTCTGGCAAACCTGCTTGGATACACTATAACGACGCATCTCTCCTGACAGAAGCTATGACCCACCCGTCCTGCGAATTTGACACGACGACGCAATCCTACCAACGCATTGAGTACCTCGGCGACGCCGTTCTAGACAT
Source organism: Penicillium cinerascens (assembly GCF_028974065.1). NCBI lineage: Eukaryota > Fungi > Ascomycota > Eurotiomycetes > Eurotiales > Aspergillaceae > Penicillium > Penicillium cinerascens. The sequence continues at coordinate 2,504,378 of NW_026695296.1, read as the reverse complement.
GGTAGTCGTGTCCGTGCTCGCTGCGCACCCCGACCAACTCTCACAGGGAACAATGACCCTCATCAAGCACGCAGTAGTGAACGCAAACCTACTCGCATTCCTATGCATGGACCACGCAGTACCAGACGAAAGCACCGACGTGACCCAGACCCCAACCGGAAATGTCGCCTTTGTCCCACGCCACGGCGAAATTCACCTCTGGCGCTTCCTCCGCTTCCATGGACCTGTGATCAAGACCGCACGCGATTCATGCGTCGAGAGGTATCATTCCCTACGTGATAGCATCAGATTCGCACTTGAACACGGCAATCATTACCCATGGGAACTGTTCGCGTCTCTCCGAGCCGACAAATTCATCTCCGACATCGTGGAGAGCACGCTAGGTGCAATGTTCGTCGACTCGCGCGGGGACATGGACCAGTGCTACGCATTCGCTGAGAGGATTGGACTCCTGGCATACGTGCGGAGGGTGATATCCGACGGAGTCAATGTGCAGCATCCTCGGAACGCAGCGCAAAACATAGTTAAGACGTCTGGGAATCTGGTATTTAAGACGAAGCGTGTTGAGAAGAAGGGTGTTGCGGCGACGTATCGCAGTTCGGCTGTGATCAACAAGGAGGAGATTGGGTTGGTGGAGGGTTGTGCCTCGGCTGAAGAGGCTGAAGTGAAGGTTTCACTTCTTGTTATTGAGAGGCTTAGCGCAAAGGAGGATGCTATGGAGTGATTGCGTAGCTTTTTGTTTTGTACATGGAGGCTGTGACCTCGGGATGACATTGAATGATCATGATAATGAATACCATGCGACGATGCTAGGATTGTCTTGCGAGTATTTTCTTTTTTCAGTAACGAGCCACAGACAAACACCGAGTGTCTGAGGTTTGGAGTAGTCTCAGTAATGATAATTGTAGTAATTGCACGATAGAACGCTAATTTACTGCTTCTGGGCTCCCTTGCGCTTCGACCGCCGCACAGGCTCGGATTTGGACTCTTCCTCCGGAGTATCCTGCGCCTCCTCGAACTCCTCGGAGTTTTGCGAGGGGGTGGTTTGTTCCTCGTGAGGAACCATTACCTCCTCGTCATCCTCCACGGATTCCCTCTCGGATAGAGCCTCGGTGCTTGCCAGTTCCAGATTCCTCTCCGGGGCCACAGTCTCCCTCAAGGTTGTCAAAATCCTATTCGTCTCGCTCTCAACACCATTCCAGGATCCACAGCTACCACAGCGCCAGCGGCCCAATTCCTCTGGGGTTTTGATTCCCGGCGGGGCCTGGCCATTAACGAGCCGGCACGAGGCGCAGATCATGGCCATGCGGTTCCGGGGTTGCATCTCGTCTTCGCCGAGCAGTACATCCAGGAGACGGTCATACCAGTGCGGCTGTTCTATGTATTGACCCTGCTGGCCTGGGAAGGCGTTAGGCGCGAAGCCGGGCTGGTCATTTGGCTGCTGTGGCTGTTGGAGATGAGGGGACGGAGGAGCATTGGGATAAGGCTGTTGATGGCCCGGGGTCTGGCCCGGGGTCTGGAAAGGGAGAGGCGAAGGAGGTTGTCCCGGTCCAGGCTGGGGTTGCTGCGGAGAAGGACGGCGAATGTTGGCCGTCGGTGGTGGAGGAAGCCCCGTGCGAGCTACATGAGGTTGCGAGGGAGTAGCAGGCTCACGCTTCTCCTCGGTCTTGGGAGGAAGGGACTGTTTGGGTGATTCGCCGCCATACTTCTCGAGGAGCTGCTGGGTGGAGTTGTATTTGGTGGCGGCCTTGAGCTTGTCGATGGTCTCCTCACGCTGCTTCTGCAGGCCGTTGAGACCGCGTTGGGTTCTGGAGATGCGATATTCAAACAGACGAGAGGCAATAGTTCGCACGGCGTAGATCCTGCCAGAGAAAAATACGTCAGTTACTGTGGCAGAGCCAACAGGGCACAGGTCGTACAGAACGGGCCCGCCGGCAATGGCGGCGTATTCCTTGACACCCCATGTCTCCCATCCTAGCACGAGCGCAAGCACGATGGAGTAGAACAGGTATGCAAAGGTCGAGTATAGGGTCCACAGAGCCTTGACGCGACGTGAAGTCTGGCGCTGCTGGTCTAGTTGTGCGGTGGCCTGGGTGATCTTAGAGGACAACGTGGACAGGGTCTTTTCGAAGGAGGCGGGAGAATTGTCCTGGCCCTGAAAGTGAAAGAGTTAGCTTGCGACAAGATAGCAAGAGGAATAGCATACCTTCCAAGGCCAAAAGGACACCATGACCGCGAATGAGTGCCTCCTTTGCGCGCGGCGGAGACTTGGAGGTGGAAAGCACGGGCCATCGTTTACTGTCACTTCCGACCGGATCTACTGTACATTGTGTACATTGTGTACATTGAACTCCACAACTACGCTCTTCTTACCGGACATCATGTTGACCCTGAATTCACATCTTCAATTCCAATTCCAAGGCATTTCGCTGGGATCTGTCAATTACGCGAGCTCAGGCTATTGCTTATGGACAGCCCGACCCAGCACCCGTCTGCAATCCCTGTTCACCAGGGTCAATCTCATTGCCACTGGTTGACGATATCAGCTCTTAAATATTATTGATCGATTTCTGTGAACGGGATAGTCTGGTTCGGGTCTGGACCTGCATTGAGTACGCCACCGACGAGTACAAATGGACAGGTGCGTCAAATGTTACGGGGATTTCTTTGTGATGCAACGCCAAGCGCCGTGGAACCCTGTCTGCGCCTCGATAGCTCGTTGTTCCACTTCCCCGGACTCACTGCCCACGAGTTGTGCCCAATGAGTCGACCCATGTGCTGGGAATTGCCAAAGATTGTCCTAGTCATGGTATTTTTCACCTAGCGGAAGGGTCATTCTTACGACCGTCCCCGAGCAAACGTCCCGTGGGAAAACGTGGGCATCCCGCCTCCTGGCTATCGGCCTGTGCTAGCGCCATCGATCACATCAGGGTCAAGGCAGATCAGTCCCATATCCGAACGTGATCACGTCGGTTCACCCGTTAGCTTCAAAAAGGGGACTGGGCCTGACTCGAAGCGATGTGCGCACGAGCAAGAGCCATTCAGCCCATAATCATCAAGAGGTCGTTCAACTTTATCCTCCCTGGGCCAAAGAAACTCCCCAAACCTACCGGAGTCCCATGGCTTCCTCCGCCTGCTCCCGCCGGCCGTGGTCTGATTGGGTATCCTCAGTCCTCCAGCAAGCCCATTCTCTTTTAACGCTGGCTTTTCCCTTTGAAAGCCCTTTCTTCCGAAGGACCCTTCCTTACACTACAACCCTTCTTATGTCACCATGGATACAGCAATGACCAGCCTCCCCCCGGGGGTGGGCAAATTTCTCATGCAAAACATCGCAGTAATTGAGATCATATCCATGTTCGCAATTGGCTCATACAATGCACTCGAAGTGGGAATTACCACCTTCGATTGCTTCAAACACTACCGCGGACTATATTTCTGGAGCATGCAGGTTGCCTCGTGGGGAATCCTATTACATGCGATCCCCGCCCAGGTCCGTTACCTTTCAGTAGCACCCAACTTGCCCTTGGTTATTCCATTCATCATCGGCTGGTATGCCATGGTGACGGGGCAGGCAGTCGTGCTATATTCCCGATTACATCTTGTCGTTAACGATGTGAGCAATTTACGCTGGGTGCTATGGATGATTATCTGCAATTTCTTCGTGCTACAGGTCCCAATGACAGTCCTCTTTTTCGAAATGAACTTCGGAAATACATCCCTCGCCCGAGCTGCGGCAGTCTACGACCGCATCCAGTTGGTGGGATTCTGTCTGCAAGACTTCATCATCAGCGGAATCTACATCCGCGAAGCCTTGCGAGCCCTTCAACCGGTCTTTGAGATACGCGGCCGCGAAGGGCGCAAAGTGATCCTCAACCTGATCGTGATTAACGTGATAGTAGTGATAATGAACGTCCTACTACTCGTGACCGAGTTCAGGGCGCACTTTATCCAGGTCAGCTTCAAAACAGTGGTCTACAGCATCAAGCTGAAGCTCGAATTCAGCGTTCTCACTCGTCTTCGGAGCCTCACTCGAACATACCCTTGCGTCTGCCAAAACCAACCCGGCAGTCCGCGTCGATCGAATGACGTGAATATATTCGATATGGTATCAGCACAGTCGCGTGCAATGCCAGATATTGAAGCACCATCTATTTCCCCGCCGATCGGGCCCACGCGGCCGTCTTCCATACACAATGCCACCCTCGACTTCCACGGAGCGCTGCAACAGACAGCGTCGAATGAGAACAATCATTTCAATCTCCATTCTCCCACTGGATCCGTTCTCTCTCCTATTTCTCTTTCTCTTTCCTCGGGCGGTTCCCCAACACATTACTGCGTCGGTTCTGGGTCGACAAGCTCGACGGTGGAGATGTGTCTACTCGAGACACTAAAATAAGCGTTAATATTTCGAAAATTCGGTGGATTTCTGTTTTCATTCCTCGGCGGGTTATTGTTTTCTTCGTGCTCTATACCCTGGGCGGGTTTCTTATTTGTGGCTCTATACCTCTCGCAACACCTACATTAAGGCAATTTACCTCTAATCTTGAAAATATCCCTCATGCAAAATGAACGAAACCAATGATACCTAGGTGTTGTATAGACAACCTCGACGAAATGCTTGCCAGCCCAATATGATACAAGTTATGGATAGATGATAGGATATCACAAAAAGGGTGCAAAACATGGACTCAACTCTAGCCCCGAGATGAAAACGTAAGAAAGACCAAAAATGGGTATATGTATTTTTGCCCACGCAGAATGAAGAAACACCGAAAGAAACACCCAGGACATATGCGTATACAGGCCCGGTTATGCAGAGCAGGCAATGACAAGAAAAGGAAATCGTGATATCCGTGAAGACCATTCAAGATGGAATTCAAGTTGAAGAAACAGCTCTCGTTTATTGGTGATCGAACCAGCCGCCATTCTCCCACTCTCCAGGCCTATATGTAGCCGCCTTCCTTGCCTCCGGGTCAACAAGACCACTCAAAAGCACATTCAGCCGAGCGAAATTGATAGGCTTCATGACCCAGCCGTCGAAACCAATTCGGATGTAATTTTCCTTCTCGGACTCGAGGAGTGAGGCAGAAACAGCAAAGATAGGAACTCGGGTGTTTTTCTTGGCCTTTTCCGAGAGCACATCAGCTGACGTCTTGGTTTCATACCTTCGGATCATTTGAGTGGAAGTCATGCCATCGACGATAGGCATCTAACTCGGTGTTAGTGGGCTGGTAGATACATGGCGCCGACAATACTTACTTGGATATCCATCAAGACAATATCAAAAGCCTTGCTCGCAATGGCGAATGCGGACGCACAGGCTTCGCCATTGCCAGTCAATTTAACTGTATGTCCGAGCTTGGTCAGACGCTTTTCCACGATCTTGCTGTTAATCGGATCATCCTCTGCCACAAGTACCTGCAGCAAGTGAGGATTTGCCGGATGTACCGAAGTAGGGGTGGTGGACGCTGCATCCGCCGTTGATGGAGGGTCTGAAGGTTGACTTTTGGACGCAGATATTGGTGGAAAGTAGGACTGTTCCATCAATTGCTCGCTCTGCTTCGAGGGTTGCTTGAAAGCATGCTTGGGAATGTGGAGAGCGCCCATCGGAACTCCTGAGTCCGTGATGTTCGTTGTACCTGGTGCGGATGGCGTTTTTAATGATTGCAGCTGGATCGACGGTGTGCTGGTGACCGTGGAGAGACTGGCCAGATGGTCTTGTGTGGTCGATGATCGCTTCATTCCAGTTGCTGTGGGCGATGCCACCGACTGAGAAAAAGAAGAATTGTCTGTGTTCGGCGAGCCGGCAAGGAGCTTCGGGCTTCTCAGATCGAGGCTCTCGCCCCGGGCCTTGCCAGAAAGTGGAGGTTCTTGCATGGCACTGATCAACCGATCGGCTTGGCTCTTTCCGCTGCGAGAACTACCTCCACTGCGAAGACTTTCGGAACTCCTGCGTCGTGCATCCCGGGTCTCTGTATTCCCACGGACCAGCCTGAATTCCTGATCAGAAATCATAGGCGTGTGTGGCACAGTGACGGGACCAGGGGTGGTGTCCGAGGCTGGGGTCTGTATTGGAGCCCCTTCGGGCAAGGGAAACTGTAACAGGACCTTGAAACGACTGCCTTTGCCTTCCTCAGCCTTGACCCCAAGCTGGCCCTGCATGCTGTAGACAATTCTTGCCACCAGGGCAAGGCCTAGACCTAACACACGCTTGTTTTCCACCTTTTGCGAATTGGAAGGATCTTGCTGATCTTCCTCCTCCGGGTAATAGTTTTCGTCCGTTGAAACCTGTTCAAGCTCATGGAAGAGCGCCTCCAACTTTGACTTGGACATGCCGGCACCCGTGTCAACAAACATGGCCTCTATGGCAACATGACCATCTACACTCTGGACAGGGGAGCGCCACATTTCAGCGGTCACTGCACCCGATTTCGTCTGTTGGATGGCGTTGGCGATAATGTTGGAAAAGACTTGTCGCACACGGCGCTGGTCACCAAGGACCAAGGGAGGAATCCCAGGTTGAACCTTCACAGTGTATGAAATGTTCTTGCGCTTGGCTTCGCCGGCGAACATGTCAGTCGCTTCCTGGAATGTGGATTGAAGGTCGAATGACTCGTCCTTGATTAACTCTTGACCCTTCTCGGTGTTTGTGAGATCGAGAAGGTCATTGATGACATAGATCAAAGACTTCGAAGCAGAGTGCGACTTAGTCAAGCTTTCACGTGTATCAGTATCAAGCCTACCCTCTAGGGCTATCTCAAGGTAGTTGATGATTGCATTTAGCGGAGTGCGGACCTCGTGTGCCGAATTGGCGAGGAGTAGGCGAGTAAGCTGAGAGTTCTGCATGGCAGCCTCCTTCTGCCGCCAAACCTTGATGAATTTACCGTAGACAAGACACAATACGGCGGCTGTCTCAACATCGGATTCAGACCACTCGCGAGATTGACTTAGGACGGTTTCACGCCAGGTGGTAAAACTGCTTCGCGGTTCCAGGTAACCCGCGGTTTCTTTCCGCTTCCTAATCTCGTACGGATTGCCAGCCCATTTGATCTCCGAGAGCTGACCCTTGCGAAAAAATACGATGAAATCGCTGCCACCAGTTGAGAGAGGCACGTAAAGCAATCCCGAAATCGCCTTCAGTCCAGGCGGATAGTGCAAATCGGGGAAGTCTTTGATGATATCGTGTGAGGGAACAACTGAGTTGATCTGGCGCATGCGCAGGAACTCCAATAGAGCAAGCACTTCCTGCGAGTGGGCATTGCCGCCAATGACCTTGGTCTCGTCACGGATCGAGAGCGCACCGTAGTCCGCATCGAAAAGTTGTAAGAGGTCGTCAGAAGAGGCAATGATGTAGCCCGATGGGTTTGCCTCGGTGGGTACGGTGTTGATCAATTTCCGAGCTTGCAGACGCGACGCGTAAGAAAGTCGCTCGATATTCCGGGAAACAGTGTCGCCCAATAGGCGGCACATCTTGCGTATCGGAAATGAGACACGCATACCGTTGTCTCCATAGGAGTGGCATGAGATCAGACCCCACAAGTCGTTGAACGCATTGACGCTGATTGACATTGATGACCGAACCTTCATATGGGCAAGGTACTTGATGTGAATCGGCGACATCGCCCGTAGATAGGCATGTGTCATATCCAAAGGGGTTTCAAGATCCTCCAGCGTTCGACATACCAAACGAGAGGTCTCATGGTCTCGATCATAAAGAAGCCGTACCTTGTTGATCTTGTATAATTCGCGAGCCTGCGCCGGAATGTCGGATGCCGGGAAATGCAGCCCCTTATACAGGTCAATCGAAGCCTTTGGATCGGCCAGCTCTGCAACGACGAGGCCGTTCCAGCTGCTATCGAATTGATAAATCAACACTCGGTGGAAGCCGGTCAACTCTTTGACAAGACCGGTCGTGATATTAAGCAGACCGTCCAGAGTATTGGCCCTGCCTAACTGTTCTTGGATTTGTGTCAAGATGCTGAAGACTTCCATTGCAGCTGCCTCGCCCCTTCTCCGCCTCGCATTCCGAAGAACTCGGAGTGGCTGGCTGAGGTTAATTGTGCTGGCTGCAAACTGTTCCGCGCTCGGGAAGGTACCCAACGTATCGATCGGAGTGGCCGGCGTCGCTTGTCCCCCGGCATCCAGCGGGTTAACGTCGTCGTCTTCCAGTTCCAATTCGCAAACGATCAAGTCTTTTTGGGCCTGGCTGATATGCACCGCGCACCAAAAACGCCGTGCCTCCCCAGACGGTGACGGGATAGACATGACAAACACCTCCGGCCCATCCAAGGCGGGGTCATACGCATCATCACGGACAAAATCAATGTGATCCAGCAACGCGTCCGCTTGGTCATCCTTCAAGATATCACAGAAGTTTTCCAGCTCAAACAGTTGCTTTGGTGAATAGCCCGTGAACTGCTCGGAGTTTTCACTGACCACCCGGACGATAAGCTGGTTGGGAGATTCCTCCCGCATTGCAATCATCACACCAAAGCTCTGAATCGCCCCGGGGATGTGAATGGGCTCATCCTCACAGTATTGAAACCTGTTCCCCTCGCGCCCCGTGATGACTGCGTGGCCACCATCGGTCATCACATGTCTGAAACGCGAGGTGACCAGGTCATGGGGATCGCTGGTGGAAGGCTGGGGCTGCTCTGGTACTGGTTGGGTAGTCGAGTCTGTCGCGGAATGGCTATCGCTCTTGGGTTCGGCGTACAACTCTGGATGCTGTACGACCTCGTTTGCCTGGGAGTGTGTACCTAGCTCGGTCTCATCGTTGGTGGCGTGGGTCTCATGGCGATCAATATCGGTTGGAATGACAGGCTCGGGTTCGGGCGGAGGGTTCTGCTGCGACTGAGACTGGAGGTCGTTCCACGTCTTGGAGTCGATGATGTTATATGATCTCGGGCCGCCCTCGCCGGTCGGGGAGGTAGGGCCTCTCGCCAGTGAGGAGCCACTATTCTGAGGACCAACGCTGACCACAGACCGAATGGGAAACACTCTGTCGGTCGAGGTGTCAACCTCCGGGTGTGTGAAAGACTGTGATCGGTCCCTAGTCTCCGGTCCGCCTTCAGCGGCTACCTTTCTCGAAAGTGGTGGTGAGGGATGCGCCACACTCTCCGCCCGCTTTCGCGGGGTCGCGGGTCGACTGTTATGCGGGCTCGACGACTCCATTCAACTCGAAGCCGGTCGATGAGGGCCGGCGCTCGGCTAGAATTCAGGGGAGGAAAAGCGCGCCGTAGGGGACGGTCGAGATCGATCGGAGGTTTCAAGGCCGTAGGTAATTATGTGTCAAATTTGTACGTAGATGATTTGAACAACATGGATAATCGCGCCGCTGAATCGGACTTCGAATTTTTTTTAAACGAGCAGACACGAAGACAATCAACAATGATTATCGAATATCCAGGACGGCAGGAACTTGAACGTGGATCCCTAACGGTGATCTCATATCAAGGATCCAAAATGTGAATCCCACCGCTGATCGCAGTGTGCGAGAGGACAAGTCCCGGTGGTGTGGATGGGGACGATCTGATCCGGAGGTGAGGGAAAGCCGAAGTGGAGAGAAGCCCTACATGGAGGGGCAGGCGGAGAGGCGTGCGGTTCTCAACGGCAAAGGGAAATGATTTACAGGTCTCCCGTTACTGGTGTGTGGCTTCAACGGTGGAGCAGCCGCATCCACTGCGTCGTCAAGGTGTGACAGGGGTCCAAGTGATGGAACGCCGTGTATTGGCTGTGCAGTAGCTGGGCCGGGAAAGTACTCGGTACCGTGCAATCGGCGTGAAAACAGGGATATGCGCGCGTAACGGTCCTTTCGGTTGGAGTGGAGTTCTGTCAAGGAGCATTCCCATGTCTATGACATCACCCTGAATGAGGCTCCGACCGAGCATTCTGGGAGATGCGCAGCGGATAGATGAGTGATTTGCAGGTACAATGCAGCATGACATAGCTATCGCAAGGGCTGTACTGTACATAGAAGGAGAGCATAGAGATCTGCGGTCCAAAGCGACGAGCGAACGGTCGGCGGAACCTGCGGCCGTGTTCATTGGGGAACCGAGGCTAGGAGTTTGCCACCACATCGTCAAGCTCTAGGAAGCCCTACAGTGGGACCTGAGACTTGGAAGAGGGAAAACCAAGGAGTCAGAAATGTTGAAGTGTGCCCAGAGAGAAGCAGAAGGCCCAAGTTCCCATGTGCCCAGGTCCACGAGTGGCTGGTGCTAAGAAAGGTGTGGCTGCGTCTCTGCTTCAGAGCCCTGGCACATCTGTACATACACTATCTAGTTAAACGTCTGAGAATAATATCCCGAAGCGAATATCACAATGCTTGCATTTAATTTGATTCGGTAGTATCGGCAGCCAAGACATTAATATCAAGAGAACCTGTCCTTCATCGAGCGACAAGTTGGATACACAAAGACGTAGCTGGCAAAAAACACTCGAGGTTGAATGAGCAGCGGGAAATTCCAAACTCAAAGAATATAGCGAAAACTTTCAATCTGTCTATCGGTCTTGTTAGACAGCTCATCCTGAAGCTCGGCTCCCACAGTGATTGTCTCCGCCGATCCATACAGCCGATCGCGTCGACGGTTCTCATACGTATAGTACAGGTAAAGGGCGAAGAGAAAGCCAATACTCAGGATTAAACCTGACATGGCCGCTTTCATGCCCGTCTGAAATGTGTTAGCTCTGATACAAAATGGACCCAATGAAGAAGACTCACCGGGTACGAAGGCTCTTCCGAAGAAAGGAAGAACTGGGGCCCGACCATGTTTCCAACACAGTATGAAACAAACACCAGTGCACTCACGACACTCTTCTTGGAGAAGCCCGCGACATTCGACGTGACCACACTCAAGGAGATAGGCATGTTAATGGCGTATACAACGGCTAGAGTTAGGCCGACCGTTCGGCCAGCTTGGTTATTGGGATTCAATTTCCAAACGAGGATGAGACCGACAACGGAGACCATGGTATTCAGAATCATCGCGATGATACGGGATTTTGGGATAAATGTGGTGGCCAGACAGGTGAGACTCAGAAAGACAATTTCTGCGCCGCCTAGTGGCATCTGCAGCAGGAGGGACTTGAAGTCGCTGAAGCCAAATCCTGCTGTGATGATGGCCGCGAACTGGAGAAATTGTCAGAAAATGCCATTTTCATGGGAACACATTACCCACAGTGGTAATCCCGCCGTTGCACAAACTTGACGTGAATGAGTTCAAACCCAGGAACCATGTTTGGGGATCGGTTAGGGCATCACGGGCCTGTGACCACTTGAACTTATCATTATCCAAAACGCCAGTCTTGTTCTTCAGTGTTCGTTGAACGGCAATGGCACGCTCATTTTCCTTGAGGAAAACAGCCTTAACAGGTGAGTCGGGCAAGAAAAAGAACAAGACCAGACCGTAGGCCGATGTGGTAGCACCCAGAATTAAAAACAAGAATTTCCAATGCGCCATGGCCGAGGAGTTGATATGCCCAATGGCGTAGGCAATCAAACCACCTAATAGAACAGCGATGCAATTACCGAAGAACCAGGCCGATTGACTACCCAATTTAGTAAATACTTGAACAACTCCACGGAGGCACGTACCGAACTGGCTGCTCTTCTCGCTTGTAGAACATTCCGGTGATCAAAGTGAAGCCGGGAGCAATAGCAGCTTCACCGACTCCGAGGAAAAACCGAGCTACCATGAGTCCCGCAAAACTGGAGCAGGCAGCATGGCACATCAAAATACCACCCCAGATAAACCTATTCGCTCAGCAGGTATTCACACTGTGCCCGAGGGTGAACATACACCGAGACGGAAAGGTACTTCCCAATAGGAAGGCGAACGATCACGTAGGAACTCGGGAAACTCCATGCCAGGTAACCGAAGTAGAAGATCGCGGAGGTCCAAGAGTACTGATTGCCGTGCATGTTCTGTCTCAATCAGTCGCGGGGTCATAATCTCAGCTAGGGAAGTCTGCTACCAGGTCCTGGCGTAAATTGAAAAGAGTCGCTTGACTCAGAACTAGCTTGTCGAGGAACTGGAGGAAGTAGGCGAATCCCATCAGTGGAATCAACCTGGGGTATCATTAGAAAGACGCCAACAGAGTAGGAATACACAACTTACACAAAGTCGAGCTTTCGCAAGACTTTTCGCTCCTCCTCGGGCGTCGACTGCACCGCGAGCACCTGCCCGAGCTCAAAGTCATGACCGGTAGTCTCGACATCACGCTTAAGATCATTCTCGTCGCCCATGGTGAATTTTTTTATTTACTCAACTGAGACACAAGGGTGGAAAGCTCAATTGATGGAGCAAATGAGCTCTTTTTATCAGGTTCATGTACATTACGGAGGCAAGCGGCGAAGTGCGATCTGATCCCAAACCAAAACACAAGTCGGCACCGTTAGTTTCCTCCGATCGTTGTACGCCCGCGAGTGGAGTCGCTTGAACCTACCAATACAGCAGTCCCGCGATCGTTCCGCAGTGGGGCCCTTTTAGCAAACGAGGAAGCTTAAGTGACTGGGCCAATGAGATATTCGAAGATAGGGTTTTTTTCTGGTAATGGATACCGTTTCCCCGCGAATATATGTATATCCTATCTTTGTGGAGACGCTGCAAGGTTGATAGGTAATCTTGCAAGTCCGGGGATCTACTCCACTTCCCCCTCACGGCAGCCAGGTTCGGCAGATTTCCGTGATCTAAGATGACTGCCGTATGTTATCTCGCTATTGACCCCTACTGGCTGAATCGGCAAGCCAAACTCAATTGTAGCGACTGCCACCAATCCACATGGCTTGATGTCAAGATCCACTTTATGCGAGGCCTTATCTTGAACCACGAAAGTTATTGATTGACAATCCAGGTCCTATCTATGTATCATTCTTGAAATCTGACTTGACTCCAGCAGCGAAGCCAGTATCCGCCAGCACCTGACAAGCAACAACAGCCATACCGGCCGCACAATACAAAGACCGCCTGAAACCCTCCTCGGAGCCTGCACCGGCGGTAAACTGTGGAGTATGATTGACCCCGTCTGCGTGAATATAGAATCCGCCGTGGAACCCGGGGACTTCGTTAGAAACATTGCCCATGTCTGTAGACCCTCCACTAAGCCCGCCCTCTTGGCCGGCAGAGTCGAAGATAGTGCTATAGCCCATTGCGTTCATGACAGCGGTATAGCTGTCGCAGATGGGGCGGTTGATTTTCATGTCCTTGTACGAAGGTGCCCTATGTTTCAATTAGAGGCTGAGGCTGTATCGTGAGGAAGCTTGCTTACCATTCATACTCGACCGTACAGCCAGTCGCAGTAGCTGCAGCATCGAAACACTTCACGACTCGCTCAGTAAGTGGTTTCAATGTCTTAGCGGTGTCTGCTCGAACGTAGTATTCCACAGTTGTGGAGGCTGGGATAACGTTTGGTCTCTCACCACCTCTCAGCACAACACCGTGGATTTTCTGCGTGGGCAGGATCTGCTGTCGAAGCAGGGAGATGTTGACATAGGCAGCGACGACTGCATCCAGAGCATTAACACCCTCCCAAGGTGCAGCAGAAGCATGTGCCGGCTTGCCAGTGAAGGTGACTGAAACTTTATCGTTGGCCAGATACTGGCCGGAGCAGGAACTCGAGCTGAGAAGATCTGGTGCTCCAGAGAGAACGGGGAATGGGTGCACCATGAAGCACGCATCGACGTCCTTGTATGCCCCCGCATCGATGAGATTCAGTTTTCCACCACCACCTTCCTCGGCAGGAGTACCCAAGAGACGCGCAGTAAACCCAAAGTCGTCAGAATACAATGCAGTCATTGCCTCACAGGTGGCCATGAAGGCAGCAATTGAGCTTGTGGCAATCAAGTTGTGGCCACAAGCATGGCCCATACCAGGCAACGCGTCATATTCAGCATTAAATGCGACAACTCGACCGCCCTCGCCCCGTGTATAAATCACTTCAAGCGCGGTCCCAACGCCATATGCTTGACGCTTGACCTGATACCCATCTGCGGTGAGGGAGTCAAAGAGCTCGCAGATATTGTCGTGGGCACTATGTTCTTCGAATGCCAACTCGGGCTCCGACCAAATCTGTATTGTATAACTCTGTCAATGTGATTCCTAAATCATAAAATTATACTAAATTACCTTTTGATTGATCTCTGCGAATTTTGACTCATGCCTCGCTAAGGCCTCGCGAACCTTCTGAACAAACAACTGCTGATTGTAACCGAGCTGCATAATTGCGACGAAAATAAATTACACTTCCAAACACTAATAGCGCCACGGGCAACCTTGACTTAATAAGGCATTGGAGGTAGATAGAGGACCGTTGCCGATCGGCAAAACCCCCCGCAAACAAGGTTTAAGTCCAACACTAAGTTATCAATACAAGATGCATTCCGCAATTCCGCTGTGGAGATGCGATTATTTTACTGTAGATACCCAGTAGACAAGTCTATTCGGACTCAGCCTTTCTCGCAGATTCACCGTACACGGAATGCAGCGCCGCAGCGCGGGCCTGTACCGGGACTCGGGGGATAGTTTTGGATTTGGATAATATTGGAGATCAAATTTCATATTGGCATTATAATTTATACTTTTACATAAATTAGCACAGCCGAGGCTGGCAATGGGATATAGTAGAAGTATTCACAAGAAGGGTTAGACGTAAGACGAACTTATCTGAGTTATGTCTGGACGAGTTGTCGATGTAACCATGTGAAGCATGAAATCTACCTGATGCCGGAATGGAGCCACACGTGCGCTGCCCCGCGGGCGACGGGGTGTTTCGTCTCTGAATTTGCGGTCGGCATATGCATACCGCGTGTCACAGGACTCAAGGAACAACCAGAATAGGATCCTGGGCGTACTCTCCGGTTCACCGGGCAGGTCGTGCACAGCCAGGCATGGGCGAATAACCCCGTCAGGGATCTGCCAGTGGCTAAAAGTGCGGAATGATAAGTAGAGGGATATGCAAGTCGTGGACTCTCCCACTCAAGGTGGTTGTGCGCTGTCGGTGGAGTGCGTCGATAAACGCGCGCGCTCCGACATTGGTACGCTCTCCAAAGAGATGTTGCTCCAAGCGCTCATGCCACGAGGCACGCGCGACTCAATCGGCGGTGCGTGTGTGACATCCGACGTAAGCTGGGACGGGTCCACGAAACCCGGATATTCTTCATTCTCGTTGGACGTGGGTTGCGAGCGATTGGTGTGCACGAGGGAGACCAGCTTGCCAAGGACACCAAACTCGAGCTTCAGCTTGATACTGTATACCATGGGCTTCATCGTCGTCTGCAACGAGTAGTAACCAATGTACTCGACAACGAGTAGCGCGACGTCTAAAATGATGATGATAAAGTTGATAGCCAGCAGCTCGTACATGATCTTGGATCGCCGCATGTCTTTATCCGGCATCAATCTGAGCAGCTTGACCGTTTCCGAGATGTAGATTCCCGAGATTACAAACTCCTGGACGCAGAACCAGGCTAGCTGGGTGCGCTCCATGACATTGTAACCTCGGATGAAAGGGAGTGTTCGAACGTAGGCAGTGGAGAATGTGAGGACAGTGGTGGGTATCAGGAGAATAAAGGCGTCAACGATGATCAGCCAGAGAACGAATCGCAGGACCCGATGGTTTTGGCACACCAAATGAAGACGAGAATATAGAACCACCGACTGACCCGGCACCATGACGTAGAAGCCAATGGTGGACAGGGTAAGCGACACCCATAGTGGAGCCAGGGAGAAAAACTCGAAGATATAGCCGATTGTATGAGGTATAACACCGAGAACGACGGAGAGTAACAAGGCCCAAAAGTAGAGGCCGCGATAATGCTGAAAAGTCAAGAACAAGAGGATGAAAAGTTCGATAGCATTATACAATGCGATAGATGAGAAGACGATCATCAAAATCCGCACCGTATTATTATGACCGTGATAGCCACCGATGAGGCCATCGGGCGGCGAGTTGAGCTCGTCCGGCATGGTCTCGGCGTGGCCACGTTATGGAATGCGCGAGCTGCAAGGCGTTGGATATCGTCAAGCCCCGCTTGGAAAACCCCCCGGTTGAATGGCTAGTTTGTTCCAGTGGACCGATCTCACCGCCATTGTCATGCTAGAGGCCGGACATTCAGGCGTGTGTCGATTCCGACGGGGTCGAGGGGGTTTGGCGCTGGCTGGCGAGTTTTGCGCGAATAAGTGAAATTTTCTTTGGCGTTCACGTCGCACAATGTCCCTTCGCGCCGATTATGGGTGCGAATGTAACTCAGCGACTGCCGACAGCAGTAGTAAGGTCAAGATCTGAACAACGAACAACGAACAACGAACAACGAACGACGAAGACTTGGGAGGTCGCGTGGGGAAGACGAGAGCACCAGACCGGAAAGGCGGAGGAGAGGAGCCCGCAGTGGGTTCGTCAAGACCCAGTTCGTCTGTATTTCCGCACGCACCGTGAGTCGAAAGGGGAACCGGTGCGAAAGAGTGCAAGTAGCAAAGGAGAGGACGCGGAAGACAAATGAGCGAAATATGAGGGGAAAAGCAGAGTTTGCAGTGAAACTTTTTTTTTTCTGGGGAAGCCGAACCACCGAGAAATCGTCGCGAGGGCGGCAACTTTGGCTTTCGCTTTCGCTGCTGGTTCGCCACTGTCCCTTGCCGACCTCGGATCCCATTATTTGATGGGAGCTGCAGCTTGCGCCGTCGCCCTAAACTACATCGCCGACCTGGCGCCTCGGGCCATGGTAGATGGTGAGCTCTTTGCCTCTGTCCTACCGGCATTCCTGGTATGCGGACTTCCGTAATCCCTTCCGCCCCCTGAAGTGGCGGTTGGTCACCCGGCGCTTCGTGACGATCGTCGCGGTGGACCAACCGACACGACATAGCAACCGTGGATAGCTAATCCGTGGCTATGGTTTGTGGGAAAGGATGGGAAGCGGAGAAGACAGCGGTAGCAGCAGCAGAACGATGGCAGGCCCCATTGTGGTCATCCCCATCACGCGTCCCCCCGGACCCCGGCGCGTTTAAATAATTATTTCCTCCGATAGCGCTCGAGCGCACTCCTGGATATTGACAATAGATGTGTATCCCTCGTCTTCCCCGATCGCAACGTTGATTCCCCTTCAATGCACACTTGAGATTCGGTGACTGGGTATTTTGGCCGTGGAAATGGCCTAAGGACGAGGAGTATCGGCCAACAGCTTGTTTAATGGGAATGGCAGCAGGGTCAGCGAGGACAAGTCCCAGCTGCTCCGGAGACTAGCGTCAAGGGCAATAGGTTGTACGAGCGATTGGACTTTCAGACCGTCAACTTGATGGAGCTCCTGCCAGGCATGACAATCTAACAATCTAGGTCATGGTTTGGCAGGCTTCGGATACAAAGGAGGGATCGGACAAAGCGACCATCTCAGACATGTTTTGGTAGCATCTTTGAGCGGTTCCGTGTAAAACCATCGACTCGCCCAGTGGATACTTCGCACCTGCCCATGAGTCCTTGAGTAGATATCAAATTTATATCTACGGTCAATCCCCAGGTCACAGCGGGCCGCATTGCTCATCCATTGGATCAGCCAACAGAGCCGACCCTATTCGCACGGGCCAAGCGAGTGCCACCTGGGCCCCCACAATTACCCCGCTGGATCCACTCGGGATTCTGGACCATGTAGAGCAACTTCATGTTTCATCAAGTCCTCACTGCAAATGTGGTGTATTTTTTATTGGACCGAGAGATCTCGTTCATCGTAACAGAAATCTGTTGAATAGAGTAATGTAGACGCATCCCGCCGATCATGGCGCGCCTGATGGTCTGCCTTGCATGAGATCCCGGTCGAAGAAGGAAATCCTTAAGCGAATTAAACATGTTGACAGGGACATATAATATGCACGGCAGCCCCAACGGGAGAAGGGTTGGAACGTCGCCCAATTGCTGACTACTTGCCCCTCGCCTACAGTAGGTGTGCCCAATGGGGCCTTCTCAACCACTTGTATATCCATTTTCACCCAAGGCTGCATCTACTGGCGTCCAGCCGGTGGCATTGGAATCTAGTATCTACACACCGTCAATCAACCTTTCCCGTTGGCTCTACATAACGTACCGGCCCATCTGACCCACCAGACTTGCTCTCAAGACCTGGGGCTAGGCCCGTCTAACGCAATCAAGTCTATCATCAAACTAGGCTGGCGTTCGAGGTGACAAGGCTGCAGAAGAGGGGAATGTCGAGTCTGATATTTCTGTTAAGATAAGGTTATACGTACCAGATTTCCTTAGTATTCAAACCTGGTGTGAGCTTGCCGTCACCATACCTTGCAATTGGAAAGGTTCAACATGTCATCCGAGCAGACATACGATTTCATCGTCGTGGGAGGTCAGTACTTGCAACTTCTACGATCAAAAACTCTCTCACTTCATACCAGGTGGTCCGGCTGGGTGCACTCTGGCCTCGCGATTAGCACAATTGGCCGGAAAACCAAGTGTGCTCCTCCTGGAAGCCGGAGGTCGAAATGACGACAGGTCACTGCGCGTCGATGGTACCATTCATGTCGTTGAGTACAACAAGTATGCCTGTCCCGCGGCCGGTGATCACGGCACCAAGGGTGTTCTGGGTATTGGCTATGCAAAGGAGTGGGAGCAGGACTTGCCTTTGGTGCTGGACGCCCTTGAGCAGGCTGGCTTCCCAAGAAACAACGATCATAACTCGGGCAACCCAATTGGAATGGCCCTTTCCATCAACTCCGCGCGCGAGGGGCTACGAACCACTGTCACCGATCTGCTTGCTGCTGCCCCCGCAAATCTGGTCACCATTACCGAGAGCCCGGTGCAGCGCGTTATTATGGAGGGAAAGAAGGCTGTTGGTGTCGAATCCAACGGCAACCAATGTAAGTCGCACAACAGCGACTTCATGTATGTAGATTGAACATAGAAACCGATCACGAAACCAAGGAAATTATCGTCTCCGCTGGATCCCTCGACACGCCCAAGATCCTGATGCACTCCGGGATCGGTCCGACAGACCAGCTCACAGTGTTCAACATACCAGTAGTCCACGACCTCCCAGCCGTAGGCCAAGGCCTACGCGACCACCTCTTCGTCCCCGTGGCCGTAACACGCAACCCAGAGACCAACGACCGGAACTCCTTCTTCAAACACCAAGCCGCAATGGCCAGCGCCATGAAGCAATGGGAAACAGACAACACCGGCCAATGGGCACGGTACGGCTGCCAATCTGGAATCGGATGGTTCAAATCCGAGAAAATCACATCTTCCCTCGAGTTTAAAAAAATTACCAGCAACCGTGCAGAACTTTCTAAACCGGGAGACGATCCCGCATTACGAGATAATCACTTTCCCAATGCACTTTGTCTTCCCGGATCTATTCCAGGATTACAGCTACTTGAGTCTAGCCATGATGCTAATGAACGAACAATCTGTGGGAGAAGTGCGACTGCAATCATCGAACCCGGACGACCCTCTTCTCTTCGATCCCAAGTTCCTGGAACATTCCTTCGACAGACGCGCCTGTATCGAGATCTACAAACACCTAATGGAAGTGATGAACCATCCTTCATTCGCGAAGGATACCGTTTCCACAATCCAAGGCCCCTCTTCTGAGTCCGACGAGGATATTCTCGAGTTTTGGCGGAACAACCTGTCGTCTACGTGGCATATGACCGGGACTGCGAAGATGGGTAAGATAGGGAAAGTGATGCGGTTGTTGATAGTCACTTCCGGGTTATGGGTGTTGAGGGTTTGCGTGTCTCTGATACGAGTGTTGTGCCTGTTTTGACGAATAATCATACTCAAGCTACGGCCTATGTGACAAGTGCTACGGCTGCTGATGTTTTGATTCGTGATTATGGGTTGGATGAGAAAGCTCGGGTGTGAAGGTGGAAATAGCCTGGGAATGTGAATCATTCGATTTACGGCTCTTGTCTGTGAGAGATGTTATCTCGGTCTACTCTCTCAGTAGAGATTGGCAATGGTGCATGTTTGGTATGACATGTATATGCCTAGCCTAAAATTGTTGTGATACTCCGTAGATAGCAGTTCGGCGCAAAAAAGGAACCACAAAACACCGTTGAGCCACGCAAGCTAGAACTGAAAGTCACATATCGCGCCACACACCGTTACTAAATAACGAAAAGCAGCCAGACATTAGGAAGGGTAATGAGGAGGTGTAAGGGGTAGAGTGGGCAGTGGAATAGACTAGGATATCAACACAGGAAAATAAAAGAGAAAATATTCAAGCCATGGGGAGGCCGTGACCTTCCTGCTTGGCGACCACGTCGGAGCCATCATCCTGACCTTCATCACCGCGGACACGCTTGTTAGGCTGGAAGTTATTGCCCATGAAGTTGCCATCGTCGGGGTGTTTGCGCATGCCGAGACCAGCAACGGCGATGCGGTTCAGAGAGTTCATGTCGTCGTTTGCTGGACCAGGATGCTGAGGCTGCTGACCCGCACTGGCTGCAGAAGCTCCACCGCCGAGACCGGCTGCGAGAGCAAGTTCATGGCGAGGGGGTTGGCTTAGGTCGATGTTGCCAGGGATTTCGGGAACCTCCGCCTGTAAATCCATGAGGCGAGACTGCAGATTGATGACGTACTCGCGCAGCGAGTAGTTTTCGCTGATCAAGTGCTTGAGCTGTTCGCGGATGTTTTCTGTTTGCTTGTTCTCCTCTTCAAGCTTGCGGATATATGTCTCTTTCCGCTGGCGGAAAGCGCGCTTATGGACAGTGAGCGGGTCGTCCAGTTTGGAGAAGGGCGTGGGAGTGGAGGCATACCTGGGCAGCACGGTTCTGGGCGGCACGCTTGGACGTTGACAGCTCGCGCTTGCCATATGACTTGGGGGTGCCATCGTCAGGCGATCCTTGATGAGGCTGAGTGGGTGTTTGGGGAGCCGCACTCAGCATGGCAGCTCCAGAGATAGCGGGGTCAATGTTGGCCTGGTCGCGCGTACTGGCAGTATTGGGCTGCAGATGCTGTTGTTGGGGACCGCCTTGAGGGCGCCCCTGTTGCAACTGGTGCTGAGCAGCTAGGAGCCGATCATGGAGCACTGTATCAACAGCAAGTTAGCTCAGATTTACGCGTTTATCTAGTCCGTCAACGCGATCCGTTCGCCACATGAGGCGAAGGCTGGAGTCTGGCGCAAGTCCACGAAGCTACCTCGCCCTCGCTTGCTGGGTAATTGAACATTCAAAACAGTCGCACCGACAAAGTTACGTACCCTGATCGGCGTGGTCCTATAGTCGAACGTTAGTACACATCAATGCACGCAATGCACGAAACCGGAGGACGCGGGAAGGCACCCGGGGGCCGGCGACGCGTCTTCAACACGGTGGCATGTTGACGAACACCCAACATGAGCAGAACGAACTCCGCGACATCGTATCAAAGTACTCGGCGCGGGAAGACGATCTGATGACAAACGCGTCGAGGATAGGCTGCTTACCTGAGCAGAAGACTGCATACTGGGATGCGGCGCTGGAGCCAGCGCAGGCTGCATCGAATGAAGAGGAGATCGGGTAGACTGGTGGAGAATTGGGCACTGACTTAGCAGCGCACTTCCAATTCTCTGAAAAAGACTGGTGAAGAGGGCTTTTTTGATGTAGAGCTGAATGAGGTAAGCAGTTTGAGATGCTGTAAGCGGAGGTGGGAAAGAGAGATTACTAACTATTCTGACTCAGGGCGGGCGGAGAGGCCGTCTTTGAGGCACGGAGCGTTTTACGTAAGTGCGATGGCGTAAGCGAGTGCCGCATTAGGTGGGCGGTATAATCAGCGGTAGGATGTTTCCGGTATTCTGCCGATGATACTTCTAGAGCCTCGGCTCGGGGACTAGGGTTTAGGAGGTGCCTAAAGCAAGCTAGTGTTGAAAATTGGAGCGGCTGTAGCCTGTCTCATATCTAACGGTAGCCTCATGATCTATCTCCATACAATGCTAAATATCAAGTTCACGGTGTTGCTTATCGTACGCTGCATGAAACCCGGGCTTCATTGTCCCGAGGCTCATCATGACATCACAGGCCACGGTGCCTGAGGTTCTACGCCGGAGCAGATGCAACCTTCATAGGATACAATGCATTGGTGATAAGTATATCCAAATTCAATCACCGAGTATACACAAGCCAGGACGGTGTAACAATAGCAGGCCTCGTGGAACCCTTGTACTACAATGCCTCCCCTGGTAAACTTCAACCCCAAAGACCCAAGTCTGACTGTAACAGAACGCTACTGTTGCTTCTTCGCACTTCCACTGCTGGGCTGGGCGCGAATAATCCCAGCACCCACCTCAGCTGACTCCGTCCAGCCATGCTGACGCGTCCAGAATCGCTCAGCGGGGTCTGCGTCGTGCATAGATGAGTGCCGAGCATCATCCTCGAGAGCGACGCGTGAGATCTCCGGCGTTTCAGGCAGTGTGTCATCTTTAACCTGCTGCAAGTCTTTCTCCGGGTCGGCATTAATAGTCGAATCCAAGTATCGCTTGCGCACGAGGTAGCGCTCGGCACGTTCCTTGCGAGCGTGAGGTGGCTCGAGCTTGGCCATGGCCGTCTGTACCGCATACCGCACTATCAGGTAGAGATGCTCCGAAAAGAAGATTGCCAGCAGAAGTGACCAGCCCCTGATGTCGGTCGCATCACCATTAGGACCGTGCTGTGGGTTTCCACTAAACAGGTATACGAGAGCGGCACTCGTGATGCTGCCGACCCATGATAGGAAGCCGAGGGTATCGAGCCAGGGACCGATAGTGTCAGCCCGCAGTGGTGTGGGTCGCTGGAACTCCATGCAGATCTTGAAGAAGTCGGATCGCAATTCGATCCAGTTGTTGATGAAGAATGACACAGGGACCAGGGGCCACACGGGTGAGAAGAGCGCCAGATAGCCGAACTGGATGCACATCTCACGCAGATCATCTGTAACCTCGTATTCAGACAGCTCGACCTCGTTACGAACACGCTTCAAGAAATCCTTTTCCTCGATAGGGTCATCGTAGGTCATGATCGGTGACCGCTCGGGAGAATCCTTATCGCCATTCTGTGCGGGCTTGCCATGGCGCTTTCGGTTGTATTCCTTGTACTTACGGAATGCATGCTGCTTCAGGTACGGCACGATGGTCTCCATGGCAAACCCGACGATTTGAGCAGTGACGGTGAAATAGATGACTTGGTTACGCAGGCGTGCAGGGTCGATCTGGAAGTGCGACTTTTTCGAGTCGCAATGCTCTTTGGACACGAACGGGCGAACAGTCAACCGGAACACGTCCAGGTACGGAACGATCCGACTGGCAAAAGGGACGTAGACAAAGGCTGTGAGGAAGATCGGGAGATACGAGGTAATGAAATTGATGACGAACATCTTCTGAGTCAGCGCAACATCATATCCATCATTGGTCTCGTGGTTCTCGTAGTCGTTCAATTTAGTGGCAATTGACATGAGTACAGCGCTAATGGTCGGCACCAGTGCGGAGACCAGGATAGTCGGAATGAAGATCTGGATCGTTAGTTATAGTCAAAGTAAAGACAAATGAACTGCATACCAGATATGACTTGAAAGGGCCATTATACAGTTCCGAGATGAAGATCTCAATGGCAAAACAAGTGGCGATGATAACTCCCAACGCAATCGCAGCAAGAAATGCAAATGGGATCTGCAAAAGCTGCCGCTGCATTCGCTTGGTTGCGGGGAAGATCCCTCGCATCTCGCCGGTCCCTTCATCGCGGACTTCCTTCTCGGGCTTGAACTCGCGTCGAGTAGTCTGAACTGCCGAGACACCCTTAGTCTGCCACCTACAGCTCAGGTCCACCTCCTGGCGCTTCCAGTACTCAACAAAAATGATGCACCAAAGGCAGTTGACGGCAGTGTAAACAATGGAATAGCCGCCGAGGAAGAACCAGCAGGAGAAGCCAAAGACCGCGGGGAAGATCAGGAAGCGGAAGTAGCACTGTAAGAACGAGAAGTAAAAGCCAACCTGGAAAGAATGTCAGCGAGCTCCTAATAGCACGTCGAGGTGATGTGCGCATACACTCTCTCCGAACTTATCCCGGATCTGATCCAACTCTTCGTTTGAGAGGAACGTCTTTTTACTCCATTCCCGCATCCATTCCTTATTGGTCTCCTCATCGTGGAGGGGGAAGACATTCGTGACGTTCTTCCACTCGCCGTGTTTAGGGGTGATTCCGGCGCCGCCTTCCTCGGTGGGGAGAGTAATCATCTGGTTGACCACCCGTAGACGCTCTGCCTCCGTGGCGGGCTCGATAGAGCCGGCAGAATCGGGCTCGGAATTGAGGATACCATAGAGCCAGTCACGTACCCTGGGGGGGCAGTAGATTAGCGCTGTTGCTCAGTCGGCGCAGCACAGCGTGGGAGTTCAACTTACCGTGACCGATACACCGCCCTTTTCAGCCGCTTGCTGGTGGCACGCACGAAGACAAGAAGAGAGGTTTCGTCGCCCTGTCGCACTTCCGTCTGCAACCCAACGCTCGCGAGCGTCCGGAGTAGCTTCTCCAGTTCCTTGATTGCTTGCGATTGATCTGCACGGCCAGTTAGCACCGATCGGGCGGCAACCATAAATGCTTCACTCACCAACATCGCCAAAGCTGTAGCGGACGACGTAGTCTACGTCCAGGTTATACCCGAGGGCATTTGCCTCGGTCGCGGTCGCCATTGCGGAAGTTGTGGAAGGGAAGGGAAAAAAGGCGGAGTGAAGCTCAAGTCCGATCGGGCGGTTTAACGACGTCACCGGAAAAGCTTGGCCCTAGCCGGTCACAGTCTCGGTGTTGCCCTGCCCTGATCAATAGCGGCGGCCTTCTTGCTTTTCCGCCTCTATTGCTGGCGTGGCTCATATACTTTTCTTGGCAAGATGCGCTATTCCACGAAATCTAGGATGTGTGGCTTGAAATATATGCGATCGTCATCGGCGCAACAGGTTTATTCTTATCGCCCACCGCTTCAACAAGGTAGCCTTACCGCCATTCTACATCATTTCTATGTTTCTAGATACACAGCCTTTCACAAAATTACCACGGCCTTTGATATTGTGAACTATATCCAAGTCAGGGCTATGAGGGTGACTCCCTGCTGAATAACTGAATGGAAGAGCGTCTTCTCCCATGCGGGAGCTCATGTGGATACCAAATGTAGAACCCAACCATGAGTAGAAACATCAAGGATCCGTCAAACACATAAAGAGGCCACTCGGTGGTGAGAAGATAGCCATTTTGGTCCACGGACTGCATCGCAAATTCAACAACTCGGTAGATGTTGCGCACCAAAACAGAAATAGATGTCACGTACAACATATTGAGACAGGACTGCCAAGGCACGTGGATGACTGTGCATGATTCTGCGGTGAAAAGTCGTATTCTCTGGTGGAAAATGCCACAGCAGGCGAGGAAGAAAACAAAGATCATAATCTGCAGGATAAGACCAGCGATGATGATGTAGTCGGCAATCAAGGCGAGGTTCTCATTCCCCAATAATCCTGCCGCGTTGCCTTGGATCATGAAACAGGTATAGTCCCCGGTGACGAAAATGCAGGTAGCCCATCGCATGGGCACGGGTGATAGGTGTTCGCCGCGAACGGCGCGAACGATGCGGGAGTAGACCATGTAGAGCGTTGCCGCAAAGCCGAGAGGAGGGATAACCAGAAAGATGGATGATAGAAGGTACAGTATCAAGCTGCCGGTGTTGGAAGAAGCAGCCGCTCGGGTAATGTAGCCAAAGATCTCACCTGGTAAAAGAGGAAAGTCAACAAACGTTCGTCAATTGATTTGTGCAAGTTAATTGCGCGCGAGTAGCGCGGTGGAACTTACAGAAACCACCAATTATGAACGGAAGCGTAAACCAAGCCCTGGTTTTATATAGTCTCCAACAGTGACATGCAGT
Source organism: Penicillium cinerascens (assembly GCF_028974065.1). Lineage (NCBI taxonomy): Eukaryota > Fungi > Ascomycota > Eurotiomycetes > Eurotiales > Aspergillaceae > Penicillium > Penicillium cinerascens. The sequence goes on along the minus strand of NW_026695296.1, from coordinate 2,478,533 downwards.
TGTAGTAGAAAACAGACCCAAAAATACCAGTGAGAGCGGTAGACTGGGAATGTATTTCCACAGGTACGCCCCTTCGTACGTTTGAAGTGTCGGCATATTTGGCCCAATGGATTGGAAGAAGTATGTGCGGCCCTGGAGCGTTGTAGAGCAAATAGTGGCGAGCAACCCGCCTTTGTTAAATACCACCAACCAAGGTGCTCGGGGTAGAACTGATTTCCCGTGTTAAACTGAGAAACTCAGCAAGCTGCAGCCTACGTGTGTATCCACTCAAGCTAGCCCAGCCAGGGGACTAACGATGGGATTGATCTGTGCGAGTTGCGTATATCTTGAATCCCAAGATCTACTTTCGACCTTTATAGCCGTAACAGGCCTGATCTCTTTATGCCATGTCCGGTCCTACATACAAAGGCGGAGCTGAATGGGGAGCAATTTTAAGACCCAGAGGTTCTACAATCCATTCGATTTGGATAAAGTCATCGGCAATACGCGTGTTAGCTAATCGATCCCGACCCACTTTAAAGTTGATGGGTTCTAAAAAAGCATACACTGAGTGACTAGGAATCTCCACCAAGGATAGATGAGGTGGGGGCCGAGTTATGTAACACGCGTATTCGGACGCAGCCCGATTGGGAAATGTGACGGCCTGTGGCCCCGTGGATTCGAATCGGCACGCGATAGAGTCTCTGAACAAGTCACTCTGTGTCGTTCTCAGTGGTGCCCTGTGTATCCAGGCCAGGAATACCCCCGGGCTTCGATATGCTGCGTCGCAGTCACAAGAAATCACGAGGCGGTTGCCTAACATGGTGAGTACCTGAGAACGCCCATCTGATGGCGTTGACCTTGATAAATTTCTGGCTTGCGGGGACTAGATGAACTAATTTGCTTGTAGCAAGCAACGCCATGTCAAGGTAATAATCCCCTGCCCGGGGATTGGCCATCTGGCCCATCCGTGATAAATATATCTCCCGTATCCGACTCGCTTCCCAAGACTAATCTAGATGCGCCGTTAGTGTGACGAGGGCCGCCCAGTATGTCTACTCTGCACCATGTCGAATCGAGAATGTACCTATGAGGCGCCAAATGGAGGCACCAGCCAATCGCCGCCTGCTCCTATTTCCTCGGAGTCTCAAGAACTTGAACCGTCCACCGCGTCAATCGAGAATAGATTGCGCGGACAACGTCATGTAACCAAGAATCATGAGTCCAACGGTGTCTTATTGGAATCACAACCATACATTGGATCGCATCAACAGCAATCCCAGCCCACCCAAGACAAACAAGACCACCCAAACTCTGAGCAGGGTTTACCAACTGATCTTAACATCCATCATATGGAACTACTCATTCACTTGACAATCGACAGCGATATCTTCTGTCTTAGTCTCGGCGACGACGCATTCACTAACCCTACCTTTCTTTCCCTTGCTCTGAAAACCGGTCTAAAATAACCCTACCTTCTCCATGCACTACTCGCAATCTCTGGGCTTCATTTGGCCTCCCTGAATCCAACACGGTCAGATTTCTACTGGCGTCAGGCCATTACTCTACAAAGTCAGGCCGTATCTCTTTTCAACTCTGAGTGCCAAGGTATCAACGCATCGAACTGTGTTGCCATTCTCTTGTTCTCTTCCATTCTCGGCCATCATCTCCTTGCCGAAACACTAGCCAAGCGGGACCCAGGTGGTCTTCAGGCCTTCATGGAAAACTATATCCACTGCATTGAGATCCACCGAGGTATTCACACAATTGCCATGTCTGCTTGGCCGCAGCTGATGGAGTCGGAGCTTGAGCCTATCCTTTCATCAAGCTCACTTTTTACCTCACGTCCGCCAAGAGGTAATGATTGCCGAGATATCAGTGAGCTGATTGATGCCACCGAAGCATTCAATGAGGAGGACAAAGAAGCCTGTCAGCTTATGATTCGGCATCTGCAAGTCGGGTTCGATGCCGCTGCAACAGAACAACAGCAGGGATACCGACACTATATGATCTACATGTGGCTGATGCTCGCTCCACCAAAATTCATAGATCTGCTTTTGAAGAGGAGACCGGAGGCTCTGATATTATTAGCATATTATGCAGTGTTGCTGCATTATGGCAAGGATCTGTGGCAAGTTGGGGATTCAGGAGTCTACGTCTTTTCCATAATTCGTGATTATGTTGATCTTGAATGGCATACTTGGCTTCAGTATCCACAGGATCTGATATTGAAAAGAAATCAAGGGATCACGGGATAATTTGGTATTTCATAAATTGTTCGAGCTCAATGTGCACATGAAAGTTTCATGCATTTGCCCGCATAAAACTCACGGATTCGTCACAATGTCAATCTCAGCGGTTTTCAAAGAGTCTAATTGCATATATTCACGAGCGCGTTGGCTCGTTCTATGAGGTAGAGTTCTGTTGGTTCTGTGGCGTCGGACTGAAATGCCCCAAATATAGTTGAACGATAGGAGTGAGTTCTTTAATAGCAAGAACGGCGATGTAGAAGGCGATTGCTTTTACGAGGGCCCCAATGGCCCCTTGATGCTCGTCGTTCATTATGAAGAAGGTCGGCCAAATTTGGACTCGAGCTGTGCTAACAGGAATCTGAGACCATAGTTAGACAGGGAGCTCAAGAGATGTGATCTGAGCTTGCTGAATGTCCTGTAAGATTGGCGTGATGTTGGATGCGGTGGGATGCGCAATAACCAATGTCCTTGAAACCAATTTCCTCTGATATCATGGTTACCACGGTGCGAGCTGCGGCCATCTTAATCAGCTAGGACGCTGATTAAGATCAATCTATAACTCAAGATAGTTAGAGCATCTTAGGATCATGTGATACTGGCCCTTTTACAGGGCAGACAGGTTCTAAATAACAGGGTGTCAGTCTATGGGAGTCGAGGAATGTTATCTCCGAAATTTCGTGGCATTGTGTTCCAAGGAAATGCACCAATTTATTTGCTATTGGTAAATACTTGGGCGGCTCGCAGAATCAAGAGCTATTCATTGCTAGTACCATCTATAGAGAATGTTTGCACGGTCGTCACGGGAAAATAATGCATGTCGGGTCATCCATCTGAATGACAGAACCAAATATCGAGAAAAGACAGGCAGAAGCCTCCAGGCAACAGTAAATCCATGGGGGAGCATAGGAGCAAACATGTAATAGCTTCGAGGTTTGATTACACGAATAAAGTTGAACCCAAGAGAAGAAAACAATTGCAGTGACAGGTCGAATTCACATCAACGAGCATCATCTTACATGACAACGCAGCAGGAGTTTTGTTTCTTGGCCTGGAGGGGGTCAGACAACGGATGCAGAAAGGGATGTAGCTGGGAGCATACCTGGGTATAGAACATCTTACTCTGGGCAGACAGCCCGTCACTCTTCTGAACAAGTGAGTCAATCTTCTCACCGCGCTCAAGCACGCTCTCAATCTAACTTTATATCAGCACTGTATCTCGACCACTTAGGGCTCGTCACATACGGTCTTGTGCAGCACAATCTTGGTCTCGTCCAGCTCCTGTTGGATCTTCATAATGCTATCGGCCTGGCTAGGGTCCTGATACTTGACAATGTACTCCTTCAGCGCTGGTAGGGGGCAGGCGTTTTCACGGAGTGAAGGATCAGAAAAGGCCGTGCGAGGGTGTTTGGCGAGGAACTCATCCACGATTTTGCCGAGCAGCTGGTGGGCAACCAGAGCGGGATACTCGCCGTCGGTGACGATCACACCGGCAACTCCCTCTGTCCGACCATAGGCGTGGAATGTGTATGACTTTTCTTCGATGTCCTGGCGCTGCCCAGGCTTCGTGCGCTCCGCGACCGTGCGGCAGAAAAGCATCAGGAACTCCTCGTAGCTGTTGGCACCGTGGGGTTAATACCGAGCATGGAAAGAAATTCGCTCGAGAACTGGAGGTAGACATACTTCTGACGGGTGAAGCGAGAGAAGCTAGATCTTGTTAGCTCGTCTCCTTCGAGGGTATCAACAGTTTGGCGGTAAAGACGCACCTAGTAAGGTCCTTCTCAGCGCATAGCTGCAAAGCGGGCTGAGAATCGTTCCGAAGAACCTGCGAGAGAAGGGAAGTTAGATAATGCGCTTGATCGGGTGCAAAACGAGCCGAAATCCCTAGCAGAACGTACGCCCATATAGAAGATCTTCATGGTGGCGGGGATGGTAAGTCGTTGGCCAAGGGGGGAGAGGGTGACAAGCGCAAAGTCGGGGGGAACGAGGGAGTTGGTGCAAAGGTGTAGCTTTCAAACTATCAGGCAAAAAGATTCTCAGGCAAGTCAGGTGTAAAGACAGGGAACGGAAGAAAGCAACGCCTCCTGATAACCCGCGATGATGGCACCGGGTCTCCGCAATTCGGCCTCAGGCAGAATCCACACCGCTCAGGCGACCCGTCGAGCCCTGCACTGCTGCCCTATTTCCTCTTCTGTCCACGAATGTACTTCAGTTTAAATTATTGTTACTGGCGAAACCATACACCGAAATAATGGACTCCTCCTCCGAGTCGCAGTGGCTGTCCCAGCTGGCAGCCATGCGCCAGGCTATCGCCGATTTGAAGCTTCCGAAAGACCTACCCCACGATACTGTCAACTACGGCAGTGACGTCGAACTCGACATCGACGATGACTACGCTTCTTCCGGCACGGCTGGCACGGTCGACGATGTATGGGACATTATCAGCTCCGACAACGAGACCATCGATGATCTCGACGACTTCGACCGTTTTCCCCTCTCCCAGACCTCCCTCTACGACCGACTCTGGCTGGATGGAAAATGTCAGGAATTGGCGGTCCGGAACTCGAGCATGGACGCAGCGGAGCTGGCTCAGCAGATTACTGCTACGCTGGCCGCTGATAGTGACGATGCCGAGCTCCAAATGTCCCTCGCTGAAATTGTGGGTTTTGACGATTTGGACTTGGTGATCGAGCTCATTGCGCATCGTGCGGAGATTCTGTCGGATAAACCACATCGGGCCGAAGACCAGACCGATGGTCTAGCGGCAGGCAAGCTTCTTACTCGAGTTGAGAGGGAGCAGGCCTTGCGTCAACGGGACTATGACCACAAACATGCGCCTTTGATGGCGGCACAATCTCGATCCGAGCCTGTTTACCCCCATGTGTTCAAAGCACACAGCACTGGAAACACCCTCTCCGCGAACGGCAAAAAGTACGGCCTACCGGTAGGCAGCAAGACCTTCGAAGAACCAAACTACACCGAATATGAGATCCCTGCATCAAAAGTTGGGACACTGGCAAGGGGCCAGAAGCTGGTGGAGATCGCTGGATTGGATGGTCTCTGCCGTGGTACATTCAAAGGCTATAAATCTCTCAATCGTATGCAGAGCTTGTTGTACGATGTTGCTTACAAGACCAGCGAGAACATGCTTATTTGCGCTCCCACGGGTGCGGGTAAAACGGACGCCGCGATGCTTACAGTCTTGAATGCCATTGGAAAGAACACGGTGCCTAATCCGTTGGAGGAACCCGATGCCACGGAGTTTACTGTGCAGGTCGATGACTTCAAGATTGTCTACGTTGCCCCGATGAAAGCTCTGGCGGCAGAAGTAACAGAGAAGCTCGGGAAGCGCCTTGCGTGGTTGGGGGTGCAAGTCCGTGAACTGACTGGTGACATGCAGTTGACCAAGCGGGAAATCGTGGATACTCAGGTCATTGTCACGACTCCCGAGAAATGGGATGTCGTGACGCGCAAGAGCACGGGTGACACGGAGCTTGTCCAGAAGGTCCGACTGCTCATCATTGATGAGGTCCACATGCTTCACGACGAGCGCGGTGCTGTGATTGAGTCCTTGGTCGCTCGAACACAGCGTCAGGTTGAAAGTACCCAGTCTTTGATCCGGATCGTTGGTCTGTCTGCAACACTCCCCAATTATATTGACGTCGCCGATTTCTTGAAAGTCAACAAAATGGCGGGAATGTTCTTCTTCGACCAGTCATTCCGACCAGTACCGCTGGAGCAGCATTTCATCGGTGTCAAAGGAAAGCCTGGATCCAAGCAATCCCGTGAAAACATTGATCAAGTTGCGTTTGAAAAAGTCCGTGCCATGCTGGAAAGAGGCCATCAGATTATGGTCTTTGTGCATTCTCGCAAAGATACTGTCATGACTGCTCGCATGCTCAAGCAGATGGCAGCCGAAGACGGTTGTGAGGACCTGTTCAGTTGCCACGAGCACGAAGATCACTCCAATGCCCTTCGAGACATGAAGCATGTCCGTGCCAAAGAGCTGAAAGATCTTTTCGCCGGTGGGCTCGGAACACATCACGCTGGTATGAGCCGGAGCGATCGAAATCTCATGGAACGCATGTTCGGCAAGGGCCTGATCAAGGTCCTTTGCTGTACGGCCACTCTTGCTTGGGGTGTCAACCTTCCGGCTGCTGCTGTAGTCATCAAGGGCACGCAGCTTTACAACCCCCAAGAAGGTAAATTCGTCGACCTGAGCATTCTTGACGTGATGCAGATTTTTGGTCGTGCGGGTCGTCCTCAGTTCCAGGATACAGGTATTGGCTTCATCTGTACGACTCACGACAAGCTCTCGCACTATGTGTCCGCAGTGACCGCACAGCAGCCAATCGAATCTCGCTTCTCGAGCAGGCTGGTTGACAACTTGAATGCTGAGATCTCCCTTGGCACGGTTACTTCCGTTCCCGAAGCAGTCCAGTGGCTGGGCTACTCGTACTTATTTGTGCGAATGAAGCGCGAGCCTCGGAACTATGGGATCGAGTATGCCGAGCTTCGGGATGATCCAATGCTGGTTCAAAGACGTCGTCAGTTGATCATTCAAGCCGCCCAAACTCTTCAGAAGAGCCAGATGATCATTTTCAACGAAAAAACCGAAGACCTTAAAGCCAAGGATGTTGGCCGAATTGCCAGTCAATACTATGTCCTCCAAACTAGTATTGAGATCTTCAACTCCATGATGCGCGAGCGAGCAGGAGAGGCAGATGTTCTCAAGATGATCAGTATGAGTGGCGAGTTTGACAACATCCAGGCTCGCGAGAGTGAGTCGAAGGAACTGCAACGCTTGAAGGATGAAGTCGTGCAGTGTGAGGTCGAAGGTGGAAACGACTCCCCTCATGCCAAGACTAACATCCTGCTGCAATCATACATATCCAAAGCAAGGCTTGAGGATTTTGCTCTTGTCTCGGACTCCGGATACGTCGCTCAGAACGCTGCCCGTATCTGTCGAGCTCTGTTCATGATTGCCCTGAATCGCAGATGGGGTTACCAATGCCAGGTCCTTTTGTCGCTGTGCAAATCGATTGAGAAACAGATTTGGCCCTTCGACCATCCGTTCCACCAATTCGATCTTCCACAGCCAGTCTTGCGGAATCTGGATGAAAAACTGCCATCTTCATCTATCGAATCTATGAGAGAGATGGAGCCCGCAGAGATCGGCTCTCTTGTTCATAACCAAAAGATGGGCAAGGTGCTGTCTAAGCTCCTGGATAATTTCCCTACTATCAGCGTCGAGACTGAGATCGCACCCCTCAACCGGGATGTCCTCCGCATCCGCCTTTCCATCTATCCTGAATTTTCTTGGAACGATCGACACCATGGAGCTTCCGAATCTTTTTGGATCTGGGTCGAAAACTCGGAAACATCTGAAATCTACCATCATGAGTACTTCATTCTAAGTCGCAGAAAGCTGTACGATGATCACGAGCTCAATTTCACAATCCCGCTGTCGGACCCGCTCCCTAGCCAGATCTACGTTCGAATCCTCTCCGATCGCTGGCTTGGGGCAGAGACCGTTAGCCCGGTCTCATTCCAACACTTGATTCGGCCGGACACAGAGAGTGTATACACAGATCTTCTCAACCTGCAGCCGCTTCCAATCAGTGCGCTCCAGAACCCCAATCTGGAAGAGCTGTACGGACAGCGCTTCCAGTTCTTCAACCCCATGCAAACGCAGATCTTCCATCTCCTCTACCACACCCCGGCAAATGTTCTTCTCGGATCTCCGACTGGTAGTGGTAAGACTGTGGCAGCCGAACTGGCAATGTGGTGGGCATTCCGCGAAAAGCCTGGATCGAAGGTGGTCTACATCGCTCCAATGAAGGCACTTGTTCGCGAGCGTGTCCAGGACTGGCGCAAACGTCTCATTGGACCGATGGGTCTCAAGCTCGTTGAGTTGACTGGTGACAACACTCCGGACACTCGAACCATCCGCGATGCCGACATTATCATTACCACCCCTGAAAAATGGGATGGTATCTCGCGTAGCTGGCAGACTCGTGACTACGTGCGAAAGGTCAGTCTAGTGATCATTGACGAAATCCATCTTCTGGGTGGCGACCGAGGACCCATTCTAGAGATTATTGTTTCTCGAATGAACTACATCGCCTCGCAGTCCAAGGGATCCGTTCGTTTAATGGGTATGTCGACCGCTTGTGCAAACGCGAGCGACCTCGCCAACTGGCTTGGTGTTAAAGAGGGGCTCTACAACTTCCGACACTCTGTTCGACCTGTTCCGCTAGAGATTTTTATCGACGGCTTCCCTGAACAACGTGGTTTCTGCCCGCTTATGCAGTCCATGAACCGACCTACTTTCTTAGCAATCAAAAACCACTCCCCAGAGAAACCTGTCATCGTTTTTGTTGCCTCCCGCCGACAGACCCGTCTTACTGCCAAGGACTTGATCAATTATTGTGGCATGGAAGACAATCCTCGCCGCTTTGTCCGCATGTCCGAGGATGACTTGGAAGCCAATATTGCCCGTGTCAAGGATGAAGCCCTGAGGGAGGCTCTTAGCTTCGGTATTGGCTTGCACCATGCCGGTCTGGTTGAGTCCGACCGACAACTGTCTGAAGAGCTCTTTGCAAACAATAAGATCCAGATCCTTGTCGCTACAAGCACTCTGGCCTGGGGTGTTAATTTACCTGCCCATCTGGTGGTTGTTAAAGGCACACAGTTCTTCGATGCCAAAATTGAGGGGTATCGGGATATGGATTTGACCGATGTTTTGCAGATGCTCGGACGTGCTGGACGTCCTCAGTTCGACAACTCTGGTATCGCTCGCATCTTTACCCAAGACTCCAAAAAGGCATTCTACAAACATTTCCTCCACACTGGTTTCCCCGTGGAGTCGACGCTACACAAGGTTCTGGATAACCACCTGGGAGCCGAAGTGTCCGCTGGCACTATCGGGACGAAGCAGGACGCTCTGGATTATCTGACCTGGACGTTCTTCTTCCGTCGTCTCCACAAAAACCCATCCTACTATGGTCTTGAGATTTCAGCAGAAGAACAGAACTCAATCGCTGCCCAAACCATCGCCCAAGACTTCATGATTGATTTGGTTGACAAATCCCTGGATGACCTGGCGGAGTCGTCTTGCGTGATTGTGGATTCTGCTACTGGCGAGGTGGACTCGACGCCCTTCGGCAAGATCATGAGTTACTACTACCTGTCACACAAGACAATCCGATACTTGATGTCCCACGCCAAGCGCGACCCGACCTTCCAAGACGTTCTGAGCTGGATGTGCTCTGCCACTGAATTTGACGAGCTACCTGTGCGGCATAATGAAGATCTTATCAACGCCGAGATGGCCCAGCATCTGCCGCTTGGTATAGACTGCATGGGTGACGTTCCAATGTGGGATCCCCATGTCAAGGCTTTCCTCCTGCTGCAAGCATACATGTCGCGCATCGACCTCCCAATTACTGATTACGTGGGTGACCAGACATCCGTTCTGGACCAGGGCATTCGTATCATCCAAGCATCTATCGACGTGATGGCAGAACTCGGATATATCCCCGCTTGTCAGATGTTGATGACTCTGCTGCAATCCATCAAATCCGCCCGCTGGCCCGAGGATCATCCGTTGTCCATTCTCCCCGGCGTGGAAGTGGAGAAGCCTATCGGTGGTCTTCCTTCGTCTTTGGTGGCACTCTGTTCACAGCCCGTGTCAGCAGTTGCTAGCCTGGTCAAGAGACTGAACCTCCCGCCGCACTTCACTAGGATAGCTTCGCAACTCCCACAGCTTTCAATCTCCGTTGGTACTGTGTCTTCCAAGGGCATGGAAATTTACCTCACCCGGCAGAACCCGGCCACAAACCCCGATTACAAAATCTATGCCCCTCGTTTCCCCAAGCCTCAGACCGAGGGTTACTTCCTCATTGTGTGCAGTGCACGACCCGATGGTGGCGACGACGAGCTGCTGGGTTTGAAGCGCGTCTCTTGGCCACCTCTCTCCAAGCAGAGAGGCGCAAACAGGGGTCGGGGAAGCGCTGGTCCCAGTCGTGGTGGATCATCCAACTCTGGAGGCAGGAACAACAATGCCCCGCTCAGCGTTCGCTCCTTGGTTAAGTTCCCTGGCGCTGCTCTTGCCGAGTCGTCCTCTGTCAGTACAGCTGGCATTGCCCGGGTGAATGTGAGAGCCATTAGTGACTCTTATCCTGGAATGGCATGGATGTTGTCGAACGTGGAGGTAGAAGTGGGAGTTGGCTCGGCTACCCAGTCTGTTGAGCCTTCATCAAGCGTTCATTTGAAGTGATGATTATAGAGTAGAGGTAGATTATCACTGCAGTTTTCGAAACCAGATATACCCTTAACTCTTGGAAATTAATTCCCGGGCAAAACAAGGAACGCGTTACAAGAAACCCACTAGTCCCAAGCTCATCCATGGCCGCTTTTCAGACGGCTTCTTAAAATAGGAGTTGTATCTTACAATACGGTTGTGATACCTCAAATCATGTATTGTACACGAAACTGCCACACTTCATTCACCATCGTGCCCGTAATTCAACCCAGCGGGTCATCTAAGGTTATACACGTCAGTCCACATGAGATGGCTCCAATGCTACTCGCCTCAGACCTCTATCTCACCCGTGTTTTATCGGCGTGGTGGTCTTTGCAATTTGCCTTGATGGAAATAATACAAATTTAAAAGTGCTGTGTTGAATCAGCATCTTGTTCCGCGTAACTAAATGGTCACATGAAGCTATGTAAGTCGGGGTTTAATACACCACCTGATGTTGCTGTAGAGGAAAGTGAGAACATATGAATTTGGTGTTACGGTTATTTCAGCTTGTTTTGATTTGGCGCCCATAATACGCCATTCACGTAACCTCCCCTGCGCCGCCCACCTCCCACGATGACCTTCATATGTCGAACTCGCCCTGCCTAATTCGCAGTTCTCCGTCTTTCCTGTCTCCGTTATCTTGCTAAGAAGAGACTTTCTGATACTTTTTAAACGGTATATATCTTCATACTTGGGCGCCATGGCACAGACTTTGTTGACCGGAATGTTGGCCTTGGAACTCCGCGGCTAATAATCTCTTGTGGCTTGTCAATTTCCCTATGCTTTTCAAGACTTCTAAACCACCTAGGCATGTAACACCTTCCTTTATAGCCCTATCTATTTATAATATTTGATGAGGCAAGTCATGCTAGGGTCTAGGGCTGTGGCGTTCAATTTGAATTGCTTCTCCATAAGAGAAGAGACCCCCGGGCTTGTCAGGCCAATGTGAAGCTTGCAAGATGGTTGACAAGGTAACATTCGTAACTGTCCGTAAAAACCCGAATTATTCACGCGATCAGTTACGCCATTACGAATGTGCTATGGGTCGAAGACTTTAAGTCTCGCCACTGTACGTACCTGTTTGTAAAGCAAGGTCCGACCCACATCCCTGGATTGGTATTCGGGAAACATGAAAGTATGAGAGATGTCGCACGTCCACCCAATGTAGAACAAGCTAGTTCATTGCTAGTTAGCCAACCAGGCTAAGGCTGTCGGCTGGAGGGAGAAGTGGAAAAAGGCGTCTGTCTCATCTGGACTATTTAAGTGTGGTTTTCCCTCTTCTTGAGATCTTTTCTAACCGAGAATTTCTCTATCCGGCAGTTTCCAATTTTTATTGCCTAGCTTTGCTTGCGCTGCAACCATGCTTTTCAAGTCCGTCGTCGTCGCGTTGGCCACGGCTGGTGCTGCTATTGCCCAGCGCCCAGCTAATGAATCTATCTGCGACTACTACACGACGGCATTGTTGAAGACCAACAATGCCACCAACCAGTACACCCTCCTGACCCTGCTTGTCAACACCGCTGTTATCGGTAACTACACTCAGCCAAATGTTGGTGTTAGTGTCCCGGGTATCTTGAGCTCGGATGGCATGTACAACGGCACCAAAGTCAACCTGATGCCGTATTTCGATGGTGGCCTCGCTTCCAGCAACAACGGAGGAAAGATGGGTGTCGCGAAGAACTTCCTGGATGGAGGTGCTGCTGCCCCTCTCATGAAGAACATGCCTGCCAATGACATGTCATCGAACCAATAGTTAGTCATTCTTTTCTATCTCGTCCCAAGCCCAGGAAAATGAACTAACATCAAAACCCCTTCATCAGTAAACTGATGACTCACCTCTACCAGTTCTTTGGAAGCTTGCTTGGCTGCTCCGGTGTTGGCATGACCGGGTTCTCTGCTTATTCTGGACAGGGGAGCATGTACGAGGTTCACAAGTGAGTTTTTGGTCTTCGCCTAGTGCTACTTGTGCTCACATCACTTGCGCAGGTTTATGGTTCTCGACCCCTACCAGGTGGGCTACTTCATTGAGCAGGTTGGCATGGCTGCTGCTTCTTTCGGTGTCGCAAAGTCGGACATCAACGCCGTCGCCACAGCCCTTGAAACCATGTTTGACTATCGCTGCGAACCCAAGATGACCGCCATCAAGGCACAAGGCGCGCAATACCAGAGCATTTGCACCGATGAGAAGTGTCCGAAGGCCATGAATTCTACTTGCGAAGCTCAGCCAGTCATGCTCCAGCCTCTCGTCGCAAACAAGACTCTGGCCGATGGTGAGGGTCGCACGTCGTCCACATCTACATCTACATCAACCTCTGGTTCTGGATCCGGATCTGGATCTGGATCTAGTTCTGGCTCTAGCTCTAGCTCTCCTAGTGCGACAGGCAATGCTGCCGCTCAGTATCAGCCTGGACTGTTCGCTGTACTCTCGGCAGTTCTGGCCTTCTTTGCCCTTTGATTTGTCCTTTCCAAATCTCCACTACAGAAGCATTGAAAGATTGGATTTTTCCTTTACATAATTCCTCCATAGTGCTACCCTTCTTCTGTTGGCCTAAGTGAAGGCATTGACAAGCAATTTTGTACCGCAATTTTGTTAACCCAATTCTTTGATCAATTTCAGCTCGAGCAAAGCATTATTTTCCATAATTCGATTTCCTTGATTTGTGAGATGACGTAAGAAAAGCGCCTCACCTCAACATGCAATCTATCCTCCAATAAATTACAAGATGTTGTCATCATATTCAGTCGAACTTCCTATTGGAGATGTCGCACATGACTCTAAAGCTAAATCGCGATCTCTAGAAATGGGTCTTCAAAAGCCGAGCGCCTCAATATTTGAGAAAGGCGGTCCAGGAACAAGCGGATCCCGCTGGCGAATCATCAAAGTCCAAAAAGGGCGGATTAGAAATCGATCGCTGTCTACAGGTGAGTCGGGCACCTGTTTACTTTGCGGGGTTCATTCAAGAAGACCAAAACCGGGACGTGCACTCGCTCGCAACCGTTCTCGCTCGTTCTTCCCTCCGATTTGGCCGGCGGAAATCGAAAGGTGGAGCACCATCCGAACCTTATTGTTTTGCCCCCAAAGGTCTGAGTAAGTTACCACTCGAACTGTATTTTACACAGTATTGTTATGTAACGTACCTCGAAACATCATCATCATTGATAGTTACGCTGGGAACCGGCACCCGTTCTCGCTCTCGCTCTCGGTCGGGTGAATAAGTCTGAAGTGGTCTAATTCATGGGTTGCTCACAGCAATTATTCCAATTTAGGTTTTCGTGCGAGATGAGATCCATGAGACCTACCACCGGGGAAATTAGTAATAGGCGATACTAGTCCCCTGACTGAGAGGATTTTATATGCCCCAGAATTGTGTGGGTTCTGTCAGGGAGAGATTTTCTGTTTTACGGGCTAGATAGAAAAGACCGCAAGGGATAGAAACATCTCACCATCCACTACTTCTCCCGTCTCAACGACAATGAACTCGATTCCTGTTTCCGCATCCCAGAGAAGGCGCATCCTTACAACGCTGACTATTTCTCTGCTGCTAGATTTGGTCAGTCCGAATTTGCTCCTGAACAAAATGATAAAATTTTCTTGTTCAAGTATTTTTACTCATTACAGTGTCTAGCTAGATCTCTTTCACCTTGATCCTCCCTCTCTTCCCATCCGTGCTCAGCTACTATCACGCAAAAGAGAGCTCACCTACGAGCATACTCAGCCGAGTGTTTTACTACCTGAATGTGTACAAGAACTGGTTCTCGAAGCCAATAGACTCGAGCTATGACATTGTCCTACTTGGCGGCGCCTTCGGCTCGCTGTTTTCTTTCTTGCAGGCTGTAGCCTCTCCCATTATCGGACGGTTTTCGGACCAGCATGGCCGGCGCAAAGCTCTGCTGTGTTCCATGGCTGGCAACATTTTGAGTGTCGGTCTCTGGGTCGGCGCGACAGACTTTCGGATATTCATTGCGAGCCGCGTCGTTGGTGGACTGAGCGAGGGCAACGTCCAAATAGCAAATGCAATCATCACAGATATCAGTGATGAGAAGCAACGGGGATCGGCTATGGCTCTCGTGGGCGCATGCTTTAGTCTCGCATTTATCTGCGGTCCGGTGCTGGGTGCAACGCTCGCAAATATACCCACGACTGCTTCGAACAGGTTTGCTATGGCTGCTGGTGTCTCCCTTTTTCTGGTCACCCTCGAGACAATCCATATTTACTTTTTTCTCCCGGAGACACACCCACGTCTCAGCCTGCTCCACGAGCCTGTTTCTTCTGCGGCCAAGACAGCCGATAATGACAAGACCTGGCCCAAGGAACCCACGATGGTCAATGGTGATGCATCAAAAGCCTCAGTGAACGGCGACAAGTCGTCTCCAGTTCCTCCTCAGAGCCAAACCATCAAGCCGAAAATCCGCAATGAGCTTGTCTTGAAGTTTGTTCATCTCTTCTTTCTGCTCCCATTTTCAGGCCTTGAGTTCTCGCTCCCATTTCTCACTGCGACGCTATATGCCAACCAAAAGTGTACCATGAGCCCCTCGGCCTTGAATGGACGTCTTCTTTCCCTTATGGGCCTCGTTGCTTCTTTGCTCCAGGGTACTATTGTTCGCCGTCTACCACCGATCGTGAGCATACGCCTCGGCGTGGTTGCTTGCACGATCTCATTTTTTCTGCTCGCTCACACCTCTTCAATGAGCGGTGTATATGTCGCGGGAACCTTCTTGGCTGTCACCTCAGCAACGGTGGTAACGAGCATTAATAGTCTGGGTAGCTTAGGAGCATCCGAGGGCGACCGTGGTGTTATTCTCGGCCGTCTACGCAGCTGGGGGCAGGTCGGCAGAGCCGTGGGTCCATTTCTTTTCTGCTCCCTCTTTTGGTGGGCTGGAAAGGAAGCTGCCTATATGACAGGAGGTGTAATGATGATGGGCGTTGTGGGAGCGGTTTTCACTGTGCTTAAGTAGCGCTAGCATATACAAGTTACGGATGAAAGGTGCCTGTTGTAGCCTTATTCAAAGCGGTCATTTTCGGTGATAATTTCACACGTCCTCGACGTTACGGCATTACAACGATGCCTCACTATAATTATCGGTCCTCGCATTGCCATGGTTCCCTTTCTCGCTTACTCTCATGCAGCACAAGTATTTGTACCGCAACACATCTCGGCGTCACTCCTTCACGCTGTCAAGTATATATTGCTG
Source organism: Penicillium cinerascens (assembly GCF_028974065.1). NCBI lineage: Eukaryota > Fungi > Ascomycota > Eurotiomycetes > Eurotiales > Aspergillaceae > Penicillium > Penicillium cinerascens. The sequence continues at coordinate 2,462,804 of NW_026695296.1, read as the reverse complement.
TTGGATATGAAGCAGAAGGGGGATTAATCGATCTTCAACCTCGACTTCCAGCCTGCATGGCGAAAATGGCCTTTGAAAATCTCTTCTTTTTCGCCAACCATCGATACACCGCTCCAGGAAAACATCAGAACCTTGGTAGGGATACCTTTTATAATGGCTCTAGTTTCGTTTAATGAAAAAATGGATTCAGGTTCTGACTATCTTCTATAACTTGGGTCATGCCAGAATTGCAGGCCCAGATCATTTATTTTTAGGGCAATCTTTTCTTCTCCGATACCAATGTTCTCTTTTAAGCGAAGTCAATCTTTCTGTGAAGCAGCTCTTGGGTGCGCATCCAGACCAGTACAGCTCATGTATACAAGTATCCTCTGCACCTAACGCATGCTCCCAGGCACAATTTATTGAGATGTTTTTGCCCAGTCAGTAGTGGCGCTCGACCTGCGTCCTCGAGTAGGGGCGCATTGGAGACTATGTGCACTGACACTTTCCCTGTTTTTAAATCAAGGGAGAAAAGGGAAGGATATAGCACGCAGCCGCATGTTATCAGACTGCCACTGGGGGATGAGTTGATAGTGTGAGCTCCTCATATTAATTGCGAGACACATAAGCAACGGAAATGGATTTTCAGCGCATCAAATCATTTGCGAGACTCTATATAAGTCGAGACAGTAAACCAGACAGCGTGTTGCGGGCTAGGATGGTCGAAGCTGTGCTATTCCTCATGAAGGCGTCACAGCCTTTATACGTTGTGCGCCAATAGGGCAGCTTAATAATGCGAACGGAGATCAAGCCAACTGTTCTTGACGAGGCTCTAAGGTCCTCTTCAGGAAGTGGTACGCTCTATATGTATGTGCATGGATATTTATAGCTATATATAGCTGTCGTAGCTTGCATATGGCTTTGGTGAGATGCCGGGATGAATGATTTACAAACACACACACAGACACAGACACAGTGGGCGCGCGTCCGCAGTAATCTCAAACTTCTAAGGATTTACTGCGTAAAAGTTCTATAACAACCATTGGATGAGTGGTTACAGGGCCTGAGCACTCACAGCAGTTTGTTGTGCCATCATAGTTATCAATAATAGTAGCTAGCAAGGTAGTGATTTGCATATGATGGCTTTTTTTCAACAAGTCAATGTGCTCTATCCCCGTTTTCGTAATCTATGTTCACCCAAAAGATATGGTTATTTACTAAGAAGGCAGTGTGTATATAGTAGAATTCGAAAACAGATTAACCTCCTAGACACTCACGCTTGATTTCTCGGTTCGAACCCGAAACCCCGCTAATCCGTATAAACAACGCCTACTTAGCCTAACGTGGTATAGAACGTTGCAAAGTATTAAATTACAAGAGGCCATGTCCATGACAACCATTATGTAGATAATTAAATGCCATCTCCCAGAGAGTGCATTTCATAGTCCTCCTCTACGGTCCATTCACGCCTCTGGTGAATTATCAGACGGTGTGAGTTCTGGCTATCCCGTGAATGCCGGGTAACAGTCAGATTGGCCTCGTCCTCCTCCCCTTGGTTAGTCGTGTAGGCTTGAGATCGAATAGCCGATGTGCTCTTCCCCGCAGGGGTAAAATAAGTATTTTCGCCATTCCTATTTTTTACACCCTGTCCCCATCCTGTGTTGAATGAAATAACAAAGGGTTTCAGACATGGCACGGTAGCCATCATGATACTGCAGTGGAGGAGGGCGGCGGTGGCAATGATTGAATCCGATAGACGCAACGGCGCATCATGATGGAAAAGTGAGCGATCGAGAAAGACTTGTCGGATTATAGTTATTATGATCAACCTAAATATCACAAACGAAATTAATATCCATTTCAAGTCTTGTTCTTTTGCAATATCAGGCACGCACAGAGTTCTAGTTCCAAATGCAAAAATCACTGCCCCTTTCTCCTTCCGCTGCATCTGAATACCCCAGACTAGTAAAATACTCATCCCAAAGGTGAAAATTTCTGTGATAATGTCGAACGCAGTAATTGCCTTCCAGGCGGTGCCCTGTTTTTATTTTGTCAGCCAATTCATATATGTTAGCGTGAGAGGACACATCACCCACCACATTACCACAGTGCTGAGGCATCATAAACTGATATTGCGGGAGACAACTGGTTGCAATCGCCAACATCGAAGTGACTGTCCACACCACCACCGCGCCCAGAAGAATCTTAGAACAGAGCAAGTAGTGCTTTTGTCTACCTAGCCGTTGGAGAAGCAAACACGTGGAGATTTTGGCGGCACCGTGACCGGCCAGAAAGAAAAGGTTTGCAGCATAAACCCCCTGAACCCAATCTCCGTCAGTTTTGTAGTCCATGCATTTTCCGGTCTCACTTTGTTTCCATGAATTCATAATGATGACTCGTGAGATGTGGTGTGGAGGCAGGGAATCTAACCTTCCCAGCCTGTTTCAAATCCGATAACATGCTCTCGTCTTGCGATCTACCCAGACCGTGGGAAATTGCACCCATAATTGTTCCTGTATGGGCGACAGCCATTACCTAAAAATTGAAAATCGATCGATATTAGCGAAATGCTATGAACTCAAGACAACAAAGGGGGCTTTCTCGAGAAGGATCATCAACAGATAGCAAGGAAGAGAGTCTTACACTTCCGATGAACACTATCAAATCATCAATCTGCAACGGCCCATTGATGGCGAGGCGCAAGTACAGTCGGATCAGAGTTACTAATATCATCCACGACATGAACAATGTCTCGACGATAACAATCGAACCAGTTTGATCTCTCACTGAGATAGCATAGGGGGCGGCGGACTCCATGATTAAGGAATCCGTGTAGAAAACAGAGATTTCACGATGTGCTGTGCCATGGTTTTTAACATTTGTACAATGCCTGCCTCTTACCACCATACGACCATAATTTTATTGGAATATTTAGGGTCCCGGGGGGTGAAACCCGACCCGCGTTTTGGCGCAGTTTCAAGCATCACGAACAGGGGGTTGGCTCATCAGGTCATCACGTCGCGCCGCCCTGACCTTGTGGCCTAAATACTCCTGTAGCTCTCCCGTCCCCGCTCTCCCGTCCCCGAGGTTCGGCCCAAAGATCCGGCCCCATGGGCGGGGGCCAAGCCTCCCGACATCCACCCAAAGGTTTGCAACTCAATATACAAATTCGTCCAATCATATTATCTGAATTAAAGAGGAAGGTGGGATTGAGACCCTGAACGTGGCAACAGCTAGACACCGACGATCCCATCCCGCCTTCGAATATTCCCTGCAAGCAATAAATTGCGGCATGACTCTAGATCAAATTGAAGCAATAATTGAGCTTCAATAGATCCACTTCGTGGGTCCAGAGGGTGGTTTTGGTTTCTTAGGGCCGGCGCAGCTACTCATGCTACCGTAACGCACTGCACTTTGGCCGTAGCAACCACTAAGCTTGCTCGCTCACAAGGCTCACAAGGCTTGCAAGGCTTGCAAGGTTTGTGAAACTCTAGTTATATTACTTCCCCGCCCTTCTAGCAAAGGAAATGTCGCGCCTAGCCTCGGTCCCACTGTCTGCAAAGATTATAATTTTTTAACTGAAAGCATAGTTATAATCTTGCTCTTTGGTCTATTACTAAGTCCATATCTTCAATTCCCCCATCTTCCCACCCGTTCTTCCTTTCACTATCTTTATTTCTTTCAGTTTTCGATAACTACCTTTTTTATTTTGCTTCGACGCATAAATTGAATCGACAAGTCTTCATCATGGGGCACGAGGACGGAATCAAGTTGAATGTCCTAGAGTCCACGCCAGGGGAAGTCCACTCCCGGAAGGCGGGAACTGCGCGGGACAGACAAGATATGGAGCGAGTTGGGCGAACTCAGGAACTCAATGTACGCGGTTACGAGGCGTTATTAGACCCAGCCGACCCCTCCCGTCCAAAGTATACAAATGAAAAGCAAAAGCTGACGTGCCAGCAGAGAAATTTTCGGTTTCTTTCAATTCTTGGATTTACAGCGGTGTTGATGGGCACCTGGGAAGCTGTTCTTTTGTAAGTCTAGCTTGATCAGGGTTTGTTACTGCGAAGGAGATTCTCATCGCATCATATCGGATCATGAGCTCACGTATCAAATTAGCGGTTCATCCTTCGGCTTGACAAACGGCGGCAAAGGAGGAATGATCTATACCTATATAGGCGGCCTGGCAGGGTTCAGCTTTGTGATCCTCTCCATGGCCGAAATGGCTTCAATGTATGTATATTGAAGATCCTTGTCAATTTCGTGCGGATTACGATTGCTGACCCCTCCGACTCGACTGTCTAGGGCGCCTACGTCTGGTGGTCAGTATCATTGGGTGTCCGAGTTTGCACCTCCTAGGTCACAGGCCCTGTTGAGTTATATCACTGGCTGGGTTTGCGTGTTGGGCTGGCATACCGGTATAGCATCAGCTTGTTATACGGTCGCTAACACGCTGGTTGGTGTGGTTGCCATCAACTACCCTCATACATATACCTATGAGCCGTGGCATGTTACGCTGCTCGTCATTGCCATGGCCATAGCAGCCTTGATTTTTAATACCTTCTTCGCGCAAAAGCTTCCCTTGATCGAAGGAATTATCCTTATTGTGCACTGCTTTGGTTTCTTCGGCATCCTGATCCCTCTATGGGTACTGTCTCCCACTGTACCCGCCTCCGAAGTTTTCGGCTCTATCGAGGATCGGGGTGGATGGGGAAACAATGGGCTCTCATGTCTGGTCGGAATAAGTGGCCCTATATTTGCATTGATGGGTATGTCGACGCGTTGATGGTCCTTACTTTTGAATGATCCTAACAATGTCTCCTGAAAAGGCCCTGACTCAGCAGTTCATATGGGTATGTATACCACTATTTCCCAATCTATGGCTGAAAAGAGAGAAGACTAATACCGTAACACAGCTGAAGAAATCCAGGACGCGTCTCGAGTCCTCCCCCTGGGCATGGTTTGGACGCTGATTCTTAACGGGTCCACGGGATTGGTCATGGTCATCACATACGCATTCTGCGTGGGCAATATTGACGAAGTCCTTCAGTCTAAGACAGGTCTCCCATTCGTTCAGGTCTTTCTTAATGCCACAGGATCAGTCGGTGCTACAACCGGTATGACGGTTTTGCTTATGATTTTGCAATTCTGCGGGGCAATCAGTAATGTTGCCACGACCTCTCGTCAGCTCTACTCCTTCGCCCGCGATAGGGGTCTTCCTTTTTCCAACTTCTTTGCGCAGGTGAGCTCCTTTCTATACTCCTCGCCACTCGAGTTGTTTCATGAATTTTGCTAACAACAATGAAACACAAACAGGTTCACCCAACCTTTGCCGTACCAATAAACGCCCTTTGTGCGAGTCTCGTTATCGTCTCCCTCCTTTCTTTGATCAATATCGGATCCTCTGTGGCTTTCAACGCCATTATGTCCCTCGGCCTTGCCGCCCTTCTCTCCTCCTACATTATTTCCATCACGTGTGTTCGCATTCGGCGGTGGCGTAATCAGCCACTGCCGCCGGCGCGTTGGAGTATGGGCAAGTTTGCTCCCATTTGTGACACCATTTCTATCCTGGTCTTGCTGGTGATATTTGTATTCACCTTCTTCCCCCTGACCAGTACTGTGGACCTGACTACCATGAACTGGAGTATAGCTATCTTCGGGGGAGTTGTTACAGTTTGCGTGAGTTACTATGTGACTACCGGTCGGAAGGTCTACAAGGGTCCTGTAACGCGGGTGAAAATGATGCAGCAGTGATAAAAGGACACATCATCTGGTTATTTCGCAGGGGAGGAGAAATTCAAGGATTATTTGTTCCATTTCAGAAAATGGAATGGAAAGTGTTCAACAAGAGAATTAGTTTTCATATGATTGAATGAACAATAGAGGAGATTGTAAAATTTCAGTGCTTCCATAGCGAAGTAGATCACTACTGAATCACTGTAAAAATAAACGAGAACATGAACCTGGTGGGAGCTGCAAAGCAAAAGACTATCATGAGGCATTTTTATTATTGGCACCGGGATGCAAGGATATAACCATTTCCAAGAGTAACCTTACCCCACTTTGGGGCGTGGATGATACTCACTAAAACGCCTAAAATCACCAGGTTTACTAGAAATACTAACATTTCCACTTCATTGGGTTCTCGGGGTTGAGGGCAAAAGTCTAAATTGGCTTTCGGGCCGACAACAGGCAACTTAGTATCAAAATCAAACCTAGGAGTTTAACGCGTAATGATAAAATTGTTAGTTTCGCCCCGGGCCGGCAGTGGAGACGTGTATGTGGATGCGATCGTGGAAAATCAGAGGAGATCCGTGGCCGATCGTGATAGGGTACTGAGCGTTCCCTTAGAGGCCGCGCGGGACGAAGTGCACACGGTTGATGATCATGACATGGGCCGAAGGATGGGTCAGGAACCCTGTAAGAAATTGTAATTATCGGACAGACACGACCACTCCAAGGTTGCATGAAAGGCCAATGTTTCATAGGCGCTAAGGGGTCGCTAGAGCTTAGGCGCATCTTAGCTGATTGCATGTCGTGTATGAGACTGGAAGATTTTCGGGAGCCCTGGCAGGGTCCCGCCACATGACGATCTTGCCCAATGTGTTGCGGCCCTCCGAGCAGTCATAGACAGGGAGTGTTGGTGTCCTATGGGGTTTGCAAGGGGGCGAGTCCCGGAGGAACGCGGCGCACGTAAAAAGTGGCCGGGAGATTCCTCTAGTAGGTGTAAGTTGAATAGCTCTGAACTAGACACGCAGGTCTTGTCTCGTAACTCAAAGCTCGAGCAACTCGTATGTCGACAAGGGTTACCCTCAGGGTCCCCACGTGACTGATTTTAGGAGAAAAAGTCATATTTTAGGTTTCAATCCACTTAGTCATCTATCTAAAATAGTAAGGCGTGTCCTAAATAGGTAAAGTGTTTCTTATGTGGGTTGGTTGGACCCTCAGTGGGTGACCATCAAGGGACCCTTGGAGGGTCAGGGTCAGGCTTGGTGGGGTTGGACCCTGACCTTCGGAGGTGCGGGTGGAGGTTCCGGACTTTGGACCCGCGGGGCGGGTGAGTGCCAGGTCTAGGGTGACCTTCAGCTCCGCTTTGGTCACGCTGCATTGAGTGTGCCGATCTCCGAGAAACAGCTTGAGACTTGGGATCTTGAGAAAATTATTATCAGGCCACTCGATGGGGGCAGAATCTGTGAGAGTCTTTCGCTCGCCCCCGTTACCGCAGAAAGTTGATTTGTCGTTTGAGAATAACATATGGTCCTGGCATGCTTGTGTTTGCGAGAATATTGCTGTCATATCTTGTTCCATCTGTGGACTGCCGCCCGTCATAAGCATACTTCCAGAGAAAGTAGGAAGTAGTATAGTACAGCACTATCTGTAGTTTGTTCAAGTGTGAAGGTCAGTTGCTCTAGTATGTAAAACCCACGGTGTATACAAGGGGTGCCGGCAAGAAATAATCACGGAGTCTCTCCGAGATAGACGAAGTCAACAAGATCCACTCTGTGGTAGCCATTTCTATACATCTTTCCTTGTCCAAGCAAGTGAAGTGCTGGAAATCGGCTTGACATGAAGTTATTTTCAAACAGATTGTTTCGTATCTTTTGACTATCAGCTCTAGGTATCACCCCCAAATAAATGCCGCTGTAGCACCTCAAAATCAGCCATATCAGCTCCAGTCAGAACGAAATCTTCATCATGGTACAAGGAGTATACATCATGAGGATCCGTCGGAAACTCAATTGGCAAAGAGCTCTGGTCCAATTCCTCCATCGAGGCTCCACTCATCCTGATACTCGGATTGTAGTTTTCAGGGGAGTGAGTTCTAGCGACAGTTCCTTCAACTTGCGATAGTGAATGAACCCTATCTGGATCATTTGCATCTTCCGGCAAATTTACCGCCTCCATCAAAGACGGTATGCGCCTGTAAAGTCCCAGCATCTGCTGCATGCGGACCATTGCAGCACGGTTATGGAGCCCAGACAGCCACTCAAGTAGCTGCATTGCCTCGTATATACCTGGACTCGGTTTAAGACAGGCCGGATTAGGGCCATTGCTGACACCGGCAGCGTCGATGATCGCCGCCAGTAGCATGATGAAACCCGCAGAGAATATCGAATCGAGATCAAAAAAGCCGAAAATTGCTTTTGGGGGTTAGCTTTAGTTCCTGGTGGGGTCATTTTTCAGAAATGACCTGCCTATCATGTTTTCCTTCTGCGCGACTATCATAAGCTCCAAGCACCTGCGTGCAGCTTCAATGCATGTGTGAGTCAGGTGCTGAAAGGCATGACTACTCTTGACAAATGTAATATCACGATCGAGTATTGATTTGGTCAAGTGAAGTACGATTGGACGCAGGGTCAAAATTATTGACTATCAATAAGGTTCAATATGCTGTTTCGCAAGCTGGAACTTTGACTGGGTAGCAATACCTGATATAATATTGTGTAAAGTGATATGCTGGTCCGTAGCTGTCTCCTGGATGGCTGCGTCGTACCAAATGAAGAATTTTGCTCGATTCTCGCCGCAATTTCGTGAAGTGAGGAGATGATGCCTTCCACATTCGCGAGAAAAACGTTGTTGGGGCAAGATTCATTGCTGTATATGACTTGTAATAATCAGAAACTGTGGAAAAAAGTGTTTGTATGATGCTTACCGGAATATATCCGACTTTGAATTTGTGCAATATCAATATTGATCTGCAAGGCGGATGGATTTGGGAAGCCAGGGGATTCAGCCAAAGAACAAGCGTCGACAGACCTGTCGTCTAGACTTAGTGAACAGCCGGTAGCTATCATCAATCGCTTGTTATGTGAGTGTATCGTCCACCAAAGACGGCTAACATGCGTTACCTCCGAGCGCCGAAGATGCTTCATGATGGCTTTCCGGTGTAGTTTATGTAGCATCGCTAAGCGAAGGGCGAGCCCAATCTGTGAAGGCGGGTTTGTCAGTTGGTTAGGCAAAGGAACGTGAATGAACGATGAGCTTACATAGGTAGCGGCGTCCTCCGTTTGATCAATATTCTGCAGGTATATTGCGATGATTGCCAAAACCTCTATGCCCGGCACGCCATGAGATCGAAGGTCTTCGGGGTTCGGTAGGTGATCTCGGACAAATATGAATATTCCTGTTCCTGGAGGTTGGCCCAGATGGTCTTCCTCGCCTCGAAGCAGCCTTCCAAGAGCTAGAATGACAAGTATTTGGAGAACTCGGATATTGGGATGATCAAGTTGTTCACTCTGATTTTCGTAGAATGACGTCAGTCGATCAGAGACATCCCGGGCGTCGAATAGGTGCTGAGGCTCTTCGAAATAGAACAAGACCGTATCGAGTAGTTGGAATGCCTCTTCCTCCGAGGGAAGTTCCAGATCATCGCGCCCGCTGTCTCCTCGACTCTCCCTAGGCCGAAGTGGTCTTGGATTTTCGGGAAAGAGAGATTGCCTTGCTGATTTGAATGATTGAATGCTGGATTCGGATATTCGGGTCGACCTTCGCTCAAAGAGGGTTTGCACTCGATCTCCAAACTCTTGGCTTGAGCCGATGTCGCGCTCGGTTGAGATCCCTATCACTGAGTGTCAGTGTTATAATCAACCCCCTTCCTTGGATAAAATATGGCTTACGCTGTGTTGCCAATTCTTCACCTTGGCGAGGGGATGGAGTCACGGCAGTCGCATTAGGGATAAAATTTCTGGGCTCGTACAATGCGAGGCGAGATTCAAGTTCTTGGATTCGCCTGGATGAAAGTTAGATGAAATTTCTCACCGACAATGGACCCCTAGCTCATAAACTTACGCCAGTGAGTGTACCCGTGTATCTCCCGAAGCTGGAAAGGTGCAATGTAGCTCTCGGCGGGTGCAATATACGCATGGGTACTCTCCGGAGCATTTGACCTTCTTTGCCTTGCAATTCGCGCAGCTTCATGGATCGTTAACGACGTGATATGGATCAGAGATGGGACTGCTAGGTATAAACTCACGCCGATGCCACTTTTGTAGTAGCGCCTCGGCGACTGGGCGTGCTCCGTGGCTCCGCTCTGGCCGGTGGCATTTCAAATCCGACGTGTTGTTCGGAGGTGATTCGGAGACATCCGAACCCTCAAGTGAATGTCATTTGTGCTCGGGCCGACCTTTCTCCGCGCCACCTTTATCAACTACACATTCTATACAGCTCACCTTTTAGATTGGTTTTAAGCAACGTATTCCTTACGCTACATGGGAAGCGCTATGAAGATGGAAGTATTTTAGTTCGGCGCTCGCAGGAGGAGCTTTTCGCAATGAACTTGAATTGAAAGTTTTGCCAACAAAATAGTCAACATTTTGGAATGTTCTGGGATGTTGCAAGAGCCGTTACTCCTCCTTGGTGTACATTCCAAGAAGGTCCTTCATATTTTGAGTGCAATCCTTGTATTCCATCGTCAACTCCACGATGCGAAGCCCACGTCCATCTTTGAACGTCGTTTGATTCGTAATGGAATCCAATTCACGCCATGTCTTTGCACTTGCTGTAAAAATGGGATACTCGGTATCGCAGTTTGCGCCAAAATAAGAAGGAGAGTCGAGATACTTCCAGGCAGCGACATCATTATAATGTTGCTCTGGGCCGTGGATGAGACGCTCAATGGTGTATCCGTTATTGTTGACGATGAAAATGATCACATCAAGCTTCTTGCGAATGATCGTACTAATCTCTTGCACAGTCATCTGGAAACTGCCATCCCCCTCAAACAAGATAGTTCTACCGGAGGGAGAAGACGTGGATGTGGCGAGATGTCGTTGAGCGAGGACAGCGCCTTGTGCCGCTGCAAGTGTGTATCCGATTGACAGCCAAACACTCGAGTTTATTAGAGTCGTGCCTTTTGGTAACACCATGTCTCGTCCTCCAACGCTAGATGTCCCAGTTTCAGTCAAGATGATATCGCCAGAACGGAAGAAAGTTGAGATTCGTGACCAGAAGACATCTTGCGTGAGCTCGGAGTCCCGATCAATGTCAAAAATCTTCGGATTAAGAGCTATCCGTGGCAGATCCGGATAAGGGGCAAATGGGGTGATACCATCACGAGCCAAGTTATCCAGTACTTGTTGAAGTAGCGATTTCGGCTTCAGATTCTGTGCGCAAGATCCAATCATAACGTGATTTTGCTCAAAGACGATAGAAATATCCTCCTTTGGAACAGTCGTAAAATAGTAGGTGTTCACATTGCTATGCATGGGCCCGATATTGATGATGAGATCGCAGGCCTCCACATAGGAGACATAGTTCGTTTTCCCGATGGGTGCATAAATTCCATGGAAATTGGGCAGACCCTCATCGATAATTCCCTTTCCGAAAGGTGTTGTTGCGGTGGGAAACCCAGTGACTTTTGCCAGCTCATGTACCTGCTCAGACATTCCGAACCGCGAGGTGCCGGCGTCTACCAGGATCAATGGTTGCTTGGCTTTTCTGATGCGGTGGACGATCTGGTCCGCGATTTCTTCTTCGAACAAAGGCTCATTTGGATGCGGGGATAGAGTGGCCGCTCCATAGCAGAGAGTATCAGGTACCATCATAGATCGATTGAAGCGAGTTCTAGGTACCATCTCATTGACCATATCCATTGGTACTCGGATATAGACAGGTCGGGACTGAACAACGCATTCACGAATAGCTCGGTCAATCTGCATAGGAGCCGTGGAGAGATTAATCAAATTCTCCTGCGCGACTGTGACTTTTTCATACATTTCGGCGAAGAGCTCAAAGTCACGCGGCGTGCCTCTGCACAATGAGTGGTGAAGACGGGTGCCTGAAGACTGTAGCTTTCGGTCCGGAGTTCCAACAATGTGCACCACGGGTGCCATTTCAGCATAAGCACCAGCGATCGCATTGATGGCAGACAGCTCTCCCACACCAAATGTTGTGATCAAAGCGCCGATTCCTTTGATTCGAGCGTATCCATCGGCTGCGTACCCGGCGTTCAGCTCGTTGCAGTTTCCGACCCATTCCAGACCACATGGGACGACATGATCGAGTAGAGTGAGGTTATAATCTCCAGGTACCCCATGTACTGCCAGAACACCAGCATCCCGGAGGCGATAGAAGAGATACTCGGCAAGAGTGATTTGCGTCGACATCTCTGAGCGTACCAGACAGAAGGATGAGCAGTAAATTGACCGAGTATGGCAAGTGATTGGGAAAGGGAACAGGTTCAATCTCCAATGAAGAGAAGAGGATCAATTTACTGAAGAATCCCTTTCGAGATTAAAGAGGAGACAGAGAATATTTAAGTGGTCGCCAAACTTACTGAGTGTCCTGGACCTCTCGGTACAAACATCAAGCCTGAGCTTGGTGACCAATCAGTTTTCAAGACCCCACAGACATCCCGGAGCCGCCGAGGACGTCCTTGACATAATGAAAGAAAAAATAGTTGCCGCTTCATGCACCTGCATGAAGTGATTGGTCTTGCTACCTCGGTGGGTTCCGAAATCTTCTCCACTTTTCGGAGGCGCCTCCGAGCCCTACAAAAAACGACGCTCCGGGTTCGTAATTGCCAAAATATGCATATCTCCATGAATAAGAATCATCCAAAGAATTTGAAATTTGGCATTGCTGAAGCAAGCACTGTTTGTTTCTGCGCAATTTCTTTCGATCGCTTCCCTCCTGGGATTGGAGTCGTGAAATGCCAGAGTTTCTCGTAGAACGAACCTCAGAATTGTAAATACGAGTCGGCAACGAATCTCATGTAACATCCAAGAGCGGGATGTTAAGTTTAGAAGGTTGCACGAAGGTGACATGTATTGAAAATGTAAGTCTGAAGAAAAGAAATTATGTGCTTAGGTATAGAGAAAGGAGGAAAACACCCTATCCACATGCAGAAGCCCAAACGCTCAGACAAAGCAAAAGAAAGGTGAAAGAGTGTAAAGAATAGGAAAAAAGGCTGGACAGGGATCACAAAGACTCGATCTGCAATTCCTGTGAGACAGCATGCTTATGTCCATATTGCACATCGGTAATGCGCGGCAGTAAAGCCTTTCGGTCGACGAGCCTCTCGTTCGCGTTGAAATGGTCTACCCGAGACCCGACGGGAACGAGCACCTGTCGCTTGCCACTCTTCAATGAGATAGATCGTGCTGTGGAGACTTCAATTGTTGGGATCGCCACGTTGGTCTCCTTTGTGTCGAGTTGCTCGGGCTCAGCCACGGGCGGAATTCGGATGGGTTCTGCCCGCGGTGGGTTTGGTAGGTCCGGTTTGGGGTCTGAGGACACCTCTTTTGGGGACGCTGTGATGTTGACTAGCTCCGCTGTAAATTTGGACGGGGGAGCAGTGCTGTTCAGCGATGATTTGGACGGGGATTTATCCTTTGCGTCTTTCGGGGGCGGCAACGGTGGCTTTCGTCCAGTCTTGACGGTCAGGTTCCGTCGCTCCCGATCAGACCTTTCCTTTAAAGTTGAATTTTTGTTTGTCTGCAATGCTTTTTGTTGCTGCTGAAAAGAACTTTGCACTGCTCGAATGTCTTGCGGAGACATTTTTCGCGATCTAGGGTGGGGGTTGATAGGTGGGAGGGGCTTGTCCTCCCAGCGAATGTACGAATTAGATGATTGAGGAGTATTGGAAGACTCATTGAAAATTTGTTTCGTGATGGGCGACTCGAGAGACGAAACGCCATTATTATTAGGGATTGCTCGGAGCGTTGGCTCCAGAGGCGACCTAGATGGGCTTTCCACAGGGACAGTGTTTGATCGGAGAAGAGGACTAGGCCCTCGAGAGAAGTTCTGTGTTCCCGGAATCTGCGCAGCTTTTGAAGGCTGAGAAGTTGGGAACAATGTGAAACTTGATCGTGCTGGGGAGGTGGCTCGTCGGATGAGAACCGGCGGCGGCTTGGCAGTGGCAGCAAAGAATAGCTATGATATGTTAGACATTTTCGTTCCAAGTATATACTGGCATCAACGAGACATGCTAACGAACTTGGTTGCTGGGTACACTGAGGCTATCCAGAGTCTTTGCTCGCCTGGCCAGCAGATTGGGCCTCTGGTTCTTGTTCATCACATTGCTGAACATCACGCTGTATCGCTCCATTTGGATATCCGGAATATCAAGTTCCAGCCGTAGACTTTGATTCTCCAAATTTTCTTTGGTGGGTATTCTCTTTGACAGCGAAAAATTGCGGCTTCGCTGCGAACTCGAGTTGTTGCTGTCGGCTTTCGTTTTCGGGTCGCCTCCAATCCGTGGCCGTTCCTCATTGGAGCCCTTCCGCTTTTTCATTTGCTGCTGTTTTGCCGATGGGATTTCCTTTTGTCCCAGCTGTTTTGATGGGCCCGGATGAGCACTTTGAGTCGGTGATGCAAGTGCATTCTTAGCCCTAAAAAACCCTCCAATCTTTTTCCACTTGCTTGATTTCTGCGGCGGTGTTGGCTGTCCGGTCTGTGTCTGCGCAAATATTGAAGTATTGAATCTCGGAGGGGGCAAAGCTTTGGAATCAAACATGTCCGGGCTTCCTAGTGCGATGCCTATCGTTTGTGAACCGAGTGGACTCCCGCCCGAGGGAGCGCCGGAGGGAACTGCTTCGTCCGGCGGGGCAGTCAACCTAAAGTCGAAAGTGGCCCCAACACCCGGCGGTGCCTTTCTGTTCGTTCTAGTGTCTGCTGTTTGGGGTCGAGGGAAATCCCACTGTGCAACAACGCCCTGCTTGGGTAGCCGTTGGGAAGTAGTCTTGTCAATATCGCGAAGGTCATCACGCGGCGCTGCATCGGAATAGGTCAAGACAGGAAATGAGATGGTGTCCATGGCCGGGTTTGTGCGAGACTGGACGACCGTCGTAGTTTTTCCCATGTTATGATGTCACGAAACCCAGTCCGTAGCAACAAATAGTAATGAAAAGAATTGTAGAATAGGGAGATCAATGAACGGACAGCCTTCCAGAAGGCCTGGTGCCAAACAGAAAGAAAGTAAAACAGAGTCGCACGACCACCAGGGGTGGCCCTTCTCTTAATCAACCAGGATCAGGAGGAGTGGCGGCGGGGGACGTCTCATGAGTGGAGATACAATTACGCCAAGCTGTGTACATGAGACACTCGTAGCCGGCAGGGTCAATATAACGCAATTTAACCCCCGATCGCAAAACACATCTCGGCTGGGGTCAGACTCAACCAACGAGATAGCAGAATTGACAGGGGCGGGGCGGGGCTGAAACTAACAGGAGCGATCGCATAGCACCGATTCGTTTTCACAGGATCGCAGAGGCCGGTTAGCGCCGCAACGGTGGCACTTCGCGGGCCAGTCTCATCGCCGGACTGGAAACAGGAGGACAACCACACGGGCCAAACCAGGACCCCTCAGGGCCACTCAGGGCTCGGGCTCGGTGATCAGCAGACGATGCTTAATTCGGGTGGCGTGAATAAGATTGGCAGTGAGATTATCAAATAGATTAGTTCGCTACCACGTTCTAACCGGACCGGGCGCATTGACCCTATATGCAGGAGGCGTGTTTCACCTCAAACCAAGACAAATCACTGGTCGCACCGGGAGCCTCGGCTCTTTCCACGCATTGCAATTCGGTTCCCGCGCACTGACGTCGCATCATGTTTTTCCGTTTGACTGTGATGCTAAGAACGTAGCTATTGCCAATGAGTTGGATGTTTGGTGTTTCATACCCCTGAGAACGGAGTTTGTGATTTTCATCTCTTTGAGTGATAGCATTGAAAGGATCGGGAAACGATCAGCAGAAAGGAACAAAGAGGAGCAAAAGCGGTGAAAAGGGGAGGTTATACGAGATCGGCTGAGACAAAGGCTAGACACCTCAGGAATCAGGAAATATAACAATCCTGATCTGACTCCGTATGCATCATTTTTAGATTGCTTTACATCATGTCCAGCAGTTCAGAGATATGCCTCACACTCTACCGAGCAACGTGCGATCAAATACAATGTTCTCTTCATTAAATTGCCCATAGTGTTAGAAATAAGAAAGCCACCAAACCACTCACCCCGCCACTCCTCGCTTCTCGTAATGATCTGGAAGACTTTGTCCTTGATATCCTGATTTCTCGGGTCTCCTTTTAGATAAAAATTTGGACTCTGGTCGCTCTTGCGGATAAATGCACCAATGCAACAATAGCAATACAAGTCTCCACCTCGAGGGAAACCACCATTTCACCCTGGTGAGGCTGTTTTTGGGCAAATCTTGCATCCAGTATTAGCGGCCACGTTCACTGTTCCTGGAAAGAACGGCATGCTTGTAGTTGGCTTTGGAAAAGATGCAACCAGAGATATGAACAAGTGTTTCACTTAGACACCGTAGCGACTTGCTTTGATGGTTGAAGAGCTTTGAAATAAAATAGCCTCAAATGCATCTCTCCTCATTACGGCACCGAAACTAGCGCCCCGCAACAATTCCACATCAGTAAAAAAATATAAAAAAAAAGCAAATACCTCATCACGGAATACACATACCCATGACATTTGATAAGCTTCAAAAGTGACGCACTCAGTTCTCTGAGTTTAACTCCATCGAGATTATTTACCCACGACTGTTGGAGAATATAGCACCAGGCTTGAGTCGGGCTGAGTTCGTCATCAAGAACAAGCTCTTCAGACAGGGCAAGCAGTTTGTCAAAAATAAATGCGGGATTATAAGTCGATGGGGCATACTTTGATAACATGGACGAGGCGTATTGATGGTCATGCGAGTGGACGAGGGTGGCAGACGTGAGCAGAGAATGGCCGTTAGGCTTATCTGGGTGGCGCTCTAAATGCGGGAGGCAGGGATGTTCGAGCCTGTAATTCCGTTAGGAACAGACAAAGATGCATGCTAAGGAAATATAACTCACGCCAAGACAAATTCCATCCCCATGTCAGTCATCTTTTGGTTAGAAGACTTTTCAGCGCATCTTGACTGTGGTTCCATTGGCTGAAATGGAGAAGTGAAAGCTGGGGCACGGAAAGGTAGATCCGGCTGTTGACCGTTTGCTGACCCGATGAGCTGGCCATGTGAATTCGGGTAAATGTTCTCACCGGACAGACCCAGAGGGGAATTGGTCTCTTCAGACTCCGTCCCCACTCTGGATCCCCAGGAACTAATCCCATTTTGGATATTGCCATGGTATTGAACCGGGGAGGTTGCTACAGTCAGGCCTACTCCAGCATTCTCCGCTGCCTTCAAGTCAATGAAGGGCGCTGCTGGGAGTACGGATAACTCTTGTTTATCCACAATACCGTGGAGTACGTCGATCTGACTGCGAAGATTCTGAACTTGAAGGACCAACTTCATTTCGTTTGCACGTAGACGCAATACTTCACTCTCTAGATTCTTGAAATATTGGTCCTTGCGTAGGCGGTGCGTGCTGTTGAATGATCAGCCTAGCCGGAGATTGTAAAAAACAATGCAGACAACTCCATACCGCTGGGCTTTTCGCAGCTGTTCTCGACGCTTAAAGAGAGTTGAACTAGTGCCGCCTGTGATCAGAGATGAGCAGGTTTTTTAAGCATGAAGGAAGCTACTCCGCTACGAGTAAAACCGGTGCGAACTGACCTGATTCGGACTCTTGTCGATCGGACCGATGACCGGGTAGGAAGGTAAAAGCTTTCTTCATGTTGAATTGAAGGGCGCGTGTTGAGAGAGTAATGGTACTTTGCAGAGGTATGAAGAGTATGGTTGGATCTTAGAAAATAAGCTGACAATCAAGGAGGCGGTCATTAAGAAAGCCATGGCCCGGTATCCACTTCGACTTCATATCATAGGCTCTTGCATCTAACTAACTTAGACTAGCGGCAATTTAACTCCGATGCTAGACCCAGTTTGTGGAGGGGACTAGCGTAACATAGCCCATCTGTGCCCAAGGAGTGGATTGTTGACTTAATCATTATTTCCTATTAGGGCTAGTGCAAATATTGAGTTTGAAGACAGGTCCATTCGGAAGGGGGTTAGGGATTGCTGACTTGATCATTTTTTCCCTTTCAGAACAACAAAAAGTTGTCTTCAAGTCACGATCGGTTATCCATGAATGTTGACTTAATCATTATTTCCTCAATGTATCTAGGTACTTCATCCAATGTGGCAGGAGCTCCCGGCTGTGCTTGCCAGAGAGCGCTATATAATGAAGAACCCGTCAGAACGGATGGCAACTATCATCCACAAAACAATATTCGTCTGGTCTAGGGTGCAGCAAGCTTTTCCTTGTCGAATACACTGATTTGTTCCGAATTCTCAGCATAATGCGTTGTCATTTTTCTTCCGTCTGCCTGGGGATGGCTTCCGTGGCGGGTTGTGTACACGCCAATGGCACGAATGCATGCCCCTCGGGTTCTGGAGAAGCATCACAAGTCGGCAAAGCACTCTACTTCCAGTCGAACGAGCAACAAAACTCTATTGTTTCAGTTCCTATCGGGCGTGATGGCAAGCTTCATGGCGGTATGGTCACCGCCACGGGCGGCATGGGAGGGGCCATCATCGACGGGGCCACCAACAAACCAGCTGGTCCAGACGCGCTCTCGTCCCAGGGCTCGGTGGTAGTAATTGACAAGGTAAGTTTCAAGGCACCATATGGCAGCTTCATTCCCGTGTCATTTTCATTAATCAGCTCTCACTAGTATCTTTTTGCCGTGAACGCCGGATCAAATACTCTTAGCATGTTCAAAATTGACGAGGCCGATGCCACCAGCTTGTCCATGATCGGGGAGATGGCCGTTGTTCCTGGCGATTTCCCCGTGACTGTTGCAGCCTCAATGAAGCGGAACGTGGTATGTGTCGGATACACGGGGGCAAAGGCTGGCACTTCCTGTGCTTCGTTCACGCCAGAGGGACTCGGTCCGATGAAGCAAGTCCTTGACATTGAGCTAAGCCAGACCACACCTCCTCAAGGACCCACGAACACCCTCGCGCAAGTATTCTTCACCGCGGATGATACTTGCCTGATCACTACTGTCAAGGGGGATCCAAATACCAATAAGACGGGCTTCGTCTCCGTTCTGCCGTTCAAGGATTCATGGTCATCTACTTTTGAGAGTCATGATGTCCGAAGCTCCCCATCCGGAACCGCAGTACTCTTTGGTGGTGTCAGTATCCCCAATACTTCGGATCTTTTCATAACGGACGCATCCTTTGGTGCCGCACTTCTCAGCCTCAACCCGACTACAGACAATGTGTCTCTTCAGCGCAAAATTGTCATCGAAGGCCAAAAAGCAACATGTTGGGCTGCTTATTGCCAGGCAAGGGAAAGTGTCTTTGTTACGGATGCGGCAGAGGACCGACTGATTGAGATCAGTGAAGATGGATCCAAAATCCTGTCAATCCTCGACTTGAATAACGGTGATCCTGGACTCATCGATCTCCAAATCTCTGGTCGCTTTGTTTATGCACTTTCTCCGGGCAATGATACGACACCTGCCGCAATCACGGTGGTGGATTCGTTCCAGGGTCGGCAGATTCAGCATTTTATGCTGGAGAAGCTTGGCGCGGGAAAGCGCTGTCAGGGTATGGCTATCCTTCAATGAGTGTATTTCATGGAAAAGAATATGGCGGCGAATGTCGTCGTTTGCCCAGAGACGAACCATAGTTGAAGATAATTCCGTCAGTGTTCTTATTTCTGCCTAGGTATAGAGGAAATCGTGATAGGGTTCACCGCTTCCTACTCTTTGATTATTTACGATTCGCGCTCTGGACCGCGCTAGCTCCTCTGTGTTTTGGCTCATTTTGAATTTCGAAGAATAATGCAGATGAGGATATATGATAGATGGCGCTGTAGATTACCTTAAAACCCGAGGTTTAAGACGTACGGAAAGAAGAACCCTGGGATTTTGGAAGGATAAGTTAATAAATAATTCAGCAATTCAAACAGTCAAATCAAACAACAGTGATGTTTCTATCTCATTGGTCCGGAACTCCATTTAGAGGGCAATAGTCAGCAAATGCAGTCGAAGGATTTCGAATTCCCAAAACAGTATCATTGTCATCCAATTGCCCCACGCAGGTTGGCGGCAACAAGGGCAGCTAGGGGTCGTCAAGGGCCAAGGATGGACACATTCCTGGTGAAACCAATGTTTGCAGGGCAAATACCATAATTGGGCGTCGAGTTCCACATCTTCCAGATAAAACCCACACGTTAGATCTTCAGTGTCAGCCAGCATCATGTCATCAACGGTGCGCTCATTAACGCTGCAAGTGACAGGAGGGCGCGGGCAAATTGTTTCAAATATCTCGGTGAGAGTCTCTTCAACCGTCGCCAGTGGTTGCCCATTGTCACTGGAATATTGCCCAATAGACCGCCGAAGATAGCAAAGGACAGCAAGATATGCCCAAAGCTCACGATGGCCCGGATCTGGCAGGGTGTAAAATAGATCCGAATAAATTGGCAAAAGGACAGCAATCAACGCACTTTCGAACCGTTGTTTGCCTGTATCAAGGTGTCCTTGAATGACAGCCATTGTCCTTCTAGTAAGCTCGGAGCTTTCAAGCGAAAAGAGCCGCGCAAGATCTGATTCAGCTTGCCAGGGATCTTCGAGAAGACCTCTAAGAGAAAGGTAATTAAAGCCTTGCGGCTCCATGAGCCACGTACCTTGAATTCCTGTATATATTGGATTTGAATGGGCAGCTGTTGAGGATATGTCTAAGACGATCCACGGCACCTACATGTAGGCTTTTTGTCGTAGGGGGATTTCCAACAAAATTCACGTCCTAATCATAAAACAGTCTCGTGAAACGAGTTTCGAGAGTTCCAAGCTTCTTTGTTTTCTAAGTAAGACACGACAATACGGCTAACTTGGAACAAGAAAGTATCGGGAATGGGGCTGTCAGATGATATCCTTTCTTCTGTGGAACAGCCGAAGAATTCATTGACTTTTGAATCTATCGCTAATCTACAGCATTGTATTTGTTTCCGTAACACTCCTGATCCACATTTCTTCTGGATTGCGTGACTCCTCTCTTTGTGCCTGAATCTGCTTCGGCCACATGGCTGCGTATCGACCGTTCGAGGGGAGTAGTAAGTCTAAACGCGACATTTTCTCAACGATTTCTCATGTTAAGTCTGTTCCGGTGATTGCAGACACTTGTGGCGTTCAAATGCACGCATCCTGCCCGGGTAGGCAGTTCTCGCCATATGAGGATGTTGAGGATTTGATGTCCAAGTCCAATCCCGACATGATAAAATAGTGGCTGCGTGGTGCACACCCTCGAAGCTACCCTGTGGGGCTTGTAGAAATTGAATTTTTAATGGATATGGAATGTCCGGTCTAAGTTATCATATTATATAAGTAATCGAGGTCAAATCTGCAGTCGCACTTTTTAAGAGCTACGTCTCCGAAATGAATCAAACAGACACGTAAGGCGAGCCCTATTACAGAGAGGCTTATTCTCGGCGAATTTTTCCACACTAGCTAGAACAAAGAAAACATAATTTCAGGCCTAAATCATATTGCGAATATGGCGCGGAGCTAGTTGTTTACACCGCTCCACTAGTGGCCCCCATCAGGGACATCTACATGTCATGAAAATTGAGTCCAAGAAACCGACGACCACTATTAGGGATGAGTGCACGAGAACAACCAAGCTTAAACAAGCGCTGGAATTCGACCACGTGCACAGTTATGACATGCGTAGCGCAGATCGCTATGCAGAATGCGCGAGGCCCTGACATGTTGACGGCCGGTCACACCAGGGGCATCCATGGGGGCTTTCCAAGCTTTAGCGAATAGAATTCAAGTAGAACAAGCCCAATCCCGCTGGATCGAGCAAATTCCGAACGAGAAGACGGAATCCCGGACGCGACGGAGCGGGAGTCCTCTCACCTCCCGTTCTCGGCGGGATCGACGGGAAGCGCAGGTTTGGCGGGGGCTAAATTGCCGCCAACACAGAACCCCACTTCGACCTCCTTCACCTCCCACAAGCTTCTTATATTCTCCCACCATCTTTTCTGCCTCTCTCCTCACTCCTTACACTTTACCCCCCTTTCACACACTTACAACCGCCACCATGGGCCAGCACTCCGCAATTTGGCAGGGTACGTCCCCGTCTGACCGCATCCGTCTACAGCTGTCTCCCTACTAACGATGACTCCTCTATCCAGGCTATGTCGACTCCAGGTACATCTGATTCCCCTCCGATCGGCAATACTTGCGTCTCTGCTTTCCCCGGCATGAAGCTCCGATCATGACCATACCGCCTGCTGACATGCACTCTCCAGCCTGATGGGCTCGGGTCAATTCGACAAGGCCGGTATCCTGGCCGCCGACTTCTCCGGTCTCGAGGCCCAGTCCCCTGGATTCACCGTACGATACTGGCCCTACAAATCTTCTCCCGGGCATTCAAATGCGGGGTACCCGAGCCGTGACACCCGCTAACGCGTACTGTATTGCAGATGACCCAGGACGACATCAACACCCTGGCCGCGGCCTTCACTGACCCCGATTCCGCCTTCGCCAACGGCTTCTCCGTCGGTGGCGAGAAGTTCGTCTGCATCAAGGCCGATGCGCGCAGTCTGTACGGCAAGAAGGTACGCCACCTGAATACCAGAAAGCTCGGAGAAAGGAGAGAGAACAGCAACTGATCAAGGAACCTGTACAGGGGAAGGAGGGCGCCATCATTTCTCGCGCTTCCGCATGCACCATCATCGCCCACCACGGCGAGAGCGTCCAGACCACCAACGCGGCGACCGTTGTGGAGAACCTGGTCGACTACATCAACAACCCCCAATAAGCAGGTAGCTTCGAATTTACAGATGCGGATGAATGCTATGAACAGGAGCCTGTGAAGAATAGGAAATAAAGGAGCATTGAAATTGTTCGCGTTTTTGCAGTTGCTTAACAATTCCCAAATATATTACGAAGGCATAATGTGCCGCGGGTTAGTTCTGGTTCCACTTGAGTAGCTTACTGTGTAGAGATATCGTGTACCAACTGTCTGAGTGGGTAGCTACTGAGGTAGGATTTTCGTGGCCGTGTGTAAAGGATATGCTTCTATGCTCTATTATATACGTCAAGTACTGACGTTCCAGCAAACACAACACCGTGTCACTTCGCTGGAGAAGGAAAGGTCATTAATAATTACATCAGGGTCCTAAGGCCGTAGAGAGTATCGTGTCATCCCGTCACACCACGCGACGCGCATAAACCAGTCGAACGTACAGATATGTACAGACATGGACCACCTCTCAACCAAGTAGACCGGGAATAGATCGGAATCACATCAAGGACGTGGCTTGAAAAATCGACGTTGCGCATTCCTCATACAGGCAACTCAGCATTGCTGCGACCACCGGCCAAGACCTCAAGGCCACGCCTGATATACGGTCCAACGACAGGGATGTTACCCGCGAATTGACCAATGGTGACCAGAAAATCGCCGAAGAGGATAAACAGGCCGTACAGCTCGATCAGGAAGCCCGTCAGTGGCCAGCGGAGAAGAATAAGGATGATCCCGGCGGTGAAGGCGACGGTTCCCTTGAGTTTCTGGGGACGAGTGAAGAAAACAATGGTCTTTTGGACGCCGATTATGAGGGTGAGGCCGATCAGGAAGAGGATCTGGGACTATTAGTTAAGGGGCCGAGGAAAGGAGTGGGTGCGCGGCGTACGTTGCCCATAGCGAGTCTATAACATAGTGTTAGGATTCATTCATCGCAAGATCATCACCTCGAGGGAAAGGGACATACAATGATCGGTCAAAAAACATGATGACACCTCCAATCAGGAATAGGCCACCTAGACGCCAAACAGGCGAGATTAGTACACTGCCGTGGAATACAATCGCGTAGACCAGAACTGCATACCTGCAGAGCAGAAGACCACACCGATCTCTATACACAAACGTCAGTCAAGGCCCAACATAATCTCTCGAGCATTACGCCACAAGGACATGCGACACAAGTCGCCAGTCGCCAGAAGCACTCGAAGGGAACTCACTCTGATTCTCGGATAACCACATGCTAGGCATTTCAAAATCGCGCAACGGGGCAAGAGGAAAGAGTATGACGAGAGAAAAGAAAAGTTGGCCAAGAACAGAAGCGTCGTGCCCAGTCGCCGTAAACAGAAAATCGGATTCTGCCTGCCACACGCAGGCGGTGAGGGTGTTGCTTTAAGCCGCCCGAGCGGTCGACGGGTTTTCTTGTTCTGTGCACATTCGGTGCGAACCATCAATTTCTTGATTACGGGGATCCGGAATGGGATTTGGTCAATGTGGTGATTCTCATTATTTTGGGGAGTTTCAGCATGATGAAGCTGGACTATCTATGGCAATTATCGTCCAGTGACCACCGTCACTGACACGGATTTGTGTCTACACCCATTGCACCATTTCCTCCCTCCTCCCAGAGTCAATTATTATCACAATACGCCGCGACGACAGCACCTTCGGGGTGCTGTAACTGATGCTCTGTCCTGTGGAGCTTCGGTAATAGTCGAGTGCCTAGCACGAGGCGAAGAAAAGACACCAACGGTCACGAATAAGCCGGAGCGCTTTCTTGAACCTGTCTCGAGAGGGGCACGGTGGGATGGAAAGGGCTTGACTGTGTTGGCCGGACATATGCCTCGTAATGGATGTGTCTAGATAGTTAATAGCTTGTTAGCGAAATGGAATTCTATCCTGTGTGCTGGTCGTACCTTGAAGTGGGTATCTTTGCATTGATGAAGTAATAAGTAGATTTTGCCATGGGCGGCTCCTTTATTTCAAAATTGTATGCGCACCGCGTGCCTCGAGGTAGGTTTCTGGCACGCCCTGGGCCAGGGTGCGGATGACGCCGAAGATCTCCTTGTTGTGGTACCGTAGGCGGGTCTTCGGATCGGTGTAGGGGCCCGAGAGACCGGTGAGATCGCAGTAGTTACGGTGGTAAGATGGATTGAGAGAAGGCGCGGACTCGATGTTCGTGTAGGTGACAGTCGGACCAGACGGGAACGTGGCGCGGGCGTTCTTCTCAAGGACCAGCGTGGAGAGGTTCTGGGCAGCCTGCGCCAGGTTGGGAGCTTTACCAACTCCCTCGGCAGGTGTCTGTGCTCCATCGGTTGTCACGGCGCCAGATGTAGCGGGATAGGGCGTGGTTGCGCCGGAGTTGGCCTGGGTAGCCATCACGGAGGCTTCCTTTCGTGAGGTCTCGGAGACGATCTGCTTGACGTTCTTATTGCGGCGTTGGGAGGGTCTCCAGTTTGGGTTGCGGAAAGGCTTGGCAACATTTGCAATGTCCATCTGATTGAGGAGCAGCTGGTGCGACTCGTCGTTGGCGGGTGTTGCGGGAGGCATTGCGTGTGGTGTGTATGAAGGGCGGCGATTAAGCAGGATGATAACTGCACGCGGAGGGGAGGGGCGTATACAGCTGCGTATATATCGTAATTAAAGAAGTCTGACGGCTCCCGGGGGTGGTATAGTCAATCGTATGGGGATGGTTACTGGACGTGAGAGACGAAATACGACGACCGTGGTTTGGTCTGTATACAATCACGTGATTGCGGAGAAGGCCCAAACAAAGCGTCGGCGTCCAACTCGACGCGATCATCACCGATATCTTTGCCTTTCACCATGGTAGCTATATCCTGCAAGACCACGAAGTTGAGGACAGAACAACTAACATTCTTCTAGGAGAGCCCTCATGAACACCAGCAGTCGGTGCTGCTGTCCCGCATCATCACCAATGTTGTATGTCCTATCGACGTTAGATACTAGGCTGGGACGAATGATTTGACTAATAATCGGTACAGGAAAAGCTGAATGAAGCTGTGATGGTCATGAACAAAAGCCTCCAGGTAATCAAAGAAGTCTAAGTTGCCTATGGTGCCGTCCATCGTTAACATCCAGATAGGAGGTCAACATTCAAAACATGAATGTCGAGCTGGTCGCGCAGATGTTCAAGAACTACCAGTCAAACGTTCTCTTCCACCTTGAAGGTACGCATCCATTTATCCATGTGCTACACTCATGCTTTACGCTCGGTGCTAAGATATCCCAGCCACGGAAAACCTGAAGGAGCCTGCGCAGAGCGAACAGTCCTAATGAGTTTTTTATGATGAATGAGAAAATGCATGTATTAGATACCACTTGAATATTAGTACCTTTTTTTCGCAACCAAGTTCTGTTCCGTAAGATGTGACCTCTTTATGTCTGGGCGCGTTGAAGATAAAGCGCGGCGTATCGGCGCAACTGCGGCTTGGCACAACCAAACCTCCAACCTTCCACATTTACGGTAGCTTGGTACCGCCTCTCCGTCACGCCCGTCTTCTATCTCTAGTGGACGGTCTATATATCCAATTCTCATCTCTTTTATATCCCCCACCGTCGCCCTGCATGCAGTAAACCGCCAACGCGCCCTTGACCAGATCTCCGATCCTCAAAGCTCCTGGTTTCCGCACCGGCGCAGCCCACCATGACCATTTCCTCCGTGCAGACCCTCCTGCCGGGGCGGTATGCGATCAATGCAAACGAGAAGCGCGCCGAGAAACCTCCACCCAAGACCTACAGTGTTCAAGAGTTCCCTTTCAAGGGCTACCAACCTCCGCTGTCGGACGGCTTTGAGAAGAGCCGCGCCCGTCCCGACACCAGTGCCATCGTCATTGACAATGGTAAGCCCTACTATAGCGGTTCTCAATGAGTTGGTACTGATCTTCATTCTCTATGCAGGCTCCCATCACGTCAAGGCCGGCTGGTCTTTCGACCAGAACCCACGATTCGTCCAGCCTCCCATCATGAGCCGTTACCGCGATCGCAAGCTGGGCCGCCAGTGCCAGTTTATCGGATATGATGCCTACGCCGATGCGACGACCCGCGGCCAAATCCGCTATGGATTCGATCCGGGATCCAGCGTTGTCGGCAACTGGGATGTGATGGAAGGTGTTCTGGACTATGTGTTCCTCAAGCTGGGAGTGGACGGTGCCAATGGCAGCGTTGACAGGCCAATTGTCATGACTGAGCCGGTTGCGAATCTCGGATACCCGAGAAAGAGTATGTTTGTCTAGATGTCCGGATGGAGGAATTGCTGACACGTCCCAGTGATGAACGAGATTCTTTTCGAGTGTTACGGTGCACCCTCCGTCGCCTACGGTATTGACTCGCTTTTCGCCTACCGCTATAACAAGGGGACGGATGGATTGATTGTGTCTTCCTCGCACACCTCTACACATGTCATCCCCGTGCTCAACTCGAAGCCGCTTCTCTCGAACTGCTCGAGACTGAACTGGGGCGGCCTCAACAATGCCGAGTACCTGATGAAGCTGCTGAAGTTGAAATACCCTACATTTCCAGCGCGCCTGACCGACTATCAGATGGAGCAATTGGTGCACCAGCACTGCTATGTCTCGCAAGACTACGACCGCGAGCTGGCCGGATACCTGGATTGGACCGGACTCGAAGACCGAGATCATGTCATCCAGTACCCCTTCACCGAGCACATCGTGCAGGAAAAGACGGAGGAGGAGCTGGCTCGGATTGCCGAGCGCAAGAAGGAGAGCGGCCGTCGTCTGCAAGAGCAAGCGGCCAAGATGCGGCTTGAGAAGCTGGTGAAGAAGGAGCAAGAACTGGAATACTGGAAGGATCTGCAAAATCGCCTGGCATCGGAAACGAAGAAGGAAATCCGCCGGGTGTTGGAGTCGGAAGATCTCAAGGACGAGGTTCATCTGGAACGCATGATCCGCGACTTGGAGAAGTCCATCAAGCGTTCGCGCAACAAAGACCTCGGTATCGAGGAGAATGAGGAACAGCAGGAGGAGATGACGTTCCCCATGCTTGATATCCCGGATGAGGAACTTGATGAGGCTGGACTGAAAGAGAAGCGGCACCAACGTCTCATGAAATCCAACGTCGAGGCCCGAGCTCGTGCCAAGGCTGAGAAGGAGCGTGAGAAAGCCCGACGAGAGGAAGAAGAACGTGCCGACCGCGAGAAGCGCGAGAACCATTTCGAAGACTGGATTGAGGAACGACGTACAAACCGTCAGGTAAGTTCCACCGCGTGCGAGTAAGCCTCTCTTTCTAACGATAGTCTAGACTATTCTCCAAAGAATCAAGGACCGGGACCGCTTCAAGGCCGACCTCGGTAACCGCAAGTCTCTTGCCAGCCAGATGCGTATGAAGACCTTGGCCAACCTCGCCTCCGATGGCCCGAAGAAGCGTCGCCGCGGCGGAGACGATGATGACTTTGGCGCCAACGACGAGGACTGGGGTGTTTATCGAACCGTCGCCAAAGATGAACAAAGTGACGAGGAAGAGGAGGAGGATCTGGGCGGCATGCTCAACGAGGTCGAGCAAGAGTTGCTCGAGCACGACCCCGAGTTTACTGAGAATCACACATTGGCGGCACAGTCCGACTGGACCAAGAGCTTGGTGCATGCTTTCCTGCGTGGCCCGTGGCCATTTGACCCGGAGAGCCAGCGCGAGGCACATCAGATCCACCTGAACGTGGAGCGGATTCGTGTGCCAGAGGTCGTTTTCAAGCCATCCATCGCAGGCGTGGACCAAGCCGGTCTGATCGAGATCGCGGCCGATATCGTCAACCAACGGTTCTCCAGCACGCAGGACCGCAACCGCCTGCTGAAGGACGTCTTCCTGACAGGCGGCAACACCCTCTTCCAAGGCTTCGAAGACCGGTTCCGCACCGAGCTCCGCGGAGTTTTGCCCATGGATGCAGACTTGTTCGTGCGCCGGGCCGCGGATCCCGTGATGGATGCGTGGAAGGGTGCGGCGCAGTGGGCTTCGGGAGGCGACTTGGGCCGGGCATCCGTGTCGCGGCAAGAGTACATGGAGAAGGGCAGCGAGTATATGAAGGTGAGTACTGAGTTTATATGATTTCCCGGGGCTTCTGCTAATATACATTGTTCTACAGGAGCACGATCTGGGCAACGTTACATGGTGAACGTGAAGCTGAACGTGGAGTCCAAAAACACCAGGCGCAATGGAGTCGAGTCGCACGGTCTATCGGTTTCCGGGGGCGTGTTTTCGATTTAGCTTAGTCAATTGAAATCTTGCCTAGTGCAGCGGTATACCCGAGTAATCATCAATGGGGATTCCCTATCAATCAGGATACAGTAGCATTCCTCCACCTTCAAGTGGCGTGGTCTCGGCGCTCGTCAATGGTACCTGATAGCAAGGAGTCAACATCTATTGTAATATCCCGACACGCTCCCTTGCGTCGCCGTTCAATATTTAATTCCCTTTCGGCTCCAGGAAATACAACGCGACTGACAACCGAGACATTTCTCGATAAGCCCCAACGTTATTTTTCCATCTTTCGTTTCCCGTGTTTGCCAAGGATGATCGCCCTCCCGCAGCACACCACCACCACCACCACCCATGCAGTAGTGCATTGGCAAATGGACGATCACATTTGCTGAAGAAACCGGTATACATCCCGGGCTTTACCGGAAATTCTTGCGTCATTCATGGCACGAATAAGAGTTGACGTTGTATCATGCTTTGCCGGCGATCATCCCACTTTGATCGACTCGCAGGTGGGAGTCTATACAAAGTTGGTCTGTGACGTGGACAGGAAATGAGGTCGGCGGGGGTGGGTAACGACAGCCGCTGCTATCCATGGATAGAGAATATTGTGTCTCACCTTGGCACTCGCGCGGAGCTTATCTCGAGCCGATATTCAAAGCAGGCTTCAAGGGTGTTGTATCCTGATGCATCCCTGGCATCATCAAAACAAGCGCACACTGCCGCAAAGGAAAATATCGTAGATCCCAGCCCAATCACGGAGGGTCCGGCGATAGTATCGGATGTCCGTCGACGAGTCCAGGTATTTGTTGTTCTCTCGATTGATCGACTCCTCACGTGGGGTGGTGATTGGCCTCGACCATCATCCAGGGATCATCATGCCATCTCCACTGCGCTAGATCTACATCCGCTGCGTGCCGAATGGCATTCTTACTCCTACCATACACAGCAGTTCCTTTCTTGTCCATTTATTGTCTTGTCCATTTTACCGTACACCTAGGTCATGAGATAGTGAGGAGGGCCGGTACAGGGATGATTTGACTTGTCGGGTAAAATGAACCCTCCTTGCGCACGAGGATCACCACAGATCCCATCCTCGGCGCAAAGCAAATCCTATAACTTCGGGCGTCGCTCTTCAGGGTTGGAAAACAGGCAAGGACCGTTCTTTCATTGAACGAATAATATCGCAAGGCTGAACCAGTGGTGTACGCTGATTCGCCGGAACCATTGACTTCATGCATTGTCCATCATGACGCATCTGGGGAAAATGGCAAAGCGGCAGCGCATTTTTGTTTTCCTTTCCGGGTCTGGCCCTTGTTTGTGTCTCATGACTCTGACGTTCCGATGTGCCGGCGAGATATAAAGACGGTTCCTTCGCGCAGCGGTTGAGGTTCCTTGCATTCTTCGAACATATCAAGCTTCAGTTTACATACTTGCGCCTGTCACTTGACTCGGTTGTGGCGAGCTATATACCCCTGTCTGTATAGTTGCTACATACACACCATCGCCATGGCCTTTTCAACAGCCATCTCTCGTCCACTGCAGCTCGCCACTCGTGCATTGCAGTGGTGCAGTGCCGTGATTGTTTTGGGCTTGACTGCATACTTCATTAACACGGGTCCTCGCGGGGAGCACATCATCTACCAGGAAGTCATTGTACGTAACGGCGTCTCCGGCTCTTCCACCCGACTCGAAGAACTTCGGGTGTATGGGGAAAAAAACTAACGGTTGAATCCAGGCCGTTCTCTCCGTGGTCTTCTTCCTTCCAGCTTTCATCTCGCCCTTCCTGCCAACAACACTGAGCAAATTCGTCCTGATAATCGACGTCATATTCTCCTACCTGTACGCCTCCCCATTCCACCCAGACCAGTCCAAACCAGAACCAACCCGAAACTAACACCTTAACAGCTGGCTAACCTCGTTCATCTTCGCGGCCCAAGACTACAACTGGCACTTGTGCTACTTCCACGCCCCACCCGGTGTATCCTGCAGCATCAAGTATGCCAATGAGGCTTTCATTTTCCTAGCTTTGTAAGTACACCCGAGGTCCCAGCCTAACCCCCAACAATATTCAAAACATTGGAACATACTAACGTATTCCACCCGGACAGCATCTTCACCTTCTTCGGTGTCTTCCTCGAGATCGCTGCCCTCTGGGCTTATCGCAAGGGAAATACCGCCGGCCCCATTCACGAGAAACACGGTGCTGGAGCCGGTGGTCGTGCGCCGCTCGATGCGCCTGCTGAGCCTGTTGCTCCGGCCGGAACTGTCTAGGTATCCAGTGCATCTGAACAGGCAGATAGACCCGGATTCCACCAAGGCCTTATTGATTTGGTTTGGTTGAATCGGTCTTGTCTAAGGGGATGAATGACCGATATCTCGTTACGATTGAGATGGGGTGAGATGTACAGTAATGTGGACGGATAGTAGAGACTGGATTTCCAAGGACTTCCAAGGGGGAGGCGCCGCATTCTTTTGTGCTTTTTTTCTTGGTCACTATCTTTTCTTTTATTTACTTAATGTTAACGTCACCTGGACATGATGTGTTTATACCGTGGAGTCTGCAGGACGATGTACTGAGGTCGTAGAGAATGTACTGACAACGTTCGATTTATAGCCGGTGAGTAGCGGATGTTAAAGCCAAGTGCATAATCTTGGACGGTGGGGGAATGATGGTGGCTTGAAGAGGAATCCGGCACCCCTCTTGATCTAGATACCGTCATACCACAGGTCAATGTTGAGTGGCATGATCTCTATCTATTCTACAACACACCACACTCCATCACAATGCAGATCCATCAAGTTCTCGTCAACAATAGTATATTTCTAATGTCTATTTACATAGCAAGATGCAAGCAAACAGAATGACTGTTGACGTGCAAAAGGGTGTATCTCATGCAAAGAAAGAAACAGACAACACCTGATAAGCAAAAAAAGGGCCTCCCTCGTGTACAGCGAGGGTAAATCATGATTTATATACTGGCTCGTCGGGGAGCCATCGTCCGCTGCAACTTGCGCTTCTCCTCGGTCTCCTCGGGGATCGGGAGAGACCCTTCATTCTTCAGCTTGTCGAGGAACTCTTTACCATAGGCATAGCCGACTTGGTAGATCTCGTCAAACTTGCCGAAATCCAGTGTTCCATAGGGATCGATGGGAGGACGCATGTACAGACAGCCGGGGGTGTTCTTGGCACGCTCAAGGTTGTCAATAGAGGAGACGTATGCGAGACGGGCTTGGATCTCGGACAGCATAGGAGGGTTCGGGATCGAAGAGAAGGGGTTCCAGCGGTTGAAGGCGGTCCAGAATCCAGAAAGCGAGTCACCGTAGCCTTGGGGAGTGTTGTCGTCGATTGAGCCGACATCCACAGCGAAGATCACGTCTGCGCCGAGACTCTTCATGTGTGCCACGGTCAGGTTGTCGATGTACCCGCCGTCCAGAAGCATGCTCCCCTCGTCGCAAATGGGAGGAATGAGACCGGCCAGCGACATAGATGCGCGCACATACCGCCAGACATAGCCGGAGGAATGGTATTCGGCCCGGGAGCGGCTGATGTTGGTCGTGTTGCAGTAGAACTCGAGCCAGAAGTCTTCGATCTGACTATCGCCAAATGTCTTGAAAATGCCGCGGTTGAACTCGTGGCCCGTTGTGTAGGAGACACTTGGGTAGGTCAAGTCCAGTGCGAAGCGCCACATGCTACCCATGCGACCGGAGAACTTCTTCGCACGGCCGTACATGGGGACGACGTCGGCGTCGCGCGCGTATAGAGCACCGATGAAAGATCCAATAGATGTGCCGCCGATAATGTCAATCGGAATTCCAGCCTCTTCGAGAGCTTTGATCACGCCGACTTGGGAGATACCCCGGGCTCCACCGCCGCCTAGCACGAGCCCAACGGACTTGCCGCACAAGCGACGAGCTAGGCGGTGGAAATCACCCTTGAACGGAGTTTGTGGCGAGTATAAAGGCGTTTGTTGGATGCGACGAGAGGTATACTTCTGGATCTCAGCTTGCAGGATTTGAACGCGCTGCTTCAATACTGTGCCGAACTTCTTTGTCTGGGGATTAGAGGGCTCAGCGGTCAGACGGAGAGCCATTTGGATATGGTGATGGCCACCATTGATCCACACTCGGTTCTTCAGCCAGCGCCGGGTCAGACCGGGGGAGCAGTACCGCTCAGAATGCAACAAAACCAGTTCCTTGCGTGCTGTAGTCTTCATACCAAGTAGGAAACGCTCATATTCACCGATCCGAGGAGACCCTTCAGCGAGGCCAACCAGCAGGATGGAGTCAGCCTGTGCAATACAAGTCTGCGTCCACGGCGAGTTGACATTGGTGTCGGCGATGTACAATACTAGACCGTACTTCTCCTCAAGATCAGCCAGGTACTGAGACAGTTTGAGTTTTCCCATCTTGCTAAACGCATGTCGGCCTAAATGGTTCAAAATCGCGGCTTGGTTGAGGGAAGTAACGCCTCGAGTCACGCCAATCTGGTGCAGTGCATGGAGCAAGCGATGCCCAAATTCAACCACAGGAACACCCGCAGTGACCGGGAGAATTGCGACGGTGCGGAGGTTGACGGTAGAGGTCGCAGTCTGGACGCCACCAACATGACCTTGTTCAAGGCCCTTGTCAGACATGGGGTGCTCCACCAAATCGCGCATCCGCTGGGCAATCAATTTGGAAACTTGGATAGTGATGCCCGGGTGTTCCTGCGCGAGACTATTGAACAGCGAGCGAGGGAATTTGGCCAGCTCAGTGTCACGAATAGCATGAAGTGTAGCAGGGCGAGTAGACTCTGTCATAACCTCGAGCTCGCCAACACTCTCACCCTGACCGTATTCGCTAATGACAGACATCTTGCCATTTGAATCCTCCAGAACGGACCTCAGACGGCCGTTGAGAACCAGATAGATTGCGTCACTTTCGTCTCCTTGGTGGTAGATCACCTGGCCTGCGTTGACCTGCACCCACTCGAGAGCAAAATCAATATGAAGCAGCAGGCGTGGCAGCAGACTAGTCAATCGCTTGCCCAGTGTCAACAAGGCAATAGGGTAGCGATCAGCAATACGCTCGAGAGATGAACGTGGAAGGAATCCCACATAGACATCAGTCTTAGCAACGACGTCTGTATAGGAGCGATAAGAGGCAAGACCACCAACGTATCCGTGGATTCCGCCTGGTTTGATCAAATAGAGAGACTTGCGCGACTGGGGTTTGCGGCGGGAGTCACTCGTGCCGTTGCCCGAAGTCCGAGAAGATCCGGTGGTGGTGCGCCGGAGCTTGGGGAATAGCTCTTCCTGGGCCGAGCCCGACGGACGAGAAGTTCCAACTAAATCATCACCACGCTCGTTGATCGGAATACCTACATCCAAGAAACCATCAATCACGTAGTACAGACCCGGGTGACGCTCGCCCTGCTCGACAAGAACCGAGCCCTGAGGGAAGTAAACCACCTCGATGTCATAGCGTAGGTCTTCACGGAGATTGACGACCGGGGACGTTCCACCGGCACTTGTCACAGACATGGACATCATAGACTCGGTCTCACCATCGGCGGATCCTTCGTAAGGGTCGATGAACCCGAATGCATTGGAGAAAACGGCCTTCTGTCGGCGCGAGTCGTAGGAAAGTAACCTCGGGGAAGCGTCGCCAGACACATTGTTACTCTTTCGCAAAGAATCGCTGGTGCCCTCGGTCAAGCCAATGCCTTTCATAATACAATCCAGGATGGAATCGCGGAAGAGAGTGTCCTCGTCTATCGAATCTTTGCGCTGGAAAGTCAACGGCCGGCCATCCATCATGTTAGAGGGGCGGAACAGAGGGCGTTCACGCTCAGTCAAGGGACTTGAAATTTGCGGTCCTAGGTGGTCATATCGTGGTCCGAACCGGGAGAGCTGAATGGTAGAAAGCAAATCACCAGGACTAACTCCGCCAGTGTCGCGATCATTGAAGCCACTTGATTGCTGTAGTGGTTGCCTTTGAGTTGTGGGTGTAAGGGCAACAGGCCGGCGTTCGCTGGCCAGACGGGCTTGCAAAACGGCATCCTTTTTGAGAGAACTGCTCGAGCGCCGCCGGCCGGCTGACGGGTTGTGAAGGGCAATACCCTTGCAAACTTCCTCCGGACCAAGGCGGTCTCGCTCTCGCATAAATTTATCCTTGAGACGATCAAGGGCGCTTCCTCGAAGGTCGTTGGGCAGATCCCAGCTGGTGAACTTGGTCATCTGCTTCTCGATACCCAGAACGTCTGTGGTCAAGCCCAAGTAGGAGTGGGCCGTTGCGAATGTTACGCGTTGAAGGCGCGTCAAGATAACCTGTACAATATGGGCCGTCGCTCGTGGGTAAACCCGGGTTAGACGGCGGAAAGCACTGGCA
Organism: Penicillium cinerascens; assembly: GCF_028974065.1. Taxonomy (NCBI): domain Eukaryota; kingdom Fungi; phylum Ascomycota; class Eurotiomycetes; order Eurotiales; family Aspergillaceae; genus Penicillium; species Penicillium cinerascens. The sequence goes on along the minus strand of NW_026695296.1, from coordinate 2,427,585 downwards.
GGGATGATGGCAATAGTCGTATCCACTGTAGCACGGGCGACGATGTCTGGGTGGACCGACTTTTTGCGTCTCTTATTTTGTCTGATCTCCGGCTGTGGATGGCGATGGGGCATGCTGTGGCTTTCTCCGAGGTGCAGTGGAGGGACGAACGGTAGAGAGACTGGATGGCCATTGGTAGGCGTCGGTGAGCCAAGATCTCTCGCAGTGGTCGGGGGGCTGTCAATAACCCCAACGCTAGGGCTGACAGGTATAGATTCAGGAGCTCGAGCGTTCATGGGCTCCACACTAGAGGTGCTGGAACTGGAGCTCCGCGATGTGCGGAGTTGAATATCCTCGGTGAACAGCGACAGGATGGAGAACAAAGACGACATGGACGCGCCATTCTTTACCTCTGTCAGTAGCTGGTAGCCCTGCCGGCCGTGCAAGGGATCTCCCTCTTCGTCAGACGTGACGTCGTCCAAGTGTAGGTCCTCCTCCGCAGTCGTCTTTCCCTCCCGGGTCGACTTGACGAAGATCTGAACCAGTCCGTCCACCACTAAGCAAAAGCCTTTTTCTTCTTCCAGCATGAGAGTTTCTCCGGCAATTAGCTTTCTCGTCTGCATAGTCCGCGTCAACTCGTGGAAGACCGGCCGCTCGAGATAGCCGAACACCTTGATGGCGCTGAGGAATTCATCGAGGTAGTTGGCCAGACCGGGCTTGGAGTCGCCTTCTTGGATATCGGGGAAGAGATCTATCTGAGCTTCTTTGCGTTGGGGCTCCGGAGGTAAACGGCTGTACATGTTCAAGAACCGGTATCGAATAAACCAGCTGACGGTCGAGACCAGGACCAGGACGATCAACATGCTAGGAAGAAACTATTGATTAGCTACCAGCGACGGCAAAATCAACCAGAAAGACCTACAGGGTGGTGAAATTCATGGTGAAAGTCAAACTCATGGAGAAAAGCGTGAAGAGCCATGTAGGAACCGTGATAGTCGAGAAGGTAATGAGCCAGTACAGGCCGCGGGGGACAACCTGAAAGGCAAAGGTCAAAACCCAACCGATCCACCCCGCCATAGTTGAAGGAGTCGGGGGGAGGAGGGGCGGGGAGGAAGAAGCAACGGCGGATAAAGCGGTTGACGAGAGGCGCGTAGAGGGTGAGGTCGCCGTGGTTGCAGCCGTTAGGCTGAGGGCGAGGGACGGAGCCAATCCGTTCGCCATGGTTGGAGGGGTGGGGCTCCGCTTTTGCCTGAACTTGTTTTTGGCCAGGGCCCGTCAAAGCGAACTTAATCCCGAGCCTTTGGGCCAAGTTAGGCGCAGCATCGGAAACGTGCGGGCCCTGTCATCGGTGGATGGAGGAGAAGGGAGTGAGGGGAGAAGTTGGCCCGAGCAGGGGATGCATACGGCCTTCCCGAGGCAGGCGGTGCAGATCCCAGTACTTTCATTCTGGGTAGCGAAAGCAAGATACTGTCCCATGGAATGGCCTGAGGGAAGTTTGGGGCGAAACGTGCTCCACTAAAGGTGTCTCGTAGGTTAGCCTGTTGCTGGGACCGTTTGGAAGAGTTGGGCCTCGTTTCTACGGTGTACTGGGCCGGTCTCAATCGCGCGCCGCTACTGCAACACCATGCCAATTCATTTATTCAATGTGCTTATTATTCAGCGGTCCCCTAGTGTCCACTTTATAGATCTAGATCCTGATATCCCTGCCTTGGTGGGCAATCGTATGCATAATTTGAGCTGCAACCAGCCCTGACTACGGCTAATCGCCGCGATATATATATACATAGTCCATTTGCATGCGTTGGCTTCGAACACTGATCGGTGGGATCACCCTGGAACTGGAACCCTGAGTTGTACGAAAGGATGACAATATAATTAAAAAGACCCGAAAGACATAACGAACATAACGTGCAACCGCTACCCACTATATCGAAACGAACATGTAGTTGCCATGCACCTGGCACCGGCCCGAGCTCCGGGCGGCGTTGTCGCGCGGCTGAGGCCAACTTCAATTGTTTCTCCGCGCTTTCATGGTCCCCCTCACTCCGTTCCCTCACCACCTTCTGCTCTTCTTCATCCATCTTGCTCTCCTCCCTCTTGCTTTCATTGAATTGGTGGTCCTGGTCTATAGACCTGTCGCGGTCATGTTTCAGGTTTGCTTCCTCCGCCCCCCAGCCTCGGTCTTGATTGCTGATCTGTTCAGCGCTTCCGCGACGCCATCGACTCTCGGATAGCAGAGGAACAGGCCCGCCAGAAAACCGCCCAGGACAATATCTCTCGGTCCAAGTCCGCTCGTCGTCCGGCCGCCAGTACCAACTCCCCCGGCCAACGGCCTCTCCCCAGACGAAACAGTGGCACCCCCGTTCGCGGACCCGACCCCAACGAATTCGAGGCTGAGTTTACCATCGGTGACGATGAGGAATCCAGTCGCTCGGGCACCCCTCGCCCGGAGACCTCCGACTCCGTTTCAGAAATGAACCCCCCGGCGGAAGGCAACAGCGCGGAGAAGGTGGAAGGCTCGACTACCACAGACTCAACGGAAAAGAAGACCGGCTCGGGAGCGGACAGGGAATCCAGCGATCAGAAACCTTCCGAACTACCGGCAGATGTCAAAGCCCGATTACGGAGGCTCGATAAACTCGAATCGCGATACCATGGTATGCCGTCACGCGACAGAATGCGACAAAAGGAAGACGGATAAGACTAACCGCATCGTGTTTAGAACTCCTCAAAGCGTACCGTGTTGCGCATTCACGCGTCCTTTCCATTGAACCGTTCGAAGCTGCCCTCCGCGAAAACACTCCGCTCACCTCGATCGGCGAACCGAAGGCGCTGACCGAGTATCTGAACCAGATGTCACTCAAGAGCGATATGGTGGTGGAGGAGCTCAAGCGCGTCACGACCGACCGAGACGGCTGTAAAAAGAAGATGGAAGAGGCACAAAAGTCCGCCAAGGATGCATGGGACGAGGTTGCTGGGCTCAAAAAGCAGGCGTCTACGAAGCAAGAAAAGAAGTCACCCGACGAGACTAAGGAGACCAGCGAAGAGTTCTTCTCCTTCGACAGTGAGATTCCTCGACTGGAAGGAGAACTGAAGGAAAAGCAAGAGGAGGTGGACACTCTCAAAACCGAAGTCGAAAAGCTCAAGAAGGACATGTCCGTCACGCGCGAGTCCACGGAGGGAATGGTTCAGAACCTGGAGACTTCGACTCGGGAGCTTGTTGAGTTGCGCGAAACCAAGGACAAGCTGGACGCGGAGATTGAAACCCTGAAGGCTTCGAAAGGCGAGGTCGATGAGCTAAAGACCAAGCTTGCCGCAGCGGAATCGTCGCTTGAAAAGACCGCTGCGGAGGCTGAGAAGCTCAAGAGCGAGCTCAAGGAGAAGAGCGACGAAATCGAGAAGCTACAGGCCCAGGCTGCTGATGCCGAGAAGACCAACAAGGCTGAGCCAAGTCCCGAGTTGGTGTCCCAACTCGAAGAGGCCAAGAAGGACATGGATGCCAGCGAAAAGAAGCTGGGTGTTGTGCAGGGTCTGGTGGACAGCCTTCGTTCTCAGCTTAAGGACACCGAATCGAGCGTGTCGGACCTGAAGGCAGAGATCAGCGAAAAATCGGAGAGCTCTACCAAGCTTCAAAGCATTGTCGATTTCGTGGACGAGAACTTGAAGGATATCACTGCCTGGAAATCCGCCAAGGAGAATGTCTCTGCTGGAAAGAAGGCCGATTTCGACGAGATCCGCAAGAGCCTTGCCCCTGCTGAAAAGTCCACTGAACCGAGTACAACTGCTGCCGAGGAAGAGCCCCAACCTGCCGCAGCAACTGGAGCTGCCGGTGGCGGCGGCGGCGGCGGCGGAAAGAAGAAGAACAAGAAAAAGAAGAAGGGTGGTAACGCAGCAGCAGAATCCACGAAGCCCGCGGAGCCTACCTCCAAAGAGCAGCCATCTCCGGCAGAGCCTTCCCCGGCTGCCGCAGATCTTGAAGAACTCAAGGAAAAGATTGAATCCCTCACCAAACAACTATCCGAAAAAGAAACGGCCATCGATCGCCTTAGCGCTAAGCTTAAGGGTGAAGATGACCTCAAGGAGGAGATTGAGTCCCTACGTGATGATCTGATCAACGTTGGACAAGAGCACGTTACAGCCAAAGACAAGATCAAGGAGCTCACAGCTGAGAAGTCCGCTTTGGAAGAGACCATCGGCAAGCTGGAGAAAGAGCTCGTCGAAATCCGTACCAGCCACTCCTCAAACACCGCCGACTCGGAGAAGGTGCACAACGATCTCAAGGATGAATTTGAGCGTGTCAAGGTCCGCGCCGCCACCCTAGAGACGGACCTGTCCGCCGCGCAGCAGCTCGCAGCCACTCGGTTCAAGGATCTCACCGACCTGCGTGAAACCCTCCAGAAGATCCAGCCCGAGTTGCGTAACCTGCGAAGCGAATCGTCCGAACTGAAGACCATAAAGGAGACTCTTAGCGGAAAGAACACCGAGTTGCGGGCGCTTGAAGCCAAGCATGAGGATCTGCGACAGGAGTTGAAGACCACCAAGAATCGGATCACAGAGCGAGACTCTGAAGTCAACACCTTGAATAAGAAGGTTCGTCAAGAGACGGACAGCCGTCTCAAGGCGGAGGAGAATCTCACCGTTGCGCAGTCCAACCTGCGCACCGCCGAGACTAAGAAGCAGGAGGCAATCAATGCCAAGGATAAGACTGCGGCAGACCTCACGAAAGCACAAGACGGGCTCAAGAGCACCCGCTCCAAGATGCGTGAGATGGAGGAGCAGATGTCCCAACTGACCAAGGAACTGGAAAGCCTCCGCGAAGAGACCCAGTTGAAGACTGCTCAGGCCGCCAGCGCACAGAGTCTGATGAACAACATGCGTGATCAGACGTCCGAGGTCGCCATGCAGATGAAGGAGGCACGCGAGAAATGCGAGAGTCTAGAGGAGGAGCTCTCCGATGCTCACCGTCTGCTGAGCGAGCGTACGCGCGAAGCCCAGACCATGCGCGGTCTTCTCAACGACATCGAGAGCCGCGCCGAGGCCAAGGTGCGTGACTTCAAGGAGCGCATGGAGGCAGCCATTGAAGAGCGAGACCGCGCCGAAGATGAGGCCAGCACCCAGGGCCGTCGCCGGGCACGAGAGCTTGAAGAACTCAAGGCCAAGATCCGCGAAGCCGAACGGGCACTCCGCACCGTCGAGCACGACAAGGAAGAGCTTGAAGACTCTCAGAAAGATTGGCGTCGTCGTCGTGACGAACTAGAGGAGATTTCCGAAAAGTCTACCCAGGAAGTCAACGAGATCCGGGAAGCCATGGCCGGCCTGCGCGAGCAACTCGACGAGAGCGAGAAGCAAGTGCGCGACCTCGAGAAAGAGAAGGCCGAGTTGCGCCGCTCAGTCGAAGAGACCAACAACCGACTAGAAAAGTTGCGACGATCGCACAAGACGCTCGGCGAAGACGTCCGTTTGCGCGGACTGGATTCTGGCCGGCAATCGTCACGGTCATCCATCGATTCCGGATCTCGACGTGGTCTTGCGTCTCCGGTCGCTCAGGATCGCAGCACCTCCAGCCGCCGGAGCGAGACCCCCTCCGGTGGAGCCAGCGGCGGGTCCATTGACTACATGTACCTGAAGAACGTCCTGCTACAGTTCATGGAGCAGCGGGACAAGAACTACCAGAAGCAGCTGATCCCCGTATTGGGAATGCTGCTTCATTTCGACCGGTAAGCCTGAACTACCTACCGCTGGGTGATTACATACTGACTGGCGCAGAACGGACGAGCAAAAGTGGATGTCGGCCATCATGTCCAAGTGATCGCCCTCGATGAAGACCCTGCACATTTGATTCTCGCTCTGTACAATACCACCCGTTGCCATAGTATTTATAGCACTCTCCACCGAGATAATACCCCGTTATTTCTCTTCCCACGATCCCGTAGACAGCTACAGCAGCTATCCCGAGTCATTTCAATTGGTCAATGTGGGTCATGTCATATCTCCGGACCGAACATGTCAAAATCCTTGCTTTCTTACGCCCTGTGACTTGCGTCCTACACAATTCCTCCATCCCTGCCAATTCCACCATGGCCGACGCACCCACGATCCGCCTCGCTACGGCAGAGGGTAAAATATCCCCTTACCGCTTGGCGTACCGCGCATCTATATCACCGGCCCCACTAACAACGTGGTAGACGTCCCACTCATCCTCCAATTCATCCGCGAACTCGCCGACTACGAAAAGGCCCTACACGAAGTCGAAGCCACCGTCGAATCCCTAACCGCAACCCTCTCCTTCCCCAACGACCCACCCAAGCGCGGCTCCGTCTACACCGCCCTCATCACACCCCCGGCCGATGCCAACAATCCCACCCCGAGCCCCGTGGGAATGGCCCTGTACTTCTACAACTACTCGACATGGCGCTCTGCACCGGGAATTTACCTTGAAGACTTGTACGTGCAGCCTGCCGCCCGCGGCCGGGGGTACGGGTTTAAGTTGTTGAAGTATCTGGCGAAGCAGGTGCTTGAGGTACTGGGACGGAGATTGGAGTGGAGTGTGTTGAAGTGGAATACGCCTTCGATTCAGTTCTATGAACAGGTTGGGGCTAAGGGGATGGAGGAGTGGATGAAGATGATGGTTGAGGGGGATGCGTTGGGGAAGTTGGCGGAAGGTGTTTAGATGTTGATTGAATGTTGACTATTGACTATTGGCTTGATTAGATATGATCAAAGTTCACCTCCACTTCAACGCTCCATTCAATATGATCAATACATCAGTGGCGCAAACGGGACAAGGCGTGCAAAAGCTTGCGCACAATTATGGCTAATCGGCAGGTGGGGTCAAAAATAGACCCATGCGAAAATCGAGTTCGTCCGGTGATCTAACTTGGGCCTCGCAACCCTTGGACCGCTTCAGCCTCAAGCACCACTACTACAACCACAGACTCCTCGGTTACAGTAGCCGACCGCGAAAACGTAAGACGGATATTTACAACCGCTGCGCGACGGGGTCTCCGTTCCTGGCCGGGCACCAACGAGGCTTTGACAATGGGGCCAAAACAGGCTTGGCGGGGACCCTGACTCGCCCCGAATTGGAGCCTCTATACGCGCCAGACCATATATAGGAAGGCGTGCGGACATAATCCCTTTTTCTATCGGCCAGTCCAAGCCTGGAATCGGACTAAGCGGAGATGTAATTTCCTTTATAGGGGATTGACACTCCCGCTGGACTTTTGCGTCTGCGGCCATCCTTCGTTTTTTCCCCACCGCAGACAATATGCGCGGATCCCGGTATATTCAGCTGGCCGTCGCCAGTCTATGGACGACGCGGGCTCAAGCCGCAAACGACACAAGTTATGATCCTTCGTTAAACTTCCGACCAAACAACGTAACCGAGAATGGACTCTACCATTGGATCGGATCGTGAGTTCGCGGCTTGCTCATCATGAGATCCATGCTAATCGAAACAGGTACTATAACGGAACCACTCGAATCGAATTCACACCGTTCGGAGGCCTCTCATCGGATGATGCCGACGATGAATTCTGGGAATCTTGTCCCAAGCTGCGCGGCAAGACGATCACAACCAACTACAACACGCTCCTTGCAGTCACCGAGTCCGGCGAATACAACCTCGGCAATAACCCGATCAATGCCTACCTGACCACCTGGGCTCCCGATTTCAATTTCAACTCTTTACTGGAAACGGAAACGATGGCAGTCATGCCGATCAACTATGCCTTATTCTCGGCCAAGTCAGTCCCTTTCTCTCAATGAACATGCGCCTGAATACTAATGCCATCTAGTCCTATGTATACTTTCGACGACATTCTTTACGTGAAAAACAATTTCAACTTCACACTCGCCGCGACCAAGGCGGCCCCGTATAATCTCTCGAGTACACTATCCGAATATTATGGAGACGGAGCTCTCGATTTCAACATGACCAGCTGCGACGGCAAAGACACCGTCGAATGGGGTGGTTACCTGATCAACGAACTCTGGTGGAAGAGACCCAGCTACAACCATTCTTATCCCGACCCTGTTCTCAGCCTGCAATTCGACGGCCAGACTGCCAACCTGACGGTGGATGGTTACTACCTGGCAGAACCGAAACCGGCCGGACATAACACCTTTGACACTGTCAACGTCGAGGTTCCAGGCACGATGAAGATCTCGTTTTTGGGAAGAATTGACAGTTATCATTCCGACGTTCTTGTGAATGATAGCTCAACCCCAACTTGGAAGAGGTCCGTCGGCTTCAATAACAATACCTTGAATGTTGGGGACACGAGCTCGAGTGGAGCTCCTAGTCAACAATTTGGGACTTGGGGGATTGCTCTTGGAGCCTTGATCTCTCTCGCTACGTTGTATATCTAATGTACTAATACTTAATGTAACTGTCACCGACGTTGATGAATCTGACGATTTTCACTGGACTGTGATTTTTACACTCTCAAAGCACATAAACTAATTTCTTCCCAAGTGCACGACCATTCCGAACAAGGTCAACACCTTCCAGAATACCCTCAAGACCCCCATTTCTCACCTCCACAGGCATCAGCCGAATCTTCCCCAACGGGATCATCTGCTCCACACACCGATAAAAATACGCCATAAACTCCCTATCCACAGCCGATGGCTCCCAAGTCCGATTCAGACCGTACTCCTCATTAACGATTGTAAACCGTCTCCCAAAGCAAGTATAAACCATACTCCACTCCGCACGAACGACAGCTGTCTCGGGGATCATTCTCGGAGGCGGCGGGAGATTCTTCACCGGCATCAGAGAGGCATAGTAGAAAGTCCAGGGAGCGTTTTCTTGCCCGGCGCGTAGCGGGGGCGCGAAGCACTGGTAGCAGAAGGCGGCGGCTCTGTCTGTGGAGATACAGTCTAGAATTACCGATAAACCGCAATCTTCAATGTGGCGGCGGACTTGCCGGATTGCGTCGACGTGGTTGTAGTCGATTACTTGGTCTGCGCCTAGGGAGCGGAGCCAGGGGATGTTCTTTTCGGAGCAGGTTGTTATCACTTTGAACCCGGATCTGTTCAGTTGGTTAATGTGTTACTTGAGGATTGGCGTCGGCTGCTTACAGCTTGGCCAGCTGGATCGCCAGACTTCCAGTTGCGGTGCTCCCGCCGTATATCAGAATAGTTTGGTCTGTGTGAACCGATGTGTTACAGGGGACGGGCAGTGGCAGATTCTGATAGAGTTGCTGTGCCGCCGTGCTAATACCCATACCAATTGTCGAGGCTTCGACGAACTCCAAGTCGGACGGCATATGAATCAAAAGGACCGCATCCGCAGTCAAATATTCGCGGAAAGCCCCAATTGAGTAGTTGGCGGCGTGGCCTTTTGACTTGTCAGTGGTCAAATTTTTTAAATGGCTCAGATGCCTTACATGCATGAACAAATCCAGCCACACGATCCCCCACGGATCTCCAGTTCTGAGCGCTTTCACCTATTTCTACTACCGTGCCGGCAAAGTCGAAGCCCATCCCAGCTCCAGGTCTTCCAAGGCCGTCCGGTGCCATCCAGTCAGATGGGTTTAGAGACACTGCTTGTACTCGGATTAATACCTCGCCAATTCCTGGCGATGGAATGGACAGGTCATTCACGACGTGTGCTTCGCCCGGGCCTTTCATGATTATGCCGGACTGGAGCTTGATTTCTGACATTTTGAATTATGCAATGAACAAGCTGTTTAATAGTGGATTATGATCCTAGTGGTAAATGCTCATGAAGTCTCTAAGCTTCACGGACCCTTGCAATCGATAAAAAAGAGTAGCGTATTGAAAATAAGTGAAGTTTGAACAGTGGCATCGCCTAGGCTATTGGAAGTGGCAAATTCGAGCAATTGAGCATGATTCCGCTTTACGGGCCTCGTGGTAGGCAGCATATACATCAACGAAACTACGTCAATGGAAGTCACGCCGATTGCCCCCCTCGAGAATCCAGGCGTGGCGACGGGTATCACTGGATAGGCTATCAATAGCCTATCGGACCTTATCGCGGGGACCGCACCATCGGGACCGCCGACAGGCCCTCTCCAAGGAAATTAAGCTCAGCGAATTTCACGAACCTATAGCCTATTCGGAAAGACGTATTCCCAGTGGTCTTATGGATTTTCAACGAGGCGCCAAGATGAGGAAAGCCCGTAGACCTATTGCTATAAAAGCAGGACACCCCTGTGCTTTGGATTAGATCACTTACCACCAAGCCCTCCAGTCATCATACTTCACGCGAAGAATACCGCATATATCTCCATAGCCTGAAGTGTCTGATCACAATGGAAGAACCAACCTACGACCCCAGGTTAGCTACCCTCCTCCCCCCGTACACGACTCATCGCTTCTAACGAAACCCAGCCGCCCAATGCCGGCAATCAATATCGCCTACCAATACAAACTAGACAACTGCCCTGGAAAAACCATCGTAGGACTCCGCATCGAGTTCAAACCCAACGGATCAACCCCTCCACACCGACACGGAGGCTGTTCAGTCTCCGCCTACTTGATCAGCGGCACACTGCTGAACAAGATGAATGACTCTCTCATGAAAGTGATCGAGACGGGCGGGACCTGGTACGAGGCGCCGGGTTGTCATCATCGGATCAGCGATAATGCGAGCAAGACTGAGCCTGCAACCTTGTTTGCTAATATGGTGGTGGATACTGATGTCTTCGAGAGGGATGGAATGGATGCACTGCTTCAGATTGACGAGGAGTATCGTTGAGAGTGTGTATTGTCAAATGGGAACTTTGAGTGTTTACAGAATGGAAGAAATACGGTTGTTTCCTTTCCCGACTGTTCGCATTTCTCCGGGTCCTTGAAAGCGTACAGCGTGGAAGGTGATACTCAGCAGCCGAGGAGTCGAAAGGGCTAGCCTGTAGTCACCTCTCCTTGGCAAACTGCAATTTCCTTCCACTCTCTCATCTTCGCTTCTGGGGACTCATCCATCAAAACGGTCCCTGCTGGTGATTTTATCGTTGACTCCACTACACCCAAATGCCCTACCTGAGATCTCATTCTATATTTGTACTTTATATCGAGTGTTCTTTCAGAGTATGTGATGAAGTCATTTTCAAAATCAAAAGTTCCAGAGGTGGTCAGTGGTCTCTGGCTGAGGTTCATCTTGAGAGAGAATCAAGTGAAAATAAGATTGAATTGACTAAAACACTAAAACCTAGGTGGCCTTCATATACCGGCTGTCTGAGTCAGTGGATCAATATCTTTCTCTATAACCACATCGCTCCTCCATTTCTTGAAAGCGCGAGTCTTGAGCCTCAATGCAAACATTCGATCGATCTCCATAGGCGACCGACCCTTCATCTCAGGCACCCAAATCCATGTCGCCGCGACGCCGACTGCTGCAAACCCAGCCATGACGAACCCAGTCTTAGCCTTAAGGTCACCTGCGCCCAAGTTGTACACATACGGTAGACTGATGGCGAAGACACCCTGAGCAATACTACTCACAAACCAGCCGATACCCTGGGTTTTGGCACGGAGTTGAAGAGATGAGGTTTCAGCCGCGACAACATGAGAGGCCGGCCATATACCCAAACCGCAGACCATGGTGACAACCATCATCGTCACTGAAGTGTACCAGATCGTGACAACTCCCTGGAAACATCCGGCAATGCCCATTGCCAACCAAAGAACGACTGTTGTCCCCAGACTGAGTAGTATCAGGAACCGTCTACCAAACCCGTTCAATGCCCACAAACTGCCGACGTTCGCAAGAAGACCGAGGCCAATTCCAAGGATAAGGAAAATGAGGCTGTTGGAGGAACTCATACCGACGATTTGTGCAAAGTAAGAGGCATTAGCCAACAGCTGTAGGCCGAAGAGCTGTGGCAGAATATTTGCCAACGCGACAATCAAGGTTCTGCGCAAGTTCATTCCCCGAAAGCAATCCATATAAGTGCTTGTACCCCGCTCCTCTTCCTCCGCCAGGATAGAAATCCGCAAGTCTTCGATAATGGCCTCGGAGTTCACACAGGGTCTTTCTAGTCGTTTCTGTGCTTTCAGAGCCTTGTCCACCCTCCCTCTTCTCATTAACCAAGTCGGGCTTTCCGGCAAGATAACGGCGAGGAGAAATGTAACTCCCGAGAATGGCCATTGCGAGGCAAAAGGGATTCGATAACTATCCTCGAAAGGTAATTTCAAAGAAGTATAGACCACAACCGAGCCAATAAGCTGACCCAGAAGAGTGAAGATTGGCATGAAGGCGATAATCGGTCCTCGGAGCAGGACGGGAAGGACTTCGGACATATAGGTCTGCACGGCGCACAGAAGGATACCGAGGCAAGTTCCTTGGAAAAACTTTCCGACAAAAAATACACCTCTTCGCGCGGTGATATCGTCAGGGCGATCAGCGACGTAGCAGATAGCAACAGCGATTGCTGATAGGAAGGCACCGACTGCGAGGGAAATCCGTCGTCCACCGCGATCTTGGAACTGGCCACAGAGTATAGATCCGATCATCATGCCGATTGGACTCGCGACGTTCCAAAGTGAGAGCCACATTGTCGGAATGATGTACCTCTTTCCGTATTGCTCGCCGAATTTGTGTCTGTAACCCCAAACGTTGTTAGTGGATGCCGGAGAACTAGAAAGTTCAAACGTACTGGAATGCAGGCATGGCCGAGACGGTTCCCACGATAACCAGATCATATCCATATAAAAGGATAGCAGAGCTCAATGCCAGACAATATAATATAACTCTGGGCCATTTCTTCACCGACTGCAAGAGTGGTACGTGCTTTGTCTGGGGATCGTTGTTCGGAGGCGCACGCGGCACATCTTCGACATATTCTTGAGTAGATTTTTCGTCTGAAACAGCCATGGTAGCTTCAATACACCCAATGCCAAATCTACGAATGCTACGAGCAATCCATCATGCTAAATACAAAGTCGCAGCACAGACGTTGAGGGGTAAGGTAGATCGCCAAGGTTTGCCGCTCAAAGGTAGTTTGAGTTTGGACATCAGGTGTATTATGTCTAAGCGAGCACTAAGATGGAGATAGAATAGGCTCCGTCGAATAAGAGCTTTTAGGGAGACGGCAAATTTCAAAGTTGATTCGGAATGACCAGCAGGGGTTCCCGAATCTAGTGCCAATCAGGAATGCGCAAGCCGATCACCCCGCACGCTTGCCAAGTAAAAATCCGGGGTTTTAGGTTGATTCACGAAACGCTCGGCACCAGCGTTGCAGCCAGCTGAGACCCATCGCGTCGAGACGATACGTTATCATGTGTAGGACCTCGATTGGGAGATCGCGGATAGTGGTGGTTTGCGACGTCGTAGGATTATTTGTTGTATGTAGGCTCCATTGAGTGTTGAAAGGGGCAGATATGACATAATACTTTTTGAATCCAAAGTCGCTGCACGTAAATAAACAGTATGAGTTTTGAGTGAGGATTGAGTTTGCAATGGTGTTCAGATGTTTGTGAGTGCTGGGAGTGCTGGGCGAGGGAACCTGAGTTGGGGTCACATCGAGCGGGGGCGATTTACCGCCCGTCTTCAGCCCCTCATTGGTTCTGAACCATTCGGGTTATCGAGAATACTTTCTCAAGTTATTCAAAAGTGTAAAAATATCGGCGTGCTAGTCCATTTCTCGTTCGCTTACTCGCTTAGGATCTGGAGGAAATCGGAAATGCATACCCGTTCCCTTTGCCAGTCGCTCACGCGCCGTGGACTAACTCACGGCATATCGTTCCCCGCAATGTCATCTCCCGATGGAAGTGCACCGCTTTGGTCTTCATTGGATGAATGAGCTATTGGGTCGTTGTAAGGATAACAAGTGCTCGTCAATGAAAATGACGGATCTCGATAAGATAATGCTTGATCTCTTCGAGAAGCCTTCTCTCTAAGCAGGCTTTGGGTAGGGAGGGGACCTCGAGTACCGTCAAACTCAAGATCTTCTCTTTGACTGGTGGTGCAGAACTGATCTGGAGAAAAATGAGCAACTATATCTCCATCTTTGGTTTCTTTCCAGAATGCCCAGGGTTCCTTACCATATTGGCTTGTCACTTCTCTAATCGGAGCACCATCTTTTACAGACCACCTGATAAAATGCCATGAACCCCGCCAGCTCTACTGGTGGGTTGTCATAGTCGATGTAGCCACGTCTATCCCGAATGAGCTGCATCACGGCTCGCATATTGTACGAGCATGAAAGTGGCAGCGAATCAATATGGTCAGGTACAAAGCGCTCCAGATGGTCGTGCGCAACGTCAACCATCATCCTGGCTAATGTGTCCAATGCAGAATGTGAATAGTCTTGGATTATTGACTGAGAGGGAGCGGTATCCACTTTCTGACTTAAGATGGATTGATGTAATCGAATCAGGGATCTTTATTATATGAGCTGCATGCTGACCACATTGAAGGATTGCTAGACTTACCGAATGATAATTCCATTGGCGCCGCACCGATGCGATTCCACAGGATGATTCATCAAAATCGATAAAAATTCTCGGAGCCTCTCATCCAACTCTCTGATCTCGGCAAATTGGACTTGATCAGTTCTGGTGATGATGGTTTCAACCTGGGCCAGCAAATATACCGCCTGGGCCTGGCGCCCAAAGCCGCTCACATCACTTAAATGCATATCGCCGACCGTAGGGACCTTTATCTGATCGTCTGATCCAAAAGAATGGTCACAAATCAGATCAGATGGCAATTCCGTCTCTCGACTGGGCAATTGCGACAGTGGGCGCAGGTTTCCCGACGGACATTCGTGTGAGATCAGACTTCGAAAATATTAGTCTTCACTCTTTATCCCACGGTTCCAGGAAAAGCAGAGTCAACATACCGTTCTAAGATAATTATGCCCCACCAAATGTTTCTTTCTTCAAGTGCCTTCAGCCCCGGGGCAGGATGTCTGTTGGATCTCTCTTTTGAGCTCTGATCATAGTTGATTCCAAGTATAGACGCCATTTGCGTACAGGCTCCAGTTGACAGGTATGCTGCATATGGCCGGCCACGTGTATATTCAAATGAAGCCAAGAGGAGACCTGTTTGTATGAGACCCTTGGATGGGTAGGCCGTAGCCTGTGCTCGAGCCAAGAGCATCTTTAACTCCAGATATAAGGTCTGTGGGGATATTACTTGGGTCACTGTATCTGGATCAGGTTTTAGTGTTACCAAATACATGGCCAGCACTAAGAGGGAAAAGTCCATGGGAGGATAGCTGTCCTGATGCATTGCATCCATCTCATCAAGTAGCACACGGGAGACGACTGGAAGCCATCGATGGTAGCTTTCAAAATACTGGTCACAGACACCTGAGAATGACTGGCCAGTGATGTGGAAAATGTGCAAGACCTGGAGATGAAGTGCGCAGTCGAATGGAAGTGGTGGATCAGACGGTGAAGAATGTAAGAACGGGTTCGACAGTTGGGAGAAATTTATAGCCGCGCCGATACCCTGCGGGAAAGTTTTATTTGACGGAACATGTCGGGCTTCGGGAGAGAGTTTGTCTTCACGAGGGTAAAGACACAAAAGCCCCCGTTGGGTACAATAACCTTGGCCTCGTCAGTATCGGCAGCAATCCACAGGAGTACAGAGAACATTTCTCCCATGCAACTATTCGGTGGGACAGCAACTAACCACATCGGGGAAGAGCTTTATCACATCCTTTTTTGCGGGCCTTGCATGTTGTGCAAACGCGTGATGCCCGTTCCATTTCCAGATTCCGATATAATTACTTCTCCAATCGGAGTTCTCGGCACGCAGCTGGACTAGTTTGTGGAACGGCGGCCGCCAGGACAAAATTATCAAGGTAGAATCGGCTGGGAAAGGGTACCTTGGAAGAAAATAAAATCCATGTCGGCCGCTGCTAATGAGGCATTGGAAGAAGTAAGAAGTGAAGAGTCGAACGGTGAGAATTGCCGTGGGGCCGGCGGCCGCCACTAAGCCTAATGCGGGTTGAACACTAATGATGTATGCGGAGTCACTCTGGTCTCTTCCGTGCTAACATCGGTATAAAGAGAACTTCCCTTTGTGGTAATTGTTGTTTTTGAAGCATTGACAAAGCATTCCAGTGACTCAGAATGGTTCCTCTGAGCCCGGGCCTCGAGTCCAACAAGGAATCTCAGTTACCGACTAGCAAAGAACCGACAGATGCTCTTGATTCGTTCAAGGTTCAATTTGAAGTTGACGATCCGGAGAACCCAAAAAATTTCAGCTCAACCTACAAGATATGGCTTGTGTTCCAGATGAGCATGCTTGCATTCCTTGGTGCACTTGGGTCGTCCATTATTGCACCTGCCGAAACGGCGATTGGAAAATACACAAACGTGAGCAGCGAGGTCACAGCTCTAACTGTGGCTTTGTTTGTCCTAGGTAGGTTTCAATACTAAAACCATGGAGATACCGGAATAACATATTTTAAGGCTGGGCATTCGGCCCAATGATATGGGGTCCGATTAGCGAGGTCTACGGTCGGCGCATGGGGATGCTGCCTGCGGTTTTCATACTTGGGCTCTTTAGTATCGGTACAGCGACGAGCAAGAATGCAGAGAGCATTTTCATAACGCGATTTTTCGGTGGAGTTTTTGCCTCGGCACCAATTAGCAATGTACCCGCCGCCTTGGGCGACATGTTCGATCCAGCGACCCGAGGAAATGCCATGACGTTTGTGTCATTGTGCATCTCCGGGGGGCCAACAGTCGGACCAATTATTGGCGCTGCATTGTCACTCAATTCAAGCCTAGGGTGGCGTTGTAAGCTTATCCC
The DNA here is from genome assembly GCF_028974065.1 of Penicillium cinerascens. Classification (NCBI taxonomy): domain Eukaryota; kingdom Fungi; phylum Ascomycota; class Eurotiomycetes; order Eurotiales; family Aspergillaceae; genus Penicillium; species Penicillium cinerascens. The sequence goes on along the minus strand of NW_026695296.1, from coordinate 2,410,871 downwards.
GAGAGCCATCATACCTCAGAGCTGACAATGTTTCACAGGGACAGAATACCTCGAGGCTATTATCGCATTCTTCCTTTTTGCGCTTTGTGCTTTGTGTTTGCCTGAAACATATGCCCCCGTTATACTCAAGGAAAAGGCACGAAGACTCCGGAAGCTCACAGGCGAGCAAAGATATTGGCATCCCCATGAGCAGGAGAGGATTGATATCCACAACGCCCTGACCAAACATCTTGCTCGTCCCGTGCGGTAAGATTTATCACTGAGTTTTATCACGGGAGATACTAATTTTCCATAGAATGTTGGTTACGGAGCCGATGGTCACATACGTTGCCCTCTATGCTTCTTTTACTTATAGTCTGATCTACCTGACTTTGGAAGTTTTCCCAATTGTTTTCAAAGAAGACAGAGGATGGAGCTTGATCATTTCAACTCTCCCATTCTTGGCGATTTTGATTGGTATACAGTTTGCTGTCGTGATCAATTTTGCCAACTCCTCCTTCTACAAACGCGCTTTGCAGGCCAACGGAGGTAAAGCGGTTCCCGAGGCACGTCTTCCCCCAGTTGTACTTGGGGGAATTCTACTTTCAGCGGGTCTTTTCTGGTTTGGCTGGACAGCCGCTCCTAAATATCACTGGGCGTTGCCTGTCGTCGCAGCTGGTGATTACTACATGATCCTTTGCATAGTTACTTTTGCTGATACTAGAGAACAGGCTTTATCGGTGCGGGCTTTAACGTTGTTTTTCAACAATGCCTCAACTTCCTGGTCGACACATATGGAGTCTATGCCGCTAGCGCTGTTTCTGCAAATACCATTTTGCGCTCCCTTCTTGCGTGCGCAATGCCCCTAGCTGCTCGGCCCATGTTTGAGAGTCTGGGTGTAGGGCCAGCGTCCAGTCTACTTGGTGGCATTTCATGCTTGGCATTGCCGGTACCCTTTCTGTTCATGAAATATGGCGCCACGTTAAGAAAGAAGTCAAGGTTCGTGCCTGGAGAGGCTTAGTTTCCTCTAGTCTGAATTTATTCCAGATCGACCCGGCCCGAGAGCCTAAAGGAACAATGTCTGCTTAGCTATAGATATTACCAAATGTGTACTCGACTTTTGAATTATTCCAATTGTGATGTTGAGATGATGTTCTATATAGCTATTTCGAGCTCGAGTGGCCGCTATAAGAAGATAAAGACTTTTGACCAGACCACCACGAAATGAATGGCTTTCTACACCTTTGTGCCCGATATAAATGATCTTTTGCATTGGGTTATCCCCCAAAAAAGGGCGCGCAAAATATCGTCAACGAACTACTCATCACAGAAATGACTTGTGGGCTTGTCTATATAGCTGCATATTATTTCTGATTGCTATACATGAAAATATTACGGGAAAGGGTTTTATATGAAGGATGTAATTGCATGAGCTCACTCCTCGGCTTCTACTGAAGCGGTCAACGCGGTAGTCTCTGATTGTGACCGAGCATCCCTTCTCTGCTGCAACTTTTCAAGCTGAGTCTTGGTCTTCTCTATCTCGGTATCCAGCTCGGACGTAGTCGCCAGTTTGTACTTCAGCGATAGAATGCCCGCTGATATAAGCAGTAGAGCGATTGAAACCAGATATGACCATTGCCCCACCTGCTGTGGATGCTCCTGTGAAGGGCCATCATTGTATATCCACCACTCGATCCACACGACAAAGGCGATAATTGTCAGTGGGCTGATAATCATGCTGAACACGAGCCCAAAAAGAATCCACCCATCTGTAACTACGCGCAGAAAGGCCTTCAAGAAGCGAAGGGTAAACACAGGCCGGATGCGACTCCATCGTGAGGTTTTGTGTCCAGACGAGGTTTCAATCTCCTTCTGCGCCGCTTGTTCCTCCCTGGACATGGATAGTGCATCCTTGAGCTCTTGCTTGAAGCAGCGCAAAATTGATTTCCTCTCTTTCCAGATCACAACTATCCGGGCAGATGGTATGCGAGATTTGTACGGCAGCCATTTGAATGTCAGATGCACAATGTTCAGAAAAAGGCAGATGATGATGAGGCTGTAGATGTAACGATTCGAGTAGATGACCCTATTCCAGAATCGGTTTGGATGTGCCAGTTCAGAGTCGCTGGAGGTAAACCATGACTGCAGCGAGGTAGATTGTCTGAGAATCTGGCTGGAATTGAAGCACGGGTTGTAACAGATGTCGCCGATTTGACCCCAATTCGATATGTTGGAGAAGGTACTCCAGATGCTGGTGTTCCACGACCCGGTTCTCCATCCATCCTGCCATCCATCACTGGATGTTTGCTGGAGGGGTGGAATGTCGGGGTAACAAAACATGTACTGGGTGGGGGTGTTGTCCTTTTGGCCAGCATAGACCAAGGAGCAGATGGAACCCGCCAGCATGAGCATATTCCACAAATAGAACAAAACATTCCGGGCTCTTTCATGCGTCAAAACCCGTGACCAACATTGGAGAGGTAAGAAAACAAGGTAGCCAGTGACGACGATTGCGAGAACAGCATCCCCGTCCAGTTCCAGTGCCGCCGGCTGAACCGTGATCTCTCGTGTCTCCGTGATAAGCTGCGGGAAACTATTCCACAAGGTCGTATCGTTGGAGACAAATGGGATAGTCACGAGTGAAGGAGCCTGCTTCTTGGCAGGATTTGCAACCAAGATGAATGATTCAATCGCAGCGGTACCTGCATACGTCGCAGCGGCGCCCAAGAAGACATCGGCAAGCCAACCCGTCCAGCGAGTCAAACAACTGGCGAGTAACAAGGCGTAAAAGAGATACCGTGGGCATGAGTCGTAGATTGTGCTGATTGGATATAAGCACAGAGCCTCCTGAGCAACGAAGAGAGGGCCGCTGTTGTCCATGGTGGACCGTGATTGGTGTTTCCCAGATTCCTCATGCAGACCCTGAATCCAAGCCGGCGCAATCTTTCCTCATTTAACCAGTCCCGAGGTCGATGTTGTGACGCGCATCAGAAAGGATTTGCACCTTTTGAGTGTGAATTTTACTGTGGTGTTCCTGCTGCTGCCTTGAGTAGAGTCCGACTCGTGTAAAATATGCTGACGTCATCAACTTTTGGGATTGCCTCGAAAGTGCCATCAAACATGTAAACGCTGTGGAAATGAAGAATAAACACCAAACCACAATATATTAGCTTTGTATGAGGTCGATATTTTCCTCTCTAATAAGAAAATGGTAGTTCACGGCGCGTGGGTCCTACGAGGTGTGTTCTTGGCAGAGAGGCGGGATATATTGTGACTTCGATTTAGATAAAGCTAAACACACCACTTAGAGACGAGCAACATACTATCATTTTGAAGGGACAAGATGAGCCTTGGGCTTAAACACACGAGTAAAACAATAGCTGGGCTATTCCCGGAAGCACTATGACACAGGCCCAGAAAGGACTGGACTCACAGGAGGAGCCTCAGAATATTACTTTAGAATAAGCGTTTTAACCAGTACACCTAGGTAGCTTACAATGGATTTGAATATTCCAACCCCGCCCTGCATTACCGAGCAGTTGAATACTCGAAACCGCATCTCGTTTTATTCGAATCCATACTCTTTTTGGAAAAGAAAGGGGGCACACCTCTAGGATGAGAGGCTGGGATAGGGAAGTAGAGCCTCTTTATCTCACTTTTGTGATAGTCCATGGTTTATTTTCTTCTATTGTTGAAAAATTGCAAAAAATAACACATTTGTATACCGGGATTGGTCTTCTGAATCCCTGCGCCGGAGGTATGTCTGATTATTGCAGCTGTGAAAATAGCTGCCGAGAATGTACAGAAAAAGTTGACAATAACCTGCGGTGAGCATAATGACTGGAAAGCCACCCAACAGCTGTGTTGTCCATTTCGCGAATGTCAATGTGCTTAGTTCTCTACGAAGACTGCGGGATTATCGCCGGCCTTTATTTCCTTATATCCGCCACAATATCGAGTACTGGCTGTATACTTCGAGAGCCGGGTCTATCGGTATTTGGAGAAAAGGCGATCATGAGAGTATTGAGCAGCTGTAAAAAATATATAAGAGGCTGTTTCAAGGTGTTGTAGTCTCTCCATGATACACGAGCTTCGTCACGAAGAGCATCGAGAAATCACCTCACAACACGTCTCACCGCAATGACCTCACCCAATATCGTTCTTGTCACTGGTGGAAACGGTGGGCTTGGCTACGAGGTTGTGAAAGCTTTCTATGAGTCTGACAAGGCATACCGCATTTTCATGGGAAGTCGATCCCTAGACAAGGCAAAGGAGGCAATCAAGAAACTAGAAGAACAATGCCCTGGAGCTACCAACACCGTCGAGATCGTCCAGCTGAACCTTACCAGTGATGAGTCTATTGAAAGGGCCTTTGCCCAGGTTCAGACCGACGTGGGGTACATTGATACTCTGGTCAACAATGCCGGTGAGTAACACCAACAAAATGCAGAACCAGAAGATCTCATCAAACATCAGGAGCGACCTTCGATCTCGAATACCTCGGCGGTCGTGTCTCACTCCGGGAGTGCTTCAACAAAGCCTACGACGTGAATGTAGCCGGTACGCACGTCATGACCGCAAAATTCATCCCCCTTCTACTGAAATCCACCGATCCGCGTCTGATCTTCGTGACCGGGCTATCGAACATCAACCAAGCCGGCGAAAAGTACTTTCCCACTCCACCACAACCCGCAGGCTGGCCTAAGAAGATTGAGTTTGAAACTATTGGATATCGATGCAGCAAGGCAGCGCTAAATATGCTCATGCTGGACTGGAACCATAAGCTGAAGGCGGATGGGGTGAAGGTTTGTTGCGTTGCACCCGGAATGCTGGCTACCAATTTGGGTAACGTGCCCGAGAAGGCCAAGGAGATGGGGGCTAAGCATCCTAGTATTGGTGGGCGGTTGATTAAGAGGGTTGTTGAAGGGGAGAGAGATGATAGTGTGGGTAAGATTGTGTGTGCGGCGGGGATTATGCCGTGGTGAAGGATTTGAATGCGCACACTTTTTGAATATGATCAAGCAGTTTCAACTAACTCGAATATCTACAATTCATCGTTAATATAGTGATTTATAATGTATAGTGATTTATAATGACTTGAGTTAGTTAATTGGTGTCTCGGTATCATTAGTAATTGTACACACCGACCCTTACAAATCAAGCGCGGGGAGCTTGTTGAGCAGCTTAAATCAGTTCCAATTTCACTACTCAAAACATCAAAACACCAAGCTCACAACAAAATGAAGGAAGCCATCGTTGACCCCGATCTTACCGTCTCTATCCGCGACACCGCCATCCCGGTCCCTGAACCAGGTCAACTCCTCATTCGGGTTGTGGTATCCGGCACCAACCCGAAGGACTGGAAAATGCCCCGCATTTTTACGAAACAGTCCAGCAACCCCGGAGATGATATTGCTGGGTACGTCGAGGCCGTTGGAGATGGCGTGGTCGGCTTCAGAAAGGGCGACAGAGTGGCAGCGTTCCATCAGATGATGACTCCAGGCGGGAGTTACGCCGAATATGCAATCGCCTGGGAGGATACGACTTTCCATATTTCGGAGAAAACAGGGTTTGAAGGTAAGTTTTGTGGAGCATTTGTGAAATAGCCAATAACCCTTCTTCAGAGGCTGCTACGCTTCCCTTGGCTGCAATGACAGCTGCTCTCGGAATGTACCAGATCCTCAATCTGCCACTACCCTGGAACCCAACCAGCGAGCCACTTCCTCTGGTCATTTATGGTGGCGCTACAGCCGTTGGAGCCTTTGCGCTGAAGTTTGCCAAGCTATCGAACATCCACCCTCTCATTGTAGTGGCCGGCAAGGGTAGCGCCTTCGTCGAGACGCTCATCGATCGCACCAAGGGCGACACGATTATTGACTACCGCGAAGGCAACGAAGCCGTTCAAACCAAGATCAAGGCGGCTGCGGGTGGAAAACCGATCCATCACGCGTACGATGCGGTCTCCGAGAAAGGCAGCTATATGAATCTGAGCGGATCATTGACCGCACCGGGCAAGATCACCGTGGTGCTCCCGCCCAAGGAAGAGGACCAGATCGCCGAGGGAATCACAGTCGAGCGGACCTACGTAGGATCGGTGCATAATCCACCCGCAGCGGGGAAGACCATTGGAGATCGCGAGTTTGGTGCCGCCTTCTTCTCGCTTATGGGGCGGGGTTTAGCTCAGGGGTGGTTCACGGGACATCCGTACGAAGTGCGCCCGGGTGGACTGGGTGGGCTCCAAGGGGCACTGCAGGACCTGGAAGCCGGTAAAGCGTCCGCTGTGAAGTATGTAGTTCGAATTGCGGATACCGCGGGCGTGCCGTAGCCAGACACGTCACAAGCTCCGACGGCGTTGCATTCAGATGACAGTCGGCAGCAGGTTGTTGGCATTAGCTCCGGAGTAGTAGCAGCTTTTGAATAAATACATGACCGAAAGTTCCTGGAAGGATCAGAACAATCACAAGCCAGACATTAGTCAAGGTTCGATGATCGGCAATTCACAGCCACGCGCGGGTCCACGTGCCAGGGGGTCCCGGCACTCATGTGGTCCGAAGCCCGGTAACGTGCGTCTAAGCGAAGCCCCGTGGCTGCATGGAATACGAATTGGGACATCGCTTTAGCTGCAGAATCGCATGTCTACTATGGCATGCGGCGTGGGTTGCCTGTTTGGAATGATTGGTCTGAGTGATCTGCACTGCACTTTCCGCTGTCATATAAAACCTCGCTTGACATCATGGAAAAAGGTATACAGCTTTCACGACTATCAAAGTCGAGTATTTACTGCCTATCATGGTCGGTTCTTCTTCTTTGATCAAGGCGCTGCCTTTGCTGGCTGCCTCCGCTTTGGCGAGCGTCAACTATCCTCCTATTCCGGAGGACTTGACTACCCCATTCCAGCAGCGACTGGCGGTCTACGGGCCGAATGGTAGGTCGAAGAGAAGAAAAAAAAATCATAGGGCAAATACTAAGATCGTATAGCCATGTCCGTTGGATGGAACACGTATGAGCAGCTGAGCAGCAGCTGTGTTCAGTACGGCACCTCTGCCGACAACCTGGGCTCTATTTCATGCTCGTCATCCACGCCATCAACATATCCCACCTCTCGGACTTGGTCTAACGCGGTTGTCCTGAGCGGTTTGACCCCGGCCACCACCTACTACTATAAAATCGTCTCGACCAATTCGAGCGTGGAGCACTTCCTGAGTCCTCGCACACCGGGTGACAGGACTCCCTTCAACATGGACGTGGTCATCGACCTGGGAGTGTACGGTGCAGATGGGTTCACCACCAAGAAGAGAGATGAGATCCCAACCATTCAGCCCGAGCTGAACCACACCACCATCGGCGCCCTCGCGCAGACCGTCGATGACTACGAGATCGTCATTCACCCGGGCGACTTTGGCTACGCCGATGACTGGTACGAGAAGCTCTCGAACCTTTTCCATGGAACGGAAGCATACCAGTCCATCCTTGAGCAGTTCTACGACCAGCTGGCACCCATTGCAGGCCGCAAGGCGTACATGGCCAGCCCGGGCAACCACGAAGCAGACTGCAGCGAGATCCCCTACCTTCTGGAGCTGTGCCCCGAGGGCCAGAAGAACTTTACCGACTTCATGCACCGCTTCGAGAACACCATGCCCAGCCCCTTCGCCTCGTCATCGTCCAGCACCACCGCTCAAGGCCTCGCCGCGCAGGCGAAAAGCTATTCCAACCCGCCATTCTGGTATTCCTTCGAATACGGCATGGTCCACGTCGTGATGATCGACACGGAAACCGACTTCCCCGACGCGCCGGACGGAACAAACGGCTCCGCTGACCTTGACAGCGGTCCCTTCGGCAGAGCAGGCCAGCAGCTCGCATTCCTCCAGGCAGACCTCGCCAGCGTCGACCGCAGCGTTACACCCTGGTTGATCGTCGCCGGCCACCGACCCTGGTACAGCACCGGCTCGGACAACAGCTGCGGGCCCTGCCAAGACGCATTCGAGGGCCTGTTCTACCAGTACGGTGTCGACCTCGCTGTGTTCGGACACGTTCACAACTCGCAGCGCTTCCTGCCCGTGGTCAACGGCACTGCTGATCCCAATGGTATGAACGATCCCAAGGCTCCCATGTACATTGTTGCTGGTGGTCCTGGCAACATTGAGGGTCTCAGCTCTGTTGGGAGCGAGCCCTCGTATACTGAGTTTGCGTATGCGGATGATTACAGCTACGCTACGCTGAAGTTTTTGGATGAGAACAACCTCCAGGTTGAATTCATTCAGTCTTCGACTGGGTCGATTTTGGATTCTAGTACTCTGTACAAGAGCCATTCCACCTCGTTTGTCGTGCAATAGATAGATATCATTAGAGATGGGGGGAGGTGGTAATTTGAACCGGCCGAGGTGAAACGTTGCTAAATGTAAATCTTACACTTCAATCTTGGCCTTTTAAAAAATTCATATACATCAATCAATCATCCCTTCTCAGTATACACCAGAGTCGAGTATCAAACCCGAAGTCCGGAGTGATTTGCCAAACTTCGATAACAAACAAGATAAATCGGAACTCAATCGGGAAACAGATCGGATCGTCAGGGCCCGCGCGGCATGACATCAGTCGCATTATTTTCGCGTCTACACATCTCACGACGCGTCCACCAAACCACCATCAACCATCAATGCCATGGCAAAGCGCACGCTAGACGCATTCTTCAAACCAGCCGCGGAGACATTATCCAAAAAGGCCAAAACCAACCCTAAAACCACTCCAGAACCCACAGGACCACCCGACAACCACCCCAGCTACCCAATCCCAATCCCACCACTCCTCTCCCACATCACCGTCAGCTTAGAACATGGAACGCCCGCGCGGGAGGGCCGCTCAATAACCAACCAACCCGACCTCGACCTACTCTACTTCCAACCATACATCACGCGAACAACGGCAAACGAGCTATTCAAATTCCTCCGCCGAGAACTCCCCTTCTACCGAGTCCAATACAACATCAAGCGAAACGGGACCGACACATCGATCAACACACCACGCTACACGACGGTATTCGGAGTTGACGAAACAGCCCTGTTCGCAGCACGCTCCGAAGTGAAAGACGACGACGACGACGACGAAGACTCTAGAACCCAAGTCGAGTCGAAATCAAGCACAGAGGACCTCGTGCTCGTGAACGCATCCAGCAAAACCCGAGTATCACCGTCCAGATACCAATACACGCCGCGACCCATCCCAAGTTGTCTGGACACGCTGCGCAAGCAAGTGGAAGTAGCAACGGGCGCCAAGTACAATTTCTGTCTTGTGAATTACTACGCAAGTGGCGAAGACAGTATCGCGTTCCATTCGGACGACGAGCGATTCCTAGGGAGTGAGCCGTGCATTGCATCGCTGAGCCTGGGCGGGGAACGGGACTTCCTGATGAAGCATAAACCTGAACCCGGTGGAGGGTCAGGTGTGACACGGTCCAACGGCGCACAGACGGGGCAGATGAAGATGCCGCTGGGGTCGGGTGACATGGTGATAATGCGGGGACCGACGCAGGCGAGTTGGCTGCACAGCATACCGAAGCGGAAAGGTCGCGATGCAGTGCGGGGACGGATTAATATCACGTTTCGACGGGCTACCATTCCCGCGGGGACGAACAACTATTATAACTATAATGTAGGGTGCGGACCGGATTATCGATGGGATGACAGGAGACAGGAGATGGTGAAGCAAGAGGATAAGGGAGATATAGTACGTACATGTCGTTTTTAAAGAAGAGTGGAGTGGAGGCTACGTTACACGAGCATTGATTGGAATGATATCATTTACAGCCATAACCAAGCACAAGCGATGCTCAGGCGAAAAACCCTGAAACAGAAAGGAAAACTCCATGTACATTGCACCCAAATGAATAGACATAGAAGGAAGTCGTCATGTGCATTGGCGCTGTTCATCGTTCCCTGGAAAGAAAAAAAAAATACAGGGTGGTTCTATCGAATACAAAGGTAGAAGAAGGGTAAAATAGGGAGGAAATCAATAGATGACTTCCTCACCGAAGACGTCGGCGTAGCATTGGAAGACATCAGGGCAACTGCAGTCTCAATCAGCATGTGATCGACGGAGTGGGCACAGTGGGCACCGCAGTGGGGAGTGGGACTTAGACTTACAAGATGGGGTCCTTGCCGAAAATAATATGCCACATGTACTCCATGATATTGGAGGTGACCTCGTCGGACAGATCATTGTTCAGCACCCAGTTATACATGCGCAGGTAATCCGCGCGCGGGCGCTGGAGAACCTGTTCGCGGGAAACGGCAAACTGCGAACAACACGGGGCAGCGATCTTCTCAGGGACCTTGGAATTGCCGAAGATTTCCTTCCAGGCCTGCGCGTAGTGCTTCTCACCCGTGTCGCCAGGTTTCGGGGGGTTGCGGAATGGCTGCATCTCGTCAGGGCAGCCGGGCGACAATTGACACCGGAGATTGACGAAGCCTTCCCGCTGGACGAAGTCGTGCTGCAAAGCGCGGATGGAGTCGACGTTGTTGAAATCCATGGTATCGACGTGCCAAGCCGTCTCGTATGTACCGCGGTGCGCGTGCAAGAACACGACGACGGCGGGGAGGTCATCGTAGTGGTCGACGAGGAATTGGAGGTAAGGGAGAGCCTCGCGGCCCTTATTCTTAGGGGTGTGATTCGGAACGGAGGTGTCGTCGACAGTATAAATGAAATTGCGCCATCTGAAAGGTATTCCATGTCAGCTTGGCAGCCCCTGACAGCGAAGGACCAAAAAACTCACTCTGCAAGCTCCTGAGACACCCAGGTGGTGTCCTCTTCGCGCAACTTGCCAATGACGATAATGCCCTCGTCGGGGACTTCAATGGGGGTCTTCTGGTAGGTCAACTGGACCTTGTGGCCGGTAC